>NC_084487.1:127967485-128592485 GCF_030035675.1 Rhineura floridana
CTCTTCTCTGCCTATAAGAGAGAGAACAGACACCTTTGTCTCTGCTGTGTCTCTCCTAGCCATGAGGGCACTTCCCACGCCTGGGTGTTGCACCTCCAACTTAGTTAGTTAGAACTAGGTATGCCTTTCTATCTACTATGTATTTCTATAAATAAAGTAGTTTTTCTTATTTTACTAAGTCTTAAGTCTCAGTGATCCTAATGCAGGGTAAAGCCTGCTTTCTTAGGTAAACGCACGCACACGCTGGCACACTCGCATTTCAGACCCCCCTTACTCTCTGATTAACAAATTTAGCACCACAACACTTAGGGACCTGGCTAGGACCCTGCTCCCAAAAAAGAAACGGGTGTCTGACCCCCCCAGGACTCTGGACTACTACACCCCTGTATGAGGCTTAACAGCCGGATCTTACCCTGTCTACTCTGAACTAAATATGACGGTGTTCAAATAAAGCACGCAGAACCTGAGGCTGGAAGCCTCCGGACATTGACTGAGGAGGAAGGCTCCATTAAACTCAGGAGGACTTACTTTCGAGTAAACGTGGCTAGGATCGGGTTGCGCCAGTGTGGACTGTGACTGGAGCCGGGATGTTTCAGATCTCACCTCAGCCACATGTTCATGAGGTGGCTTTAGGGTCGGGATGTTTCTCCCCACACCACCCCCGCAAGCTGGAGACAATATTGACCTACCTTACAGGGTTGTTAAAGGGATCACGGAGACAATGCAGTGGAGTGGTATAAAAGTGTTATTGTTGTTGTTGTTGTTAATAATAAATCTAAAAGCCATCCTGATCGATCATTTTCATTTATCCTTTACATCCAGGGGCGGTGCCAAAGGGGGCAAGCCCCCACACCAACAAGAAGCTCGCCTCACTACCGAATATATTTTGCCCACTTGGAAATATTCTTTGCCCCTTCTGTGCCCCCCCTTTTTTTCTGGTGTCGCTGCAGCTTACATCCAAAAACTGTTGCCTTTGCAATAGTGTTTTAAGATCCAGTTTCAAAAATCCAGCAAATGAGACCATTAATCCCTCCTCAAAGCCCACCTTTTCCATAAAAGTAAGGCTGCAATCCAATACATGTCTACTCAGAAGTAAGCTCCATTGGGTTCAGTGGGACACTCCCAGGTAAGTGTGTATTGGACTGCAGCCTAAGACTGGGAAGGTGCAGTTACACTTATTACTCTAGGATCTCTTCTGCTATCTCTTTCTTGCGGGGACCTGTTTTTGCACTTTGATGGCGCCATATTGAATTGTTAGTGATGCTCGTTATTGATAATATAAATGAATAATATATAGATGATGATGATGATTAGGAGGGCTATTTAGTCCACGCCAAACCTTGTTGTTTTGCTGGCGGTCCCCCCCCCGCCCATCGAGTGCTATCTTCGTCACCACCGAGTCCTGCAAAATGACCCAAAAGATGGCAAAAATGCAGTCTACTTCGCCGCCCCCTTCCCTAAAAGAAACACTTCGATTCATACTGCAAATCCGAGAAGACTGCAGAGAAACGCAGACGGCTACATAATCATTTCCCCCTCTTCTTTTCTGTACAGAAAAAGCTGCCGGAGAGAAGAGAGCGAGAGAAGAAAGAAAGAAAGAAAGAAAGAAAGAAAGAAAGAAAGAAAGAAAGAAAGAAAGAAAGAAAGAAAGAAAGAAAGAAAGAAAGAAAGGTATCATTGCATTCAAAAGGATTTGATTTCAGGGTGGGTGGGGGAGAATTGGTCTTTCCAAGGCTCGATGAAAGAGGGAATAATTGCCTCTCCCGCCCGTCTAGCCTCCAAGCAGCCCGAGTCAATTTCACCGCCTATTGTTAGGGAAAGTGAAGGATCATCATCTCTCTCCCAGCGTTGGTGAGGGATCTGGTGGAGTCGCTCTCTATACGGCATTTCTTTTCTTTTCTTTTCTTTACAGTACATTTGCAGTTACCGACGGAAGAGGAGGAGAAGGAGAGGAGGCCATTCATCAATATTTATCTGTCTGGGGCTGCTGTGTATCCCCTTTTCAGTCTCGTCTGTGTCATTTGTAACAGCAACACAAAGCAACCTGCCCTCCTAGACTACCCCGCGTTTCTTCTTCGCTTCCCCCCACCCCAAAACAAACCAGAACAGCATGGGAAATGGATGGACCTAAGGGACCAGGGAGGTTTTGCCTGTCTTGTCAACTGTTTTTTCGTAGCCCGCCTATTTAGCTCGTACAGTGGTTGTGCCCTCCTGCTTGAAACTCTTTCTTCCCTTTCTCTACTCTGGCTGGAGTCTGCTTCACACGTGGTGATTTTAAGTGCACCCTTCAATATGTAAAGTCAGGATGCAAGCAACGTGGGAATCGCGAAAACACACAGCATAACCAAGGGCTGCAGCTCTGGGCTGGTTGACGCGCGTTTGCTCAAGTGACCAAAATCACTTACTGATCTGCATGTGTGAATTTGCATCACAGACACAAATCCAGAGAGAAAACTTTTGTATCGCATGTCAGCACCTCACAGGTAATGCCTTTGTCTGTTCGCGCATTTAGCTAAAAGAGTGCAAGGGCTGGTTCACACATATATGTACATCACTCCTGTTTTTTTTCTTTACATATGGTTGCACCATAACAGGCAGGAGGAAGTACCTGAATTGTCTTTTTTGGGGGGGGAAGCATTGTCTTCGAAGCCAAATGGACCTTACTTCTGTGACAGCTTCCTCACACATGAAAGTCACCAAGAGGTTGCAGTCCAATAAATCAAGGACTAGTTCACATATTGCTTGTTCAGCACTCAGATGACTCTAACACTGAGCGATAAACGGCTGAATTGGCCATCACAGAGAGAACCTTCATATCACCTCAAATATAATGCTTTTCACTGGATACAATTCACCAAGGGGCATCTCTTTACCCTGGCTTTCGACATCTGAGATGTATATTTTTAGGACCCACCCTTTTTATCTGTGATGTTGTTTGATTGTTTTTAACTATATGTTTTAAATTGTTGTAAGTTACTACTGTTGTAATCCGCCCTGGGACCTTTGGGTAATAATTTATTTATTGTTGTTGTTCAGCTTCCAACAATCAATCAATTAGAAAAATCAAGTGCTGTGCCTGCAAGTTTGGATCAGTGTTCCAGCTGTCACCCGTTTGGATGACATGTGGCCCTCTTTATTTTTCATTATTTGTCAGAGAGAGGCGAAACTGGGAATGGAGAGACTGAGTGAGCCTTTATATGTGTTTGAAGTTTTGCTAAAGTTTACACCTTCCCTGCAAATTAGTCAGACAGAGACTTTAAGCTTCAAAATAACTACTTTATTCTGGAAATACATACTTGATAGGAAAGGGTTCTACATCTAGCTAACTAGCTACGTTGGAGATGCAAACACTAGGCCTAGTGTTTGCCCTCATGCTTGGAGGAGAGGGAGAGTCAAGGAGAATATATCTGCTCTCCCTCTCAAGAGAAAAAAGAAGGAAGGAGTTCGGAAGATGTGGTCAACATCCTATGCATATCAGTCTAGCAGGAAGGGAGAGACAGCAGGAGATCAAAGGACAGGTATTAGCCTAGCAATCAGGAGGTCTCCTCTCTGTCTACCCTTTTAACCCCATGCAGTCTCAACCCACAAGTTGGAGTTGAACCACATATTCCAACATTATTATTATTGATCTATGCCCTTCTTTAGTGCAGCATATTCTCTTTGCATGCCTCTCCAAATAAATGGTGTTCCTCACCTACAGTAACCTCTACTCCGTCTGTGGATAGTTTCCTGGTTGTATGGTGGAGCTTCTACCAGGTAGGTTCTGGGACTGATGGATCTTTACTATCTGAGCTCCAAAATCTCTCCCCCCCCCCCGAAGATACATGGGTAGTCAGAAAACTATTATTTCACATGCCACATGTATTTCACAAGCCTGTGTGAGCCACATTAGGTTTCAGATCTGAGCCTGCAGACTGCAGTATGCTGGTCCTCTGTATCCTCCTTCCAAATGCTGAAGAAAATTTTACCATTTCCTCTGTAGTTCAGTTAAAGTGAGGATGTGTAGTAAGATTCTCTTCTCTGCATGGCAGGATGGTCCAGAAGAGCAGGTTGCCAAATTGCTCCAGTCATCATGCACACCACTGGGTAAATGGACTTCTGCAATCACCCAGTGAAACTCTATTCTGAATTGAATAGGAGCAAGTACTTGCAGGCAACAGCTGCAGTATATACGTGTGATGAACTCCCCAAAACAAGGGAGCAAAACCAGAGGGTAAAAAAAAAAAAAAACTTGCTGCCTGGTTTAGTATCTCTTAGAAATTCCAAATCTCTTTGAACACATCAACTTGGAAGTCCTTCAGAAACCAACACCTGACAGCTGACATCAACAATGTGGCAGATTATACCAGTTTCAGAAAGCTACCTTTGGTGGGGCTGGTTCACATCTCCCTCTTTGGTCTATTGAAGCATCAAATGGTGATTTGCCTGTATGAATGAATGACTGAACCATCCCAGATATGACATCATCTTTGCTGCTGGCACATGGAAATCAACTGTGGTAAATGCTCAATGGGAAAGCCACTGTGGTGTAGTGGTTAAGGTGTTGGACTAACACCTGGGAAACCAGGGTTCGAATCCCTACATAGCCATGAAGCTCATATAGGACATTGGGCCCCATGTCCTGTAGGACCCTGCAGAGTTGCGTAGCAGAACAGAGAGTTTTGAGCAAGCTTATGTGTGTGTGTTTCAATCTTTGCTAAGATTCTACCTTCCCTGTAAATTAGTCAGACAGAGACTTTAAGCTTTAAAATAAGAAATAACTACTTTATTCTGGAAGTACATACTTGATAGGAAAGAGTTCTATATCTAGCTAACTAGCTATGCTGGAGCAGCCGGCACTGGTCCCAGTGCAGCCCTCATGCTGATTGAGAGGGAGAGACAAAGGAAAGATGTCTGCTCCCCTCTCCAGAGAAAAAAAAACTGGTAGAAGGCGGGAAGGAACAGGGATCAACATTCCTTGCATATCAGTCTAGCAGGAAGGAAGAGACAGCAGGAGATCAAAGGACAGGTATAGCCTAGCAACCAAGAGGTCTCCTCTCTAGCTATGCCTTTAGCCCCATGCAGCCTCAACCCACAAGTTGAAGTTGAACCCCATATATTCCAACAGCTCACTGGGTGACCTTGGGCCAGTCACTGCCCCTCAGCCTCATGAAAACCCTATTCATAGGGTTGCCATAAGACTTGAAGGCAGTACATTTACATTTTTAACTGCTCAATATCAACAGCAGGGGCAGAGATCTGACATGATTTCTGTTTTGTACTGATTTAGTATGATTCCTTGATTTTTACTGACATTGATTTTGTTATGTTGGAAGTGGGGCAAGAGCAGCTCCTGTTTTGTTCTTTTGTTTATGTTCCAGAAGGGAGATAGAGTTAGGGTCCTCCAGATGGATAGGCTTGACTACCTTTACCTGTGATGCTCTCACTGACTTCCTTCAGTTGTTAGACTGATATGCTTAAGGAAGCTTATCTGCCCCTCCTCCTTCCGCCCTTTCCCTCTCCTCTCTTCTTCCACTGTCTGAGAGAGAGGAGACACCTTTGCCCTGCCTCAGCCATGAGGGCAACTCCCTCGTCTGTGTTACGCTGTGTGTAATTGTGTGTTTAATTTAGTTTAAAGCAACACCACAGCAGCAGAGTAACAGCAAATGTTGAAATGCGAGTGTGCCAGCATATGCATGCGTTTGCCTAAGAAAGCAGGTTTTTCCCTGCATCAGCATCACTGAGACTTGAGACTTAGTAAAATAAGAAAAGCTACTTTATTTATAGAAAAAGATAAAGGCATGCCTAGTTCTAACTAACCAGCTAAGTTGGAGGCATAACGCCCAGGTGCGGGAGTTAGCCTCATGCTTGGAGAGAGCAAAGACAAAGGGATGTCTCCTCTCTCCCGGATGGTCAGAGGACAAAAGGAATGGAAAGGGCAAAAGAAGGAGGGGCAGGTAAGCTTCCCTAAAGACGTCACAGTCTAGCGACAGAAGGAAGTCAGTCAGAGCATCACAGGTAAGGTAAACAAGCCTATCCATCTGGAGGACCCTAACTATCTCCCTTCTGGAGCACAAACAAAAGAACAAAACAGGAGTTGCTCTTGCCCCACTTCCAACAGTCTGGATGTTGCGCCTCCAACTTAGTTAGTTAGAACTAGGTATTCCTTTCCTATCTACTATGTATTTCTATAAATATAGTAGCTTTTCTTATTTTAATAAGTCTTTAAGTCTTAGTGATCTTAATGCAGGGTAACAGCCTGCTACTTAGGTAAACACACACACTGACACACACGTATCTCAGACCATTGACAACATCTGATAATATCTATACAAATTTACATAACATGTTAGCCACTTGGAGAATTCTCGTGGAAATGCCAAGTATAAACCTTCAGAAAACCATGAATAGAATACTTATCAGAGTTGCAATATATATTTAATATATGTTAAAGTTTGTTTTTATATTTGAGAGTTTTAGTGCTTTTGTTTATAATAAATAAATAAATAAATAAAACATACTCATTTAACTGCCAGTCACCATGGGTTGACTAACCCTGTGATGTGCAGTCATGTGTGAACTGGTCCTTAGTGTCCCAAAGCAAAAAGAACAGAGTCCTGTAGTCCTTGAGATGCTGGTAGCAACGACTTTGTGGTAGGAAACTGTCCTAGGCAAGAGGCTACTTCACTAGAAATGTATGTGATGTCTTGAAGAAGGTGGTAAGATGTAGCTGGATGAAGATGAGTAACAAAGAATCTTGCCTAGTCAATATACAGTATTTAGTGACTATAAGAACATATCTTTATAGTTGTCCCTGAACTGTTCTTCCATAACTTTTATTTCTTTGGTTATACAGTGACAATGAACCAACCAGATCTGGGCTTGCTAGTTCTGATCAGCTACTGCCTTTACTAAATGAGTGTAGTACCATCTCAGGAAAGAGAAGCAATCCTGTACTTAAACACCTCAGCATCTTATATGGAAACAGGGCTGGCTCACAGATATTCAACCCTGAATGACTGCAACATCAAGGAATGGCTTGATGTGCAGGTGTAAGTGGTCCATCACAGGTATAACACCATCGAACCTCCTCAAAGCACATTTTTCATGAGTGGTATCAGGAGTATGGAATAACGGATGTTTATGAACATGTGAACAAGGCCTACAGCACAAGAGAATAGATGCATAGCCAAAGTGAAACACATTTATGTCCAACTGGTTTCTATGAGAGACATTATTAAAGCTGCAGTCTTAATACATATTTAGCTGGTAGTAAGTCTCAGTGAAGTGCACAGGGAAACTTTTTGTATTCAGATTAGTGACATAGTCTAATGCATCTGAAATAAATCCAATTTATTCCAGTGGGACTTTGTAAAGTTCCCATTGTGACTTACTTCCAAGAAAACATAGGGCAAGGTTAGATGGCTGACTTGGATGTACACCCCTCTGAAATAATTGCAACTTACTTCTGTGTAAATATGGATATAGAGTGCATAAAGAGCTTGAGGGAGAGTGGGTAGTTGTGGGCTCCAGAGCTGCAAAAGGAACATAAGATGAATGAAGGATCATTTTAAGATAAATGCCTTCTTCCAAACAAATTACAACACCATCTAGATACCACAGCTCCTGTAATGCTGCCCCAAACAGATACAGTAACTTTGATGTGGCAGGAACCCTAAAGGATACAGAGACCTTTGATCACCTACTAGAAGCATGGAACATACATTTAGAAAAACAGTGACTAATGTTGTGTAAATTTGTATAGATATTAGCAGAGATTGTCAACAGTCTGAGATGCTGTGTACCAGTGTGTGCATTTACCTAAGTAGCAGGCTTTTACCCTGCATTGAGATCACTGAGACTTAAGACTTAGTAAAATAAGAAAAGCTACTTTATTTATAGAAATACATAGTAGATAGGAAAGGCATACCTAGTTCTAACTAACTAAATTGTAGGTGCTACGCCCAGGTTTGGGAGTTGCCCTCATGGCTCAGGAGGGAGAGAGCAGAGACAAAGGAGTCTCCTCTCTCTCTGACAGTGGAAGAAGAGAAGAGAGGAAAAGGTGGAAGAAGGAGGGGCAGATAAGCTTCCCTAAGCATATCAGTCTAACAACTGAAGGAAGTCAGTGAGAGCATCACAGGTAAAGGTGGTCAAGCCTATCCATTTGGAGGACCCTAACTCTATCTCCCTTCTGGAACACAAACAAAAGAACAAAACAGGAGTTGCTCTTGCCCCACTTCCAACAACTAAGAGGGGAATGTGACAGAGGATTATAAAATTACGCATGGGGTGGAGAAAGTGTATACAGAGAAGTTTCTCTCTCTCCTAATACTAGAACTTGGATCATCCTACAATGCTGATTAGCAGGAGATTCAGGACAGACAAACCTTTTACACCCAACACTTAATGAATGTATAGCCTCATTGCCACAAGGTGTGGCAGTAGCCTCTGGCTTAGGTGGCTTTAAGGGGTTTAGGCACATAAACTGAGGAGAAGTCTCAGTGGCTACTCATCATGATGGGAATAGGAAGCCTCCAGGAGTAGAGGCCTCTGAATACCATTTACTGCAGAGCCACAGTGTGAGAAGTTTGAGCACTGTGGGAAACAGGGCTATGAACTAGACATCTGGTCCACCCGGACTCTGGTTACCTTCTGAAGGTCTTAACTGGTCTGTGCTTAAACTAGTGTACAGTCAAGGAAAATTTGGTGACTGGAACATGTAGATGCTCAGTTCCACTTCCTCATTTTTTCCAGCCACAGGTGAATTTAGACATATCAGCGAGAAATGCTCACAGTTGTACTTCACCAAAAAATCTGGTTCGCACATGCACGTGGAGCACTAGGTGACTACAATATCAAGTGTGAAGCTGGTGTGGAATGGCTCCTCTAAAGTCATAGAGCGTTCAGCTGGTGGGGCCTCATACTCGGGATGTTTCCATAGGGTCCGTTCACACGTTCATCGTTTGCATAGTAATGCTGTCACATAACCAAACCATCTGAGAGACTGCGCGAGGCCGTCCTTCACTAACATATCACGTGAAAATGGCCTAGTGGCAGAGGAGCCGCTGGACTCTGCGATGCCCTGCACACAAACTTGGGAGCAAGCCCCATTGCGCCGATTAAGCTTGGCCACAGGGGCCGCAGACCCATGCGCACTTGCAACCCATATTGACTCAGAACTAAAGCCCACCGAGCTCAACGGGCCTCACTCCGAAGAAACTGTACATAGGAGTGCAGTCCTACCTGGGGATAAACCTCTTCAACGTGGCATGCGGAGGATCGGGGCTACAAGACTCCAAAGCCTTTCTCGAAGCAACGCCACTCAAATCAACGAGGGTCCACGATAGTAGGATTTATTGGAGGGACTATATCACAGGGGCCAAGGCCCGGGAGGAAGCCCAACTGAGTACAGCGGGACTTCACTCTGAGTACTCGTGCAGACGATCGCAGTGACTGAGAGGCGGATCAGGAAGGAAGTCCTGGGTTCGAATCCCGCCTCGGCCAGGAAGCGGCGCTAGGCGAGCCACTGTGCTCTCCGCGCCCACGCGTGGCCCTGCATCTGCAATATGGAGCTCATCGTACCGATCTACCTTACAGGGTTGTTGCAATATACCAGAGAACAAATGCACTGCTCCTTTGGAGTGGCGCTATAGAGGCGCTAAATAGTATGAAAGCAGCCTCGAATCTCCCAGCCGTCCTGCACCTAGTCCCCACACATGCCCGCCCGCCTCGGTTCTGGTTAAAAGACACTCGCGGACGCCCCCTCCACCTTTGCCCGCCTCATTCCAGTTTCAAGGGCCGGGACTGTAGCTCGCGACTCGCTCTGCGCATTCTTGATCGTGAAAGAGAGCGAACGGGGGGAAATAATCCCGCAGCTATGCAAAAAAAAAAAGAGAGAGAGGGGGGGGGAGATAAAAGGCAGGGATCTTTACCGTGCGGCTCAACAGGTAGAAACTCGGCTGGGGCAAAGGAATGTGGAAATACAACTCAGGGCAGGCAGGCAGGCAGCCTAGTGCGACAAGCCATATTCAGAAGGGCGTCGAGCAGGGAAGGGAGACCAAACGTGGCTGCTGGAATCACCTGAGCTGGCGGAAAGAACCTGCCATCCGGCCCGGAGCTTCTCTTGCGGGAAAAGGCCCGGAGTGCAGCATTGAAGCCCGCTGCCCCCGACGCCGCGCCGCTCCCCTCCCGCCGGCGTGTGTGTGTGTGTGTGAGAGAGGGGGGGGCTGGCCGAGTGGGGCTCGGAGGAGATCGCCCACCTCACCTCCAGCAGCAATTCCCCCTCCCCTCCGTTGCCCCCGATCGCGGGGAGCAGGTGTGGAGCCAGGGACGGACCCTGCCCTTGCGAAGACGCCGAGAGCTTCTGAGGTTGGGCTGGCAATCCTAGCAAAAGGTAGAGACACATACCAACACACCCACCCAGCATGGATCTGCGTGGGGAAGGCTCGCCCCCGTATAAGCTTCCCTGCTGATGTGCAAGGCGAGGTGACATTCCTTCCCGGGAAACGGGCCCCGCAGTCTGGCGCTAAGCCCGATCCTGAGAGCGGGTTTACCGGGCCGCGAGTCCCGCTGAGTCCCAAGGGTCCTGCATCCCCCGAGGGAGGCTGCAATCCGGCGCAGGCTTTCCCCGGACTCCCCCGCCCCGAACCCCGGGGCCACTTCCCAGAGCTGCAGTGGCGAGCGCTTTTGCTGGGGAGGACGCTTAAGTGACCTCCCAGCGCCTTCCTTCGGGGCGAACACGCGGCTGAAGACTGAGCAGCCTGCCCTGCTTGGCCCGAGCTGTGCTTTCCTGGAAAGGAAGTCCCATTGAGCTCCCCGGGGTTTCCTTCCAGGTAGGCACGGTCAGGAGGCTGCAGCCTGGCTGCGCGAGCCTGTGCAGGTTTCCTCGGAAGTAAGTCGTACGGGGCTCCACAGGAAAGGAAGCCTCCGCTGGATCGGCTCACCCTCAGGGGCTACCTTTACTCTGATGCAAGTCCCGCTCCTGTGAATGGCATTTACTTCTGAGTAAATCTGCAGTTGGGATCGCAGCCTGCGTTAAGGGGCGAAGTGTCTTTGCAATAATGATAACACAAGAACCCACAGGCATTCTTTTCGATCCCCCTTGTCCGACAAGAGTTAAAAACAAAACCAGCAATCTGCAAAGCGTCTTTGCTTCTTTGCAGACACAGGCACGTCGACGACACACCGAACAACGCACAAATGTCTTTCAAATTGCTGTGGTCACATGACCGGCGCCTCCAAGCTTAAAAAAAAAAATCGATATTTCTTTTGGTTGATCGATGTGAAGCTTGGGTTCACGAGCCCTTATCTTTCCATAAGCCCCGTCTCATAGCTGGTGCACGCAGCATACCCCCAGATTTCTCCCTCCCCCCACTCATATATCTTATATTTGGTAGCCAAAGCCTCGCTCCGAGTTTACAACAACCCTTTTCCAGATCCCGTGAAACGAAGAGAAGGCACCGTTGAAAAGCAATATGTTGCATTGTTGGCACACAACGACGACAATCTTCCCTCCACCCCCGAAGCGCCCGTCCCCCCCCCAAAAAAAAATCGGATTGCCGGAGACCGTCTCCTACTCACCCTAGTTTGACATAGATGACTCCAAAGCAGAGAAACACGTAGAAAATCCACTTTCGGAAGTTCCTGTGCATGATCTAGGAGGGCATGGAGTGAGCCATATAATATAAAACTGTGCGGGGGGGGGCAGAGCAGCAGGCGAAAGGGAGCTCTGCCGATTAAATCCCAGCAGGGAGCCGGTGGGAGACTCCCGCGGAGGCAGGACGGAGGGGAACCTCCGCACCCTTCAGACGAGCAGTTTCCCCTCAAACCATGGTGGCCAAAAAACGACAAAAAAGGCGGAAGAAAGATAGGGAGGCGTTTGCATTTTCTTGAAAATAAGAAAGGGCAACATTGAAAATGGCTAGGGGAGTCTCCGGAGGAAAAGCTCAGGCTCTGGTCGTAATCGACTGCCTCGCCGCAGCCTTCAAGTTCAATGCGTTTCTACTTGTTCTGACTTCTACAGGTAACACCACGTATCTTGCGATCTGGAGCTCCAGGTAGGAGGATCTCTCTCGAGCACGCGCACACGCACACACACACACACACACACACACACACACACACACACACACACACACACACACACACACACACACACACACACACACACACACACACACACCTCATTGGCTTCCTTTTGCTTTCTCGAAGCTCATCTCCCCAATTCTAAAATGCTTAAGGGAAGCCAGAGACAAAATACAGGGGAGGGGGAGTCTCAGATAATTATAGGGTCTGCAATGAAGCATTTGTCTTCAGCAGAGCTGCAACCCCTTCTCTCGCCTTGCTTTAGCAGGCACAATATATATATATATATATTTAAAAAACTAATCGGGGACTTTTATCTTATTAAAAGAAAACATCCCGATCCTATGTGCGTTTACACGGAAGCAAGTCCCACGGGTTTTCCTCCAATCCACTTACCTGGGAGTAAGTCCCATTGAACTCCGTGAACTCTAAACACAGAATTAGGCTATTTAGTCGAACAATAGTTGTATACATTGTTTAACCTTATAGGCCCCTTCCAACTCTACTATTCTATGATTCTATTTGATTTCGATTCCTGCATTGAGCAGGGGGTTGGACTTGATGGCCTTATAGGCCCCTTCCAACTCTACTGTTCTATGATTCTATGAAATTTGCATATGAATAAAACACTGCTTATGAACGGGAGGGGGATAATTCCTTTGGTTTTAGAACTTTAACAAGTCATTATCAACAGAGTGAAGAAATCATACTCAATAAATAATATATTTTCATTAATTAAGCAATTACAGGTGCATCTAAAGGCTATCAACTTAACAACATAACAGGAATCCAACACTGCAATATGAAGCTGCCCTCCTGCTGCCAGCCTTGCAAAGCAATTAGCTTATCTGGATTTGGAGGTTTTGTTTGGAGGATGTGTTTCTATCTGCCTACCTGCCCTTAACAGTTGCCGTCCTAGCCGTTGGTGTGACTAACCCAGCTTCCCTCTCCAGTGCCTTATGGGGGACACTTTTAAATCAAAAGAGCCAGGATGAGTTAACTGAAGCTTGATATTCCCTTTTTTCAAACCATGCAAGAATACATCTTCAGTAACAATGTGTAAGTTTAGCTACTGCTTGGTCCTAATAAAGGTATTACTTTATTGAGACGTTTTCCAACAGACCAACATATACAATGTCTGTATCATAAAGTATGACACTTTCATATGTTGACAGGTGTCTGCATCTACAGGTGCTTTGTCTCCAGAGCAGGACACCCTCTGTCCATCTAGCCATGCTTCATTCCACTTTGCACAGGAATTTTAAAAAACAGACCATGTTTTGAACCAAGACAATTCAAATTCTATGCTGAAAAAGGTTGAAATGTGCAATATCTGACTTAGGCAATCTGAGCAAATTTCTTACTTTTGCCTGCTTTGTTCTGCAACATTTTCTGCATTGGATGGGCTGTTCTGGTTCTTGCTACTCATGAGTTATAGCAGGGCAAGGCTTGTCCAAAACACTGAAGCCTTGCCGTCCAACAACTGGAAATTTTAGTTAGCCACCTGGCTTTGACTTTGAGATTCCAAAAGGCTTTGCCAGCAATTGTCAAGCCTTTGTCATGTGAGTATGTGAGTAGCGTGAATAGGAAATGGCCAGGAGGAGGTATTGCCAAAAGAAAAAGGTAAATAAGCAAACAAACAGCTAATCTAGTGCCATCATCACAAGGAGAAATGGATCTCATTGGTGTAGCTATGCAAGTAAAGGGAATGGGCTACACAGGTTGCTGCAGGCTCAGTCCTTAGTGGGCCCCACTGAGTTATAAAAGAGGAATTAAATTGGCTTCAATTTGTTGGAAAATCTGACCACCCTAAAGTCAGAAAGAGCAAGTTGAGCTCCTACTTTCTTCTTACAAAAGGGCATGGCTGCCATCCACTCATATGGGCAGAGAGGTATAAGGCTTTGTGTTTGGGGACAGGCTAGCATGACAATCAGGACAAAACCAGCTACCGCCATTTGATAGTGAGAAGTTCAGTCTCCATCAGCAAGGGCCCCTTACTGAAATACATATCTGTTCCTTCAGGAATCCCTGAAATATACAGGTCCGTCCCTCATAATCACCTTGTTACAATAATCTGCATTTTGCTAATAAACAATCTTAACAACACATGGCCCCTTCCCAAATGCCCACTTGTGATTGCTCTTCCTACAGCTTGCCTTACCAACCACTTTTGTCTTTCTAACTTTTTTTAAAAAATTACGCAACTTTTTGGTCCTCCTTCAGACTGTGAGCTTCAGATAGGTAGTAGAACAAATCAGTTCCACTGAAAAGACTCAACCTGTCATGGCTCAGTATCTGCACAATTCAGAAAAAGGGTTGGGGGGCAGGATTTGTGAAGGTCCTCTCCATTTCTTCTCTCAGTCAGTGTGTCCAGAGGCAGGAAAGACCTGTGTTGGGGAGAGTAGCCCTGCTGGAAGGAGTGGGGAGGAGAAATGCTGTACTGTTAGGCGATGGCCATTGTGTTCTAGTTAGGGACTATATTTGGAAGTGGAGGCTGGGGGATGTTGGGAATACAGCACCAACATTTGTAAAAAAGTAACCTGAACCAGTGGGGGAGGGCAGCAATAGACAGAAAGTCAACCTATTATTCCCTCACTGATTCCTTGTTGAAGAAACTATTTGTTTGTTTTTCTCAGGCTTTACTTCCTTCCTTTTTCTTGCTAGTCAGAGACAGATAGTGCGTGAGAGTGCTAGTCTCATGATTCGACAATCGCCACATCCCTGTATCTCTGTACTCAAAATGGCTTTATTTCCCAGGAGTAATAAACCATAAGTTTCATTATTCTTTCAACCACCATTCTGACCAGACTACTAATTTCTGTGCTCTACTCTACCAAACTCCAATAGGGAGTGGTTGCCTAGGCCTGCTTCTCTCTCCCCCCTTCCCTCCCAGTTTTTTCCTTGGAGGAGAGGACAGTGTTTAGCTTGAGAGGGAGGCCTTGGAACCACCTAATCCATGGCAGGCTGATACCCGTATGACACCATGGAGAGGAAGCAGATGGGCAATGCCGCTGACAACATTCCTCCCACCATTGTTATGCATCAGGGCTAACAAAAGGGGGTGTCCTCATCACTGCTGTGGAAGTGTAGGGTGCTGGTACTTTCACTATGAGTTCAAATGAGATTTCACTGTATTCTCTTCCTCTCTTCCCCCCCACCCCAATGCTGTGGTGAGCCTGAAAATGGCGGGGCACACATCTGTTGTTGGTTGGTTTATTCCCCAGGAATCAAACATCTCAGCTGCCTGATGGGGCATCTTGCATCCAGTTTGTAACCCACAAGTTCAACTAAGCAAATCACACCCCAAATAACAAATAGCAAAATTACAAATATTAATTAAATAAGCAAGTGAATTTACAAACAAGATATGTGCTTATCTCAAGGATTGCAAAAGAGTAAACATCTTGAAATATGTATGTTTCAACAAAGAAACCAGTGACTGAGCCCTGAAACAGGATATGGTAGAGCAAAGTTTTAGACTATAAGCTTCTTGGAGCCAGGGGCTTTCTTTTCTTTTGTTTGATGGGTTTTTGTTTTTGTTTGTTTGTGGTTTGGTTTTGTCTTGTTTTATGCTTATTTTTTTATATTTTAAAAGTTTATATCCCACCAGGTGGTCTCAGAGTGGCTCACAATGTACACTTTAAAAAACAAAACTCATCAACAATGTACAGACAACTTATGAAACTTTGTGTAATATGAAATACATTGATGGCACTATTAATCAATGCATTAATATATGAATGACATTATTTCTAAACTGCAAGTGTGAGCAAGCTTTTTATTGTTGTGAGAAGCTATTAATAAATTTAAAATAAACTTTATTGTAAAGAGAGTTGTTACTACCACATTGTTACTTTCCCTTCCCTGCTGTTTATCACTACTAACTTGGTTATATATTTGGTTATAATCCTACAGTTAGAATAAGGCTGTGAGCACACTACTTGCCTACAGCAAAGCATTTCCTTTGGTCACACCTGGAGGGAAAATGGGTTAACCTCCACATCAGTTGTGAAATCTCTTTGAAGCATTTTTTAAAAATCAAGCTGATCCCACCAGGTTTCACAGTAAAAAGGAGTGGGGTTGTGTGCCCCCATTTTCAGAAGAGAGAGGTGGAGATGCACTCGAACCAGCAGAACAGTGAATGTGTCTTCGTCCTAAGTTAGATCAGGCTAGAGAGCCAGTGTGGTGTACTAGTTAGAGTGTTGGACTGTGACCTGGGAGACCAGGGTTCGAATCCCCACACAGCCATGAAGCTCACTGGGTGACCTTGGGCCAGTCACTGCCTCTCAGCCTCAGAGGAAGGCAATGGTAAACCACCTCTGAATACCGCTTGCCATGAAAGCCCTATTCGTAGAGTCTCCATACGTCAGGATTGACTTGAAGGCAGTCCATTTCCATTTTTGTGAAGACATTAATGAGGGCAAAGGAAGCTAAGTGAAGTCCCCTTCTTACAATACTTTCATGAAAGGGGTCCATGACTAGAAAGGGAAAGTAGGTCTCACCCTCAAGATCAGGTGACTTCCCTGCCCTTTCATGTCCACATATTGAGCCATTGTTCCTCACCAAAGACTCCTAAGCAAACATAGCAGTCATGGGATGAGAGAAGAGGTCCTTGTATGGATTGGTAACTGGTTAAAGAACAGGAAGCAAAAAGTAGGAAGAAATTGGCAGTTCTCGCAATGATGTAAGAGTAGGGCCCCAAGGGTCTGTATTAGGGAACCCTGCTTTTTAACTCATTCATACATGTTCTGGAATTAGGGATGAGCAGTGAGGTGCTGGAAGTTTGCAGATGACCCCAATTTATTCAGGTGGTAAAACAGTAGGTGATTGCATGGATCTCTTCAAACTATGTGAGTGAGCATTAAAATAGCAAGTTTCATTCCATGTAAACAAGTATGAAACAATGCACAGTGAGGAAAAACATCCTAACTTACACAGACACTAATAGGGTTTGAACCTGTTGTAAGTGACAAGAAAAGAGATCTTTGGATCATGGTGAATAGCTCAATGAAAAGGTTGGCCTACTGTGCAGCAGTTGTAAAAAAATAGAAGGCAAATTCCATGTTTGGGGTCATTAGGAAAGGGACTGAAAATAAAACTGCCAACTACATAATGCCATTATACATACAAATCTATGGAATGAACAGAATTACAAGTGCTGTGCACTTGGAATATTGAATACAGTTTTGGTCATGGTACCTCATAGTGTAGAGCTAGAATGGAAATGGACTGCCTTCAAGTCGATTCCGACTTGCGACCCTCTGAATAGGGTTTTCATGGTAAGCAGTATTCAGAGGGGGTTTACCATTGCCATCCTCTGAGGCTGAAAGGCAGTGACTGGCCCAAGGTCACCCAGTGAGCTTCATGGCTGTGTGGGGATTCGAACCCTGGTCTCCCAGGTCATAGTCCAACACCTTAACCCAGCCTTTCCCAACCAGTGTGCCTCCAGATGTTGTTGGGGGGTTAAATTCAAATTTAGGCTGGCAGATTGCAGATCTTGGGGGATTAAAATGTTTAAGCTTTTAATTTTTAGGATTCTGATTATGTTTATATGGAATGTTCTTGTGTTTGGTTGTAAGTTGCCCAGAGTGGCAGATTAACCTCTGCCAGATGGGCATCTAACAAATCTCATAAATATTTAAATAAAACTCCCATCAGCCTCAGCCAGCATTGCCAATGGTCAGGAAAGATGGGAGTTGTGGTTCAACAACATCTGGAGGCACACTGGTTGGGAAAGGCTGTCTTAACCACTACACCACACTGGCTCTCTTGCAGAGCTAGAAATTGCAACAAAATTGCCAAGGGGCTGGAGCAGGTCCCTTCTGAGAAGAGGTTACAATGTTTGGGGCCTGTCAGTTTAGACCGAAAGGTAAGGAGGAAAATTATAGAGGTGAATGAAATTCTCTATAGCATGGAGAATGTTGACAGGGGACGTTTTTCTCACTCTTTCTCACTCATTGGTCATCCAATGAAGCTGAGTGATTAAAGATTTAGGACAGACAAGAGGGAGTCCTTTTCTCCTTCTCCTCCTTCACACAGTTAAAACATGGAATGTTTAACTTAGATGGTTTTAAAATGGGGTTAGCTAAATTCATGGAAGAGAAGTGATGCCAGTTGTGGTAGCTTTACTCTACCTCCAGGATCGACCATGTCTCTGAATACCAGTCATTAGGCAACAACAGTGGGGGAGAGCTATTGCATTCACTTGCTGCCTGAGGGCTTCCTAGAAGCATCTAGTTGGCTACTGAGGAAAGCAATATGCTAGACTAGATAGGCCTCTGGTCTTATCCAACAGGGCTGTTCTTCTGGTAGCCTCTGCACATGCACCTCTACGCATGTAGGCTTCTGTGGGGGCTGAAACCCTGCAGTTTCCATGCAACCACCTGAATCCCACTGCAAAGGGGAGCATGTTCCGATGCTGCTGAAAATGTTCACGACAAAGTAGTGAGAATTGTTGACTCAGTCAAAAGAAATGTAGTTCTTCATACAGGGCTTCCAGTTCTACCAGGCTGTTCAACATTTCTTTCTCTCTGTCTCTTAAGAATAGTACCACTTTAACCCCCCTTTACAGCTAGGAAACTGGCTTGCTCAAGGCTATCCCATAGTTTAGGAAGAGATGGTGCGTCATTCCTGATACGAGCACTACTCTCTGCCCTGCAAACTGCAGAGATTCAAAGTCTTCTGCATATATCAAACTCACTTCTCAACATTCCATCACATTCAAGTATGACCAAGAAACAGAACTCAGGGTGTGGCTACCTGGAATGGAAATGGCAGGATTATGCCAAGAGAGTCAAGCTTAGTTTTAAGGGGCTCTCACCCAGTTCTGTGGAAAGGAGTAGACAGGCTTCAGTCTGAAACACAACTGATAGAAGGAATCCGGTAGTGAGGATGCCAGGGGCAAGGAGCGGCTTTGCCTCCCAACAATGCTTCAATGTGCACCCTTCATTTTCTTCCATAAAAGTAAATGCTTACCTTTCATGCCTGCAGGAACTAGGGCAACTTGGGTGGGTAACCCAACACTTGCTTATCGCCCTGTTGTGATGCACATCATTGCAAGAGGATGCTGAAACAGCTTGCAAGGGGGCAGGAGTTGGGGGGCAAAGGGCAACACGTCCCTTGTGCCAACATTGCCTCATCCTGATCTAGTCACACATAACTGTCTAGTTGGGGGCTTGTGAGAGAATCCCTTTGGGTGTATACTTCACATTGTTCCCCATCTAGTATTGTGTAATTATGGAAGACTAGAGCTAGGCTGGGTCACTTGAAAGTGCTATGATGTCAGAATCTCTTATTCACTAAGATCTAACAAGGAAAAAGTTTTTCAACAAGCCTTTTAAATAGAGACCTTAACCCAGTCTGCATCTCTGTTGTAATGGCTTTTAAAGGTTTTTTAAAAATAAGTTCTTAAGATGTTCTGTTTTAATGTTTTTAAAGATGTTTTGTTTTAAGATGTTTTAAAGTCTTTTATTCATGAGATGTTTTAAAGTGCATTTATTATTTTTGTTTGCCACTCTGGGCTCCTTCTGGGAGGAAGGATGGACTATACATTTAATAAATAAATGATTAAAAGGTTTTTTTTTAAATAGAGCTGCTGCAGCCACAGTGCCCACAAGCAGGTGCTGCATGAACATTTAAACACCCCCACTTGAAATGGCAACCATTCACAAAAATAGTTAGCACAGCGCTGCTATATACAACATGGATACTGCTTTTTTCCAGAATAATAGGTATGCAGATGCTATAAGAACAGATATGTTATGCTGGCTCAGAGCAATGTTCCATTTAGTCTAATATGCTCCCTCCAGCAATTATCAAAATTGAATGAATATACAAGTCCTCGTCATTCAGTGCCTTACAAACTATTCATGTTACTGGCCATAGTATAGATCTCCAGTAATGCTTCCCACAGTGGTCTGGTGGCATTGGTATGCAGTAGCCATGTGGATTCAATTATGTTGTTTCTCAACCCTCAAACTTTGTTCTTCTCCCTGGCTGGGCAATGATATGGTGTGTAAGGCACCAGATCATTAGCTTCATCCATATGATTCCTAGATACAGACATTATTGGAGTAGTACAGGAAGAAAGAAGACACCTTCTCAAACTGGGGGGAGGTAACGAGTGGGATACCACATGGCTTGGTCCTGGGTCCAGTGCTCTTGCACATTTTTATTAAGGACTGGGATGAGGAGGTGCAGGGAATTCTTATCAAATTTGCAGGTGATACAAAATTGGGAGGGATAGCTAATACCCTGGAAGACAAACAAAATTCAAAGGGATCTTGATAGGCTGGAGCATTGGGCTGAAAACAACAGAATGAAACTCAACAGGGATAAATGCAAAGTTTTACACCTAGGAAAAAGAAACCAAATGCACAGTTATAAGATGGGAGATACTTGGCTCAGCAATACGACATGCAAGAAGGATCTTGGGATTGTTGTTGATCACAAGCTGAATATAACCCAACAGTGTGATGTGGCTGCAAAAAAGGCAAATGCTATTTTAGGCTGCATTAATAGAAGTAGAGTTTCCAAATTGTGTGAAGTATTGGTTCCCCTCTATTCAGCACTGGTTAGGCCTCATCTTGAGTACTGCGTCCAGTTCTGGACACCACACTTTAAGAAGGATGCAGAAAAACTGGAACGAGTCCAGAGGAGGGCAATGAGGATGATCAGAGGACTGGAAACAAAGCCCTATGAAGAGAGACTGAAAGAACTGGGCATGTTTAGCCTGGAGAAGAGAAGACTGAGGGGAGATATATGATAGCACTCTTCAAGTACATGAAAGGTTGTCACACAGAGGAGGGCCAGGATCTCTTCTTGATCATCCCAGAGTGCAGAACATGGAGCAATGGGCTCAAGTTAGAGGAAGCCAGATTTCGACTGGACATCAGGAAAAACTTCCTGTTAGAATGGTATGACAATAGAACCAATTACATAAGGAGGTGGTGGGCTCTCCAACACTGGAGGCCTTCAAGAGGCAGCTGGACAGCCACCTGCCGAGTATGCTGTAATTTGGATTCCTGCATTCAGCAAGGTGTTGGACTCAATTGCCTTTTAGGCCCCTTCCAGCTCTACAGTTCTATGATTCTATGAAGCCACAGGGTGGTAGTTCCTATTCTACCACTGATAATGTATTAATCATCTCTTAAGAGTCAAGCAGCAGCACCAGTAAATTATTGTGATGTAGCTCTTACCGGATTGTACCACTTCAGACTGTAAGTGGAGTATCACATCTCTGAATGCTCCTTGATTTGCTAGTGGTGGAGAAGATTTGCCCATGGAAAACTGGCATGTTAGAAAGAAAATTTTTATCATATGCTTCTCTGCAATATGCTAGTTTTTTAATGTGCAAGGAGGGTGTTCTGGAGCATTCAAATATGCAATGTCTGAAGTGTTACAGTCCAGCAACAGCTGTTTACACTAGGTAGCTAGACTCTTTTTCTGTGCCTCCCCCTTTTGCTAGCCATTCAGAACTATTTTGCTTCTCTTGAAATTGCTCAAAATTTTAGTCTGAGAGGGGGATTAAAGATTTTGGATCTTCCAGTAAACAGAGGTCCACCAGTGGTCCATTGGGTTCATTCAGGTGGTCCATGGCACATCCAGATTGATTGTAGTATTATTATTTTTGCTTCTTTTGTTTCTGAAACTGTATTTTATTGTATTACAATTTGGATTCTATGGAATGCAAACTGTAGTACAATAAAATACAGTATAAGAAATGAAAGACACAATAAAAATTAAAAATCATACAGCACTTAGCACAGCGCATTCCAATTGCTACAACAGTCTGAAAAACCATCCAGTGGTCCACCAAGACCATCAGTGATTTTCAAGTGGTCCATGGGGGGAAAAGGTTGGGAACCACTCATCTGTCACATTGGAAACAAACAAACAAATGGGAAATCCAAGTGTGTGCACTGGAATGCTGAAACCCGTAAGAAAGCACTGGAGTACGGCCAGCAAAAATGGCACTAATACAGCAATTCAGTTTGCTCTTTCCTTCTTTACCTAACTTTAGAGATTATAAAGCCAGACAATGCCAAAGCCTCCTTTTGAAATTCACTGGGAAAGATGAAAGACAATGCGCCAAATGAATATTAATTCAAGATTCTGGAGTGGTTGCAAGCAAAAGGAAATCTTGTTTTCACCTTTGGAAAGTGTGCCCAGTGGTAGCCTTGTTTTGGGATGATGGTTTGCAGGAATTATTAAAATGACAGGGCAGGATATATGTAAAATGTCTCAATTTATTGTTGCTCTTTGTGTTTTCGGGGAGAATGCTAGTATATTGTTTAAAGGTCTGGTATTATTCATGGTTGTTGTAGCAGCGCATTTGGTCATGGCATAAAAAAATTCCAGTTCCCAGAAATTTAATTGTGGACAACTGGTACATTGCTGTAGCTGAAAAATGTATGCTGCAATCTAGTACATACTTACATGTGGACCCAACGGAGCTTACTTCTGAGTAGACATATATTGGATTGCAGCCTAACCCACTAACAACAGTTAGTGCTGGGAACAATCATACTGGAGGGCCTTCTGTGCAACATGACAGACTTTATTTGCTAATCCCTGTACCAACACAAGCCACCCCTGGGAAAATATAGGAAGATATGGAGCAGTAGTTGGAGAGCCCCCTCTATCTTTGATATCCCGGAGGAGTTGTAATCCATAGTCATAGTGCTTATCCGTTCAGGCTTTCTTACTGGACTTTCCCATAAGAGTCAGAGCAATTTTGTTACTTGTGGTTTTATGTATCTTTCTTAGCTTTACATATTATATTCTTAATACATGGGAAAATTATTAAAGATTATGTTCTGAAATGTAAAAATATAGCATCATGTCAACTATACGAACTGGATTATGGACTGGTTTAGAAAGCTGTATTCACCAGTACATCAATTGCAATCAGAGCTACAGTAGTAAAAATAAAAGGTGATATGTAATAGCAAGCTTTCAGTTATGGGGCAAATATAAAATAAGACCCTGTTCAGAATTCAATACAGATTTAGGAAAATGTGAGTTATGGAGGGGAAAAGGACTGTTTAGATATATCCATTTAAACTGAGAACAATCAATCAGCAAAACCAAACACAAATTAGGGGGCCTAAATCCCCCTTGATCTGAATTTTCTCAAATTCAATCTTATTTGGATGATTTTTAGAGACGTGATATCCAAGTAAGAAATATAACCAGTTTGAGAAACTATTTATATCTAATGAGAAGCAGGTTCTACACAAAGTTTATAAAATAGTGTAACAATATGAATGTGAAGATGGACAAGTAACGCATGTTGAAATGGGCCTAGAATATGAGAGACAGTAGTCCTATGCTTGGACAATTTCATTAAATATGGATATCAGAAAAAAATTGCTAGAAGATGTTGCTCCACAGCTAGAAGGAGCCCCCAGCTGACAAAGCGTCAAGGCGAGTTAAGCAGCAGAGCGAAAAGAGGGTAAGTAACACCCATTTATTTCATTATTTAATTGAATTAAAACAGCTCAGAGGAATAAGTAATAAGGGCAGCCTAGGGTCACCCTGAGCAAGGAGCCAAATCCTGAAAGAACCTACATCTTAGGAGACAGATCCTAGGGGTAGGAAGCCTATAGAAAGCTAGTTTTCAACACCACCCTAGCAGGAAAGCTTCAGGGGACTCTGTAAACAAGGCTAAATTCCAGTTGGAGAGAAGGGGAAAAAGGAAACTCCACCAATACATACAGGGAGAGAGTCAGCTCAGTCTTGGCTAAAAAGGGCAGCTTTAGCCTTCCTTAAACACAACCACAAGCTCCGTTTCCCTAGGTTAAAGAAAGGTCAGGCTGTTCTAGGTGGGAAAACAAAAAACAAAAAAGACTCACCTGGAAGTTGCAGCACCTTGCTTAGATTAAAAGCAGTCAAAAGCTAGTCTAGTTTGTCCAGGGCCCAGAGTGCAAGGCACCACTTAAAACTACAGGGGAACTTGCACTGATAAAAGTGGTTGTTGTCAGCAAATAAAATAAAAATAGAGTAAAAGCTAGTTAACCTTTCTTAGTACCACTAGCCAAAGTCCTTAAACAACCCCCCTCGCTAAGGAAGGAAGGAAGCCTGTCTTCCTGCCTTCAAAGGAAGGAAGCCTGAGATAATCCTAAGGAGTTAAGCCCCAGCTGATAGTTGAGCCATCAGCCTCGATTAACACATCATTGGCTGGCAGCAGTAGCTGGGAGGGACCAGCCACACATATAAATTCAGAGCACCCTAGCGAGGGAGCCTGCTCCATGAGCTAGAGAGACCCCCAGCCGACGAAGCGTCAAGGCCCCAGCCGACGAAGCGTCAAGGCCCCAGCCGACGAAGCGTCAAGGCCCCAGCCGACGAAGCGTCAAGGCCCCAGCCGACGAAGCGTCAAGGCCCCAGCCGACGAAGCGTCAAGGCCCCAGCCGACGAAGCGTCAAGGCCCCAGCCGACGAAGCGTCAAGGCCCCAGCTGACAAAGCAGCAGAGCGAGTTAGGCAGCAGAGCGAGAAGTTCAGGCCCCCCACTCTGCACGTCTGTTCCCTGACCTCAACTAAACCACAGTCCCCAACCCATTAACGTAATAAACTTTAAACAAAACTATGCAGGTAAGAAGCCAGCAGGGGTGTGGGGGCTTTCCAGTGTTTTGCACTGCCTGCAGCATGTACGACTACCTGCCTGTCGGACAGAAGTCGTGGGTGTGCTCTCGGTGCAATGAGCTCCTGGCTCTCCGGGAACGACTTCATTTCCTTAAGGCCAAGGTGGCTGACCTGGAAAAGCTGAGAGAGGCAGAAAGGTGTGTGGATGAGGCCTTCAGGTACACTATAGCTGTGTCCCACTCCAAGAATGATAGCTCTCCTGCTATCATGGAGAACGATGGTCTCAGGGAAGGAGAGCATCCAGCTGAGGAAGAGGGAAACGATCCCTTAGAAGGGACCCATTCCTTGGGGGATGAGCAGCTATCCTTTCGTGCCAAGGATATATCTTCAGGGGTGGAGGGGTCCTTGTAGTGGGCGATTCGATCATCAGGAACGTAGACAGTGGGGTGTGTGATGGGCATGCAGACTGCAAGGTGATTTGCCTGCCTGGTGCAAAGGTTGTGAATATTGCCCGTCGTTTAGATAGTTTGGTAGACAGTGCTGGGGAGGAGTCAGTGGTCGTGGTACATGCTGGTACCAATGACATGGGGAAATGCAGCCATAAGGTCCTGGAAGCAAAATTTAGGTTGCTAGGTAGGATGCCGAAAGCCAGGACCTCCAAGGTGGCTTTCTCTGAAATGCTACTGGTTCCACGCGCAGGACCAGCCAGCCAGACACAGCTTTGTAGTCTCAATGCGTGGATGAGACGATGGTGTCAGAAGGAGGGGTTTGGATTTGTTAGGCACTGGGGAACATTCTGGGACAAGCCGGGCCTGTACAAAAGGGACAGACTGAGAGCAGGGGGCACAGGATATCAATTCAGAAGGGCAAAATTACCACAGGCCAAACCAAAAGTGCCAAAGTCACTTGAAGAGAGACACTGCTTACAAGTGCCTGTACGCTAATGGTAGGAGCCTGCGAACCAAGATGGGAGAACTGGAGTGCTTGGTCTTAGAGGACAGCATTGATATAGTGAGCATAACCGAGACCTGGTGGAATGGAGAAAACCAGTGGGATGCGGTTATCCCTGGATATAAACTATATCGGAAGGACAGGGAAGGATGTATTGGTGGCGGAGTCGCTCTATACGTGAAAGAAGGCATTGAATCCAGCAAGCTCGAAACCCCAAAAGAGGCGGACTCCTCCACAGAATCGTTGTGGGTGGTGATACCATGCCCCAGGAGGGATTTAATACTGGGAACGATCTATCGTCCCCCTGATCAAAATGCTCAGGGAGACCTGGAGATATGAAATTGAGGAAGCATCCAAACTAGGAAATGTGGTAGTAATGGGTGACTTCAACTACCCGGATATAGACTGGCCACATATGTGTTCCAGTCATGACAAAGAAGCAAAATTTCTAGATATTCTAAATGACTATTCCCTAGACCAGTTGGTCATGGAACCGACCAGAGGGACGGCAACCCTCGACTTAATCCTCAGTGGGGACCGGGACCTGGTGCGAGATGTAAGTGTTGTTGAACCGATTGGGAGCAGTGACCATAGTGCTATTAAATTAAACATACATGTAAATGGCCAATTGTCAAGAAAATCCAACACGGTCACATTTGACTTCAAAAGAGGAAACTTCACAAAAATGAGGGGATTGGTAAAGAGAAAGCTGAAAAACAAAGTCCAGAGGGTCACATCACTCGAAAATGCTTGGAATTTGTTTAAAAACACTTTATTAGAAGCTCAACTGGAGTGCATACCGCAGATCAGAAAAGGTACCACCAGGGCCAAGAAGATGCCAGCATGGTTAACGAGCAAAGTCAAGGAAGCTCTTAGAGGCAAAAAGTCTTCCTTCAGAAAATGGAAGTCTTGTCCGAATGAAGAAAATAAAAAAGAACACAAACTCTGGCAAAAGAAATGCAAGAAGACAATAAGGGATGCTAAAAAAGAATTTGAGGAGCACATTGCTAAGAACATAAAAACCAACAACAAAAAATTCTATAAATACATTCAAAGCAGGAGACCATCTAGGGAGACAATTGGACACTTGGATAATAAGGGAATCAAAGGTGTACTAAAGAATGATAAGGAGATTGCAGAGAAGCTAAATGAATTCTTTGCATCTGTCTTCACAGTGGAAATATAGGGCAGATCCCTGAACCTGAACTAACATTTGCAGGAAGGGATTCTGAGGAACTGAGACAAATAGTGGTAATGAGAGAGGAAGTTCTAGGCTTAATGGACAATATAAAAACTAACAAATCACCGGGCCCGGATGGCATCCACCCGAGAGTTCTCAAAGAACTCAAATGTGAAATCGCTGATCTGCTAACTAAAATATGTAATTTGTCCCTTGGGTCCTCCTCCGTGCCTGAGGACTGGAAAGTGGCAAATGTAACGCCAATCTTCAAAAAGGGATCCAGAGGGGATCCCAGAAATTACAGGCCAGTTAGCTTAACTTCTGTCCCTGGAAAACTGGTAGAAAGTATGATTAAAGCTAGATTAACTAAGCACATAGAAGAACAAGCCTTGCTGAAGCAGAGCCAGCATGGCTTCTGCAAGGGAAAGTCCTGTCTCAGTAACCTATTAGAATTCTTTGAGAGTGTCAACAAGCATATAGATAGAGGTGATCCAGTGGACATAGTGTACTTAGACTTTCAAAAAGCGTTTGACAAGGTACCTCACCAAAGGCTTCTGAGGAAGCTTAGCAGTCATGGAATAAGAGGAGAGGTCCTCTTGTGGATAAGGAATTGGTTAAGAAGCAGAAAGCAGAGAGTAGGAATCAACGGACAGTTCTCCCAATGGAGGGCTGTAGAAAGTGGAGTCCCTCAAGGATCGGTATTGGGACCTGTACTTTTCAACTTGTTCATTAATGACCTAGAATTAGGAGTGAGCAGTGAAGTGGCCAAGTTTGCTGACGATACTAAATTGTTCAGGGTTGTTAAAACAAAAAGGGATTGCGAAGAGCTCCAAAAAGACCTCTCCAACTGAGTGAATGGGCAGAAAAATGGCAAATGCAATTCAATATAAACAAGTGTAAAATTATGCATATTGGAGCAAAAAATCTGAATTTCACATATACGCTCATGGGGTCTGAACTGGCAGTGACCAACCAGGAGAGAGACCTCGGGGTTGTAGTGGACAGCACGATGAAAATGTCAACCCAGTGTGCGGCAGCTGTGAAAAAGGCAAATTCCACGCTAGGGATAATTAGGAAAGGTATTGAAAATAAAACAGCCGATGTCATAATGCCGTTATATAAATCTATGGTGCGGCTGCATTTGGAATACTGTGTACAGTTCTGGTCGCCTCATCTCAAAAAGGATATTATAGAGTTGGAAAAGGTTCAGAAGAGGGCAACCAGAATGATCAAGGGGATGGAGCGACTCCCTTACGAGGAAAGGTTGCAGCATTTGGGGCTTTTTAGTTTAGAGAAAAGACGGGTCAGAGGAGACATAATAGAAGTGTATAAAATTATGCATGGCATTGAGAAAGTGGATAGAGAAAAGTTCTTCTCCCTCTCTCATAATACTAGAACTCGTGGACATTCAAAGAAACTGAATGTTGGAAGATTCAGGACAGACAAAGGGAAGTACTTCTTTACTCAGCGCATAGTTAAACTATGGAATTTGCTCCCACAAGATGCAGTAATGGCCACCAGCTTGGATGGCTTTAAAAGAAGATTAGACAAATTAATGGAGGACAGGGCTATCAATGGCTACTAGCCATGATGGCTGTGCTCTGCCACCCTAGTCAGAGGCAGCATGCTTCTGAAAACCAGTTGCCGGAAGCCTCAGGAGGGGAGAGTGTTCTTGCACTCAGGTCCTGCTTGCGGGCTTCCCCCAGGCACCTGGTTGGCCACTGTGAGAACAGGATGCTGGACTAGATGGGCCACTGGCCTGATCCAGCAGGCTCTTCTTATGTTCTTATGATAGGATGAAATGTTCTAATATTTATAAGTTAAACTCAATCATAATTACAGTTCAAACTGTTGGAAATGTCAGACAATGAAATGTCGGGAGAGCTGGCACTGGGCTAAAAAAATTGGAGGAAGATTTAAAAACACAACGGAAAAAATATTGGCATATAACATACATTTGAACCCATTATTGTTTTTCTTTCAATACAACAACAACAAAATACCCATTAAGGTTGAGAATTAATATCCTAGATGGCTACAACACAGAGAATTGCTTAATGCCAAATACTGGAGGCAAATGAAAATATTATCTTTGAAAGAATTGCAAGTTAAAATGTGGGAGTGTGCAAAAAACGCCAAAATTGCATACATGTCAAAGAAGGGGAAAAAGGAGATAGATTAATTTACATCTGGTAACATTGTATTCCTATCAATAAGGCAGGCATCCCTCACGTTTTTGGGCCCAGGGGAAAATTGGCAAGCACACACACCACAAGCATGTGACACACACGCTCCCCCTGCCAATCTTGGGCTTGAAAGAAGTCATTCTGAAACCAATAGGAGGCTGTTTTCAAGCCCAATTTTAGTGAGGGAGGGGCAATTTCCTTTTCTTCCCAGTTAACAAACCCACCCAAATTGCTCCTCCGTTGAAATTAGGTTTTAAAGAAGCTTCTCCTGTAGTCAAGTGAAAACCTCTTTGAATCCTAATTGGAGGATAGGAGTGTTTTTTTGGGGGGGGGTAGCAGATGAGGAGAAGAACTTTCCCCTCCCCAACTCTAACCCCCCACCCCACATCATAATTTAGGTTTGGGGAAAAGACTTCCATTGGCTCCAATATATGGCTTTTTTCAAGACTAATTTCAGCAAGGGTCAGAGTAGGGTGAGGAGGAGACTCTGTGGGTGTCAAGGAAGGCCTCTGCAGGCACATTTGTTCCCATAGGTACTGCGTTGGCAACCCACATTTTAATGCCAGTGATAGACAGATGCTTCCAGTTATTGTAACTTTAAATAGAACAGGATGCAGTAGTAATAGTAGTAATAATATACATTCTCCAGAACAGGGTGAATGAATGACTATGTTTGTAAGCTGCTAGGGCAACAGATCTGTATACTGTTGTCATGTGTGGCAAGGCACAGATGCGTGTATTCCCTGGGATCTGAGGTGTTCTTAGGCTCTGAGGTGACTTTGCCCAGCCAGGTGGCACACTGATTCCTTCTGACCTGAAGGAGAATAAAGCCTTCCAGTCATGCTGTGACTTTGCTTGGGCAGCAGCAGATTCAGTTGTCTTTTCATCCTGTGGCTGCAAGGCCCAGCATAGCTACACACAGCTGTTCCAGTGCCAAATCCTTGGAGAATATCACTATTGACCTCTCTACAGTGGGGGAAAAGAGGCCACCTGTCTCTTTTCTTTCAGCCAGTTATGAATCCATTAAAAAGGCATTTAGCCTGCAGCCCTACACCTAGATAAGAGAACGTGTGTCCTATTGATTTTTGCTTAAACACACATCCCTGTAAGATTGCATCCTTTGTTTATACAGGGAAAGAAAGAATGTATACAACACTCACAAGGCATGAAATACAATAGGAGAGTTAATTACATACTGAAATCTTTCCCACTGATATACGTAGAACCTAAACATATTTAACCTTGGTCAAACTGTACCATGTTCTATACGACTGACTAACCATTACATACATGTTTGGGACTGCTTAAGGGAAAAGCTGCATTCATTTTAGTGCATGATGCACATGTGTGTGGTCATTCCATTGTGGCCTGCAACCTGTGGCCTGACAGAATGTGGCAGAGATGCTCTACCCATTGTTCCAACCTGGGATTGTTATGGTAACGCAGGCATTTTAAATCAGAGTTTTGTGGGATAATTTTGGAATACTGAGGATTGTTATGTGCTGTAACAGCAGACAAACGGTATGGAATAACAGTATTAGACATGTGATTCTTAGATTAAGGGCAATGAATATAAAATACTTGGCAGGTGAATACACTATATTTATTTATTTATTTATTTTATTAGATTTATATACCGCCCGACTAGCATTAGCTTTCTGGGCGGTGAGCAACAGAATATAAACATACAAAACATCTCAGATCTCATAATAAATACAGCATAAACATATATAAAACAAGAAATCAAAAACAATTACAACAAAATTTTAAACTAAAACGAGTTACATATTAAAACGCCATAGCAAAGAGGCAAGTCTTAACCTGGCGCCGAAAGGAAAGCAATGTCGGCGCCATACGCACCTCTTCGGGGAGACTGTTCCACAGTTCGGGGGCCACCACTGAGAAGGCCCTAGATCTTGTCACCATCCTCCGAGCCTCCCTATGAGATGGAACTCGGAGGAGGGCCTTCGATGTGGAGCGTAGTGTATGAGCAGGTTCATATCAGGAGAGGCGTTCCGATAGGTATTGTGGTCCCGTGCCATATAGGGCTTTATAGGTCAAAACCAGCACTTTGAATCTAGCCCGGAAGCATATTGGCAGCCAGTGCAAGCGAGCCAGAACAGGTGTTATGTGTTCCGACCGCCTGGTCCCCGTTATTAATCTGGCCGCCGCATTTTGGACAAGCTGTAGTTTCTGAACTGTCTTCAAAGGCAACCCTACGTAGAGCGCATTGCAGTAGTCCAGTCGTGAGGTTACCAGAGCATGTACGACTGATGTTAGGTCCTCCCTGCTCAGATAGGGACGTAGCTGGGCTACCAGCCGAAGCTGGTAGAAAGCATTCCGTGCCACCGATGCCACTTGGGCCTCAAGTGACAGGGAAGGATCTAAAAGAACCCCCAGACTACGAACCCGGTCCTTTAGGGGGAGTGTAACCCCATCCAGGACAGGGTGTATATCCACCATCTGATCCGGGAAACCGTTCACCAGCAGCATCTCAGTCTTGTCTGGATTGAGCCTCAGTTTGTTAGCTCTCATCCAGTCCATTATCGCAGTCAGGCAACGGTTCAGCACATCGACAGTCTCACCTGAGGAGGATGAAAAGGAGAAATAGAGCTGCGTGTCATCAGCGTACTGGTGGCAACGCACTCCATAGCTCCTGATGACCACACTCAACGGCTTCATATAGATGTTGAAAAGCATGGGAGACAGAACCGAACCCTGCGGGACTCCACATTGCAGAGCCCACAGTGTCGAGCAATGTTCTCCAAGCACAACCCTCTGGAGATGACCCGCTAAGTAGGAGCGGAACCACTGCCAAACAGTACCCCCGACTCCCAACTCCGCAAGCCTCTCCAGAAGGATACCATGGTCGATGGTATCAAAAGCCGCCGAGAGATCAAGGAGGATCAACAGAGTTACACTCCCTCCGTCCCTCTCCCGACATAGGTCATCATACAGGGCGACCAAGGCTGTCTTAGTGCCGAAACCAGGCCTAAACCCCGATTGAAACGGATCTAGATAATCAGTTTCATCCAATAGCGCCTGGAGCTGGCCAGCAACCACTTGTTCCAAGATCTTGCCCAGGAATGGAACATTTGCTACTGGTCTGTAGCTGTTGAAATTTTCTGGGTCCAAGGAAGGTTTTTTCAGGAGTGGTCTTACTGCTGCCTCCTTCAGACAGCCTGGGACCACTCCCTCTCGTAAAGAGGCATTTATCACTTCCCTGGCCCAACCAGATGTTCCATCCCTGCTAGCTTTTATTAGCCAAGAGGGGCAAGGATCTAGTACCGATGTGGTTGCACATACCTGTCCAAGCACCTTGTCCACGGCCTCGAGCTGAACCAACTGAAACTCATCCAGTAAAACATGACAAGACTGCGCTCCGGACGCCTCACTCGAATCATCTGCTATAAACTGGGAGTCTAAGTCCCAGCGGATGCATAAGATCTTATTCTGGAAGTGTCCAGCAAACTCATTGCAGTGGACCATCGATGACCCTACCGTGTCCTGAGGGCAAGTATAGAGTAACCCTTGGACAACTCTGAAAAGCTCCACTGGGCGGGAAAGAGATGCCTTAATAGTGGCAGCGAAATATTGTTTTTTCGCCACCCTCACCGCTTCTAAATACTGCTTAGTGGAAACACTTACCAGCACATGATTGCATCCATCGGGAGTTCGTCTCCACTTCCGCTCAAGCCATCTCCTATCCTGTTTCATCGCTCTCAGCTCAGGGGTGTACCATGTAGGTGTATGAGCTCTACACAGGAGAGGGCGCACAGGAGCGATCGTATCAACAGCCCGAGTCATCTCCGCATTCCACAGTTCAACCAGGGCTTCGATAGGAGCGCCAGTCTTATCAGCCGGAAAATTCCCCAGAGCCCTTTGAAAACCTTCAGGATTCATTAGTCTCCGGGGGCGGACCATTTTAATAGGTCCCCCACCCTTGCAGGGGGAGAAGGCTACTACTTCAGCAAGTGGTGATCTGTCCATGACAACGGGAGAGATGTAAAACTCCCCACATCCAGATCACTATCCCCATGTCCAGTTGCAAAGACAAGATCTAGAGTATGCCCCGACACATGTGTTGGGCCGCTGATATATTAAGACAGCCCCATGTTTGTCATGGAAGCCATGAAGTCCTGAGCCGCCCCAGATAAAGTAGCCTCAGTGTGGATGTTGAGATCTCCCAGTACCAATAGTCTGGGAGATCTCAACAGCACCTCCGAGACCACTTCCATCAGCTCAGTTAGGGAAGCCGTTGGGCAGCAAGGTGGGCGGTACACCAACAAGATTCCCAGTCTGTCCCTCTGACCCAACACTAGGTGCAAACACTCCAGACCAGTAACTGCATGGACATGGTGCTTGATGACTGAGATGGAACTCTTATAGACTACAGCGACCCCACCTCCCCGACCCTCGGATCTACCATGATGCTGAACCAAGTACCCTGGTGGGCAAAGCTGAGAGAGACTAACTCCTCCCTGCTCACCCACCCAGGTCTCGGTTATACATGCCAGATCGGCTGCCTCATCGACAATCAAATCATGGACGAGGGAGGATTTATTTTGTACCGACCTGGCATTTAAAAGCAGCACCTGGAGATCCGAGAGTTGGCTGATACGACAACCGACAACCCTGCGGGTGTGAGAAGGACCGGAACAAGGCACAGCCATTACATGTCTGGGCCGCATTCCCCTTACCTGCCATGTCCTTCTCCCAACGCCATACCTCCCTCTGCCCATCACTACACTAATTGGGGCCCCCTCCATTCCCCCCCCGATGGGTGAGAAAACCTCTCTCCTAGGCACATGATAGAACTTAAATACACACAGTTACTACTACTCCAATCATAGTTGTCATCCAGCCAAAATTAAGCCCTTCTGTCTCGTTAATTTCAATGAGATAGATTTAAACTTTTTTGGAAAAAAATCAAATAATTGTCCAACTTTGAAGTAATTGTTTAATTGGCTACACTTATTGAATTAATGAATTCAATATGAATTTGTGCATATATATTGCTAATCCCCAATAAAGGTTCTCTACTGAAGATGTTTAAAGGTGAAATCACTGAACAAACTACCTCTATTACTTGCCAGCTCCCTCTGAATCGTCATTCCTCCCTCTCCCATTTTTTGAGATTCTAAAGTGAATAATATTTCACATTGATATAATCACTGGGGTATTTTTTACTACTTCTTTAGCATTTTCAGTGACATACAGAGCTTTGGTGACCCTTATATAATATTACAGGAATGCCGTATCTTGACTCCCTTATCTATGTTGAGAACGTGGGATGTTGTGGTAAATGTAGCAACGGGTCATTGCACATAATGAATCTGAAAGAGTCTCTTGTTTTTATCTGCAAACATAAACAAGAGTCTTAAAATAGGCTTGGATGAATGAAGAAAAGGTGATTGAGATGTTTGGAGGATTGTGACAGGAGCAGAGATGGTGAACACAGATAACGCACAGAGGATCTCATTTCCCAAGCAGTCCAGACGAATTTCCTAGTTTGTTCCAGAGGTGGAACAAACGGGGCAGTACAGATATACTGAGAGGAGGACATTACCCTCTTGTGGGAACAAACACAAACACATTTTCTAGTTTCGTGACAAACTGCATTTGTGACCCCTGGGATAACACTGCCATCTAGGGGATGAGAATAGCAACAGACTCGAATTAATTTGTTCACCTGAAAGTAAGAAATAAAAAGTTTTTATTCTTGGGTGACATGCACATTCATTACTCAATGACTGCAACATCAAGTGATGACTTCTATGTGTGAAGAAGTCATTGCAGAGACAGCTTCCATATCAACATCACCTCAAACAATGCTTTTCAGGACTGACATATGAAGCAAGGTGGCATATGAAGCAGCTCTCAGGAACTGAGTTTCCGTGCAGCAGCTCCTGCCCTTTTCACCTGAGGGATGGCAGGTAGAGACCCTCACATTGTGGCCAAAGACAGAACATACAGAGGGAAACTGCCAGACCACCAACAGGGTAGAGTGAGTCATGTGGTACAGCCTGTCCACCAGAAGAATGTCCCACTCACGCTGGTTCACCGGTGAGAGCACCAGGTAGCTGCCACTGCCACCAGGAGATGGCTCTGTCACTCATTTCTCTGTGTTCCCCCCCCCCCCACTCGGCTCTAGTAATGTCTCGATGGAGAAACCACGTGGTGGGGTGAATTATGTAGTTCTTTACAACACTAGTGTTAAGCAGCTTCACAGTGAAATGGGAAGAACTCAATGCTGCTTTCAGTAATGTCTGTGTCAGACCTTAATGGAGGCAGCTCGCATATTCAGCTGAGAATCATCAAGATATGGAGGGATATACATGTGTATGTGAGTTGAGCCTTAGCCTTTAGGGAACCTTTGTGTCGTTTAGCTACAACAGACTTATGCAGCTATGCTTCTAGCATAGGGGTGATCAGTTTTTCCTGATCCTGAATTTCCAGAGAATTTCCACTTTATCTAGGATATAATCTAAAATTGGAGCAGGCACAGTTTGCCACAGCTGTCAGTTCAGTTCTTTGTTATGGAAATATGTGTGCAGAGATCCTCAGCGGTCTGCGCTGCGTGTGTGCCAGTGTGTATTTACCTTAGAAGCAGGTTTTTACCCTGCATTTAGATCACTGAGACTTAAGATTTATAGAAATACATGGTAGATAGGAAAGCCATACCTAGTTCTAACTAACTATGTTGGAGGCGCAATGCCCAGACTTGGGTATTGCCCTCACTGTTCAGGAGAGAGAGCAAAGACAAAGATGTCTTCTCTCTCCTCAGACAGTCGAAGAAAAAATACAAAGGAAGGAGGTGCAGGTCAGCTTCCCTGAGCATATCAGTTTACAATGGAAGGAAGTTAGGTAGAGAAGAGCACAGGTAAAGGTAGGCAAGCCTAGCCAGCTGGAGGACCCTAACTTTATCTTCCTTCTGGAATATAAAGAACCCGAACAGAAGTTGCTCTTGCTCTACTTCCAACATTCATTTCATTGCATTTCCTTTTTGCATTACTGATGAGCATGTGTGCATTGATAAAACAATGCAAATCAACCCTTGACATGGTGGTATTATGATTGCATTCTGTTTGTGCAATGTGTTACCGAGGCTGGCATGCATTCTGTAGCTTTGGGAAAACACTTACCAAAACTCTAGGTGCAACTGGGATCAGGATGCAAACTAGAAGGCAGGACCAGAGAATAAGTCAGGACCAAAGAGCAGAACTAGAAACACAAGACACAGCAGAGTTCAGGTAGACCTTGTTGCTCAAGCAAGGCATCACTGGGAAGGAAGTCCTTTTATAGTTCCTGCCTCTAGGAGGATCCAATAGTTCACCTGATGGGAGGATCCAGTCCAGAGCCTGGGAGTTTGCTGCATTATTATTGTTGTTGTTTTGCAAATGATATGCCACATTTCAAAAGCAAAGGTGCTTCCAAAGCTGCTTGTAATCCAAAGGATATAAACAAAGAATACAACAAAACTACAACATCAAAATTCCACCACTAAAGTCATACATAAATTAGAGGTTTTAACAATCTAAAACTAGCAGAATAGCATAAAAAGCAAACTGAAAAAGCCTTACAACATGATCAAATCTCAATAGTAGTCTTTCCAAGCTTCCTGCTGATCACTGGTTTCAGTTTGCAGAAGCTATGTAGAGGCACCGGGTGAACATGTGATGCTTTTGCAACCCTCTTAGCCCTCTTTCTTTGCTGGTTCTCTCTCTTACTGGTCTCACTAATAAAGCAATAGCAGGGTTAGGCTAACATATCAGTTCCCAGAGTCTCTGACTTCTGCTGATTCAACTGAATTGGGCCTTTTCATCTGTGGCTTTCCATCTGTGGAATATGCTCTCAGTGAGGTTTGTCTGGCACCTTCATTGACATCTTTTCAGCGCTAGGTAAAGACTCACCTTTTTTCCTAGCCGTTTGATAGACTGAGATGATGTTCTCTGCTGTTAGTGTGCTGCCAAAGCTTCCTGTGGCTGCACAGAGGTGCTGTTGCTTTATTGTTTTATAGCATTATATTTTTATTTTTGTTTTTAACCCTGTTGTAAATCACTTCGACACCTTCAGGTAACAAGCAACCAAAAGATGCTGCTGCTGATGGTGATGATGATATGGTCTCTAGTCGTAGGCTGCTAGCCAAAGGGAAAATGAAGACCTATGTTTCCTGCCCTTCAGCTCACATCTCAGACATACCCAGTGTCCTATTTACCTATACAGATGAGAGGAGACAAACACACTCAGAAGCTGGCCAGTCTTCCCAGAGAGGCTGCACTTGTGTGCTTCACCACATAGGGCAGTGGCCAGCAGTTCATGAGAGTTATGGAGATTGCTGGGGTGCACCTCTTACCATAGAACTCACTTTGATATCTGAGGCAGATCTACCATGTGGTAAACTTTAAGTAGTTGCCTAAGTGGTGGGTTTGGGTGTCCATTATGGCTGATAAGAGTGGGAGTCACAATTCTGACCCATGAATAAGTTCCTCTTGAATAAGTCCCTCTGTTGTGAACAGCAGAAGGCTTTCCTGGTGTGTTGTGTCCTATTTTATTTAGTTTGTGATGAGTGACATTTGGATTTTCTTCCTCAAGCACCAAACTATCTTAGCCCATCTCTGAGTGGCTGAATGTTATTCCTGAAGCAGCACCTACAAAATTAAATGTGAAGTTACTTGTGCATTCTGTCATGAAGGCTCATAGCTCAATTGCAGAACTTTGCATGCATAAGATCTCTCACTCAGTCCTTGACATTTCAGATAGCAGGGCTGGAAATGATCTCTGCCTGAGTCTTTGGAGAGCCAGAGTAGACTCTAATAGGCTCGATGAGCCAATAATCTGACCCAGTATAAGGCAGCTTCATATGTTCCTAGTTTACTCAAACTCTATTATGCATATGCAGAGTGTTTCAGTGGTCTGAGCTGTGTGTGTGCCAGTGTGTGCATTTACATTAGAAGCAGGCTTTTACCCTGCATTAAATCACTGAGACTTAACACTTACTAAGCTACTTTATTTATAGAGATACACAGCAGATAGGAAAGGCATACCTAGTTCTAACTAACTATGTTAGAGGCGCAGTGCCCAGACTTGGGTATTGCCCTCATGGTTCAGGAGAGAGAACAAAGACAAAGAAGATAGATGAAGGAAGGTGGGACAGGCCATCTCAGTTTACAACAGAAGGAAGTTAGGTAGAGAAGAGCACTTGTAAAGCTAGGCAAGCATAGCCAGCTGGAGGAACCTAACTCTATCTTCCTTCTGGAATACAAACAAAGGACCCAAAAAGGAGTTGCTCTTGCCCCAACACCCCTTCGCAACGAGTGTTTAGTTCAGCCTATGAGGTTCATCTTGTCTTGCAGCTTGCAATATCTGACTTTGCCCAATGCCTTCGCCAGAGCATCTGCACTCATGTCTTCCATTGGACAATACTCCTTCTTGAGTAGGCCTCTATGGTAGGTATCTCTAATGAAATGGTGCTTCATGTCTATGTGCTTGGTTCGTGAACTCACTCCTTCTGACTCCACAAGTCTGAGCCATCCTCAGTTGTTTTCATGCATCATGACTGGCCCAGGATAGAGATACCTAATTCCTTGAACAGTTCAAGTAGCCTTGTCAACTGTCTGCTTGCTTCAGAAGCTGACACATACTCTGCTTCTGTGGAAGAGAGTGCTACAGTCTCTTGTCTCTTACTTGCCCAGCTGATCACTGAATCTCCATAGTAGAAGATGTTTCCACTGGTGGTTTTTTGATCTGGAATGTCTTCAACCCAATCAGTACCTCCATATCCCACTAGTTTGGGATCTTGGGTAGCTGCTAACTTCAGTTTCATGGTTTCAGTGCCCTTTAGATATCTTGCCATTCTCTTGATTGCTTCCCATTCTGTTTTGGTTGGTGAGCTGGGTTTTCTGCACAAGTATCCCACTGCTGCTGCCACATCTGGCCTGGTAACAGAGCTAATATACAGAAGTTTCCCGATGGCTTGTCTGTAGCTCTCATGGTCTTCCCATGGTTGTTTGTTGTGGTCTGGTTTCAAGTATCTTACTTCCATTGGAGTAGGTGCTGGATGTGCATTGTTCAGTCCTAGACTCGCAAGAAGGTTTTGGAACTTTTGTCTTCGACTCATCAAGAAGGATCCATTATGTTCTCTTTCAATTTGTATTCCGAGGCAGTGAGTGATATCCCCTAGGCACTTGAGATGATTCACTAGTTGTGGCTTGTCCAGTGGGTCTTGATAAACCAACAGTAGATCACCCATGTAAATAAGTAGGTAACTCCATCTGTTGTTCCTGAATCTGCTGTACAGGCATCGCTCTGCAATGCCTTGTTACAAAGTCTTCTATTTTGCTCAGGTTCTCATTCCAGGCTCTGGCAGCCTGTTTAAGTCCATATATGGATTTTTGAAATTTACACACTAGGGTTCCTTTTCCTGGAACTGCAAACCCTGATTGTTATTGCATGTAGATTTCTTCTTCTATTTCTCCATGCAAGAATGCTATTTATATCCATGTGCTCCACCTGCATTTTCTTGTTAGCAGCAACACTCAGAAGAGCTGTGATGGTTGTGTGTTTGACTACAGGGCAAATGTTTGATCGTAGTCTTGTCCATGTTTTTGAGAGAATCCATCTGCCCAAGAGTCTGGTTCATGTGTTCCATGACCCTATTTTGTTCTGGAGTATTAACAACAGTAGTCTGGTGCTCTGTGCCTTCCTCACGTAGAAAGTCCTGCATAGCCCTAGATAGAAATTCTCCTGCATTGTCGGATCATATAATTTGTGGCTTTCTGCCAAATTTGTTGGATACAACTCTGATATAGTCCTTCAATTTTTGAATTACTTGACTTTTCTCTCTCAGTAGGTATGTTGTAACATACCTCGAATAATCATCTATGAAAGTAAGCATGTAAAACTTTCCGTCCTGTGATGGTGTTCTAATAGGTCCACAAAGGTCTGTGTGAATTAATTCTACATGTTTTGTAGTTTTCTTTTCACTTTTCTTAGGAAATTTTGGTTTCACATATTTTGACTTTATACAACATTCATATTTTTCTATAGATTTACACTGTCCAATTTTAATGTCTCTAGCCAAATTTTCCTACTCTGGAGTATTATTCTGGCTAAGCTGGCATGTCCCATTCTCTATGCCAAACACATATGCATCCAGAATTACAGTTTTCTTTGGCTGTATTTGCATGCGTAGTTTCAAAATATTCCAAATGCAAATGTCCATTTTTAAATTTTGCAGTACAACACACATTTCCTTGGTCTACAACTCAACAGATTTTGTAATATAAATGCAGTTCCCCCCAGTTCCATTATTTTGTGGCACTTATTAAATTATTTTTAAAAGCTAGAAAAAATAGGCAATTTTTCAGCTCTCTGCTCCCCTCTGGTGTTTTGCAAAGTAGCTCAACAGTGCCTATTCCTTGTGAACAGAAAAGGTTTCCTGATGCTGTAATTACATTCTGTGTATGGGGACTAACGTTTTTAAAAAGCTTTTTATCATTTATTTAGTGTGCTTTTGCCCCAATGTCAATTAAAAATCTGGTTTTATAATCATCATTCTTTCCATCAGATACATGGTAACTGGAATGCTTCACTTTAGTTTGGCTATTTGTTTTCCTTTCAGCTTGCTTCTCTTTAAAATCAGCTCTTTCTCCTGTCTCCCTTCCAGGACAATCTCTTTGAAGGTGATTAGGAGATTTGCATCTGAAGCAATTTTTTCGTTGTTTATCTGTGCCCAGCTGTGGCTTCAGGGCATGACTCATCTTTCTATCCTGCCTTTGTTTGCTGTTTCTGACCACAGTAAAATTTGCTTTTTCAGACAGAACTTGTTCCTGTCTTTCTTTATAGTCCTGATCTTTAAGATATGTCATCATCTGATCCAAATTCTGATTCGACTGTTCTAATATGCAAGCATGATACGATGATGTTCACTTACAGAGGCCAGTAGTATCGCTTTCTGCAAATCCTCATTTAAAGATTTTCCACAACTTTCTAGTTCTCAGAGTTGCAAATCTGTCTAGATGTTCATTGAGTCTCTGTGTGTAAGATTGTCTCAGCTTGTACAGCGATTTATAGAGAAGCATCACATGATTTTTATATTTTCTCTGATACACTTTCTCAAGCTTTCCCCATATTTCCTTAGTGTTGTTACAGTCCATGCAAACATTTAGCACCTCATCTGATAAAGCAGAAATAAGAAGAGACTTCAGCTTTCAGGCACAACTTGCAATTCTATTTAGCTTACTGGGCTGCATAACCCTTTGTTATGCATATGCAAAGTAACTCAGTGGTCTGAACCGCATGTGCCAGCGTGTGCATTTACCTAAGAAGCAGGCTTTTACCCTGCATTTAAATCACTTAGTGTTGCGCTGCAGCCAACTCAGAAGGGACAGGAAGGGGGGAGGCATGAGTTTCAGGCACCTCCGCAGCCAGAAGAAGCAGAGGTGGGGATTGTTGTGTCTGAGCAGGATCGTGCGGGAGGGGGGCAGCCTGCTCTCCAGCCAGTTCCCACGAGTAACGCCCTTTCCGAGGAGCCGAGTGCACCGCCCCCAGTTGATGCAGAGGACTTGTGGAGGGAAGCTTCAGAGTCAGTGCCAGCTCCTCCTTTACCAAGCAGTTCCCAGGAGGATTCCAGTGTGGCACCGCCCCCTGACCTCGAGCCCGTTGCTCGGGAGCAGGTGTCTTCAGATGAGCTGTTGGATGCGCGTCCCCTGTCTCCTCATTCCCGTTGCCGCGAGAAACGGACAGGGCAAAGACAGGAATTACGAAGGAGTCAGAGATTATGTTCGAAAACATTTCCTATATAAGCCTGCCGCTCCCAGTGGGGGGTCATTGAGTCAACTTCCTTCACACGCTGCAGAGCATGTCTAGAGTATAGTTAGGGACTCTAGTGAGTTAGCGTAGGGTTTCCTATGAAGCGCAATGCCTTTGATGTATCCATTACTCTAATTAAACGAGATTTACTTGCACACACACTCCAGCCTCATTCTTTCGGCTCTGGACGGGATACTTAGTAAAATAAGAAAAAGCTACTTTATATATAGAAAGACATAGTGGATTGGAAAGGCATACATAGTTCTAACTAACTAAGTTGGAGGCGTAATGCCCAGACTTGGGTATTGCCCTCATGGTTCAGGAGAGACAGTAAAGACAAAGATATCTCCTGTCTCCTCGGACAGTCCAAGAAGAAGACAAAAGAAGGAGGGGCAAGTCAGCTTCCCTGAGCATATCAGTTTACAATGGAAGGAAGTTAGGTAGAGAAGAGCACAGATAGCAGGCAAACCTAGCCAGTTGGAGGACCCTAACTCTATCTTTCTGAAATACAAACAAAAGAACCCAAATAGGAGTTGCTCTTGCCCCACTTCCAGCAAACTCCATTGAATTGCAGCCCAGGCTATTAGTGATTTATCTGTAAAAGAACAGCACCTTTACGTTATTCCCGATGTGGCTCTTGTAGTGTGGTCACCAAATTACTTAATTTAAATTTGTTTACATCATATCCCCCAATAAAATTTATGGTCTCCTAATTCCATTCCATTGGCTGAAGACAGGAGGGCCCACATAAAAATGAAAGCTGGGAACAGGAATACCTGGATATCTGTCTGTCATCACCACATATGCTAGGTGTGAACTCAGGTGCTGAATTATGATTATTGTGAAGCCATATCAGGGCTACTAAGATACAAGAGGGAGGTGTCAGCATTGCTCAGTGGCCACAGAATGCCGAGGAGCTGTTGGGGGGGGTTGGAATGGAGTATCCTGAAAGAGGTTGTGGCTGACGGGCTAGAACAAGAGCACTCCACACTATTAACATTTTGTTGCAGGTCCCACTTGTCTGGCTATCTAAGCTACTTCCCAACATTCCATTCCATTCTCCCAGTATTCTGTCATGCTTTAATGTGACCAGGAAACAGATGCCAGAACTGGGTTATGCAGATAGGGAAGCAAGTATGATTCCTAATGGAGCCACCAGGGTATGGAACTGGTTTAACCCACATCCAAAAGTGTGTTACTTTCTCCTATATAACATACTGTCCAACATTTCATTGAAAACTCCTTGTGTCACCCTTATTCTCAGACCATTGTTTTTCTTTTTATTAAATATGTTTGTTGAAATATTTCATATAAAGTACAATCATAAAACAGAAAAAATACACAAAGGTCTCATTTTTGCGAGGTCACAGTTAAGGTATGAGGAAACTGAGGAAAGGGTAAATTAGATCAGACAAGCAAAATAGCCACACCATATTTCAGCCTTTCCCAACCAGTGTGCCTCCGCAACTCCCATCTTTCCTGACCATTGGCACTGCTGGCTGAGGCTGATGGGAGTTGTGGTCCAACAACATCTGGAGGCACACTGGTTGGGAAAGGCTGCCATATTTAATGAAGAAAGCCTCTCCAGAAATGTCTGTGGTCTATTGGTAGTCTCTTTCCCTCAACTGACTCAGACCATTGTTCATATCCTTAGTGCCCCCTTCCTCACCATCATGGACACACACTGTGGAAATCGTTTTTCTGTGTGCTGTAGGCTTATAACCATTTGCCCTGCACTAGCAGCATGTGTGTTAAGAAACTGATTGCAGCAGTTGCCTTGTTTCAAAATGTTTGTGTGGTCTTGCAATGGATCTGGTTGGAAATATTAAAGATGGGTTCAGTGGTTCTCAACTGTGACCTCTCTTGGGGTACGTGCAAGGTTTATCAGAGGGCTGGGGAAGATTCTTAGCCACATGATGGCTTCATTCCCCCAGCTGCCAAACCTCAGTATTTATATTTATATCCACTGGTCTCCAGTGGATTTGTAGCTGTGCTTGCCTACTCGCAATCTTGTTTCCAAGCATATCTGGGAACAGGAGATTGCTGAGAGACAAATCTGTTTCCTTCTTTGGATGTTTGTGTGTGTTGTTTTTGAAGGGAAGTGGGGAATGAGAGTGAAATTTAGTTCAATTTGCATTTTCATACAAACCTACCTAATTCACACTTCCCAAAAGAATACACTGACTAAAACACAGCTATCCTTTGAAATCTGCACTTCTCCCAATGTTGTGATGCAGTTCTCCAGCTAAAATGTGTATATTAGGAGACATTGCATACAAAATAAGTACTGTATATTAGGAGACATGCACACTAAGTGGTGGTGCATTTGTGGGAGACTTTATTCTGAAAAATCACAAGCAGTTGCAGGAATGTGGCAAACTGAAGTTTGAAAAATGAAAAATGGAGAGAAACTGGAATGGACAGATCTGTCCATCCCTTTGTGGGGTGGGAACAGAGATAATGTCTGATTTCTTTCTCTTCTGATTAGTTACCCCCAACCCACAGTTCCTCCGTTAAGCAGCAGGAACTGGCTGTTTTGTACACAACTTCATGCAATGATCTCTGCATGCTCACCTAGCAAACATGCAGCTGATGCTGAGTTCCTCCCATTTTGGGAATAGCTTTCAGCACCTTGGGCACCTCCTTGAAAGTTTGGACTAAAAACTGGAGCGGATTCCACTATTGACATGGAGCCACCAGCCAGCACTGCACAGAGCCATCTTTCTCTGGCTAGTACCTTTTAACCATCTTTACATTTTGAGTACCAGATCTGATCAGCAATGTGGAACTACTGTGGGTTTTTTTCAATGAGTAAACTCAGCAACAGAAATATAAGGAGGAACCTGAGACCACTGGACTGTAGGGCTCTTCTTTCCCAAGTATCCTTGCTGACAGGTTGCCGTTTTATGTCTCCCTGCTACCACCATCACCCAATTTCTTGCTGCCGTTCTTGCTTCCATTGCACCCAAGCGCTACAGACAGGAAAGGTATCCCTTACTAGCCACTATATTTTGTACAAATGAGGAGGAATGCTCCGCAAAGAGATCATTTGGCCATAGTCAGAATTCTTCTCTGACTTTCAGCCACGTTTTCTGGGAGACATTGGCGGTAACAGAGCCTTCCCTTTTCAGCTCTGGATTCTGCGCAAAGCTACCAACATATCTTAGCAATGCTCCTCCCTCTCCCCAACACTTCTCCATGTGCTTTCAAATCTTTACCATCTGTGCCCTTCCCTGTCCAGACAGTATCACCCTCCTGAATTGAATAACTCCCTCTCTCCCCACCCCTCCTTGTTCTCAAAGCATTTCAAGATCAACCCTCAACTATCTGCTTTTTCTGTCCCAATAACTTCATATACTACTTGGAGCCTCCCCACTGATTCCCCCCCCCTTCTATTTCCCCATCTTTCTCACTATGTTCCTGTTGGGAAAACCTTAGGTTCACCATATCTTAAAGAGATTACTAACTGTACACTGGTGTGTGCATGCATTTTACATTAAATACTTTGGATGAACTTGTGACATTTATTCCATAGCTTTGATAACTTTAATAAATTGTAACACTTCAGAACAGCCTTGAGTCTGACTCTTTCATTCTGTCATATAATCTTGTGTTGCATGTCAGGGCACTTGCTTACCTGTTAGTCTGTACTCATGTGGTAAAAATCAGCACCTGGGTGTGTGTATTAAAGGAGCCTTGTGTGATTTTTACCAATTGCCCCATCCACACCACAACTCACACCATTCTGGAGGGTCCCCCCCCCGAGCCCCAGGAGCAACACTGCAGGGGGCACAGGAGGTGTAGAAAAGGAGCCAGGAACAGAGCATAATAGCAAATTTAGAAGTCCAGGGTCCCTTCATGAGTCATCAGGATCAGGCTCACAGGCCAAATTTGACAGGTGACTGTGGACACCCACCTGTCATTTACATGGCATCATTATCTAACACACTCACCAAAACTTTTTGCTGGGGGTTCCCAAGCCACAACACCCTGCTGGCAATCAGATGCCTGGAAATCACTGCACATGGGGCATTGTTAGCCCCATGGTCGACACTTCCCAAAGCACCAAACATAGAGCTAGCAAAGTGGTTGTTTCTCCCTTCCCCATGGAGGGTGGGGACAAAGAAGCTGGTATTTTGCAGGTTGATCTGCAAAAAAGCAGGTTTCTTCCCCCTGTGTTTTGCATATCAGCTGAGAGGAGGACCTCTCTCACACACATGATGCCTGTAAAATACAAGGGGCATTGCTTGACAAGTGTTTGTTTCGCCTTGCACAGACTCACTGCAGCCAACCCAGAGGGTGTGTGGGGAGAGACAGAAAGAGGGCTAAGAAGAGTGGATGGAAACTGAGGTGAGGTGGCATTTCCTCACAAAGATGGGGGCAAAAGAAGGCTGAAGAAAGGGAGAAGGAAGGCTGCCTATAAAATACAAGAGGAATTGCTTGTAAAGCAGTTTTTTTCTCCTCAATTGTGCTTTTTGCCAATTGTCTGTGAGAAAGTAGAGGGGGGGAGAGCCTCACGGAGGGTGGGGGAAGGCAGAAAGAGCAATGGGCTAAGAAGAATGAGGCTGCCTATATTTTACAAGGGAAAGAAACCTGCTTTTTGTAGATCAGCTGTGAAAAGGAGTTCTGTCTCGCTCAGTGATGTCTGTGAAATACCCCCACTCTTCTTAACCCTTTGTCTCCCTCCCTCAGACTCCACTTTCTCCCGGACAATCTGCAAAAAACACCACTGAGGGAGAAAAAATGCTTTACAAGCAATGCGCCTTGTATTTTACAAGCAGCCTTCCTTCTTTCAGCCTGCCTTCCTTCGTCCCCCTTCTCTGTGACACAAACCTGCTTTGCCTCACTCTTAGCCCCACCCTCCCTCACCCCCAGTGTGGCTGTCTTCACCTACCCTCCACGTTGTCTGCTATGGGTCTGCATGAGACTGTTTGAAAGCCCTTCATTTTAGTACGATTCTGATGCAAACCCCATCTTAAATCAGGCTTGGTTTTCCCTTCTCAGTACCTTCCCTCTCTTAACTCCTGTTGACTCTCTCCCTTCTCGTGTTTCTCTCCCCCCCACAACAATAGATGGTGGGAGCCAATTAGCAGGCAAGGAGATTCATGCTGACTGCTGATTAGCTCGAGTGACTCCTGACCTTGCTGGATTCTCCAGCTAGGGGAAAGGGTGTAGCTTTTAAATGGAAGCATACACTCTGCATTCAGGAATTGCAGTGGCTAGATACCGAGGGACTCCTGCAGGGGGCTGGCAGGGGGGCACCTGCAAAAAAAGTAACGGGGCTGTGACCCAGAGCGTCTCCCCAGGAAAACATACCTGGCCAGGAAAGCCCTCTTGTAGTCTTCTTATATCTAACAGTATATCTTTATTAAGACTACACCTATTTCTATCTGCATAGCCAAGGAAGTATATCAGCATTTCAGCTTCACAATAATTTATTCAGCATTAGTTATTCCGGTAGTACTGCTTAGCATTGCAAAATGTTGCACTGGCTCTACAACTGTGCATTCGTTTGAATTACTTTACATCAGACTTTCATTTATATGCCACCTTTCCAAAAAATAAATTGATGACTCACATTATATGCTTTTTAAAAAAAGTGTTTTTAAAGATGTTTTGTTTTAATGTATTTTAAAGTCTGTTTTTATGATCTTTTAAAGTGTTTTTAGTGCTTTTGTTTGCCGCCCTGGGCTCCTGCTGGGAGGAAGGGCGGGATATAAATCAAATAATAAATAATACAAAGTAAACAACAACAGTAATACATAAAAGACAACTACCAATACATATTTCAAAAGCACTATTAATAACACAACAATATTTTAATCACATTTCAACAACTGGAAAAATCATATCCAAATTAGTAAAGCCAAAACCTCTGCACAGAAAAAAACCTGATCTGCTGAATTTCTGCCTGTCAAGCACATCGTAAAGACACAGGAGTGAATGAAGAAACGGGAAGGGAAGGGAGGGTGGAGGAAGAAAAAGCAAGCTCAGGCACAAGTTCTTAAAGTTACCGTCCTTTCAGCTGATCAAAACTGTCAGGGGCAGTTCTGGCTGTCTTGCAATTGATAAAGAGCAGCCCATTCCCTGAAGCATTCTTCCCCTTAAATCATATCCAGGAGCAGAGCTGGTGACAAGAGGCAGACCAGGAAGACATGGCTGCTCTTGCCACACAGTTCTTCCTGCAAACAGCTGACTTGATGGTAGCATCCTCTCAGGAGGGTGTGTACATATAGCCATGAGCATATATACAAGTTCAGATATATGCTAATAGCAGTGACTGGCTAGGAACAAGAATGAATATTGCTATTCTTCAATAATAAACAACATAAAACGGAAGGTTGACATTTTTCTTCTTGCTTCTCGCAATTGAATTGCACTCTTTTTTAAATTTGCCATCTCTGCAATTTTTCTCCACATTGTGCAAAATCATTCTCTACTTTGGGGGGTTATTGAGTTTCCCCATTTGGAGGCAACTAATTTTTTTTTGCTGCTGTTAAAAATGCCACTTTAAGGTGCTCCACATTAACAAAGTATTATAATAATAATAATATTATACCAAAGTATAATATTATACCAAAGTATAATACTAATATTAATACTAATATTGATGATGATGATGATGATGGTAGCAGGAGTGGTAACAGTAGTAGTATTGATGACTCCTCCTCCTCCTTTTTCCCATGCTGTTCACAAATAATTCACAAATAATTTACAGTCAGAATTAAAACCACAGAAATGACTAGATGCATATGTTTCACGGGCTACTGGGTTTTTCCCCCCACAACAACACACATAGTTCTATCTGGAAGAAATAAAATAAAGTGTTAATTATAACAAGAATAAGCAATGAGACTTGAATTCCTTAATATATGAACAGAAATTACAATGATTGCAGAAAAGGATATATGTGAACATTCCTACCAATTTTATTTCCAGATTATGAACACATCAAAAGCATAATTTCATTAATTTCACAAATATTTCTTGAGATAAAGGAAACCTCTATTTCTATTTACCATAATACTTCTTCATAATTAATAATACATTGTAAATCCATAATTCTTATTGGTTCTAAACCATATATTTTACTATAATCAATAGATTTCTGCCAATTTACCATAAAGTTTTTTTGTCTCTGTCTTCCTTCTTGATATCTTAGAAAAATTTTCAGTTTGGCCATAACTATGAAGTTCCAATATTTTCCAAACCATTCTTTGATCTTATGATTTGTAATCTCCAATATTTTACAAACAAAATTTGCTGCAGTGACCATATAAGAAACCAACATTTTGCCTTCTGGCCTGACCAATTGTTTAATAAGAGCAAAGTAGGGTGAAATGGGTCCTCATATCCTAAAATCTTTCGGACTTGATTTTTATTATTTTCCAATATTTATTTGCTACCCTACATTTCCACTACATGTGAAAGAAATCACCTCTGTCCTCTGGACATTTCCAACACAAAGGTGGGTCATTCCTATTAATCTTATTTATCTTTGTTGGGACAATATACCATCTGCTCATAAACTTTGAAACAATTTTCTCTTTCACCCATGCTCAAATAAAATTTATGAGCCAATTTCTAAACATTTTCACAAATACCTACACTCAGGGATATTCTCCCAATGTTTTGTGTCCATTTCACCAGAACCCACTTTATGAATTTCTTCTTCATGTATCTAATGAAATGGGCTCTGGCCCACAAAAACTTATACCACAATGTCATTGTTTGTCTGTAAGGTATCACAATACTCCTAGGCCTAGTTCTTATTGAGGCCATAAACCTGCATCTGGCTTGTACCACCTTAGACTGCTTGTGATCAAATGCATCTGCATACAATAAAAAAATACATCCCTGCACATAGAAAACTAGCACGTCAGGACTAGAATTTAATCACAACTAGAATATTTCTTTCTGACATTGAGTTTTCTCTGCAGAGGAAATGTATGGAAGAAAAACTGATCATGTAAGCCCACACCTGCAGTCTGAATTGGTACAGCCCAGACACAAATTTTACAACTTTAGTGTGAACTACATTTCTTCTGTTGCAGCAAAAATAAGACGCTATCCCTCTAAGACAGTCCAAGGTGATCATCAAGGTATTTATATAATTTGATAGCACTAAATAAGGCAGGATGATAAATTCTAAGTAAACAGTAAAGAGCTCCAAAAGAACCTTACCAAATGGGTAACTTGACAATTCCTGCTACACATATATACTGCTAGAGCCTAAACTGACTGAATTTCATCAGGAAAAATATCTTGTGATCAGAGCAGGAAGCTGACGGATAACTGGAAGCTCCACCTGGAAGCTCCAGCTTGTGCAACATGCAGCTGCCAGATTACTGATGGGAGCATAGAATAGAATAGAACAGAATAGAACAGAATAGAATAGTAGAGTTGGAAGGGGCCTATAAGGCCATCGAGTCCTACCCCCTGCTCAATGCAGGAATCCAAATCAAAGCATTCCCGACAGATGGCTGTCCTGCTGCCTCTTGAATGCCTCCAGTGTCGGAGAGCCCACTACCTCTCTAGGTAATTGGTTCCATTGTCGTATGGCTCTAACAGTTAGGAAGCTTTTCCTGATGTCCAGTCGAAATCTGGCTTCCTGCAACTTGAGCCCATTATTCCGTCCCCTGCACTCTGGGACGATCGAGAAGAGATCCCGGCTCTCCTCTATGTGACAACCTTTCATGTACTTGAAGAGTGCTATCATCTCTCCCCTCAGTCTTCTCTTCTCCAGGCTAAATATGCCCAGTTCTTTCAGTCTGTCCTCACGGGGCTTTGTTTCCAGTCCTCTGATCATCTTTGTTGCCCTCCTCTACCCTTCCAGTTTGTCTGCATCCTTCTTGTAGTGCGGAGACCAGAACTGCATGCAGTAGTCAAAATGAGGCCTAACAAGTGCTGAATAGAGGGGAACTAGTACTTCACGCGATTTGGAAACTATACTTCTGTTAATGCAGCCTAATATAGCATTTGCCTTTTTTGCAGCCACATCACACTGTTGGCTCATATTCAGCTTGTGATCAATGACAATTCCAAGATCCTTCTCACATGTCGTACTGCTGAGCCAAGTATCCCCCATCTTATAACTGTGCATTTGGTTTCTTTTTCCTAACTGTAGAACTTTGCATTTATCCCTGTTGAATTTCATTCTGTTGTTTTCAGCCCAATGCTCCAGCCTATCAAGGTTCCTTTAAATTTTGTTTCTGTCTTCCACAGTATTAGCTATGCCCCCCAACTTTGTGTCATCTGCAAATTTGATAAGCATGCTTTGTACCACCCCATCCAAGACGTTAATAAAAATGTTAAAGAGCACTGGGCCCAGGACCGAGCCCTGTGGTACCACACTCATTACTTCTGCCCAGGTTGAGAAGGAACCATTCATAAGCACTCTTTGAGTACGATTCTGGAGCCAACTGTGGATCCATCTAATAGTTGTTCCATCCAGCCCACATTTAGCTAGCTTGCTAATCAGAATATCATGGGGCACTTTGTCAAAAGCTTTGCTGAAGTCGAGATATATTATGTCCACAGCATTCCCACAGTCTACAAGGGAGGTTACCTGATCAAAAAATGAGATGAGATTAGTTTGGCAGGATCTGTTCTTCATAAATCCATGTTGGCTCCTAGTAATCACTGCATTGTTTTCAAGGTGCTTACAGATTGACTGCTTTATAATCTGCTCCAGATTTTTTCCAGGGATTGATGTTAGGCTGACTGGTCTGTAGTTCCCCCGTTCCTCCTTCTTGCCCTTTTTGAAGATAGGGATATTAGCTCTCCTCCAGTCATCCGGCACATCACCAGTCCTCCATGATTTCTTAAAGATAATAGACAGCAATTCTGAGAGTTCTTCACCCAGTTCCTTCAATACTCTAGGATGCAGTTTATCGGGCCCTGGAGATCTGAACTCATTCAAAGTGATTAGGTATCCCTTGACCATTTGTCTATCAATCTCAGGCTCCAATCCTGCCCCTTTTACTTCATGTTTCCCAGGAGGGCCAGAGACCGTTTTTTGGGAGAAGACTGAGCCAAAGTAGGAACTGAGCACTTCTGCCTTTTCTTTGTCATCTGTTATTTTGCCATCCTCACTGAGTAGCTGTGCCACCATTTCTTTTCTCTGTCTTTTACTATGGACATACCTGAAGAAAGCTTTTTTGTTGCTTTTGGCATCCTTCGCTAGCCTCAGCTCATTCTCAGCGTTAGCCTTCCTGACACCATCCCGGCAATTCCATGATACCTGCCTGTACTCTTCCTTTGTGGCCTGGCCTTCTTTCCACTTCTTGTATGTGTCCTTTTTTGTTTTTAGGTCATCTCTAAGCTTTTTGTGAAGCCACATTGGCTTCTTCTGCTGTTTCCCCCCTTTTTTCCATTGCGCTTTTAGAATTTCCTTTTTTAGAAACTCCCACCCATCATGGACTGCTTTTCTCATTAGGATGGCTTGCAATGGAACGGTACTTACAATTGTTCTGAGTTTATTAAAATCAGCTTTCCTGAAGTCCAGGGTGTGCATATGGCTACCCTCAGCTTTTGCTTCTGTTAAAATCAAGAATTCAAGTATGGTGTGGTGACTTTCCCCCAGAGTTCCTGTAATGCCACTTCATCCACCAACTGCCGACACCAGACACAGGCTGCCCATCCACTACTGAGACAGGTTCAAGGTCCTTGTATTAATTTAGAAAGCCCTGAACAACTTAGGTCCAGGGTATCTTGGGGACCGCCTAAACCCTTCAATCCCAGCTTGATCACTGAGATCATCTGCAGGAGCATCTTTGATCATCCCCCAAGTTGGGGAGGCTCATTAAACATCGACACAAAATCAAGCCTTCAGTATCATTGGCTCAGTTCTCCAGAATGCTCTGCCACCAGAGATCCAGCAGGCACCTTCTGTTTAAGTGCCTGTTGAAAACCCTTACATTTCACCAGGCTTATGCAGGCAATTAAGAAGATGGGGTGTGTTTTTATGCAACAATTGACCTTTGCTTTTATTGTATTTTTAATGTTTTCATTCTATGGTTGGGTTTTTTAAAACATGTTGTAAACTGCTTTGAAGTTTTTAACAAAATAGTGGTATGCAAATATCTTTATAAATAAAATAAATAAAAAAATTGTTCATTGAGCTGCATTAGTGAAAAGGGCAAAAAGATGTTAGGAATGAGTTTAAAATAAAACAGCAAGTATTTTAATGCCATTATTCATATCTATCACACATTCCCATTTAGAAGACAGCATGTGTAGTTCCGGTTGCACTTATCTTACAATGTAATTTTTAAAAGAAACTGACAAAGTTGGGGAAAGGAGAACTGAAACAATCAGGAGCATAGAACATCTTATGAAAGCCAGCCCATTTCAGCTCCAAGCTGGATTCTAGAGGGAATATTTAGTGAACCCCCTTTCCCACCAGGGGGCACTATGCTCCTTCTAAAATGAGTTGCCGTTCCATATTTCTCTTAAAATGTCCCTTCCAATATTCATAGTTAACTCTTTGGAGTTGACTTCAAGTACTGACCATCTTGTAAAAAAAAAAAATCCATCTGATTAATTCTATTTTGATAGTCTCGTTTTCAAATATATGAATTGGTAAGTACTGCTTACTGATAAAAAATTTCTCTTTCCTAAGCACCACAGGAAAAATCTGAATGACTTATTATCTGTGTTCTGTTAATCTAATCAAAGTAGTAGAAAAATGCTGCAAGGTGGTATCTTTAGGCCTGGAGACCTTCCTGCTGCCTCCCAACCTCAGAAGGGTGTGATCGGCTCATCTCTTTGTGATGGTAAGGTAAAAAGCACTCTATGTGTACTCAGAGGCACTCTCATGTTTCCTGCTGCTTCCTACTGGATTTCAAGACTGTTGTAGCATGTCAGATCTGGTTGTGTTGTGAACTGGCTCAGACTGAGTCCTAGATTTATCTTGTCACTGCATTAGAAAAACGCTGCTAATTTATCTGAGGCTGTGTATAGCTGAACTGTTTGTTTCTTTGCTTGTCTGATTCTATATCACTGAAGGCTCTTCAAGGTGGCATCAGGTAGATGTATCGGTTCCTTATAACAACATTAATTGAATCTGTAGAATAATACCTTTATTAGGACCTATTCAAAATGCAGTACACAAGCTTTCTAATTACACAGAACTCTTCCTCAAGCTGGGTGAATACAAGAAAAATATATGCTTCTCAGGGCAAAACTACATGTGACAAGGAAGGCTGTAACTGAAGCTCCCAACAACTTTTTCTTGCCCAGAAAGCAGCCACATGGAGGGTGAGAGTGGAAGAGTGACTTGGACCCAGGACATGGCATGGGGAGGCTAACCCTTGGGCCCTACCTGAGTCAATTCTTAACTTAGATCTTTCCCTTCCTTGAATTTGCTACAAGCTTGGAGGAAGAGGCATACAGGCAGCACAATGGGTTTTAAACCTTCCTCCACCAGTCCATGGTCCTGATCCACTTCTGGGGCAGGACTCAGAGGTGCTTTTCAAAAAACAAATATGGGGGCATCTGATTACAAAATTCCTGATCTCACCGCTGATTTGGGTAAGAGGCATCGCCCTTTCTCTGCCCACTTAGACTCATCAAAAATTCACAGTAGTGTCTTGCATGATGTGCCACATTTCCAAAGTGGAGAGAAAGATCCTGCCTAAGCCTCTTTCCAAAGTGTCACATTTGCCTTTGGGGGGGGGGGAGATTCTTTAATATTCACCCACACTTATTGTGTAATAGTATTTACAGAAAATAATTTCTAGGCACTACCTGATCTCAAAAGGAGAGGTTTTTTAAAACTTTATTTCAATATGAAAGAGTTTTACTCCCATTAAGGACCAACAGTCTGAAATGATAACGTTTCAAATTATCAGATGGGGACCAATAGGTATATGCATCAGATTTGTCCAAATTCCGAGCCAAGGCAGGGTGCCTTGGAGGGGTTTGACGTTTGTCGAAGGCAACGTGGCTGCACAGATTGAAGCAGAGACTCCCAAAGTGCTTTGTGGTACCTCAGCAATTCAGATATTTTTGAAAAATGTGTGCAGAGAAGTGTCTACTAAAAGTGAAACTATGTCCCTATGCTTACCATATAAGGAAAATATCAGGGTGTGGAGGAGGGGGCAGAGGGAGCAGATTTTCAACATTTAAATTTATGTTTCTAAAATGTCAGGATCAGAAGCAGAGATGTGGAGCTCCTTTGCGACTGATAAGTCTAACTTGTAATCCGAGAGAATTATTTTACCTGCACCCTTCCTGCCACTGCTTTGTGAGACTGAGCAGCCTTCTAAGAGTGAAAGCTCTACGTCGAAACGTAAGGTAGATGCCGGGATGGGAGTGGAGAGGACAGAGGGAGAGTTCTGTTGTGACCAACCGGTCAAGCTTATGATCAGAGGGAATTATTTCACACAGAAAGCAAATTTCTTTTAGTTCTTCCCATCTTATATGCCAGTTTTTTATGAATGGATACAAACGTAGGCATGCAATACATCTCGACATAGAGGAGAAGGCTCTGCCCAGGTGACCTGTGTGTCTGCTCAGTCGGCTGCCCTGGTGCTAACTATTGATGCTAAGCTTCAAGGCTCCTGCTTTCGCTTCTTAGGGCCATTGAAACCAGCCAGCTATTCAAACAGAAGACCATCCTCTCTCAAGGTGGACACATGGCTGCCCTAAAATCTGGTAACTGTGGACTCCCAAGACACCACTATTTGGAAAGTGCTTTTGCAACTCTACCAGTAAGGAGTTCCATGATGCTGAAGGTGATATAGAAAGCCTAGGAACTAAATACGACAGGCATTTCCATTTGAACCAGACTAGATTGAATTTTAACAAAGCTAACACAAGCCACCCTTTTAAAAAAAAGTAAAATTAGTAACTTCCAACAAAATACTATTTTTGCTATTAGAATCAGTTTGCAGCAACGACAAAAGACACTTTTGTTGTAACCATTTTTAAAAGTCAAGTCGACAGAAGGTGGTCGTAAATAACTTTCTATACAGTCCCATAAAATCCAAATGAGCTGTTGGAGGGGCAGCCAATTGCATGCGATGGAGTGAAGAAGCTTTAGGTGCTTCTCACATGAAAATGGCTCTGTCGTTGGTCTTTGAGCTGCTGCCAAGGGAGCCTTTCAAAGAGAGCAGCACCCACATGCCAATGTGGGGAGGGCATTGGCTTGGCCTTCAAAGGGAGCTCCAGTCTCCTGCAAGCTTTTCCGTTAAAGGTTAGGCTGCTTTAGCAGCTGCTGGGGGTGGGGGCAGGGAACAGACTCTCAAGGGTAAAGAATTAAACATAAATTAAGATGGAATGTTATTTTCTATTTGAATGCCTTTTCTGATCCATCCAATGCCAAAGGGGTGGAAGAGATTTTTCATTTTAAAAGACCTTGGAAAAACCTTATATTTTGCATTTAAAAGGAGGGGTTAGCATATATTCACAAAGAAAGAGCAAAGGCATTCAGTGACAGTGGTGACAATAGTACAATCTAAGCATTAAAATATGTCTAACAGGTAAGATGGTTGTACATCCTCGTGTAGCTTTTCATCTTACAATTGAAAATTCACTAATAAGCAAAAAAAAAAAAAGTCCTTGTGGTTTAAGAACACATGTTACCAAAGTCTTCCAAGCTACACAGCAAGTGGATTGGACTGTAAAAGGCCAACCCAAATTGTGTTTGCATTTTTACAAATTTATAGGGCAGTACAATATTTCAGAGAGGAAGTCAGGTCTCCTGCTCCCCTGGTGCATTCACTATAGCTGCCCAATGTCCCTGCTTTTTAAAATTTGATAGAAATATCTGTTGTCTATAGGTACATTCTGAAACTGCAAGGTTTTTTTTTTCCTATTAGTGAATTTCCCTGCTTTTTAATCCGGGAGGTAAGAAATGGGATCCTGCCCAAGTTTGCTGAGAATGGATGGATCATTTGCATGCTTATTGAGTTCAATGGGATTTACTACCCTGCAATCATGCTTAGGATAGGTGAAACTGACCACTGGGGAGGGGGAGAGGAGGAGGAGGAAGGGCAGAGGGGAGGGGGGGGATGGGAGCAAGCGGGAGGGAGAGGGGATGAGGAAGGCAGGTCTGATCATCTGCATGCTTACTGAGTTCGGTGGGATGTACTCCCGTGCACTCATGCTTAGAATAGGTAAAACTGACCATGGAGGAGGGGGAGGGAACAGGAAAGGGAAGGAGGGAGGAAAGGGAAGGAGGAGGAAAGGGATGGGGAGTTGTAAGGGGGTGAAGGAAGGGGGAGGGAAGGCACAAAAGGGAGGGGATAGGAGGGAGGAGGAGGGGAGGGCAGGTTTGAGTTCAGTGGGATTTACTCCTGTGCAATCATGCTTAGGATTGGTGAAACTGACTTGGGGGGCAGGGAGGGGGGAGGGGGAGAGAAGGGGAGGAAGGATAGGGGTAGGGATGAAGGTGGAGGGGAGAGGGAGGGGGAGGGGGTGGGTGGGCAGAGAAGCCCCTTTCCTTTCCAAAAGGAAAATATTGGGAACGCTATCATTGTTTTTCAGGGTTTCCCCCACCTTTTTATTCTACAGCAGGCACATGTTGTCTCCCACCCAAATGTAATCCAAAGCTGTTAAATTTCTTAAATTAATTAAAAATCACCCATGCATTTTTAAAACTTCTAAACTGCAGAAAATTAAGGTCAGAGTATGGGGAAAGGTCAATAATAGAATTGCAGGTACTCTGTGAACATGGCTGGTTTTTAATTAATTTCAACACATTATGAGACCACTGACAGAAAAAAGTCCAACAGGAGTCTGGATTTTTTTTCTCTTGTTTTACACTTTGAACTCTCGATTCTCTCTGACTGTTTTGTGTATCACCATGAAAACTTAGAGGGTTGTTAAGGAAGTGTTTCTGAATTCAGGACTATAAATTTTGTAAGGTTTTGTTTCGAAATGAGCATATGGAAAGCAGCAGAATGGCATGGGGGAATATTTTCAATTCAACATTGTGGAATGCGAAAAATGCATGCTGACTATATAGCCACTCTTGTGGCTGTGTAATAAACCCAATTTTCACATAACCTGTCTTTCTCAGATACATGTAATTTGTTAGTGGGATATTTGGAACCTTGTTCTAGACCAGCCTTTCCCAACTTTTGTGTCTCCAGATGTTGCTGGACTACAACTCCCATCAGCCCCAGCCGTCATGGCCAATATTCAGGAATTATGGTCCAGCGACATCTGGGGACCCAAAGGTTGGGAAAGGCTGCTCTAGGCCTTAAATAACCAGCCCTGGGACCAGTAGTTGTCCTGCCCAGGGCGGGAGCCACAAGACGGAGTCGAAGGTGGGAGTAATTCCTGTTTTATTAAAGTAATTGATACATCAAAGGCAGAACGCTTCATACAGGTCTCTATGCTAACTCACTCAGGTCCCTAACTAAACTCTACACATGCTCTGCGGCATATGGAACAAGTTGACTCAGCACCCAAACCCAGGAGCTGCAGTCTTAAGTAGGAAACATTTTAGAGTGTAATCTCTGACTCCTTTGGAAAACCTCCCTCTGCCCCGTCCTTTTCTCACAGCGCCTGGAGCGAAGTGAAGGGGGGCGAGCTTCCGTCATGTCATCTGAAAGAACTGGCTCCTTAACAGCAGGCTCGAGGTCAGGGGGCGGGAAACCGTTTGAAGCATCCTGGAAGCCGCTTGGCAAAGGGGGAGTGAGCGCGCGCTTCGAAACATCGCCCAACTGCTCTCCTGGCATGTCCGGGGGCTGTGCGCTGTCCTCTTTGGAGGCAGCGCCTTCCGTGGGAATTGGCATGATGTGAAACCCACTCCCTTCCCCAAGGTCTTGAGAAGACTCAACAACTACTGGTTCCTCTGAGCCTTCTGACAGCTGGGGAACCTGAAACCCATGCCTTTCCCCTCCCTGGACCTCGCGAGAGAGCTGGGGCTGCACAGTAGTGTAGTGCCAAATTCAGAAGTGCAGGGTCCCTTCATGATAGTCACAGCCATGCCCCCCTTTTTGCTGCTGGGTTGAGACTGCCTTCTTCCACAACAACAGATGTCCCTTGGAGCCAATAAGCCTGAAAGGGGGGGAGTATTTGTTACTGAAGAGAGTCTCCTCAGTGGCTGCATCACCTCCTTTCACTCTGATTGGCTCCAATCAGCAGGAAAGGACAAGAAAGCATGCTAGAAGACTCTTCTCACTGATTAACACACTCGCCTTTTGTGCTAATTGGCTCGTAGGACACTGGAGACATAGGGACCCTGCTGGGACCCTGCTCCCCAAAAAGTAAGGAGTCTTAAGACCCCCTGATACCCTGGACTACTACACCCCTACCTGGAACTTCTGTATGTAAAGCATATGCTCTACCACTAAGCGATGGCCTTTTCCTTGTAAATACCTGGCCCTAACCCTCACTATGCTGCCACAAAAACAAGCCTGATTAATACCAAGGCTGGGCCATGTAAGACCAACAGTGAATGGCCACTGCAAGTGTGTACTGGGCCTGGATAGTGACTGGATTGGAGTCTATTGGAAATTGTCCTGACCTTCCTAAGGGTGAAGACCGAAATAACGTTTAAAAAAGGCATACCGTGCATTCACAATTAGGTTGACAGATGAGCAGAAAACTGAACTCTATTTCAAGCATATCAGGGCCAAATATATATGCTACCTTAAGCATGTAATTCGCAATTGTGAACTTGATTCTTCTTTGCTAAAAGGCAGCCATGAGGGGCTCTGGATTGAGACCATAGCAGAAGTAAAGGATTAAATTAATCCTTGCCACCCATCCCATTTCATGCCACCGTTCTAATCTGGACTGCCCCTCCACCCTATATTTAACACACATACATTTGCCTAATTATCCACTCAAACACTTACAGTTTGGCTTTCCCCACCTTCCCTCCTTGCTCATCCACTATTGCCTGTGTGGCAAAAGAGTGTGTGGCATGAGGCTGTCTTCACCTTTAAATAAGAGCAAGATAGAAGGATAATGTACCTTATGTAGGGATGGGCAAGAAATTCAATTCAGTTAGCATTTCAAGACGAGTCCATCAAATTTGCACTTTAGGAAGCAACTAGAGAACCGAAACTCAGTCATCCTTCAACATTTACACTTTTTTTGAATTTTGCAATGCAGTTTGCCAACCCACCAATGTTTACAAATATGCATATGCTAGGGGAAAGTGCATAAAAATGAATATATGAGTGAAAATAACATACAAAAATGCATTATATGATGAGTACTTGCTTGCAAAAATGTGTATGTTAATCAAAACTGACTACAAAATGTGTTTATGAGGAGGCATTCGGACTAAAATGTTAGAGAATTTTCATGAGGATTTAAAAAAAAAATTGTAAATTACTGCAGAAATATGGGGACCTGAATTTAAGTTTGGAAAAATGAGAGACGGAGAGAACCAAAATGGACAGCTCTTTCCATCCCTAACTTTATGTAACTTCATGCTAGTATGACCAAGAACACAATCCGGTGGGGGGGGGAGCAGTACAGCCAGGAGAAGGCTTGATTTTTAATTAATTCACTAATAGGCAAAAAACCTTGTGGCTTAAGAACGTACCTATAGCCAACATATATTTCTATCAAGCTTTAAAAAGCAGAGAAATTGGGCAGCTATAGTGAATGCACCAGGGGAGCAGGAGACCTGACCTCCTCTCTGAGATATTGGACTGCCCTACAAATTTGTCAGAATGCAAACACAATTTGGGTTGGTCTTTCACTGTCCAATCCACTTGCTGTGGAGCTTGGAAGAATTTGGTAATATGTGCCTCTGAGCATATGGTGAGTGGTGACAACACCTGTCATCTCCAAAAATGTAGAATTATATTTTTGTATGTTTGTTGGTGTTCTTCATACTTTGCTTATTTCCTGTGTTACTAATGTTTCTACAGAGAATCTAATCTAGAACATTTTATTTCCCTCATTATTTATCTTAGAAATCTGTGTCAAATTTATTTTTATTAATTTCAAAGCCCTCTTACTGGTCACTGTCATTTGATGGTGAAGACAGCCTTTTGTGTTTCAAATTGAAGGTTATGTTCTATTTCTATTTTGGGTGCATTAACAGTTGGACCTGAAACTGCAGTTTAATGTAAAATCAGACTGATTACAATATGCTGCTACTTCAGCAATGACTCTAGAGGGTTGGAAAAAAGAGGATGCATGTTTTCAGCCTGCTATGTTTAAACCACTTCATTTAAGGCAATGTGGGCAATTTAACATTGCAGAATGTGAAAAATACCCGCTGACTATTTTATACAGCTGTATAATTAAATTACTAAAAGCAGAAGCTTGATCACCCAAGCAAATGGTTCCATTCATTACAATGAGGGGGTATGCTGCGTTGGGGAACCCTGTTGCAGTGAAGACTAAAGCTGTTTGCTGCATCTGCCACAAGCTGCTGTACATGACTGAGATATGGGGTTACTGAATGCATGGTGGTGGTGGTGGTGGGGCCACACCTACTGTCTCTGCTCCTGACCGGCATAAGTTCATTGTCCCTTGTGAACACAAGCCTATGTGCACACAAATTGTATATATGCATAAGCTATCTCCATTTGATCCGGAACAATATGCAAGGTCCCCAATTGCGTGGAGAGAGTCTACAATGCAAGTTTCACAAGGGGATACTGAATGTATGGGGATTGGGAGCAGGGACAATGGGCATGATCTTGACTACCTCCACAACATTTTCATTATCCCCCAGAAATGAACCATGTGACTGAAAAACGACTTTGTGAAGCCCAATTCTAATTAGACGTAATTCCTGTAAAGGTGAGAACAATGTGTCTTGATGCCCAGATAGCCCCTAAAATGATGCACTGCTGTCCCCATGCGTCTCTGAAATACGATTTTTGCCCTGAGAGAGTGGTTTAAAAATGTCTGTAACACATAGATCCATACACCCACTTTTCTGCTATGATTTTGTTTGCAAATAATAAATATAAACTCCATTCCTTCTTGTGGCTTTGCCTTCCCTTGGCCTTCCTTTTCCCAGGAAACACCAGCATGCACTCAAGACTTCAGCTGGCTTCTAAACTTGTTTTGCCTATATTAAAATGTTGAGGGTGGTTGTCTCCATCTGGATTCTGTTTTCTCTTCTGTCCTTAGTCATGAAGGCTCAGGGTGAATAGCCGTTGGAGCACCTAGTTAACTTTGCTCTCAATACCCTCCTTGAACAGGCAGACATGGATGTCTGGCTGCCCAAGTTTCTCTACCCATCTGTTCACATGGCATGGTGCCCAGTTAAACGCTGGTTAGACCTTTGTTCCTAGGGCATACAAAGGAGGCAATAATGGATTTAGAGGGTGCACATGTCGAACAATACAAGTGCCATCTTTTCAGCAGGAAGTCTTTTTCACTCAGATGATTAGTGGGGCATCCTGCCATGTTCTTCTGCAAGCTTGCTTGCTAAGAGTAGACAGGCTGAATGATACCGGTCTGCAAGCTGTGAGTGTTTTGTGTTTTGTTTGCAGGTTTCAGTCCTGGCCAGTGGTAATACATAAGGAGATGTAAAACCACATGATGCTTAGAGCAGTTTTTAAAAAATAAAATAAAATAAAAATAAGAATGTTTTCCAGAGCCATGATTGCCAGTGTTTTCTCTGCCACAGGCTGTGGTTTTAGGTCTACCACATGTGCAGGTATATGAGGAACTGAGGGTTACATGTTGTGTCCCACTCCTCCTTGCTGTACATATGATGCCCAGGTACACTTGATTCCTGTAATGTTTCCACCTAAAAAGGGGGAGGGTTTTTTTTTCCTAGTAGGAAAATTAAGTGACAGGAAAAGCTCTACCTGCTTAATCAGCTGCTGATAAAGCACAGGAGCACGTCCTGAGGAGCTGTCGCAATCCTACATGCAGAGAAACTTTGGAAGTCAGAGGTTGCCAGATCCAAAATGAGAGGGCTCCTCTATCTTTTTGAGATGCAGAACAGGGGCAATCCTGTCATGTGTAGTTTCTCTTATCATGATAATGCTGTGAAGAGCAAAGGCATACCTGGTGAAATCATAGCAGTAGTAATTGTCGTCGTCGTCATCATCGTCAGCTGGAGGAGCACTGTTAGTTGTCCCCCTTGTTACAGAGGCCCAACTTGGCTCAACCAGAAGTAGAAATGGGGGAGAAAATCAATTCAGTTCAATCAAACAATACTTATAAAACTGCAGGGGAAACTGTGCATCAAAATGAATATGTTAGTGGAGATGACATACAAAAATGCAGTATGGTAGGAGAAATTGCTTGCAAAATGTGTACATTAGTCAAAACTACAAATATGTGTTTATTAGGAGAAATTCACATTGAAAGGCTGAAGATTTTTCATGAGGATTTTTTTTTAAAAAAATCACAAATTGCTGCAGAACTGAATTTAAGATTATAAAAATGAAAAAGTGAACCAAAATTGTCAGATCTTTCCATCCCCAGCCAGGTCAGACATTTATTGTCACCAGTCCCATGCTATGGAACACTCTTCCAGAAGAGTGTCTGCAGCCATCCTCACTTTTGACTTTCAGGTGTCTCTTCAAGAAGTTTTGTGCCGACAGGCCTATGTAGCTATTTAAAATGTTATTTGAGTAGCCAGTCATTTTAATGATTGTTTTGTATTGCTTTTAAATGTTTTTATGTTGCTGTACACCACCCTGATATTTTGAGAGGGTGGTATATACTTTTATCAAGCAAGCAAGCAAGCAATCTTAATAACATTGATATGTCACCTTTCCTCCAAGGAGCTCACGGTGACATACATTGTTCTCTGTCACCCCATTTTATCTTCATAACAACACTGTGAGGTAGGTTGGAGATTTTTCTGTCACCTTGGCAGGCGATCCTGTCGAAGCCCTGGTTGACCTCTGGAATAGAGAAATGGCCAGGGCGGTGGACATGATCACTCCCGAGCGTCCCCTCTTTCGGAGTGGAGCCAAACCAGCCCCATGGTTTTCCAAGGAGCTGGTGGTGATGAAACGTGTCAGACAGGGACTAGAGCAAAGTTGGCGGAAGACTCGGAGCAAAGCTGATCGATCTCAGGCTAGAGCCTATTTGAAGGCCTACTCCGAGGCAGTACGGGCTAAGAAGAAATCTTTCTTCTTGGCCTCCATTGCGTCTGCTGGGAGCCGTCCAGCGGAACTGTTTCGAGTGGTTAGGGAGCTTTTAAGTTCCAGCCCCCGTGAGGGTACTTCTGACCACTCAGCATACCGCTGTCAAGAATTTGCACGGCACTTTGCGGACAAAGTCGCTCAGATTCGCTCTGACTTGGAAGCTAAAATTGATACAGTCTCTGAGGATGTAACTTCGGAGCCTGTTTGTCCAATTAAAATGGATTCTTTTCAACTTGTTTTGCCCGAGGATGTGAACAAGATCCTTGGAGCGGCGCGTGCCACCACTTGTGTACTGGACCCTTGCCCTTCCTGGCTCATTAGAAGTACCAGAGGGGGACTGGTCGATTGGGTCAGGGGAGTAGTTAATGCCTCTCTACAACAAGGCAGAATTCCATCATGCTTAAAGGAGGCAGTTATAAGGCCACTGCTGAAAAAGCCCTCCCTGGATCCCTCTTTATTAGGTAACTACCGGCCAGTCTCCAATATTCCATTTTTAAGCAAGATGTGGTGGTTGCCCAACTCCAGAGATTCCTGGATGATACGGATTATCTGGATCCATTTCAATCTGGTTTCAGGCCTGGCTATGGGACAGCCGGCTTTGGTCGCCTTGGTGGATGACCTACGCAGAGAACTGGACAGGGGGAGAACTGCTGGTTCTACTGGACCTCTCAGCAGCTTTCGATACCATCGATCATGGTATCCTTCTGGGCCGCCTTGCTGAGATGGGACTTGGGGGCACTGTGTTACAGTGGCTTCAGTCCTTCCTGGAGGACCAAACCCAGAAGGTGGTACTGGGGGACTCCTGCTCGACCCCTTGGCCATTGACCTATGGGGTCCCTCAGGGTTCAGTTTTGTCCCCCATGTTATTCAACATCTACATGAAACCGCTGGGAGAGGTTGTCTGGGTTTTTGGGGTTCGGTGCCATCAGTATGCTGATGACACTCAACTCTATTTCTCTTTTCCACCTGAAGCCAAGGAAGCCGTACAGGCCCTAAACCAGTGTCTGGCATCAGTGATGGACTGGTTGAGGGCAAACAAGTTGAGATTAAATCCTGACAAAACAGAGGTACTCCTGGTCAGTCGGAGGGCAGATCAGGGAACAGGGATTCAACCGGTGCTGGATGGGGTCACACTCCCTCTGAAGTCTCAGGTTTGCAGTTTGGGTGTACTCCTGGACTCAGCTTTGAATTTGGAGGCCCAGATTGCTGCTGTATCCAGGAGTCCATTCACCCAATTAAAACTAGTGCACCAGCTGCGCCCGTTCCTGGAGCTGCCTGATCTGACTAGGGTGATGCATGCCTTGGTTACATCCTGCTTAGACTACTGTAACACGCTTTACGTGGGGCTGCCTTTGAAGACTGTTCGGAAACTTAAATTGGTACAAAGAGATGCAGCCAGAGTGCTAACCGGGGCTGGTTACAGGGACCATACAACTCCCCTGTTACAACAGCTCCACTGGCTGCCAATTTGTTTCTGGTCACAATTCAAAGTGCTGGTTTTGACCTACAAAGCCCTATACAGCTCAGGACCAGGCTATTTGACAGATCGTATCTCCCTACATGAACCTGTCTGGGATTTGAGATCTTCAGGTGAGGCCCTTCTTGTGTTCCCCACTCCTTTGCAAGCACATATGATGCGGACACGAGATAGGGCCTTTTCGGTGGCCGCCCCTAGGCTGTGGAACTCCCTTCCGAGTGAGGTGCGATCAGCTCCCTCGTCGTCGTCTTTCCGGCGACAAGTAAAGACTGTTTTATTTCAATGGGCATTTGGGATAGAGAACGACCAGGATTAAGTGTCATAGGTTTGGTGACTACATTATATGATTTTATTTTTTTTAATTGTCCGCTGTTTTTAACCTATGTTTTATGGTTTTAATTGTTCTCATAGTTTAATTCTTTTTTAATAGTATACTTCTGTATGTTTTAACTGGTGTTGTTTTTAGTTGTAAGCTGCTCTGAGTCCTATTGGGAAAAGGGCAGGGTAGAAATAAAGTTTATTATTATTATTATAGGTTGGACTAAGAGATTGGCCCAAGGTCACCCACTGAACTTCACTCCTGAGTGAGGATTTCAATCCTGGTCTGCCAGATCCCAGTCCAACACTCTAACCATTAGACTACACTACAGGGTCAGAGAGAGATGCAGGAGCCCTGTCAAGATCAGAACAGGCAACAAGGAGTTATGGCGAATTTCACAAACCATTTAAAACTAACTAGCCAAATCTACTATGGAAAGAGGAAGGCAGGAAATGCTGAGTCAGGCGGGTTGTTTCAGTGAGGCCCCCTCCGTGGACATATGAGACTGACTGACACAATAGGCAGCCTTCATGTAGCTGCAGCAGTTCTGCTTTCTGAGAGAGAGAGCTTTCCCTACTGCTTGAGGAGATGGACAAGGTGGAGAAGAACCATCAACAGCCCAGGCCATTGTGAGAGATTGTAGCCCACAAAGGGGGTGAAAAGTGTTCCACCCTCTTTGTGGGCTATGATCCACCACAGTGCTGGCCTTTGGGATTTAGTGTTTCTACCTCTATAAGGTCCAGTACCTAATGTTGTGTTCTACTTGTGTGGATAGTGTCATATAATTTAGTCACCCGGTGACACAATTGCTGTTCTGTTTCGTGTGCATGTTTGAGGGGGAGACACTATTAAGTTCTTGTTTAGCCTGTTGACTAATATAGACAAAACCATCTATTTCTGTCCCATGTCAGTTTCTCCTATATGCAATAAAGTTTTTTTTTTAAAAAAAATGGATCTGTGTTATCCTGTTTGCGTGTGAGTGTTTAAAAAAGATCCTTTAAAAATTTGCACAATTCTACTAAAATTCAAAATCAGGTATTGTCTTCTTTAAAAAGAAAAACACACATTACAGCTGCTTGGAGCAGATCCATGTGGTAAAAAAATTCTTTTAAAATGCTCCCAGGAAATGACTGTACATCGTAACGTAAATCCCTTCCTGGACAATTGTACTGAGACAAAATATATGACTGCCCTGATGTACCTTATGAGGGCAGCCATCTTTTTTTTTCCCCAGTACAATTTCCCTCGTAGGAAACATCCCCAAAATGGGGGGACTAGTAAAAAGGAAGTTGAAAGGGAGAGTGAAGAGTGTCAAAAAGAACTCAAATGTGAAATTGCTAATCTTCTAAGAAAATATGTAAATTGTCCCTAAAATCAGTCTCCAAATCTGAGGACTAGAAAGTGGCCAATGAAACACTTTTTAAAAGGGATTCAGAGGGGATCCAGCAAATTACAGGCTGATTTGCTTAATGTCAATTCCAGGAAAATAGATGAAAAGCATTATTAAAGGTAGAGTTACCAAGCATATAGAAGAAAAGTCTTGCTGAAGTAGAACTGGCATGGCTTCAGCAAGGGTAAGTCTTTTTGGAGTTCTTTGAGAGTGTCAACAAGCATATAGATAGAGGGGATCTAACTGATATTATGTACTTACACTTTCAAAAAGACTCCTGAGTAAGCTTAGCAGTCATATGATAAGAGGAGATATCCTCTTATGGATCAGTAAGTGGTTAGAACAGGAGTAGAGAGTAGGAATAAATCAGCCGTTCTTCCAATGGAGGAATATACAAAGTGGAGTACACCAAGGATCAGTATTGAGATCTGTGATTTTTAACTAGATAAATTATTTAGGGGTAAGCAGGGAGGTAGCCACATTTGCTGATAATACCAAATTGTTCAGGGTGGTTAAAACAAACAAGGATTGTGAGGAGCTCCAAAAGGAACTCTCCAAACTGGATGGATGGACATTAAATGCCAAATGCAATTCAATGTAAGGAAGTGTACAGTGACACACATTAGGACAAAAAATATATATCTAAATTCCACATATACACTAATCGGGTCTGAACTGGCACTGACTGTTGAGGAACAAGATCTTGGGGTGGAAGTGGATAGCTCAATGAAGTTGTTGACCCAGTGAGCGGCCACCATGAAAAAGGCAAATTTCATGCTAGAGTTCATTAGGAAAATAAAACTGCCAGAAACAATGCTGTGACACAAATCTATGGAATATTGTGCACAGTTCTGATCACTGCAACTCAAAAAATGATATAATATTGCTCAAAAAGGTCCAGAAAAGGGCAACTAAAATGCTCAATGGGGGGGAGGAGGAATTCCTCTATGAGAAAAGATTATAATATTTAGGACTTTGTTAGTTTACAAAAAAGACAAGTAAGCGGTGGCATGATAGAAGTGTATACAATTATGCATGGTGTGGAGAATATGGATTTTTTTTATCCCTCATAAAATCAGAACTTGGGGACATCCAACGAAGCTGAGTGTTGGGAGATTTCAGACAGACAAAAAAGAGTACTTCTTCACACAACACAAAGTTAAACAATGGCATTTGCTCACATAAAATGTAGTGATGGCCACCAACTTGGATGGCTTTAACAGAGGGTTAGACAAATCCATGGAGGTAAGGCTATCAGTGGCTACTAGTCATGATGGCTACATTCTACCTTCACTGCCAGAGGCAGTATGTCTCTGAATACCAGGTGCTAGGAATTATAAGTAGAGACCTGGGTCAGAAAATGCCAGTAAGAGTCCAGTAGGAGTTTATGGAGTGATATCTCAGAGACAGACAGATAGATCGATCGATTGATCGATCGATAGATCCATGGAGGTACAGAAACTTGTAGGAATAAAACTATACCTTTTATTCTACCATATATTCTTCCTATTCAAGGATTAATTGTTATTTTGAAAGAGCTGATAAACAGAGTAGATGTAGTTTCTATAAAGACAGCAATCTATGTACTTATAGCAAGGACAAAAAGTAGGACCCAACAAAGCTACTTTCATTTATTTATTATTCATTTAAAGTATTTATATACCGATTAATCATTGACATTTCTAAGTGCTGTACATAAAAATAAACCATATAGAAAATAAAACAATGTAAAAAATGAAAACACTACCTTAAAATGCCTGCTGGAACTTGAGCAAGGAGGGTGCCTGCCTAATCTCAGTTGGGAGGGAGTTCCACAGACTTGAGCCCACAACGGTTAAGGTACAGCTTCTAGTAGTCATGCATCTGAACCATGGGAGACCATCAAAAGAGGCTCCCCCACAGATTTCAGTGATTGGGCTGGGATATAAAGGATCAGGCGGTCCTCAAGATATCACAGATCCAAATTGTTAAGGGCCTTGTAAATTAATATAAAAACCTTGAACCTGGCCCAGTAGTGGATGGGCAGCCAGGGCAAGCTTTTAAGCACTGAAGTTATGTGCTGGCGGTAGTCTGTCCCCATCAACAGTCTTGTACCAGCTGGGGTTTCCAGACTTTTACAAGACACTACTTTGGCTGAGTCTTGTTTAATGGAGCTGTTTGGGTTTTTTTTACAAAATAACAGTACAAATGGGATTAATATTATTACAATCTGGGAAAGATGAAAAGCATATATGTGAGCAAATTTTTATAAATAAAGCAGCATTCTTTAAGAATAAAAGAAGTAGGGAAGAGAATATAATTAAATAGGAAATAATTAAGTTAGAACAAAAACAAGCAACAGTAAAAAAGCAAACAAGCCAGAAGTTAATCAAGCAAATGAAATTACTACAGCTACAAGAAACTGTAAAAGCACAAAAGAACTCATGGTTTGGCAAACAGAGGCACTTTTTAACAAGGGAATAAGCCTCACAAGTTGTTAGCCTATTTCTTTAAAGTAATATTAAAAGAAGGTGGCCCCTTTTGTTAAGAAAAGCAATGGAAACTTTGTTTAAAATGAAAAAGAATTGATACACGACTTTCAATCTTATTGTAAAACACTGAGCTTAATAGATAATCCAAAACTATAGGAAATCCAGATTTCTCTCCAAAGTGTAAAAATAATGAAACTATCAGATATAGCTGGAGATGCACTAGAATTAATACTAGACAAGAAATTGTATAAACATGAAGATAGAGAAATTCTATGAAAAATATTTGGAGGAAATTTTTGATCCTCTAACATGAATGATAAATACAATCCTTCATGAAGGTGAAATCTCTGATACATGGAAAGAAGAAAATATCAATTAAACAAGTAAAGAAGATAAAACTCCATACCTCTCAACCAGGACCCTCCCAGCATCAGCATCACAGCCACTTACTGGGAGAAGTGAGGCATCAATGAAGTTGGAGCTGTGTGGATGCACTGATGGAAGGGATGGATGGTTTGGGAAAAGCCTAAAATGATTTTATCTAAAACAGAGGTCATTAATTATAAAGAGACTACAGACGCAGATTATGTAAGTAAATGGGAAAGGATATTAGAAGAGCTCCCAGAATGCTTTTGGAAATATATTTGTTCATGCATAGATAAGTATACTACGTCCATGTTCGCAGTAGAGGATTCTGTTAAATTATTAAAATAATGACATGTGACTCTAGTTAGGTTAGATCTCTAATGGTGACATTAGAGCAGAGCTTGGAAAAGTTACTTTTTTGAACTACAGCTCCCATCAGCCCAATCCAGTGGCCATGCTGGCTGGGGCTGATGGGAGTTGTAGTTTAAAAAAGCAACTTTTCCAAGCTCTGCCTTAGAGTTCATTGCTGGAAGCATGGTGGAATAAAAGTGGATTTTTATTATAGTTGGTGGACTTGCCCAGTAGCTAAATAGTTGTGGCAATATATTATCAATAGTTAATAATATTCTTTAGGTTGACATACCTTTAGACCCAAAAGTCTATCTATTGATTCTAAAAAATATAATTATAGTGGCACACCTTTTGTAACTAAATATTGGAAATACAAGAACTCCACCCACAATTCCAGAATGGCACATTAAACTGTGGGATCTAGCAACGCATGGAGGTCAAGCAAGGAAGATACCAAGTAAATATGTTTGAGGAGGAATTACAGTCTTCTAGAGCAGCATTGCCAATGTGGTTCCTGTGGGCACTTGTGCACCCATGGAGGCCTTCCCTGGTGCCCACAGAGTCCCCATCACTCTGGCTGAAATTAGACTTTGAAGAAGTATTCTATTGTAGTCAATAGAATAGTTTGCAGTGTGTGCTTGGTTGCAGTGTATGTGGGGTGTCCACAACACTTTCTCTGGTTTGCACATTTGTCCACAAGCCCCAATACGTTGGTTATCCCTGTTTTTTTTGTTTTTTATATTATTATTATTAATAATTATTATTATTTATTACATTTGTATACCGCCCCATAGCCAAAGCTTTCTGGGCAGTTTACAACAATTGAAAACATTAAAAATAAATGTAAATACACTTTAAAAAATTTTTAGAGTGTTCTGGAGTATTTAGAGTACAAAACACTCAATAAAATGTGGATTGTGGTAACTCTTTTCCCTTGCTATAAGATAAAAAAAATTTTTTTTTACTTATTTCCCCTTTTGTGTGTGTGTTGTCTATCTGTTTTATTTTCATCTTGTTATTGTTTTGCTTTGTGGAAGACATTATTTAAAGCCTATTGGACTATAATATGAAATATAATTTACTTGCTATCTAACTGGATCACAAAGATTAGTATTTAAGATGTTCCATAGTTAAATTATATCCCTCATATATTTAGCTGAAATGAAATGTGGTCTACTTCTTTTTCATGTTTGTACAACTATAAGTGTTTTGATATTGTAGGGTAGTACATTATAGTTATTATTTAACTTAAGATAATATTATTACTAGACAAATTAAGCTGATATTTGTAACATTGATGATGGTTATTTTTCTCAATCCTATATTATGATGAAATGTATTACTTTTATTTATGTATTTATTTATTTCTTAAATTTATCTCTCACCAGCAGCCCTTTTACTTACACTATTTACAATAAATATATTTTCAACAGAAAAAGAATATTCCAGTAGGACATCTATCCTATTGAACATTAGGAGGGCACAAACTTGAAAATTAGGTGGAGTGGGAAGATCTCTGTTAACAGTTACTATAGCAGGTGCTTTGTCTAATGCCCTTCATGATGCTCTGACTGCTGCTTGAACTGTTTCCCTCTCCTATTTGGAAGGCAGGGGAATTATTATTTTGATGTGGCACCATGCAGTTACTGGGCTTCGCATTTCAACCTATAAGACTGGCAACAGACAATCAAGCAACACTTATCTCTGAAGTGCACTTTGGGAGCAGCCTAAGGAATGACCCAACCAGGGAGATTACAATTTTGCAATTACTCATATACTTTTTTGAATGTGGGATAGTAAACGGAAACAGATACCAGTGTAAGTAGAATGATCATCTTCACATAAGGACAAAATGAGTCTCTGTACCCACCCAGACTGTAATACCATCTCTAGAGCATTTGTTAAATGTAAGCAACTGAAGGTCTCTAAACAGTTTTGAACTGTAAGTTTCTCTTGCAATTATAAAAGAATTTGAAGAAGTGATAAAAGACCATCTTTGAATAGTGATATCAAACCAAATCATATTCAGAGCAGACCCACTGAAATCAGTAGACTTAAAATTAGTTAAATCTGCTGAATTCAATTAGTGTACTCTAAGTATCTGATGTTAGATATCACCCTGCATCTTTAAAGACAGAACTTTATTTGAGAAAACTAGTGTTCTAATGTATATAAGTAATGACTGGCTTAAATAGTCAGGGACGACCAATTGAAAAAACTGGATGTATTGAATTGAATGTAATTAATGACCTGGAGTATATTGATTAAGTTTGGACTTATTAAACAATTGGCCTAATACAGGAAATGTTAATGAATTTGTAACATATAATGCTTGAATGAATGAATTATTTAATGAACAAACAATTAATGAACTGAATAATATTGTTTCTTTGGGCTGATTATTAAATAATCAACTGAACATTATAGTAACTGAACGGATGCATAAATCCATCAAGAATTTATATTTTCAGCAATAATTTTATTTATTTATTATTTTATTATATTATATTTAATGCCTGCCCTTCACCAATAGGTCCCAGGATGGGTTACAAAATTTAAAATGCAACATTAAAAACGATTAAAACACTCATTTCAGAACAAGTAAAGTATCTGTTAAAGTCAAAATATAAATTCAGTTACAGGCACTGTCAAATATTAAGCCTTATTCCCCCTCTTTCTTCTCTCTCTCTCCTTCATCTTATCCCCTTTTCCTTTCTCTTTTTCTTCCTTTTTCTTTTACAATCACAGTAATCAATTCATTGAGTTATATCCTTTTAAATGTCAAGTTTCATTTCCAACAAAATGTTTATCTCTTCTTAACTATAGTTCCTAACAAACAATTCATTTGGCCCTTCGTACTATTAATAAGAGTTTAATTCAATCTAAGAACATATTAGTTATCATAATTCATTATTTTCAGTTCGTTATGCTGTGTAACAAACAGGAACAAAACAGAAAGAAAGGGAGAAATGTTATACATTCATGGTACCTTCAGAACAGAGTTTCCTCATGACCCCGCAGACTGCCAAAGTGGCTTGCCAAAGCAGCAAGCCTCTCTCGGTGTGCCCCATCATCCAGCGCTCTCTATATCAATCCCGGGCCTCTCCGGTTCACCATGATTGGTGCTCCTGTTAGTGCTGTGTTAGCAGCTCACAGGTCTTCCTTTCTCCGTTGTGGTGATGGGGGAGTTGCTGTCTACAGTAGCTTTGGAGCCCACTTGCTACAACGGGGAGGGGGGGAAATTGGCAGCATGGAGTCCCTCTATCTCTCCTCATGAACCCTGGCCATGGCTCCATAATGCTATGGAAAAACAAATGTATTACTTGAGCAATAATAATAATATGGAAAAATCAGGATACTTAGGAGAACCCAGATAATTTATTTCTCTAAAATGGCTTCCAAGAAGAGACAGAGGGCACAGAGGGAAGTAAGGAAAACAGACGGGATGCTACAGACAAACTAAACAGTGAAAAGTATAGGACAAATCTTTTCAAAAGAGCTTAACCAGTAGGTACTGAATTTTATATTTAATTTGGCTGAGGCAGGACACAGGTTACAATTCAAGCAGGTGTTAATGCAAAATAATAACAACAGCTGGATGGCCATCTAAATTGGTCAATAACTCACATATTAACTCTCAGTTATTTATTTTCAATGTAGAATACAATGTGGTGAGAAAACAGGAATTAGATGTGCCAGTTAGTATTAATCTAAATTAAGAGGAATCCTTGAAGGCAAGACAGCAACAAGTAGAGCAACAGTTGTTTCACTTTAACTGGGCAATGGCTGCACTGTAAGAAGAGAGAATACGTATAACACAATCAAATATATTAAAAAGATTTAACAAATCAAGAGATAGAATAGTTAAACTGTTTGAAGTAAACTATTTCTGCACCTGGTGGATTTTGCATCTTTGTGGTATAGGAAGGATACAGACAAAAAAATTTTTTGGCAGCATTTCTGTCTTCTAACAGATTATCAGAGCTTGGAAAAGTTACTTTTTTGAACTACAGCTCCCATCAGCCCCAGCCAGCATGGTCACTGGATTGGTCACGTCAAGGTGCTAAACCGATGCTTGGCCGCAATAATGGACTGGATGAGAGCGAACAAATTGAAGCTCAATCCAGACAAGACTGAGATGCTGTTAGTGAATGGATCCCCTGACCAGATGATGGATGTTCGACCTGTTCTGGATGAGCTTACACTCCCCCTGAAGGAGCAGGTGCGCAGCTTGGGAGTCCTTTTGGACCCGTCCTTGTCACTTGAGGCGCAGGTGGCCTTGGTGGCATGGAGTGCTTTTTACCACCTTAGGCTGGTGGCCCAGCTACGCCCATATCTGGACAGGGAACATCTTACTTCAGTTGTTCATGCTCTGGTAACCTCGAAACTGGACTATTGCAATGCACTATACGTGGGGCTGCCCTTGAAGACGGTTCGGAAACTGCAGCTCGTGCAGAATGTAGCGGCCAGATTAATAACGGGGACCAAGCGGTCGGAGCACATAACACCGATTCTGGCCTGCTTGCACTGGCTGCCTATATGTTTCTGGGCCCAATTCAAAGTGCTGGTTTTAATCTATAAAGCCTTACATGGCACGGGCCCGCAATACCTGATGAAACGTCTCTCCCGATATGAACCTACCCGTACACTGCGCTCAACAGCGAAGGCCCTCCTCCGGGTGCCTACTCATAGAGACGCCCGGAAGGCGATTACAAGAAAGAGGGCCTTCTCGGTGGTGGCCTCTGAACTTTGGAACACCCTTCCTGACGAGGTTCGCCTGGCGCCTACACTACTATCCTTTCGGCGCCAGGTGAAAACCTTCCTCTTTGCCCAGGCATTTTAACATTTTAACATTTGTTTAACATGAGGTGTCTGGAACACAGTCTAGTCATGTTTTGTTGGATGAGTTTCAGTCGGTTCAGTTCGAGGACATGGACAAGGTGCTTGGACAGGTACGTGCAACCACTTCGGTACTTGATCCTTGCCCCTCTTGGCTTATAAAAACTAGCAAGGATGGAACAGCTGGCTGGGCCAAGGAAGTGATAAATGCCTCTTTATGAGAGGGAGTGGTCCCTGGCTGTCTGAAAGAAGCGGCGGTGAGACCACTCCTGAAAAAACCTTCCTTGGACCCAGAGGACTTTAACAACTATAGACCAGTGGCAAATGTTCCATTCTTGGGCAAGGTCTTGGAACGAGTGGTTGCTGACCAGCTCCAGGTGCTATTGGATGAAACCGATTATCAAGATCCATTTCAGTCGGGTTTCAGACCTGGTTTTGGCACTGAGACAGCCTTGGTCGCCCTGTGTGATGACCTATATCGGGAGAGAGACAGAGGGAGTGTAACTCTGTTGATTCTCCTTGATCTCTCAGCGGCTTTTGATACCATCGACCATGGTATCCTTCTGGAGAGACTTGTGGAGTTGGGTGTTGGAGGCACTGCTTGGCAGTGGTTCCGCTCCTACTTGGCGGGCCATCTCCAGAAGATAATACTTGGGGAACATTGCTCGACCCCGTGGGTTCTCCAATATAGGGTCCCGCAGGGTTCGGTCTTGTCTCCCATGCTTTTTAATATCTATATGAAGCCGTTGGGTGCAGTCATTCGAAGTTTTGGAGTGCGTTGTCACCAGTACGCTGATGACACGCAGCTCTACTTCTCCTTTTCATCTTCTTCAGGTGAGGCGGTCGATGTGCTGAACCGTTGTCTGGACGCGACAATGGACTGGCTGAGAACTAACAAACTGAGACTCAATCCGGATAAGACTGAGATGCTGCTGGTGGATGGTTTCTCTGGTCAGATGGTGGATACATACCCTGTCCTGGACGGGGTTACACTCCCCCTAAAGGATCATGTTCGTAATTTGGGAGTCGTTTTAGACTCTTCCCTATCACTTGAGGCTCAAGTAGCCTCGGTGGCACGGAATGCGTTTTACCAACTTCGGTTGGTAGCCCAGCTACGTCCCTATCTGAGTAAGGAGGACCTTACATCAGTGGTTCATGCTCTGGTAACCTCACGTTTCGACTACTGCAACGCGCTCTACGTAGGGCTACCTCTGAAGATGGTTCGGAAGCTACAGCTAGTGCAAAATACGGCGGCCAGACTGCTAACAAGAACTAAGCGGTCTGAGCATATAACACCTGTTCTGGCTCACCTGCACTGGCTTCCAATATGCTACCGGCCCAGATTCAAAGTGTTGGTATTAACCTATAAAGCCTTATACGGCGCGGGACCATGATACCTGCAGGAAAGCCTCTCCCGTTATGAACCGGCTCGTACACTACGGTCTACTACGAAGGCCCTCCTCCGGGTCCCAACCCATAGGGAGGCCCGGAGGGTAGTAACAAGATCTAGGGCCTTCTCAGTGGTGGCCCCCGAATTGTGGAATAGTCTCCCCGAGGAGGTACGCCTGGCGCCGACACTATTATCTTTTCGGCGCCAGGTTAAAACCTTTCTCTTCTCTGAGGCATTTTAATCTAAGTTATTTATGTAAATGTTGTAATTGGTATTTTAGATGATGTACTTTTATATTTGTTATATTGATCTTGTAATTTTATTATTGTATGTGTTTCTATGTTTGCCGCCCAGAGAGCTGTTTGCTAGTCGGGCGGGATATAAGCTGAATAAAATAAATAAATAAATAAATATTTTTTTAAAATATTTTAGTATTTTGTACTTAATGTTCTAACAGACAGTTAAATTGTAATCTGATGACCAGATTGTTTTTAAATTGTATTTGCTGTGTTTTTACTTGATGTGCACCACCCAGAGAGCTTGCTATGGGCGGTATAGAAATGGAATTAAATAAATAAATAAATAAATAAATTGGGCTGCTGGAAGTTGTAGTTCAAAAAAAGTAACTTTTCCAAGCTCTGCAGATTATGTAATACCTTTGTGATAGGAAAAAGCGGTGAACTAGGGACTAAGATCACAAAATTTGGCAAGGAATGAAAACCTGGCCCATCTGCAAGCCCAGAATTTAATACCAGCTACAAAATTAGGCAGAGAGGTCAATCCAAGTTTTACTTCCACCTTTAAGTAGATGATTCCATGTAGTACTCCTATGAGAGAGGAAGCAAAACCTCTGTACAAAACAGTTCATGATTCTATCATTCCCCCTTTAGGCTATATTCTCACTGGGGTATTAAACCTGTATATGGACATTTATGGCTACATTTCTTTACATTGGTACAGGACAATAGAGGGGATGGGGTATCACATGACAATGTTCCTCTAAAGAAGACAACAACAACAGCTATACCTTTACCTGGAAAATTAACTTGCCATGCAGAAGACTAAGGTAGAACTCTTTTCCTTAACATGCTGTTTTTCCATATGGATTTTTTAAAATGCAGTATTCAGTCATATGAGCCGTTTCCTGTAGTCTACAGGACTACATCCTAGAGCAGCCTTTTTCCAACTACAGACTATTGGCCATGCTGGCTAGGGCTGATGGAAATTGTAGTCCAGCAACATTTAGGGACCCAAAAGTTGGAAAAGGCTGTCCTAGAGGTTTAGCACTTCTATGAGAACTGTTTTTCTAAACTGGAAAAAAAACAACCCAAATGCTTTTGCCTTTCCTCACAAGGAAGTCGCTTTAATCTCATTTCAGTTGCTCTTATCTATTCCATTTCTAGTCTTATGATTTTGTTTTTGAGATGTGGTGACCAGAATTGCATACAGTACTCCATATGCAGCAGTGCCAGAGATCTATATAATAGCAGTGTGATATCTGGTGATTTGCTATTGATCTCTTTACTGTTGAGCTATATAGAAAACTGTACTGAAACATTTCCTTTAAAGGAGAAGTATTGCCGTTTTGGGGTTTCACTGTTGCTTTCCATGCCAACTTTGCCTGAAGCCACTACTTTCATTAACACAAAACAAAGGACCATCTGAATGACAAATTCATTAGTATGTGAATCACTTCACTTTCCCCACAAAGTAAACAAAGTCATGTGCAGGCTTTGCCTCTATATGATGAAGGAAAAGACTGATTCTCACAAACATTTTAGGTTTCCCACCAGATTGGGCCAGCACAATCTGTAAACCTGCAAAGATGAATAAAGTCCACTTGTCTTGGATGGTGGCCCACCTCCCTCCCTCTCCCTCTCCCTCTCTCTCACACACACTTACTTTTAGGTGTATAGTTATAACATCTTAGCTGTACACCAAAATGAATGTAATGTGCAAAGTCGCCAATAGTTTCAATACAAAGTCAAGGCCCCTGGTAATCTTGCATACACATGAAACTGACAAAGCATTCAAGAAACTGAAAGATTAGTCAGTCTTGGCACCTTGGCAAACATCTTCTCTAAACAAGGCAAGGCTTTTCATCTGTCTCTCACATAGGGTTGCCAGGCTCAGGGCCTGAGACTGATCCTGTTTCTTTAGGAGAAGAGAAAGTCAGCCAAGTGCAGGTGTTCTTGCAACACTGTAATGGGAAAAACCACAAGGTGGAATTCTCCCTTCCCCCTGCACAACTTTTAAAGATACAGAAGACCTCTTGGTTGCCAGGCCTGGCCTCCAAGTGGTCTTCTGTATCTTTAAAAGTTGTGCAGGGGGAAAGGAGAATTCCACCTTGTGGTTTTTCCCATTATAATGTAATGGGTGGAAAGACATCCAGAAGCTGTGTGTGTGTCCCCCTCCCCTCCCACCACATAGCTTCAGACTCAGAGATTAGCAAGAAATAACTCCTGAAGCAAGGCAGCCCTACCTTCTGCATGTTTACTTCAAAGTCAGCTCCAAAGGATAGGCCTTACTCCTCAGGATATAGGATATGTGTCAGAAGCAGAACAAGAGATGTGTTGCCACCACAGAAGATAGGCTCGCAAAACTGTTTGGATATGCAATGGCACAACTCTACCAACAGGAGCATAGCTCAGGTGCGTGAATGCTTCACATAACACTCCACTGCAACCTGTACAAGGGGAAGTGCCCGGTGCCTCCTGTGCAACAACAGCCTGGCGCGGGACCTCTTGCACGGGGCTAGCTCGGGGCCTCCTGCTCAACAACAGCCGATGACACCATCACGTCCTTCTCCTCCTCCTGCCCAGGTCCCCGAGCCCGAGCTGCCGCAGCTGCCCCCCGACATAAACCATCACCACCCGGGGAGCAGCAGCTGAGAGAGCTGGAGGACATGGAGAGGAAGACAACATTGAGACAGCAAAACAGCTTAGCTGTAACAAATGTCTGTCGCCCTCCTGCCTCTCGGGAGCTGCCGCCCATGCTAACACCACCTCCTCTTTCTTGGCAGTGCCGATAATGATGTTATTTGTTATTTAATGTTATTTTTTATTATAATGTTATTTGTTATTTAATTTAATTCTTGTAAATTGTATTGCTTTTATTGTATTTTTATACCTGTGTTTATTTTTCTTTGTAAGCTGCCTTGAGGGCCTTTGGCCAAAAGGCGGGGTATAAATAAAATATCATCATCATCATCATCGTCGTCATCATCATCATCCAGGATCAGCCTCAGGCCCTGAGTCTGGCAACCCTACTCTCACAATGTCACTGGGTGGTTATCCTGCTCATAGCTGTAATGCTGCAAATGCCCAGTGATATATTATGAACTATTTGTAGCAAGAACCTCATACTCCACAATGGGAAATGGGAGCAGCCATAATGGCTTGGGGGTGGAGGCGACTTTAACTCTGGGGAAAAGCATTGCTGGAAACCTTCATTCAATCATTGGATGAGAGGAGTACAGAGCCTCCAGATTTATTTATTATTTTATTTTATTTATTATTTTATTTATAGCCCACCCTTCCTATCAGCAGGAGCCCAGGGCAGCATGGCAGATTTGGAGATAGAAAAAATAGTAATAAAACCCAGGGGAAACTTTTTTTTAATTGTAGTCATCCAAAAAGGTGGTGCAGCTCGGCACAGATGGTGCAGCTGGTGCAGCATCCCGTAGTGTGCAAGTGTGAGCTGCAAAGCCGCTGTTTCAATCTTTCATGGCTATGAACTCAGTAGGTGGCCGTAAGATGAAGAGGAGCACTGAACTTCTCCCTGCACTCCTGCGCCTTACTTCCTTCTAGGCCACTGCTCCAGCCATTTCTCTACATTCCTGACTCACTGCTAGCATCAGAGCTGGGAAAGAAGGACAATTCCTACAGCAGTCTGGAGATAAGAGGCAGGAGGGTGAAAGGCTCAGCACCCTCCTTTTGAAGGAAAGACACACCTGCATCCTGCTTTGGAACAGACACATGTATGATGGCTCCATTGTATCTAGCATGACTCTCTGCAGTTTGCTGCTCTGTCATCCTCAACCCCACATGTGCAATATGGGAATAGCGATCCTGGGTTGAACATGTATGCTAGGAAGGTGCTGTACATACAGTGTAATAAGACATATGCCCTGGTTTCTGGTATACAGTCATTGTTACTAGGCAGGCACACAGAGGAAAAGGAATTAAATGAAAAGGTAGAGGGGGAACATCAGTTTGAAAATCCCAGAGAGAAGCAGCTGATTTTTAAAGAGATGTTTGAACAGTCCAATTGAAAAAAGCAGATGGATGCAAGGTGGTCTTGAGTTCCAATAGTATACCTTACAGGGTTGCTCTGTAGTAGTGGTAGTAGTAGTCGTAGTAGTACAGGGTTGCTCTGTAGTAGTGGTGGTGGTGGTGGTTTAGACTGATGATTTGACAGGCAGGACAGAGAATTCCAGCTCTTTCAACAATGCCATTCCCTGACTTCATTCTAACCTCACATTCCTACCTTTCCGTCAATCATTGATGCCTCCAGCTGGGCAATGGGTGCGATTAGGCCCAGATCTGCATAGTTCCACCCTGATTTTCTGTTTCTCAGTCACATTAGAGTATGACAGAATGATCTTCTCTGATTTCTGTCTATATAGAGAGAAATGAAAACTCCATTCAAAATTGTGTGGAGTGCACTGTTCAGCTGGTGCCTATGATCCCATTGCAACCTCCATTCTCTTAGCAAAACCTAAATGTAATGTTATATAATACATAACAAAATGATTTTAAATATTTTAAAAATATTTGGCACCAACTGCCGCTTATGGTCTTTGAACAGCTTTCAATAACCTGAGGGCCAGATCATATGAACAAATGTATTTGCGATGGGAAATATTTCTTTTTCTTTCTTTTTGTAAACTATGTTTTTATTCCATCAAGCTTTCAGTAGTGAGGGCAGTAAGAGAAGGAGGGGTACTCCATTGGCTCTGCTGAGAAGCCACCTCCTTCAGGCTTTCCTTCTCCCTCATTTCAGACAGAACAGCTATTCCATCAAGCTGCAGCCAAGGGAAAGCAGGTTACTCCACCGGCTCAGCTGAGAGACTTGCAATTTTTGGCTGCTCTCATTGAACTGTTTCAATTTCAGCTGATCATCATAAGAACTTTATAACTAAGAACTAGAGTCTGACTTTGCTCCTTCCTTGTCTCCTTTCCTTTTGGGTTGTGTCTTTTAGATTATAAGCCTGAGGCAGAGCTGGCTCCGGGTTCTTGGGGGCCCTGGGGCACAGGCTATCAGTGGGGCCCTTGGCCCTGCCCTTTCCTCCTCAAACTATACTCCTCCCTCTTGGCCTCACCCCTTTCAACTAAAACACATTTTGATCAATATGGCAACCCCCTATTGTCAAAGAAAAATGCAAACTTTAGTACTTCACTGGTTGCCTTTGTAAATTTTTTGTCAACAGTATAACTTAGAGGTAAATTAATTCTGTACATATTTACCTGGGAGCCAGTCCCATTGAACTCATTGGGGCTTACTTCTGAGTAGACACGTATGCACAAATTAACTGTCAGAGGTAGAACTTAAGAGGCATAACTTACGTAAACAGAAAATGCATGTATCAAACGTTATCTAGCAGAATAAATGTTGTTCCTTCCTGCAATTAGAACTGTAATCTTACTTCTTACATAGCGTATAATTAAACTATGGAATTTGCTCCCACAAGAGGAATGGGCATCAGCCTGGATGTCTTTAAAAGAGGAGTAGACAAACTCATGGAGGATAAAGCTATCAATGGCACCTAGCCACGATGGCTATGTTCTACCTCTACTAGTACTCTTCTGAATACCAGTTTCTGGAATCAGAAGTGGGGAAAGCGCTGTTGCACTCAGGTCCTGCTTGTAGGCTTCCCATGTCCACTGTGAGAACAGGTTGCTGGACTAGATGGGCCACTGGCCTGATCCAGCAGGGCTTTTCTTATGTCCTTCTGTGTGTGGCAACAAAGAAGAAAATTTACTTGTGGGGCCTTACAGACCAGGACAGCCAATGTGATGCCCTCCAGAAGTTGTTGGCTACAGTTTCCATCATCCCTGATAATTGGTTATGCTGTCTGAGACTGATGGGAGTTGTAGTCCAACAACATCTGGAGGGCATCATGTTGACTGCCTCTGTATAGACTGCCCAATTAGATTAATGCAGCTTCCTATCCACCTACATTGTTTCAATCATGTCCAGAAAAGTATGTCTCTTAAATTCTGTGACTCACAGCATGTTCCTTTAAGAGGTAGAAATTAATCTGTAATCCTATCCACTTACCCATTTAACTCAATGAGGCTTAATTCTGAGTTAGACATAATAATAATAATAATAATAATAATAATAATAATTTAATTTGTGTGTCGCTTATCTGGCCTATGGCCACTCTAGGCGACGTACAATTCAATTGCAAAATGCATCACAATAAAATACAGATAAAATACAATATAACAGTAAAATAGTAACAGTTCAGAGTAATAGGCAATTTGTGCTAAAAATTAACCCTCCCCGGAAGTCCCAAAGGCCCGTCTGAAGAGCCAGGTCTTCAAGGCTTTGCGGAATACATTCAGGGAAGGGGCATGCCGAAGATCGTACGGGAGGGAGTTCCAGAGAGTGGGGGCCACCACTGAAAATGCCCTCTCTCTAGTCCCCACCAACCTAGCTGATTTAGTTGGTGGGACTGAGAGAAGGTCCTGAGTGGCTGATCTTGTCGGGCGGCATAATTGGTGGCGCTGGAGGCGCTCCATCAGGTAAACTGGGCCGAAACCGTATAGGGATTTAAAGGTTAATACCAACACCTTGAATTGAGCCCGGAAAATAACTGGAAGCCAGTGCAGATTTTATAACACTGGGGTGATGTGTTCCCGGCAGCGACAATTTGTGAGTAGTCGAGCCGCAGCATTTTGTATAAGTTGCAATTTCCTGACCGTTTTCAAGGGTAACCCCACGTAGAGCGCATTACAGTAATCTAAACGAGAGGTGACCAGGGCATGTACTACTAGTGGGAGCTGATGAACAGGCAGGTAGGGTTGCAGCCTACGAATGAGGTGTAATTGATACCAAGCTGCCCGGCTCACTGCCGAGATCTGAGCCTCCATGGACAGCTTGGAATCAAGAACAACCCCAAGGCTGTGGACCTGGTCCTTTAGGGGTAATCTCACTCCATTGAACCTCAGGTCAACATCACCCAACCTACCCTTGTCTCCCACAAGTAGTACCTCAGTCTTATCGGGATTCAGCTTCAACCTGTTCCTTCCCATCCATCCACTCACGGATTCCAGGCACTTGGACATGGTCTCCACAGCCAACTCTGGTGAAGATTTAAACGAGAGATAGAGCTGAGTGTCATCCACATATTGGTGACACTGCAGCCCAAATCTCCTAATGATTGTCCCCAGCGGCTTCATATAGATATTAAATAGCATGGGAGAGAGGATAGAGCCCTGTGGCATACATATAAAGGACTGGATTCCACCAGAATACATTTCAGCATTTCAGGGGCTGCACTTTACTATGCTGTGAGGTGAAGGAACCGGGCTCATTTAAACACCTGCCAGGCAAACAGGCAGGCAGGCGGGGCTAGGGTTGCCAGGTCAGACACATCCCAATCACTGAGATTTTGGGGGCGGGCCCTAGTGATCTCATAGGGGCAGGCCCAAGTGACATCATGGCAGAGCTTGGAAAAGTTACTTTTTTGAACTGCAACTCCCATCAGCCCTAGCCAGCATGGCCACTGGATTGGGCTGATGGGAGTTGTAGTTCAAAAAAGTAACTTTTCCAAGCTCTGCATCATGGGGTGGGCCCAAATGATGTCATTAAGCAGGATACATTAAGTACCAATCGCAGTTGCTTGGTGCTTACAATTTAAAGAAAAACATTTCTCTGATTGGAAATTAGGATATAAATCTTAGGTAAAAGATGGAGCCTGGGTAGGGAACATTTAATCTAGCCAACTTGCTTCTGGCAAAAAGGGTTTAAATGCCCTCAAGCCAGGCCAGTCACCAGAATGCCATTGTAGGGAAAAAAGGAGTTTAGTGTTATGGAGATGTTAGATGAAGCACTCAGGAGTAAAGCTGGAGGCCACTGAAGGCTGCAATTCTAAACACATTTGCTAAGGGACTAACCCCCATAGAACTCAAATTCTCTGATTGGAAATTGATAGAAATCTTAGCTAAATGAGGGTGTTCCCAGATGCAGATGAAGTGACGGGATCATTCCTTCTTACCTGCTTAGGGAGCCTGGGTAAGGAACTTTTAATCTAGTCATCTTGCTTCTGGCAAGAAGGGTTTAAGTGCCCTCAGGCCAGGCCAGTCACCAGAAAGTCATTGTAGGAAGAAGGGAGCCTAGTGTTGCAGAGATGTTAGATAGGAGCACTCAGGAGTAAAGCTGGATGCCACTGAAGGCTGCAATTCTAAACACATTTACTAAGGGACTAACCACCATAGAACTCAATAGGATTTACTTCTGAGTAGATAGGGTTAGGATTGTGCTCTTGGTGGGGCTTGACTAGGGATCCTCTGCAAAAATATCGATATCAAAGCAGGGTTGGCAACCTCCTGCCTGAAATGCCCTGCCTGCCTTTCAACGTGGCTGCTCCAATCATCTTTACAGACTTGACCCTTCACTGCAGAGAGTGGTTTGAGAAATGAGTAGGAGTTAAGAAGATTCTCTACTCTTTCTTGCCTACCTTGTGGGCTCCTATAAACTCATTTTGACAACCAACCCAATTCCAGTGAGTAATAATGGACAAACAGAAAATATACATGCTTTGGTCTACCTTCACAGGCACTAGCTTAGGAACAACAGCAGTTGAAGCTGCACTTCCCAGTATCTAAATTCTCTTTTACCACTATTGGGCAAGAAACAAACCATCATGCAAACAACAAGGTGCCTCATCAGTGGGTTTAAGAGGGTTGAGCTAAGCGCACGGAACCACTGTTGTTGCTTCTATGGATATAAGGGAGTGAGATCAGAGATAAATGAAACACAAATAGAAAAAGAAAAAGAAAAGACAGTGATGATTTTTTAAATGCAATACCATACCAACCACAACAAGATTCCTATAAGTAAGGCAGAAAACTCACCATCCCACAATCAATCAGGGTTCCTAACCAAAAACCAAAACTAAAAAAAACTGTCAGCCAAGGTTACAGAAATCTCCATGCAGCACAACCTGACCCATGGGCTGCATTTAGTGCGGAATGCTGCGGCACGATTGCTGACATGAGTGAGACCCTGTCAGCACATAATATCTCTGCTCTGAAATCTGTACCAGTTATCCATTTGTTACCAGGCCAAGTTCAAGTTCCATGATTGCTGACATTAGGCAGACGCCTTTCCAGTAATGTAGAAGCTATTGTGTTTTTTATCTGTTTTGAACTCGTTGGTTTTATTATTTTGAATATTTTAAAATACTTGTCTTTAACTGTTTTTGCCAATAATTTTATTGTTTTAATTCTTTCTGTAAACCACTTTGAGATTTTTTACAATAAGGTGGTATATAAATGTTGTAAATAAAATACATAAATAAATTTTGGAGTCACTGTGGCCCTTGGGTCTCTTTTCATATTTAGAAACAAAGAAATCTACCTTATACCAACTCAGGCCATTTGGTGCCATCTACTGATTACATGGACTAGCATTGGCTCTCTAGGATTCCAGACAATAGCCTTTTCCAGAAAGTGAATTTTGGACCTTTGCATGCATGCCCTAACACTACTCTACAACCCTTCCCCTGTTTAAAAAAATATTTTAAAATTGTTGTTTTCAATTTACTAATGAATGCACATCATACCTACTGCAGATCCACACCATTCCTTTCAAGCACATTCAACACATATTTGAAGCACATGAATCACACCAGAGAATCATGCAAACTGTAGTTTGTTAAGGGTGGTGGGAACTATAACTGTGAGGGGGAAACTACACTTCCCAGGATTCTTTAGGGGCAGTCATGCTCTTTAAATGCAAGTTGGATGTGCTTTAAACGTATTGTGTGGATCTACTTAATAAACTTTGTCTGCATGTAAATTGTTTTAATTAATTTTTTTAAATGGAAATGAACTATAAAGTTTACTGGGTGACCATGGGCTACTCACCATCTCTCAGCCTAATCTGTCCGTCAGGATGAAAACAACAGAGGGGAACCATGACTACCTCAAGGAAGAAGGGCACACTTAAAATGTAGAGGAAATAATGATGTACAACCATAGTGTGAAATCAAGATACTTATCGGGACATAGTATGAAGAGATATTTATATAAGCATGACTATAAAATATGTTTATTATTTACACAACCTGTAAATATATTTATAGTGTAATCCTACATTTGTTTACTCAGAAGCAAGTCCTAATGTATTCAATGGGACTTACTCAAACAGGGAAGTGTGCACAGAACTGCAACCTGAAGTGATAAGGAACTTTATTCACTAAACCCAAAATTCAGAATCATCCTACTTTAAGCTGTTTTGCAACTGTTTATACTTGTTTTTATGATTATTGGATTTTAAAGGGGTTTATTTTTTATTGTGAACTGTATTGGCGTCTAGTTTGCAATCTTTCCTCACAGGGTTGTTGGAAAGACTCCATACACACACACACACTGGAGGTATAAAAATACATATACCCCATATAATAGTTTATTGTCAAAACCAGTTGGTTACTGCAGAACATTTTTTAAAGAAAAAATAAAATAAGTATTAGTTCCCAACATAATAAAAGCAGTGATACCAAAGTAAGCCCTGCCTAATTGCTTTAAAAAACAGGATTGGAGGGAGACAGAATGATTTACAACACAAACACAATTCTTTTTTATGTTCATTCAGAAGTTCCATTAATTTACAGCACAATCTTAACCATGTCTCCTCAAAAGTAAGTCCTGTTGAATTCAATGGGGTTTACACTGGGAATGTGGGGTAATTAGCATTGCAGTTTTACTCCCAGAAAGGCAAGTACTGGATTAAAGCTTTATATTGGGAAGATTTTCAAAACACTGCCCTCTTCAACAGCCCAGGAAAATTTAAACTTGTTTGACTCCTGTACACAAGAGAAAAAAGACTGAAAGTTATATACTTACTCAATTTATGAGATTTTCAGATAAGCAGGAAAAAAACAAGTTTTCTGACTTGCAAAGAGGTCTAGCTATTGCCTTGTCAATCATAACCCTGACTTCACTTATTGGCTACAAACCTAAAAGGGCAGGTTAGAGCAGCCAGCTACGAGTTCATTTAACTGAAGTTGGGGCAGGGGCTGACGTTTTGGTGTATATCTAGAAACTTTTTTTTAATGAAAGCTGAGAGTCCAGAGATTAAGGTTACTCACCTGGAGACCCAGAGAGCACCCCAAATATCCAGAGTCTCCGGGCGAATACCTGAGAACTGGTAACCCTAGGCGGGGGAGATGTCAACTGGGAGAGCAGAGCTCCTGCTCCAAAATTCACACCACCATCTGGTTGCAGCCTGTTACCCAATTCTGGCAGGGATCGCAGAGTGGGAGCTCCACTGTTCCAGCAGCAGGGGCTGTCAGCTAGTGGCAGGGTTCCTCAGCCACCCACTGGTGCCGGGCCTGGATTCAAGGCTTCAACCAGTTCTTATCTGGCCTAATTAATGTAATCCTATACCAAGTTTGATTTACCTAGGAGTAAACTCCATTAAACATAAACAGGCTTACTTCTGAGTAGACTTGCATATATTGAACTGTAAGTTAACTATACCCTGAATTTTAACAAGTGCCTGTTTGCAACTCTTTGTATTTGCCATGGGGTGAGGGATTCTTTGTAGTAATGTTTGCACAAAATAACTTGCAGGGAGTACCTGCCAGACAAAGATGCATCCTGGTTGTTAGGAAGAAAGGAAGGACAGGAAAGAAAACTGGAAGCAGCAGCTCTTTAGTGCTTCAACGTCTGCCTGCCTGCATGGTGTGCATCTGCCCCACATTCGGCCCAGCCTGCACCTTGCCCCTCCTGTGAATCATTGCTTTTAATTCTCTGAAGCCAGTTCTGCTGGAGGGCCACTTCCTTGTAGGCAGAATGTGGCAGTGGGGACAGAAGGAGGACACATGGGGGGGTTGCTTCTCCTGGCACCTCCTGTTGGCAACTGGAGCTTTTGGCTCTGCTCCTGGATCTCTCAGAAGCCCTGCTGCTTCTGGGTGGCTAGTGAGTGGTGGCAGTGGTGGAAGTGGCAGCTGCAAGACGCTGTGGGCCCCCTGCAGTCCCAGTCCCTTGGCCAGTGCCCCACCTGGCCACCCGCTAGCACTGGGGCTCACCTGAGGGCAGGGAATGCCTTATTGTTGATCTTTGTAAACTGCTCTGGAAGCCTTCTTTGATGAAGAACTGGTTAAAAATGTTTTAATATATAAATAAACATTTTCATACGCTTTTATAGTAAAGAAAAAGAATAATATACAAACACATGAATATCATTATAACAGCACTGAAGCATCATTATGGTAGGAATATTAAGTGCTAGTCTGTACATTTGTACTCGGAAAGCAGTTCCACTGTGCTCAATGGGACTATTTGCTAAGTGTTGAGTGTACAGAATTATAGCCCTAATTAATTTCAGATTTAGGGACACAATCCAACTCACCTTTCTGCTGGGCTGGGGGGAGTTGGATGCTACAGACCCCTGGCTGTGCCTGTAGGCTCTGGGCTCTCCTGGCAACAACCCTCCACTGTGGCTGAGCAACAGAACCACCAGGATGGCCAGCCTGGAGGACAGAGGGCTGATGGAAACCAGGGGAAGCCCCAAGAATGGGGCATTTTAGGGGCATGGTGGGAGCGGAGCCACAGGGGGGCACTTATGTGAGATCCTCCTCACGTATGAGCCCTCCCCTAGGTCCTAATCCACCCCAGAAACTCCGCTGGCCAAAAGGCCAGCACAGTAAAAATAAATGCAATGGCTGTCTAATGGAGAGCACTTACTCCTCAGGAGGCCTGTTATTGGGAGCCGGCGCTTCCTGGCCAGCTCATTCGCACATGTCCTGATGGAGCCGGCATTCAGCTGGGCCGGCAGCTGCCAAGCAGGAGGAGGATCCCATTGTGCCTTCCACCAGTTCCTCCTCCACTGCCCCCCCCACTGGCTCCTCGGTATTTGGATTGCCCTGTATGTTAAGTATATCTGACCAAAAATGACACTTATTTTTCAGGGGGGAAAAACACATAGGGGAAGTTGCTTATTTAGAATTCCATTCCTAGGAGGCAGACCAGGTTCCCCATTAACCATTTTTATACGTTTTTAACCTCTCTCCCCCAGTCCTAAACTAAGCCTATAGTTTTAAATTCCGTTTCAAATTAAAATTTGCATGCATACAAGTGAGTATGAAATTTGCAGTGGTTTTCTTTTTTTTTCTCTATCCCATGGTCTTACTTCAAAATACACTGGCATTCCTAAAGTTGCCAGATGATAACCATAGTCACTACCACCAAAGGGCCTATGTTGCATCCTTTTCTCAGAGGTAAACACCATGGAAATCAAAGATGTTATTTGCTTTCACAAATGTATTTTGGTTGGGCATAAAACTGACTTATACACTAAACCAAGCAGAAAGGCAAAAAGAGCAGAAAATGTAGTTTTCCCAGGGATTTCAGGAAAGTGCATAACCCATTTATCCTCCCAAGAACTCTGTGGGACAGGTAAGGATAAGGTGGTTGTGCCTGGCTTTCCAGTGAATTTCATGTCCAAGCCAAGAGTTGAAACTAGATCCCTTCAGCTAACGCACATTGGTCCAAGGGTCAGCAACTGAAGATGTCTGGGCCAAATCTCCCTCAGGGATGCCGACTGCCCACCCATTACTGGCAAAGAAATGGAGAAAGTGGCACCTGTGGTAACAGAACATCCTCTGGCAGGCCACTTTAGGGGACAAGGGTTCAGATGTTAGCCTGGTTATTTCCCAGAGTGGCTCTTCAGGGCTCTCCCTGCTATATACCACCGCAATGGATTTCAGTGTAAAGGCTGGATCCATGTCCTGGGATCCTTCTGCTCTGTCTTGGTCTTGAGCAAAGATGGCATATTTCCTTTCAGGAAAGGGGTGGCAGTGGAAGAGACAGGCAAGGATGAAGAATGAAGCTGTCGTTCCAGGACTGACTTTTTTCCAGTTGAAAGGAGAGCATCAAAATGCTCATTTCAAGATAACTTTAACTTTCTTTTTGGAGGTGTATTACAGACGCATTGCCAAGTGACTAGAAGGAGGAATTTATAGTGTTGGCCTAGGAGATTTGTTGCTTGTTGTTTTTGTTTATCCACCTGTTTTCTGACTCCTTGAATAACTTTTCTCTCTGTCCTCTGTCTCTGAAAAAGAAAGGCCTGCTGTTACTGAAACAAGTAGGTACTGTCGAGCATCTGAGTCTCCCTCTTTGTTTTGCTGCTTGTGCGTTAGGTGGGTTTAGTGGCCAGATGCACTGAAGTTTGCAACAGACAGTCCTTAGACCATCTGTGCATTGTTTGGGGGGGGAGTGGATGAGTGGGGGGCGTGAAATAAAGGCTGTTTGTGCAAGTCGTGGGAAACCTAGTGGCTGGCCTTGCCAGCATGCTCTATGAATTGAACTAATTGAAGATTAGACTTGAGAGCTCGCCATAGCCGAGGGAGAGGATAATCCTTCATCAGCCGCAGTCGAAGGCCAGTAATTGGAGCTTATTACAGGGTAGAGTTCCCCTACAGTGCTGAAGAAACTGAGAAGCTTTTGCTGTTTAATTATGAATTCTCAGCAGAAGTTGAGGTTATGGGCTCAGTGCGTGTGCAAGAATTTAGAGTAAGGAAAACAAGTCCAGCAAGAGGGAAGTGGGTGGGAAGTAATGCAGTTTTGATAGTCTATGCTCAACTTAAAACAAAAACAAAAATGAAGGCTTCTTTTGTTGTCCAAACCAACATTTTAGCATATGCAATGAGTCTTTGAATTGTATGTAATTAACCTTTAAACCTATCTATAGGAATTTTGATTTTTTTAAAAAATACTGCCTGATTTTAAAATAGGAAGCATTTTGCTCATGATCTATACAGGCATGGAGACTTTAAATGGCTACTAGTCTCCTATTACCCCCAGTCTCTTTCTTTTTATTTTATTTATTTATTATTTGATTTATATCCCGCCCTTCCTCCCAGCAGGAGCCCAGGGCGGCAAACAGAAATGCTAAAAACACTTTAAAACATCATAAAAAGACCTTAAAATACATTAAAATAAAGCAACGTTAAAAACATTTTTTAGAAGCTTTAAAAACATCTTTAAAAACAAAAAAGAGTTAAAAACATATTATTAAAGAAAACATATTAAAAGCAATTCTAACACAGATGCATAAATCTGTTTTTAGATTTATATTGGATATGCTGTTCTTCTTTTATTGGTTTTCACACTGATGGCTGTTTCAGTTTAGGACAGAACAGTTTAGGACTCCATTTATTTGAGTCAAAAGCTTCAGTAATTTTGCTACAGAATCAAGTTACAGCATCAATTTTGTTGCAATTACAGACTTGCTTTTAAAAAAGAGGAACCTATGGCTCTCCAGATATTGTTCAACTCCAACTCCCATCAGCCCATCCAGCATAGTCAATGGTCAAGGATGATGGGAGATGTAATTCAACAAAACATGGAGGTCTACAGGTTCTCTAAAAAAGGTAAAGGTGTCCCCGCACTTATAGTGCGTGTCGTTTCCGACTCTTAGGGTGACGTTTTGCGACGTTTTCTAGGCAGACCATATATATGGGGTGGGATTGCCAGTTCCGTCCCCGGCCTTTCTTTACCCCCCAGCATATGCCGGGTATTCATTTTACCGACCACGGATGGATGGAAGGCTGAGTGGACCTCGACCCCTTTTACCCGAGATTCGACTTTCTCCTTCCGTTGGAATCGAACTCCGGCCATGAATAGAGCTTTTGGCTGCTTTACCGCCGCTTATCACTTTGCACCACAGAGGGTCATACAGGTTCTCTAGCCCTGCATAAAAACTAGGGATGGAAAGATCTGTCAATTTCGGTTCCCTCAGTTTCTCATTTTTCCAATATTAAATTTAGTTCTCCACTGTTCTGCAGCAATTTGCCATTTTTTATTTCAAAAAAAAATCCTCATGGAAATTTTCCTGCATTTTAGTGCAAACCTCTCCTAATAAAACACAGTTTTGTAGACAGTTTTGCCTAATGAATACATTTTTAAAAGCATTTTCTCATCATATAATGCATTTTGGATGTTATTTTCACTCATATATTCATTTTCATTCACATTTCATTCATATTCATTACACACTTTCTCCTAATACATGCATTTTTAAAAACAATCTTTAGTTGCAGAACTGCATTGCAGAATTCGAATAAGTGCAAATTTCAAAGGATGTCGGTGTTTTGGTTCTCATATTGTTTCAGAAAGTGTGAATTTGATAGATTCGGCTTAAAGTGAATCAAATTTCTTCCTCATCTCTAATAAGAACACATTTTTTAAAAAATGTAAATAAATATATGAAGAACTTACACAGACGTTATGAGGTCACACTTTTTCTAGTATTTAGAATTCAAATATTTTTTTAAACTGAGGTATTCCAGCAACTGTTTCTGTTGAAAGAATTGACAAAACAAAAATAAGAAGATATCATTGCTTCACTGATGCTTTCAAACATCAGTGGAGCAATGCAATGGATATTCAGAGTCAAGACTGAAAAACAATATATTGATTGTCAGGTGATTTTTCATTACGTTTCTATGTAATGATTTTATATTAGATTGATATTGTATGGTTTGATCTATTTGTGTTCTGTTTGTAGATGTTATGTTGGAAACCACCCAGTGATTATTATGTAGTGAAAGGCAGTCTATTAATCTAGTTAAAAAAGAAAAGAAGCTCAATACAAAGTTGGGTATGTAGCATGTCCCCCCCCCAAAAAAAAGAACTACCCAATAGGAGAACACAGCAGCTTTTTCCTTGAAGGGCCTTTGAAATAATCATGCCAGGTGGATCCTCCCTGAGAAATAAGTCCTATGTGCATGCCTACCTACCTACTGTATGTCAAAGAGCAGGGGAATATGAAGCAGAGCCTCAAATGTAGGCTGGAGTATAGTCACATATTGGAAGAGGCTGCCCTAAAGATTATGTAGGACTTTACAGATCAGAACCAGCACTTTGAACTGAATCTGTGAAAAAACTGATAAGACAATTATAAGTGAAGTTGGAGCAAGATTGGAGTCACCCAAGCCAGTTTCATTCCTAATGTTTCCGGCAGTCTCAATCCTAAAACCAGGTCAGACCATCTCAAACAAGAAACCCTGGAGCTGGGGCACCATCCCATGCCTGAGCACCTTCCTGAAGTATGGAATATGCTTACTTGGATCCAAAGAGGCTAAAGTTTCTTCAGAAAGGGGGGGGATCACACACTGACCTCTTTCAAAGTTGTTGGGATCATACCTTTAGTCAATGAAGCATTAATGATCTCAACCACCCAATTAGTTAAACTCTGTCTGACTGATTTATTAAACTAGGATGGGCAAGGAGTGACCATGCAATGGTGGGCTTCAGCTGTCCAAGAATGTTGTCCACATTCTCGGGTTGTACACACTGGAAAGTATTTCTACAAACATGACCCTGAATATGTGAAGTTCAAACTAGAACAGATGTAACCACCTTTATCAGCCAAATGTTTACAAATTGATCACACCAGACCATCAAGTTTCTCCAGGCTCTAACAGGCCCCTCACCAGCTATACTGGATGGCACTGTATACATTAACAGTGACAGAAAAATATTGTATCTTTCCTGCCATCACAACCTCTGAGCCCTAAAATGGGCTGTCACCTGCCTTCAATCAGCTTCATCCTAAGTCTTCCTCCACAATCACTCTAGCCTTTGTGCAACCCTTTTCATTGCTCCACCCCTGAATTGGATGCCCTGGCTCCCAGTGACAGGGATCCCCCAGGGCATAATATGGCCTTGTGCACAGAGAACCCCAATATGCATTGCAACATGCAAGCCTCCCTCCCCCACATCGTAATGATGGATATGGCTCTAGTCTGTCAGTTTCCATGTCCTAACAGTCTGCCTTATTCTCTAGCATGACAAGAAACAAAGCCCAGGATAAGGTTATACAGGAACAGGCTTGATTCTCAATAGCTAGGATCACCAGAGGGCAGGGAGCAAACATCCTCTGAATACCTTTTACTTTCTCCCATGTAAATGAACAGTTCCAAGTGCTGCACTTGGAAACATTGTTTTAGTGAGGTCAAATCCTACCCTCCACCATTCACACAGAGTGATTTTTCTTTCACTGACAGATCCCCATAGTGTGTGCATGCACATCCCCAATGTGTACAAAGTCCTTCCTCTTCCCCTCCTCTCCACTATCTGTCTTAACAACAGAATGTTTGTTAAAATGAAATAATTATCGCTATTCAACAACATGATTATCCAATTGCCTTCTGCCAGAAACTCTTACAGCCCAATATTAATGGAGTGATTTGCGGTCTTGACACGGGTTTAAAAAAATTAAATACCAGGTATGAGAATGTGTGGCTGATTGTTATCATTACCACAGTGTATGGGGGAGCATGATTTAAATCTTCCCTCCCAGTTATGACCTTGTCCTTCCCCAAGTGGCAATTAGCATTAGAAAATAGCTCCCCTTGATACCAATGAATCATGTGAGATTCAGGAATGCCTGAGGAGCATCTTCTTTCCCAGATTGTCTCTGAAGAAGGGAAATGTTTTTCTGAAGCATCTGGAGCATCATTAAAAACAGGTACTTCTTTCTGTCCAAGGAAGTTTCAATGGCAAAACTCTTGTATACAGTTTGTTTGTTTATAAATGGTATTGTCCGTGCTGCAGAGTGGTAAGCGGCGGTAACGCAGCCGCAGCCCTGCTCACGGCCGGAGTTCGATTCCAACGGAAGAAGGAAGTTGAATCTCCGGTAAAAGGGGTCAAGGTCCACTCAGCCTTCCATCCATCCGTGGTCGGTAAAATGAGTACCCAGCATATGCTGGGGGGTAAAGAAAGGCCGGGGCAGGAACTGGCAATCCCACCCCATATATACGGTCTGCCTAGTAAACGTCGCAGGACGTCACTCTAAGAGTTGGAAACTACTCGCACTACAAGTGCAGGGACACCTTTACCTTACATATAGCTCACCATTCAGCAAATGGTCTCCAACGATATAACAATTAAAATAAGTACACTATACAATTAAAATCCTAAAATAAAAACCACTAAAAAAAAGCAGTTATCAGTGTAACAAACTGAATTGCAATGCAAAGCACTGTAGGAGGAGAGAAGACATCCACTCTACCAAAGACCTGAGTGAAGAGGTGCATCATAACCAGTCACTGAAAGGCATACAGTGATAGCTCAAGATGAACCTCAGAGGGAAGGTCACTCCCCGGAGGCCATTAGAGAAGACCCTTTTACACACTACCATTCTTTGAACGACGTCTTAAATTGGGCTTCGTAGCAAACTGGCAACCAATGCAGATCTTTTAAAACTAGTGTAACAAGTGTTTGGCCAGAGACAGCCCCCAGCAGACTCGCTGCTGCATCCTGCACTAATTGATAGAAGTGAGGGTTGTTGTTTCTTTGTTTTTTTTTAATAACACTGCTAGTGGTCTTAGTTTGTATTTGTAATATTTTTAACATTCTTGTATTGTTTTAACTTTTGTTGTTTATAATACTTTTTGATGCTTAGTTTTATAGAATGTAATATTATAGATGGCAATTGGTGTTTTAATTACTGCTGTGTTTTAATATGCTGTAAGCCACATTATCAGGGTTAGCCTTGAAACATCCCATATTTTAAATAAATAAATAAAGGTGCTGAAAATAAATACCTGTCCCCCAATGAACGAATGTGATTACATTTTTGTAGTCATAAAAAGTCTTCTAGAGGTTTCATGTAAATACTTCTGGATGGTATAAGGTGATTAAATTCAGTTTGAATAAATGAATGCAAATATCATAGATTAGTAGAGTTGGAAGGGGCCTATAAGGCCATCAAGTCCAACCCCCTGCGTAATGCAGGAATCCAAATCAAAGCATTCCCAACAGATGGCTGTCCAGCTGCCTCTTGAATGCCTCCTTTAAAACTGAAACTAATTTAGAGTTCAAAATAGGGCCAAGTACTGCAACATTTTAATTATGGGCTATCTTCTGATATCTGTACCTGATACTGAATACATAACATTTAAAAAGGAAACACTTTATCTTCTTTTATTTATTTAATTTATTTATTATTTGATTTATATCCCGCCCTTTCTCCCAGCAGGAGCCCATGTACTTTGTTTGTACATTATCTGACCAATGTGTTTAAGGTTTCGTTTAAAAATGTTGTCAACAGAAAATAAGTTGAAGATGAGAAATAGCATGGGGGATAATAATGAACCCTGCAGAATCCCACACGGAAGATTCCCCTGGGCCAAACAACATTCCCAAGCATCACCCTCTGAAGATGACCATCCAAGTAGGACTGGAATCACTCCAAAGCAGTACCACATACCCCAACTCAGACAGCTACTGCAGAAGAATATCATGGTATTGAAAGCCACTGCGAAATCCTATTATTTATTTATTTGTCACTTATTACCATTTTTTTGTCTCAAAGCAACTTACAATTTTTAAAAGCATCTAATATAACATTTGAAATACATCAGAGATTTTTAAAAGTAACAAAAAGTTCTTATCCAACAATAACATAAAAGGGACACATCCTACCCCACCCAACTAAAAGATTAACACCAATTAGGAGCAAAATGCTTGGGTGAATAACATGTCTTCACATGTCCTAAAGATTGATAATGATGGCTCCAGGTGGGCCCCTCTGGGAGAGCATTCCATAGTCATGGAGCCACCACTGAAAATGCCCGAACTTGGGTTGCCATCCTCTGCCGGCGTGGTTAACAAGCAGAGTCAAAGAAGCTATTAGAGGCAAGAAGGCTTCCTTAAAAAAATGGAAATCTTGTCTGAATGAGGAGAATAAACAGGAACACAAACTCTGGCAAGATAAATGCAGGAAGACAAAAAGGAGCATATTGGTAAAAACAAAAACCAACAACAAAAAATTATTTAAATACTGTACATTCAAACCCCAAGACCATCTAAGGAGGCAGTTGGACCCTTGGATGACAAGGGTGTCAAGGGTGTACTACAGCAGGATAAGGAGACTGCAGAGAAGCTAAATGAATTCTTTGCATCTGTCTTCACAGTGGAAGATATAGGGCAGATCCCTATGCCTGAACTAACTTATGCAGGAATGGAGTCTGAGGAACTGAGGAAAATAGTGGTGACTTGATATGAAGTTCTAGGTTTAATAGACAAAATAAAAACTGACAAATCACCGGATCTGAATGGCATCCACCTGATAGTTCTCAAAGAACTCACACAAATAACTGGATTAACTCTAGAGACGTTTACTTGTAGATGCTCAGTTACTCGATCCCTTCAGCTGTGATAATGCAGGATTTACCCGGCCATGAGATTCGGGATCTAGTTTTTGGTAAAGACGCTCAAAAAGATCTTGAATATATAAAGAACTGTAAGTCTGCCACTTGGTACACTAAAATCAAACTGTACCATGAAAGAGCTACTTATTTGCAGGAGTTAACTTCCTTCCCTATAAGGCGCGTTTTTACTCAGCTCAGGTTTCAGTTGATGCCTACTGAATATCTGGCTGGTAGATATGCAAAAAAACCATCAAAAGATCGCTTGTGTATATGTGGATCAGGACAAATTGAAGGCATGGAACATTATATTTTATATTGCCCTTTATATAATTCTCCAAGGGTCAAGTTCATACTTCCTCTTCTGACTTCCCTAGAAAGCCAGCCAGATGAGTTTAAGATCAGATGGCTGCTGGCAGATACAGACAACTTTATCACCTACAGAGTAGCTCTGTTTGCATTAGCCGCAGCAAAGATCAGAATGGCTTTTCTTAAACACACTAGTTTTAAAGCAACGGGGAGTTCATTTGATTGTCCTTCTAATATAAATGAATGTAGAAAATTTTAGTTTTTTCTTTTAAAGTTTCAGGGTTTTATTCATGTAAACTGGGCCGAAATCCAATGTTTTATAATTGTTTACAAATATGTTACTTGTATGTTTTATATTGTCATGGCCATTGGCTAAAACAATAAAGGACACTTGATATTGAACTGACAGATCACCGGGTCTGGATGGCATCCACCTGAGAGTTCTCAAAGAACTCAAATGTGAAATTGCTGATCTTCTAACAAAAACACATAACTTGTCCCTCAGATCCACCTCCATAGCCGAGAACTGGAAAATGGCCAATGTAATGCCAATCTTTAAAAAGGGATCCAGGGAGATCCAGGAAGTTACAGGCTGGTTAGCTTAACGTCTGTCCTGGGAAAACTGGTAGAAAGTATTGTTAAAGATAACATAACCAAGCATAAGGAGGAGCAAGCCTTGCTGAAGCAGAACCAGCACGGCTTAAAGTCCTTTCTCACTAACCTATTAGAGTTTTTTGAGAGTGTAAACAATAGGGGTGATCCAGTGGACATAATGTACTTGGACTTTCAAAAAGCTTTCAACAAGGTACCTCACCAAAGACTCCTGAGTAAGCTTAGGAGCTGGCTAGGAAACAGAAATAAATGGACAGTTGTCCCGATGGAGGGCTGTAGAAAGTGGAATGCCCCAAGGATTGGTATTGGGACCTGTGCTTTTTAACTTGTTCATAAACAATATAGAGTAAGGGATGAGCAGTGAGGTAGCCAAGTTTGCTGATTATACTAAATTGTTCAGGGTTGTTAAAACAAAAAGGGTTGCAAAGAGCTCCAAAAAGACCTCTCCAAACTGAGTGGATGGGTGGTAAAATGGCAAATGCAATTCAATGTAAACAAGTGTAAAGTTATGCATATTGAAGCAAAAAATCTTAATTTCACATATACGCTCAACCCAACAACTGGTAAAACAAATTCCAATTGCTTTCTGCTTAGTTTCCAATTACTTAGTTAGTCCTCTATAAAGTTAAGGACTCGATCTCATTGACTTCAACAAGAAAGTTCTACATGTTGTTCTCCCTAATTGCTTGATTATGGTTGCACTATAATGTGTTCTTACTCTGTCAGTAAACTTTTTTTCTGTATTGGTGTTGTCGTGATACAAGATTAAAAATGAAATTTTGAGAAAACAAACTCCACACTAGTTTTTAACTTATTAGGTATAGCAAACTATTTTGCTTGTTTTACACCTTTTGGTATCCCCTTGTTCACTGTATCCTTAGCATCTGTTTTTTTTCTTATGAAACAAAAAAAATGCCAGTCATTTAATTCCTGATGTTCATATTAAATTTTCTGCTAACTTTATTCATTTATTAAATGTGTTAGTTGCTTTTCTAGACAAATATGTGCTCTCAAAGTGACTTACAATTAATAAAAAATTAAAAAGAAAAAGAAAAAATATATAAAAACAAAACAATACATAGGTGGGGGAGCAACCTTCTCATGCAGGCTACACAACAGAAGCTCTCCAAAAACCTTCCAAAGTAAACCTAAAGTTGACCTTTACACCGCCCATTATGGAAATAACACACTCTCTGCATGGAGGAGGAGTGAGGGGAGAGGTCATTTTCCAGAAAGTTAATCACAAGGAAATGCTGCCCTTCAGCTGAAAAAGGATTCCCCATCCCTGTCCTAAGGCCTGGATAGTGGACATTTTTCATCATGGTTCTCCCAAAGCAATCATAAGTCACACTCCCTTTAAAGAACAATCTTATATTTATTACATGTTATGTGTCACCTATTGTTAGATGCTTTCACGGCCTGATGTCAAGAAGAATGGTAGGTTAGAAATATTCACAATAAAATGAAGAAAGAAAATAGCCAGTGACTACCTTCAATTAGATCAGGCCTGCCTGGGCCCCAGTGAGTGAATGGTTTACTTCCCTAGTCAACAACTAGAGCTCCTTGAGATGGGAGTAAACGGAAAGTATCCATTAAATAAAAAAGCCCACAACAGTGGTTCACAACCTTTACGAGTACAGGACCCCCTCTGTAACCTCAAAAAATTTCGTGACCCCCTTATGTTAATTGTTGCTCCTCCTGCTGCTGCTACTCTGGCCATCACCACGATTTGCATGCAGGCAGAGAAATAGGCAGAAGAGAGAGAGAAATCTGCCTGGCAGGAAATTACAGCCCAATAAATATTGTTGTGCGCTACCCCAATCTCTGAGAGGTGAGATTTCCAGGGGTCTCTGCATTCACCCTGGGTTTGATTTCCTTGGGAAGAAGGTCAGCAGAGACTGTGGTGTCTTTATGAAATATGGTTTGTTTATTTACACACATTCCAACCTGAGCTTAGGATGGAGGGGTTCAAGGCATCAGCAGTCCAATATCCAGCTTTTCCATCAGGGTTACAAGAGGCATCCTAAAGCCATGGTGCAGAGAGCCAGTCTCTCTGCCTGCCTCCAGTCCCAGCCTTTCTCTGACACAACTCTGCAACACAAGCCTCTCCTTGGCCCCAGGAGGGGGGAGGCTCTCCTGAAGAGTTTCAATGACAAAAGGATCTTCCTGGCCCATTCACCAGTTGCTGGGCACCTGATAGACCCATTAACAAACCTGGCCACTCTATTAGCGTAACAAAAGAAACTCATGTGACCAGCAGAGCGAGTTTCTCACCACAAGGCACAGGATTCCAAATTGGAGGCTCGAAGGGGGCTCATAGAAATTATCCATTTCAACCCCGAAACTCACAACACTATGTAATAAATGTAAACACATGGTTCATACAAGCCTATAGGCAAAATCAAAACAGGAGCAAACTTGGGTGCTGGGGGTGGGTGAGTGCAAGTGCAAGTGGGCAGAGAGAAAAATAAAAGAGAGATAGAAGTAATGCAAAGGGAGGGGCAGGGTTAGAGGGAGGAAAGATGTGTCAGGTTGTGGGTGGGGGAGAGGTCAAAAGAAGGCAAGTAAAAGGTGGTAGTGGCTGGAAGAGTGAAGAGGAGCAACTACATGAGAGGGAGGGCTCTCAGGACATGAGGGCAGGGAGGAGAGGGCAGGGAAGGTTGGAGTAAAGTGAGCTGCATGTCCATTCTAGGTGCTTCCTTTCTCAGAGTGACCTGTGGTAGCAGTGAGTCCTCAAAACAAATGCACATGGCCCCACTCCTCTTCTTTCCCTCACTCCCCGTTCCTGTCACCTTACACCAAAAGGAGGGTGTCCTGTGGGAGGGAGAAGAGGGAAGTAGACAGTGAGCACAAGGGTGGACTCCTCTTCGACCGCTGCCTCTTTCTCCCTCTGTTTCTGAGGCAAAGGGATGAGGAGGGACCTCTCCTTTTTTTCTCTCCCTCATTCCCCCCAATCACAACCCCCTTTCCCTTAGCCTGGTATATAGGAAAATGCGCAGGGAGGGGAGAGTGTGTGCCGCTGCTGTGTGCCTCTTTCTGTGCCATTCACATTTTAGAAGGCTAGTGGTGGTGGATTATGGGAAGGGGTTGCAAGAAGGCCAGAGGACCTCCCTCCCCCCCCCACACACATACACACACCTCCCACTCAGTACATATTTGCCGCCATGTCTGCACTCCCCTTCTGCTATTGCTGCTGCCACCATCTGTAGCCAAAGCTGGGGCTGTCCTTCTCCAGAAGGGGTTAAGGGGCTGTGAGGTCAGGAAGAGCAGTTAGCAGCTGGTCTCCTTGAGGGGTAGAGCGAGGAGTCAGGAATGGAAGTCGCTCACACTTGCTCAGTTTGTTTCAGCCATCCTGAATACTATTTTAAAAAATTAATAAATAATTCCTCTCTTGGCTCTTCGCAGCCCTCCCAGGACCCCAGGTTGGGAGCCCCTGGCTTACCATATATTTAGAAGATGGACAGAAGAACTTTGTGCTTGGACTGGGTCATTTGTCACAAAAAGGTATTCAGAGTTGTGCCTTCAGCCTACTTAGGGGAACAGATTGATTCTGCATGTTGCTTTGACCCATCACCAATCTACAGCCACTGGCTTTTTGTGGAATTATAAATAGGAATAGGCAAAAATTGAGAAGTAAATCTCATTAAATTCAGTGGGACTTATTTCTAAGTAAACATGTTTAGGATTGCATGGTTTTAATAGTCATTCCAATCCAGACAACAATGGGAACTGTAATTCTATGAATTCTAAATGTTCTAATAGAGACTTCTGAGCACCGTCACACTACTGTTCTCAGAGTGGCAGGTAGATGATGTCACCGGAACACTAAAATGTGTCAAATAAAATTGTGAGGGTCAAATAAGACATTACATACAACAATGGTTAATTGATTCCCTCCTCTTTTTTTAAAAAAGGGGGGGAAAGAAAAGCTGCTTCAAGAGGGAAAATAGGAAACACAGGGAAAGTGGTAATTGAGACTTGGAACGGAAAAGCCTGCAGTTTCTCCAAATCGTTCCCTCCACTGCACAGCTTTGGGGCAGGGAGCTAATTTGGAGCAGAGAAGAGGCGGTGGGGAATGGATCCAGTACGTCTTCCCCCCTTCCTCCTTCATGCTGTCCCCATTTGAAGTTGCTTTTTCTGAGGGGGGCACTGAAAATGACTCTTAAACATTCCGTGTCTGCATCTAATGCCTGGTTTAGCTGAGAAGCGAGATAGTTTACAAAATCATAAGAAGCCTGAAAAGAAAGCATTGTCACCCTCTTACATAATGATAGAGTCCTGAGTAAGGATGGAATGATCTGGCAATTTCAGTTCTCTCAGCTTCTCATTTTTCCAATCTTAAATTCAGTTCTCCAGATTTCTGCAGCAATTTGTTATTTTTTTTTAAATCCTCATGAAAATTCTTCAGCATATTAGTGCGAATAAATACATTTTGTATGCAGTTTTGACTAATGTAAACATATTTGCAAGCAATTTATCCTAATATAATGCATTTTATATGTTACTTTCACCAATATATTCATGTTGTGCACACTTTCTCCTAAAAAATGCATTTTTGTAAACATTGCTTGGTTGGAGAACTGAAGAGCAAAATTAGGATAAGTGCGACTTTTGAAGGATGGCTGTGTATCACTTCTCATATTGTTTTGGAAAGTGTGTGTTTGATAAACTTGGCTTGAAATGCAAACTGAATGGAATTCTCACCCATCCCTAGCACAGAGTCACCTACTTTAGTTGATTGGCAACAGCCAATACAACAGCCAGAAGTAAGTACTTCTCCACACAAACAGGAGATGATGACTTACATCTCTCTGTCCTGCTAGTAGGGATGGGGATAAATTCAATTTTGTGTGCATTTTAATGAGAAACTACCTATAATTTCCGCAACCAAGATGTGAATTGAAATATAGCTGTCCTTCAAAATTTGCACTTTTCCAAAATCTACAATGTAGTTCTTGAACCAGTATGTACAGAAACGTTTTATATTAGGGGAAATTGTTTGCAAAAATGTGTATATTGGTAAAATGGCATACAAAAATGTGTTTACTAGAAATTCTCACAAAAATTTGGAAACTATACTTCTGTTAATGCAGCCTAATATAGCATTTGCCTTTTTTGTAGCCACATCACACTGTTGGCTCATATTCAGCTTGTGATCAACGACAATTCCAAGATCCTTCTCACATGTCGTACTGCTGAGCCAAGTATCTCCCATCTTATAACTGTACATTTGGTTTCTTTTTCCTAAGTGTAGAACTTTGCATTTATTCCTGTTGAATTTCATTCTGTTGTTTTCAGCCCAGTGCTCCAGCCTATTAAGGTCCCTTTGAATTTTGTTTCTGTCTTCCACAGTATTAGCTATGCCCCCCAATTGTGTATCATCTGCAAATTTGATAAGCATGCTTTGTATCTCCTCATCCAAGTCGCTAATAAAAATGTTAAAGAGCACTGGGTCCAGGACTGAGCCCTGTGGTACCCCACTCGTTACTTCCGCCCAGTTTGAGAAGAAATCATTCATAAGCACTCTTTGAGTATGATTCTGGAGCCAACTGGGATCCATCTAATAGTTGTTCCATCCAGCCCTTATTTAGCTAGCTTGCTAATCAGAATATCATGGGGCATTTTGTCAAAAGCTTTGTTGAAGTCGAGATATATTATGTCCACAGCATTCCCACAGTCTACAAGGGAGGTTACCCGATCAAAAAATGAGATGAGATTAGTTTGACAGGATTTGTTCTTCATAAATCCATGTTGGCTCCTAGTAATCACTGCATTGTTTTCAAGGTGCTTACACATTGACTGCTTTATAATCTGCTCCAGATTTTTTCCAGGGATTGATGTTAAGGTGACTGGTCTGTAGTTCCCCTGTTCCTCCTTCTTGCCCTTTTTGAAGATAGGGACTTAAAGCTCCAATCCTCTCCTGCAGGGGTTGTGGACAGATTAAGATGATCCGCCCCCACAGACTAATGGAATCCATTGGTTTTCTGAATGTCATGGGGTCGTTTCCAGTAGATAGAGCAGGTGACCCTGTTGAAGTTCTTGTTACACTGTGGAACAATGAGATGCATTGGGTTCTTAACACAGTTGCCCCTGAGCACCCTCTCCAGCATTGTGGAACCTGGTTTGCATCTTGGTACACTAGTGAATAAGGCAATGAAACAGGCTGGACAACAGCTAGAGTGCTAGTGGTGAAAGACATGCTGTGAGGTTGATCAGGCAAGAGTAAAACATCATAACCATACCTACTATGTGGCAGTGAGGGCAGCAAAGAAGGCCTACTTCTCTGCCTCCATTGCATCCTCAAGTAGCTGTCCAGTGGAGCTTTTTCGTACTGTATTGTCAGGGCTCTATTAACATCAGCTCCAGGAAATGGAGTTTTAGACCATTTGGAAGCTCGCTGTTAATTATTTCCAAGGCACTTCGAGGGTTAAGTTGCTTCCCGCCATAGCAATCTTGATGCCCCATCCACATCTGCTGTAGTAACCAGAAGGTGTCCAGTGCAACCTCTTCTGCAACTTCTTGGGATCAGTTTCAATTGATGCAGCTTGATGACATAGACAAGGTCCTTGCAACAATGTGGTCAACAACTTGTCCTCTCAACCCTTGCCCTTCTTGGCTTATTAAAGCTTGGCAAGGGGGTATGACTGAGTGGATCCAGGGTATGGTCAATGCGTCTTTGTGAGAGGGGGTGGTGCCAGCTGTCCTGAAAAAGGCAGTGATCCAACCGCTCCTGAAAAAGCCCACCCTGGACCCATTGGTTTGTGACAACTGCTGACCGGTTGCAAATATCCCCTTATTAGGGAAGGTGATTGAGAGGGTTTTGGCATTGCAATTGCAAATACTCTTGGATGAAACAGATTATCTTGACCCATTCCAGTCTGGGTTCAGGCCTGCTTATGGGACTGAATTGGCCTTGATCGGCCTGATAGATGATCTTTATCAGGAGGACAGGGGAAGTATGACCCTGTTATTCTTGGTTGATCTCACAGAGGGTTTTGATACTATTGACCATGGTATCCTTCTCAGCCAACTTGGTGAGATGGGTATCAGTGGCACTGTTTTACAGTGGTTCCAATCCTATCTCCATGGTCGTTTTCAGAGAATAGCATTGGGTGATTGTCTTTCGGCCCCCTGGCAGTTGTGCTATGGGTATCTTGTGTCCAATGCTGTTTAATTATATATGTTAAACATATATTGTCCCTTAGGAGTGGTCATCAGGAGATTTGAAGCAAGGTGTCAGCAGTACGCTGATGACACCCAGCTCTATTTTTCTGTAACATCTGAATCAGGAGAGGCAGTGAGGTTGGTCTGGAAACTGCAACTGCTGCAAAATGCAGCAGCACAACTGGGGCAGGATATCACCAATGTGTCACCCCACTGCTGAAAGAACTGCACAGTAAGTCCATTAGTTACCAGACCAAGTTCAAGGTTCTGATTTGGTGTACAAAGCCTTATGCAGCTTGGGACCAAGATACCTGACAGATCATCTTACCCCTTATATACCCAGCCGAGCACTGCACTTTGCAGGTGAGGGCCTCTTGCAGATACAATCTTATCAGGAGGTCGATTCCGCACAACATAGAAAGCGAACCTTTACTGCTGTGGCACCAACACTTTACCCTCCTGTTAAATATTAGACATCTCTGTTATCTTTTCGGCATCTACTGAAGACCTTCCTCTTTCAACAAGCCTTTTAAGTAGAGACCTTACTGAAGTCTGTGTCTGTCTTGGAATTGCTTTTTATGATGTTTTTAAAGCTGTTCTTTTAAAAGATTTTTTAAAATGTTTTGTTTTAGTATGTTTTAAAACCTTTTGTTTTTAAGATGTTTTAAAGTGTTTTTAGTGTTTTTGTTTCCAACCTGGGCTCCTTTGGGAGGAAGGGGGGGGATATAGGTTTAATAAATAAATACATAGTCCAAATAATCTGGAGGTCATCAGATTAGGGATGACTGAACTAGAAGATCTTGATAGCAAGGCTCATCTTCTATTCTTAAAGCACCAGGAGTGCCTGTATTTTAGCCTGTGTCACTGCCAGATTCCTTCCCTCAATGCCAGTATAAACAGCTACCCCATATAGAGAAAAAAACCCACTATACTTCACTGTGGGTCAACTGAAAAAGTTAGATATCCAAACACTGTTTATTCAAGTTCCACACTGTGCTGACTTAGAAATATGGGGATAGTTGTTGCATGTAAAAGTTAATCTCTCTCTCTCTCTCTCTCTCTCTCTCTCTCTCTCTCTCTCTCTCAAAAGAAACAAATGAAAGAACATATGGATTTCTTTAAAACGTCTCTTTGAAATATTTTATCTTCAGTGGGCTTGATAGTTTACAAGCTGTTTTAACATATGAAGAGTTCATTTCAGGACATAGGTTTTCCTATGGGTTTTTTTAATGTCTTCCTGTGTAAATCAGGCTGGGGGGGAGGGGATTAGCCTCTGGACTCTGATGCTGTTGTATTTTGGCGTTCTGCCTCTTGCCTGTTTTATTGTCTACTTTGGCTGGACTCAAAGTTCCAGCTAGAGCTGCCTGCCAAAAAAAAGGAGGAAAATGTTAGGTCCTTTAAGGATACTGAAAAATAAAGCCAGTTTTTAATTCCGCCACGTCCTGTAAGCAAATAAAAACCAAATCTCTATGGAGCTCAGACGTTCTTTCCTGTTCTGCTTTTTGGATTCCAAGTAGGAATGGAACCATTTTCCTTTTGCATCAAATAAAAAGGGGTCAAGTGCCTCAGAGCTCTCTAAGCAAGATCTTCCAAGGTTTCTGTTTGCTTAACTTTTACTATGCATGGCTTTTTTCATATTTAATCAAGTTAAGGTGCAGATTTACAGCCTCCAGAGGGGAAAGTATCGGTCAGTTCAGGTTTCTGCACATTTTAAACAAGACAAATAATGTAAAATCTGTATATCACTCTTGCACATCTTAGCTGTTCCATGTGGTTTTGCTGTTAAGATATTACATATAGGACATTAACCTATAAATGTTTCAAGCTTTAAGAATTATGGGCACAATCCTGTCAACAGTTAAGCACTGTGAAAGCCCACCAATTTCAACAAGAGAGTTAAACATGCTCTAAAAATCTCTCCCTAAAAAATGTAAAACTTTGCTTGGTTGCTTGGTTGATTATGACCTTTATTTTATTATATTTCTGCAAGGAAGGAAGTGCACTGAACCTAGGCCTCAAATATGTTGAGCCTTACAGAAAAGCATAGTTAGTGGGCCACTACTGTCCTTCTTCTGCAGCTTCCCAAGATCTTATCCAAATGTAAGGTACTTTCCCTACCTTCCCAGTTTTCAATGCAGCAGCCAGAAACCACAGCACTCTCATCCTTGCTGATTCAAGAGACAAGTCTGACCCCTTGAAGAAAAAGCTGGTCATTCACTATGCAATGACTCCTATGCAAAAGAAAAAAGAAAAAGAAAAAAGGATTGCTTCAAACTGGTAAAATTCCATAGCACCATCCATTGCACTATGAATAACTGGTCCTGCAACAAAGTTAACGTACACTATCCCCATATAAGATGACAGATAGGGAAAAACCTTTTTTGGATTTATATCTCTCATCTCTCTTTTTCATTTATTTATCACATTTATATCCTGCCCTTTTTTAAAGAGGTCAGAGCTAGGGTTGCCAGGTCTCCGGTTTTTGCCTGGAGACTCCAGATTTTTGGAGTCCTCTCTGGGTCTCCAAGTGAGTCACCCCAATCTCCAGACTTTCAGCTTCATTTTAAAAACATAAGTTCGTATGTGTTCTGGTTCAAGAGATATACACCAAAACATCAGCTGCTGCCCCAACCACAACTTCTGTTAAATGAGCTCATAGCTAGCTGCTCTAATCCTGCCCTTTCAGGTTTGTAGCCAATAAGTGAAGTCAGGGTTGTGCTTGACAACAGATTTTTTGCCTCCAGGCTATAGCCAGAACCCATTACAAGGCCACAAAACTGTTGCCTTTTCCTGTTTGTCTCAAAATTTCATAAATTGAGTACATTTAAAGCTTTCAGTAGCAGCAAAAGTCCCTTTCTCTGTGTGTGCAGGAAATCTAGAACAAGATCAGAACAGGATTGTGGTAGGCATATACAGTAAACAATTTCAGTTATGATTATAATAAAAGTGTACATGCAGGGTTTTTTAAAATAATAACATATTATACATTTTATCTTTCAAATACTTTTTGAATAGAATTTTTTTAAGTGTACATGCAGCTTATGATGCCATTACAATGTGTTATACTTTTCTAATTATGAGGAGTCAAACAAGTTTAAATTTTCCTGGGCTGTTGAAGAGGACAGTTTGTCTAATTCATAGCCTGTTTTGCAAGCCTTCCATTGGGAAGCTTTAATCCTATACTTGGTTTTCTGGGAGTAAAGGTACAATGCTAATCCCATATACTGGGAGTAAACCCCATTGAATTCAGTAGACCTTACTTTTGAGTAGACATGGTTAGGATTGTGCTGGGCTCCTGCTGGGAGGAAGGACAGGATATAAATCAAATAATATAAACAAACAAACAAATGGGACTTTTGAGTGAACATAGCAAAAGATTGTGTTGGTGTTGTAAATCTTTCTCCCTCCAATCCTATTTTTAAAGCACTTTTAAAAAATGGAAATGGACTACCTTCAAGTCAATTCCGACTTATGGCGACCCTGTGAATAGGGTTTTCATGGTAAGCGGTATTCAGAGGTGGTTTACCATTGCCTTCCTCTGAGGCTGAGAGGCAGTGAGTGGCCCAAGGTCACCCAGTGAGCTTCATGGCTGTGTGGGGATTCTAACCCTGGTCTCCCAGGTCATAGTCCAACACTCTAACCACTAAGCTACACTGGTTTTCTTGAAAGCACTTAGGCAGGGCTTACTTGGGTGTCACTGGTTCCATTTTGTAGGAAACTAATACTGATATTATTTTATTTTATTTTTAAAAGTTCTGCAATGACCAACTGGTTTTGACAATAAATTATTATAAGTATTTTTACATCTCCAGTGGGTGTGTTTATGGAGTCTTTCCAACAACCCTGTGAGGTAGAATTGTTGACTGGAAACCAAAACAGCTCACAACAAGAAATAAATCCATTTAAAATCCAACAACCATAAAAACAAGTATAAAACAGTTGCAAAACAGCTGAAAGTGGCATGGTTCTGAATTTTGGGTTGGGTGAGTGAAGTTCCTTGAGGTTGCAGTCCTGGGCATGCTCCCTGTTTGAGTAAGCCCCATTGAATACATTGGGTCTTGTTTCTGAGTAAACATGCACAGGATTGCACTATAAATATCTTTACAGGTTGTGTAAATAATACACTTCTTTGACAATCATCCTTATATAACTATTTCTTCATACTATGTCCTGATAAGTATCTGATTTTACCCTATGGTAAAATGGTACATTATTATCTCATCTACATTTTAAGTGTGCCCTTCTTGCTTGGGGTGCTCATGGTTCCCCTCTGTTGTTTTCATCCTGAGGGGCAGATTAGGCTGAGAGATGGTGAGTAGCCTATGGTCACTAAGTAAACTTTGTAGCTGATTTACATTTTAAAAAATGAATTAAAACTATTTACATGCAGGCAAAGTTTACAAAGTAGATCCACACAATACATCCAACTCGCATTTAAAGTATATGACTTCCCCCAAAGAATCCTGGGAAGCATAGATTCCCCCTCACAGTTATAATTCACACCACCCTTAACAAACTACTGTTCCCATGATTCTGTGGTGTGATTCATGGGCTTCAAATGCATGTTGAATGTGTTTTAAATAAATGGTGTGGATCTGCACTAGGTATGCTGTGCATTCATTAGTGAATTGGAAAGAACAACTTTAAAAGACACTTTTTTAAACAGGAGAAGGGCTGTAGCTCAATGATACGACACATGCTTTGCATGCAATGATCCAAAATTCAATCTCTGGAAAAGGCTATTGCCTGGAATCCTGGAGAGCCAATACTAGTCCATGTCATCAGTACTGAGCTGGATGGTACCAAATGGCCTGAGTTGGTATAAGGCAGATCCTTTCGTTCCTAAAAGAGAGAAGAGACCCAAGGGCCACAGTGACTCCGAAATTTATTTATGTATTTTATTTACAACATTTATATATCGCTTTATTGTAAAAAAAAAAAATCAAAGTGGTTTACAGAAGCAATTAAAACATTGAAATTATAGGCAAAAACAGTTAAAAGACAGGTATTCAAAATAACAAAACCAACAATGAGTTAAAAACAGATTTAAAAACCATAATAGCTTCTATATGCATGGGTAGGCTTCCCTAAACAAAAATGTTTTTAGCAGGTGCTGAAAAGAGTATAATGAAGGCATCTGCCTAATGTCAATAGGCAAGGAGTTCCAAAGCGTAGGTGCTGCCACACTAAAGGAATGATTTCTTACAAGAGCAGAACAAGTACTATGTGGCACCCATACCGTGGAAAGCACACCTTGAACCTGGCCTGGCAGCAAGTCAGCAACCAATGCAGCTTTCAGAGCAAAGGTATTATGTGCTGATAGGGTCTCACTTATGTCAGCAATCGTGCCACAGCGTTCTGCACTAACTGCAGTCCCCACATCAGGTTGAGCTGCATGGGGATTTCTGTGCCCTTGGCTGACTGGCTGCCAGGATTTTTTTAGCTTTGGTTTTTGGTTAGAAATCCTGACTAGTTGTGGGATGCTGAGGTTTCTGCCTCACTCATAGGAATCTTGTTGTGGTTGGTATGGTATTGCATTTAAGAAATCATCATTGTCTTTTCCTTTTCCTATTTGCATTTCATTTAACTTTAACCTCACTCCCTTTCATCCATAGAAGCAACAGTGGTTCCATGTGCTGAGCACAACCCTCTTAAACCCACCTTGTTGTTTGCATGACAGTTTGTTTTTTGCCCAATAGTGGTAAAAGAGAATTCACATACTAGGAAGTGTGGCTGCAATTGCTGTTGTTGCCAAGCTACTGCCTGTGAAGATAGACCAAACTATGTATGTTTTCTCTCTGTCAGTTATTACTCACTGGAATTGGGTTCACTGTCAAGGTGAGTTTATAGCAGCTCACAAGGTAGGCAGAAAAAGGTAGAGAATCTTCTTACTCTTACTCATTTCTCAAACCTCTTTCTGAAGTGAAAGATCAAGTCTGTAACGAAGTTTGGAGCAGCCATATTAAAAGGCAGGGACAGGGCATTCCAGGCAGGGGATTTCCAACCCTGCTTAGATATGGATATCTTTGCAAAGGATCCCTAGTCAAGCTTTACCAACAGCACAATTCTAACCATATCTACTAAAAGTAAGTCCTATTGGGTTCTATGCGGCTTTGTCCCTTGGTAAATGTGTTTAGAATTGCAGCCTTCAGGGACATCCATCTTTACTCCTGGGTGGTCCTATGTAACATCTCCACAACACTCGGTTTTCTTCCTACAATGGCCTTCTGGTGACTGGCCTGGCCTGAAGGCACTTCAACCCTTCTTGCTAGAAGCAACTGAGATAGATGAAATGTTCCCTACCTAGGCTCACTAAGCAGGTGAGAAGGAATGATCCTGTCACTTCAGCTGGATCTGGGAACACCCTCATTTAACAATTTCTAATCAGAGAAATGTTTTTGTTTGAATGGTATGTTCTAAGCAACTGTGATTGATGCTTAATGTATCATGCTTAATGACATCACTTCCCCCATGATATCTCTAGGGCTTGCCCCTGAAATCTCAGGATTTGGGATGCTTCTGTCCTGGCAACCCTAGTCAGAGCAGCCTACATGGGGGTAGGGGTGGGGTAGTTGGATGATATCTTCACAATAACCCTGTGAGGTATATTGGGGATGAGAGGTGATGACTGGTGCAGATTAATGCAGAAGGCTTTGAGGCTGAGTGGATATTAGGTCTCCCTTCTCTTTCCCACATAACATTGGCTCTTGTATATTAAAATGGCAAATAGTAATATTCAGCTAGAACTGACACAAATCTTGCTTCTACAAAATTATCTTCAAAATTCTCCAGTGTGAAATTAATGGATAGTAAATATAATAAGTAACAAAGTTCTTCTGGTACACTTTAGAAAGTAATATTATTTTATATATATTTTATAAATCCAAAATTAACTGAAGGCTAGAAGACATCTTGGGGTTCTGGGACAGCTGCTTGATGGAGTGCTGCACTCCACCTAGGCTTGTCTTATACCTTGGTAGATAAATCAAATATTACAAAAATGTCATCACTCTTCAGTGATCAGTCTTCCAAAAGAAAGCCAAACTCCGGCAGAGGCTGCCCACAGAACCCTAGGTTGGAGGGCACCAGCTTGGGCAAAGCAGCTTTAGGCAAAAAAAAAGCATGTTAGGATAGAAAGAGTCTGCTACATTTCTTCCAAATGAGCCACAACAGCAATCCAAATTAGTAATTCCGCAGCCTGGTTGCTCTCTTCCCTTCAAGTAGCAGGTCAACCAATGTGCTTGACAGATCAGGCTGGGCACTTAGAGGGTAACAAATTCTCCTTAGTCTTCTGTGGTTTAGCAAAAAGATAATTCCATCTGAGATATGCTGCCATATAAGCTCTGTATCGATAGCCTGTCCAGCTTTTGTGGCTCGTTCTTGAGAAATTGATTGTCAACTTGGTGAGGCTTCCCTGAAGAATTATTTACTACACAACCTAGCGGTTTTTCTAACTTCTTATCAGCAGCCCTATGACATCAGCCAAAACCCAGAAAGAAGCTCTCAGTCCCCTCTTAAACTTCCAACAACAGTACCCCTTTGCTCCTCAGGGTTGATATAGTGAGGAGGAGGAGGCCTACGTCAGGCAGATTTCTTAATAGGAAGCCGAGTCATGGATGATACAGAGTGCTTCTGTTTTGTTTGCCTACAGGTGTGGTGGTCGCAAGGGCTAGCAGTTTAAGACAATGAGGCTTGGTTGTCAGGTCCTACTCTCCATTGAAATGATGAGTGTCCTAGTACCTGAGTGCCCCAGAGCAATGGAACTCCTATACATGGTTAGGGATAGAAAGATCTGTCGATTTTGGTTCTCTCCGTTTCTCATTTTCCCAATCGTAAATTCAAGTCTCCACATTTCTGTAGCCAATTGCGATTTTCTAAAAAGAAAATCCTCTTGAAAATTCTCCAGCAATTACTGCAAATTTCTCCTAATAAACACATTTTTGTAGGCAGTTTTGACTAATGTCCACATTTTTGCAAGCCATTAGGGAAAGTGTGCATAAAAATGAATATATACATTTTGTAAACCTTTTTTGGTTGGAGAACTGCAACACAAAATTTGAGTAAGTGCAAATCTCAAAGGATGGCTGTGTTTCAGTTCTCATATTGTTTTGGAAAGTATGAATTTGATATATTCGACTTGAAATGTGAACTGAGTCAAAATTCTCACCTGTCCCTAGACATGGCAAATTGGATACAACACCCTGCCAATGACTGACTGATAATACTGAGTGCCTTATGTGCCTTTGTGACCAGATATCATGTTCTGCTGGGGAATAGGGCCTGCAGGGGAACTGGCAACAAATACCAGGATCTCTTCCAGTACAAAGCCAGGCCAGGCCTTGGGCAGCTCCCCTTGGGCCCTACTAGCTCAATTTTGGAAAACGTCTCAGCAAATGCTTAAGAGTAATATGAAGTCTTAAAAAGGCTGACAGGGCTCAACCTCTTCTTTTAGGATAGCCTTCCAACACATATTTTTGTAACAAGAGTTTATATACTAATGTTTATTCTGCAGGGCCACATGGCTCAGGTGGCAGATTGGGAGTGGATCATGTCCCTCATCTGCCACCTGCAGTGCTGCCCACCACCATTGTGGTCCCAGCCACTATGCTCCTCCCTCTCTCCCTCCCTTCTGGCTGCTATTCCCACCATGGTGCTGTTCAGCCACCCAGCCAGCTGGCCACTACTGGCACGGTGGTGGGGGTGCAGGCACTCTCCCAAACATTGACCCCGTGCTTTGCTCTAAGGCAGCTCACCAATACTGAGCTCACCAATGCTGCTGCCAGAGCAGGTGGTGTCAGGAGAACGGGGCATTGTCCACCCACCTGCCTCAGATGGTGCAGTGCATTCTGCTGCCACTGTTCTTTTATTGAACCTCTGTTTTTGCATTATGTCTTGAAGCCTCATCTCTGGCTTTCTTTCTGAGAAACCTTACAGTGATGCTCCATGATCTAGACCTGCGGTCTTTAGTTGAGCATGCTAGTTCCTGTTAATTTGGATAATCAGAACTCTGTGCCCTGAGCAAAGGCAGAAGATGCCATCAGCACCTGAAGGGGGCCATCAGCTGACCTCAGAGAACTCTGTTGTTCTATACTTTGTACTATTTGTTTGTTTTGGTATTTTAAAATTGCAAATCACTTTGGGTGCCTTGGTGGAAAGGTGTATATAAATGCATTCAATAAATAAATAATGACCAGATCTGAACCAGATCTACTGGTTGGATAGCAGTTTGTCCTCTTGTAAAACTAGAGCCAGGGGCTGCAGAGAGAAGCAGTTCCCCTAATACCAGACAAAGTCCCCAATCACCTGCTATTCCAAAGGGAAGATGCCTCAGTCAGGTTCAGATACACTTGTCCCTGAATAAGCATGGAAACTCATTTTCCAAAATCCTCAAAATAGCTTACTTGAATACATAAAGATCCTTAACCCAACTCCTGGGTTTGTGTTGTTTGTATTCACACCCAGTATGCAACTAGAGTCCTCCAGAGCCAGATTGCCTGCCGTGATAGGAATCCTTCCTACTGAGCTACTTCTCAGACTGATGTTTCTTCCCTCAAGTCTTATCATATTTTCCTGGCATGTGCAACAGTTTTTGCTTTTTTTTTTTTTAAAGGTTTTATTTAGCTTTTGCTAGAAGTCTGATTGACCAACAATGTGTGTCTTATGTTCGTGTAAAAATGAAAATATCAGACTCTTAGAAAGAACTATCAGAGGGAAGAGTAGGATTGCTTCTCAGTCATGACATGATGGCCTGGTCCCATTTCAGAAACAATGTCCATAACAATTAGAAATGCTATGGGAAGAATTTGCCTATTTTTCCCCTGGGAAGGCAAAATTGTTTGTCCATACAAATTTCAGACACCATGGTGATTGTAGGGGAAAGGGCTTCTGTTTGTAAAGGGAAAAAAATCAGAAAAGTCCAATAATAATTAGTAGCTTAATGGTATAGAAGATATGCAGTGTTCTATTATTATGTTGGGTAAAATAGCCCACCACAGGTAGCAAGTGTCATTATTAAATTATTTGTAGCTCCTGTTACATGTTCAGCTGATTATCTCATTTTAAATAACCCATCTGATGCTATTTCCATATTTTTTAAAAAAGTAACTGGAAACTTAATCTCACAAACATCCTGTAATACTTGTTTATCCAGTCAATTTTATTATGTTGATTTTCTTTCTTTTTCTTTCTTTCTTTCTTTCTTTCTTTCTTTCTTTCTTTCTTTCTTTCTTTCTTTCTTTCTTTCTTTCTTTCTTTCTTTCTTTATCTATCTATCTATCTATCTATCTATCTATCTATCCACACATACACACACACTAGGGGCTCCGCCCCCACTCACATTGCTCACTAACCCCGCTCCGCAGGGATCAGTTCTGTCCCCCATGCTGTTCAACGTCTACATGAAACCGTTGGGTGTGGTCATCCAGAGCTTTGGAGTGCATTGCCTTCAGTATGCTGATGACATGCAGCTCTATTTTTCCTTTTCGTCTTCCTCGGGTGAGGCTGTCAATGTGCTTAACCAGTGCCTAGCTGTGACAATGGACTGGATAAGGGCTAATAAACTGAGGCTCAATCCAGACAAGACTGAGATGCTGCTACTGGGTGGTTCTTCTGACCGGATGGTGGATGTCCAACCTGTCCTGGATGGGGTTGCACTCCTCCTGAAGGAGCAGGTTTGTAGCTTGAGGGTTCTCCTAGAACCATCTCTGTCACTTGAGGCTCAGGTAGCCTCGGTGGCACAGAATGCCTTCTACCAACTTCGGTTGGTGGCCCAGCTATGCCCTATCTGGACAGGGATAACCTGGCTTCAGTTGTCCATGTTCTGGTAACCTCCAAGTTAGATTACTTGTGCTGGTTTTAACCTATAAAGCCTTACACGGCTTGGAACCACAACACCTGATGGAATGCCTAACCTGACACGAACCCACCTGTATACTATGCTCAACATCCAAGGCCCTCCTCCAGGTGCCTACTGCGAGGGAAGCTGGGAGTCTGGCAACAAGGGAGAGGGCCTTCTCAGTGGTGGCCCCCAAATTATGGAATGATCTTCCTGACGAGGTGCGCCTGGTGCCAACACTGTTATCTTTTCAGCGCCAGGTCAAGACTTTCCTCTTCTCCCAGGCATTTTAGCATGTGTTTTTAAATTGCTTTTTAAAAATGTGTTTTTAAATTTGTATATTTGTTTTTAATGTATTTAATTGTTGTAAACCGCAAGACCCCACAACATCCTTCCCCCGCCTCAACTGAACCTCAATATTCCATAACTCCTGGAAGCTCATAAGTCCTTGTCAGGAATTTGGATTTTTTTAAAAAAACAACTATTTTGATTTTGATTTTCAGAGTTAAAACTATCTGCTCACTTGGGAGTCCCCTGAGTACATAGAAACCATTCCCTTTTTGGGGGTGATCATGTTTGCCTTCCAAACTGATAAACACTTAAGTTTGCTATTAAAGGGAATGAAGATAATTCACCATAAGTGTGCATGACATTTTGCAGAATACCAACAAAATGATAGGTCCCTACTCCAAGAAGCTTACCATCTAAAATTTATTTTACTCGGGGAAGGATATAGAGGAAGGGAATATGTATTTGGTTATAATGTGTAGATATCAGAGAGAAATTAAGGATGTCAGAGAAAACTTTCACCCTCATAAGCCAATCCACTATATTGTTGTAAGATTGGGGTGTAGTTCTGGATGATGCCTTTGAGTACCCTCTAAGCCTGTGATTCTGTATTAGTAAGGTTGGAATCTGTAGCAGAAGGAACTACTGAACTGGTCAGACCAATGGGCCTGGCCAAGTCTGTTAGGCATCCATTTACATGTCTAAAGAGTTGGTCAAGTACAGCTGTGTGGCCATAGAAACAACTAGCTGGTCATTTCTGAAGGAGAAGATAGGCCACCTCCCCTCAGCTGGCTGGAGGCCACATCATCCTAGAGGTAGGAGAACAATAGGCAAGGAGCTAGGTTTTCTTTTAGTCTGATCTGGAGCTGGCACTGAACAGACACAGAGGCTAGACTCACTCCCTGCTGAAACCAAAGCTATGGCTTTGGGGACCTCCTATAAACCTAATGGGGGAGCAAGTTCTGTTCACATATTAATGCTGTGAGCCCTTCCATCTTATGCTCAGGTTGTATATATGTATAAATAAAAAACACATTTTATAAAGACACCACAGGCTCCAGTGACCTTCATTTCAAGGAAACCGAACCCTGCATAAGTGCTGAAACCTTAAAGTCTCACCACTCAGTGATTGGGGTGCTGCCCGTACACTACGCTCAACATCAAAGACCCTCCTCCGAGTGCCTACTCATAGGGAAGCTCGGAGGGCGGCAACACGAAAAAGGGCTTTTTCAGTGGTGGCCCCCGAATTGTGGAACACCCTCCCAGAGGAGATACGCTTGGCGCCAACGTTACTATCTTTTCGGTGCCAGGTTAAAACTTTCCTCTTCGCCCAGGCATTTTAATCATTTTAATTATTTTAATCATGTTGCATTTATTGGAAGTGTTTTAATTCTTAATATTTTGTACTTTTAAATTGTGTTTTTATATTGTATATGCCTATGTATTTCTAATGTTCTTCTTTCTTGTGAACCGCCCAGAGCGCTTCAGCTATGGGGCGGTCTATAAGTTTAATGAAATAAATAAATAAATAACAATATATTTTGGAAAATTGTTTGTTTGCTATGCATTTAGACACCTCTTAAGATAACCAAATTTTGCATGATGGTTCCTGAGATGGAGCAGGTTTTTGTCTATGTTTGAATGCAATTGGATGCCATTTTGAATCCAGATGGTGGACTAAACCTTCTCAAACTGCACTGATTTTAATCACTGATTTCAAAACTGAACTTATTTTTTTGTTTCTTAGAATTCCTGAGTAATGCTGTCTATGAGTCTGCTATTTATCTATGCTGAGGGAGTGTGTGTGTATAGACAGAAAGATAACATTCCAATTGGTACATTCAAGCAAGAGTAGGATGTGATGATGAACATATAGCCTATCTTTGAATAACATAGCATTAGGGGTACAAGATGATTGCTGAGATTTTTAGCTGGATTTCTCTTAGTTTTTGTCTGTATTTATTTGTTTGTTTTGGAGTCATATAATGTCCTGACTCTCCTTTGTCATTAAAACGGCATCATAAGTTTGTAAAATTAATTGTCAAGATTTACTTCAATACCAATTAATAGATAAATAATAGTTATTTGTCACAAGCATTTGAGATAAAAAAGCTGACCCATTAGCTGAGTCTCCAAAACAGACCAGCAGCACATTCCTATACAAACTTTCCTGGGAGTGAGTCCCATTGAATTCAGTGGCATATACTTCTGAGTAGATATACATGGGATTGCTCTGTTAAGTGGTGTTAAAATCGTACAAATGATATAATGCTATAAAATCAGCTGGAAGTTTCAGTGCAATAAACTTAAAATGGGACTGATTGATGGAACATGGACAAACATTGGCACCCAAACTGCCATTAAGTTGCTAAATTTAAGATATCTACTTGCTTCTGTACTCTATTGAACATGTACTCTGTAACTCAGACAGTACTTGTCTGCTGCCACAGTTACTAGGAACAACCTTTTCTGGAACAGTTGTATGAGAGAATGAACTTGTTTCTTTGGTTGCTAAGGAACACATTAAAAGATGACACATGGAAAGGTTCATGAATGATAACGCTATTTCTGAAAATGGGCACCAGATCAATCTATTTTTAAAAAATAAAACAAACTCCAAACACACCTGTACAGAGTCAAAGGAAGTAAAAAGTGCCAAGCTGTGGCAGGAGAGGAGGCATTGTTCCACTTTAGACCCCCTTAAACTTTATACTTTTCATTTTACACGCTATGAAAAAGTTACAAACAAGTACATTTGGAATGAATGCCCATATAATGATAATAATCAAACCAATAAAATTACTTGGACTGTAGTACACACATATCTGGAAACAAGTCCCATTGGATTCAGTGGAATTCACTGCTGAGAGGACATACAAAGATCTGGTCTTAAATATAGTTTGGACATTATATGAAAAATCCATCCATCAGTAGTGCTTGGCAAATTAGATTTATCCGAATATTCAAATGGTTGATTAAAAAGAAAACAAATACAAAGTGGTAGATCCACTTCCACTTCCAAAGTTCTCCCAGTTCATGCTGGCCAGGGCAAGAGGTGTGAGGGGAGGGGTGGATTGCCTCCTTTTTTTTTCATCCCCCCCACTGGTTACAACAGGGGAAGGGCCCAGTCCTGGGAACTCCAATGAACAAAAGGGCCTTGGATCCAAAGGTTCGCTGGCTGTGTCTATCCCACCCTGACCCAGCCCCAGAATGTGCCGTTTGGGACCTAACTTCAGCTACCGCCACCAAAGAACAGCCAGTGGTAGCCCTATTTTATGTATTTTATATGATCACATTTATATCCCACTCTTCCTCCCAAAGCAGCTCAGGGTAGCACATCTGTATAACATCTTTATAATACATCTGTAATAAAAATGCAATTAAAAATGAAAGAAAAACATATTTAAACATTTAAAAACTGTTAAAAGTATCTAAAACAATGAAACCCAATAAAGAACAGCTCTATGCCCATGAAACTATCCATGGGCAAAGCAGGGTTCTCTGTGGTGGATCTATCCCTCCTCCACTGGCACAATTCTCTGCCAGAGGAATGGCGGCAACTTTGCTTCTTCTTAACCCTTCCAGCCAGTAAATCTGGGTGGGATTCCACTGCTCATAATTTTCCTAAACAAAACATTATTTATTTATGAAATTTATATCCCACCCTTCCTGCCGGAAAGAGCCCAGTGCGGCAAACAAAAACACTAAAAACACTCTAAAACATCTTAAAAACAAAAGACTTTAAAACATATTGAAACAAAGCATATTTAAAAACATATTAAAACAGACATCATTTTTTAGAAACCACTTTAAAAAATCTTAAAAAGCAATTCCAACATAGATGCATACTGGGATAAGGTCTCTACTTAAAAGGCTTGTTGAAAGAGGAAGGTCTTCCACAGGTGCAGAAAAGATAACAGAGATGGTGCCTGTCTAATATTTAAGGGGAGGGAATGTCAAAGCGTAGGTGCCTCAACACTAAAGGTCTGCTTCTCATGTTGTGTAGAACAGACCTCCTGATAAGATGGTATCTGCAGGAGGCCCTCACCTGCAGAGTGCAGTGATTGACTGGGTACATAAGGGGTAAGATGATATTTCAGGTATCCTGGTCACAAGCTGCACAGGGCTTTGTACACCAAAACCAGAACCATGCACTTGGCCCAGTAGCTAATGGGCATCCATTGCAATTCTTTCAGCAGTGGGGTGACATGTTGGCAATAGCCTTCCCCAGTGAGCAGTCATGCCATTGCATTTTGCACCAGCTGCAGCTTCCAAACCAACCTCAAGGGCAGACACACATAGAGCACATTACAGTAATCCAGCCTGGAGGTTGCCAGGGCATGGACAACAGTGGTCATCCTATCCCGGTCCAGAAATGGCTGCAGCTGTCTTACCAGCCGACTCTGATAAAAGGCACTCGTAGCCACTGAGGTCACCTGGGCCTCTAGCAACAAAGATGGTTCCAGGAGCACCCCCAGGCTGCAAACCTGCTCTCTCAGAGGTAGAATGACCCCATCCAAAGCAGGCAACTGACCAATTATCCAAACTTAGGAGCCACCAACCCATAGCACCTCCATTCTTCTAGGATTGAGACTCACTTTATTGGCCCTCATCCCCCCCATCACCAAATGCAAGCACTGGTCCACGGCCTCTCCTGATTCAGATTTTACAGAGAAATGAGCTGGGTGGCATCAGCGTACTGCTGACACCTCACCTCGGATCTCCTGATGACTGCTCTAGTGGCTTCATGCAGATGTTAAACAGCATTGAGGACAGGATGGCATCCTGTAGCACCCCACAGCACAACTTTACTCATAGGAAAATTACTTTGATTCCCTGATAATTTGCATTGCGCTTTTCTCAGCTGTATGATGTCCCTTTTTGACAGTATTCTAAAGATGTTAAACTAGATATTTGCATAGTAGCATTAAGACACCTGAAGTATTTTCCATCCATTTTCTTATAATTGCTAACATTGAAGTTTATTAATTTAGTTACTGCATTTTAGACCACCCAACAGCAAAAAGTTATTTGGGCACCTTACAGTAAATGCTGAAACCAAATACAAATAAAATCATAAAAATAATACAGAATAAAACCAGCAACAGAGGGGGCAAAGTCACTATAGCAAAACCCATAAAAGCACTGTAAAACTCCACAGATCTGAAAACTTCAATAAATATTTTTAGTCATGAAAATATTTTTAAGATTATAGGATTTAAAAGCCACGGGCTAGAAACGGAAGCCATGCAGATGACAAATCACTGGTGTCATATCATCATATCATACAGTCCCAGTTAACAGTTTTGTTGCTCTTTTCTGGACTGGCGGAAGTTTCTGGAACATTTGCAGTAATCTAAACAAGAGGTTATCATAGCATGGATGAATGGAGGAGGGCTATTTCTGTCCAGATAAGATCACAGTTGGTATATCAGTGAGGCACTACAATCCAAACCCACTATGCACTGGGCTGGGGTGTGTGTGTTGGATTGCAGCCAGCCATGCCAGCCACTCACAGAGTGACATCAGCATCACTCCACCAGTGTGGAGCTCTCCATTCCACCTGCCAAATGGGCAGGCAAGAAATGCTGCTGGATCCCCACTAGTGGCGGCCTGCTCAAAAGCCCCAAAATGGAATGTTCCAGGGGTGGACAGTGGGAGAGGCTGAGTTGACCTGGAATCTGCTAAATCCTGAGTCGGCCCCGATCACTGAGCCAGCTCCAAGTCTGGATTGCATAGTAAACTGATAAAAAGCACTGAGCCACAGAAACTACAGTAGGGCCCCACTTTACGGCGTTCCTCATTACAGCGTTCCGCTGATGCGGTGGCTTTCAAGCAGGGGAAATTCTCTGTTTTAAAGCCGATTTTGCCATTTTGCGATGTTTTGTAATGTTTTCGCGTCATTTTTTCGCAACGCTGCCCATTATAGTCTATGGGGCCCCGCTTTATGGCGATTTCCACTTTATGGCGGGGGCCTGGTCCCTAACCCGCCGTATCAGCGGGGCCCCACCATATTTATTCCCTCCAGTGATGATGCTGAACCTGAATAACCCCTCCAGACAAGATGAACACTACTCAGCTGGGCAGGCAAACTCCCCAAACAATAGCTCCATTTTATCTGAACTATCAGTTTATTTGCCCTCATCCAGTCCATTACAATGTCCAGGCACTGTTTTAAAATACCGTCGTCTTCATCTGAATTTGATAAGAAGGAGAGGTAGAGCTGGCTGTCAGCCACATATTGGTGGCATCTCAGTCTACAGCTGCATATGACCTCCACCAGAAGCTTCATGTAGACAAGGGGTGGGGAGCTTCCGGCCTGCAGCCAAATTTGGCCCACCAGTCCTTCACATGGCCTACAAGGCCATTTTGGGTAAGCTATGCCCACCTGTCCTTCAGGTGTGGGACAGGTATGGGCAGGGCTTCACAGGAACAATCAGTAGCTTAAGGTGGGCTCCCAATTGTTGCTCCTTTGTTGGAGTAAGATGCATTCCCAGCATCCTTGCTCTTTGAATGGTAACTGCTTCTCCCTCCCTCCTCCCCACTGCTCTTTGAAGCTACTCCCTGTGGCTCCTCTCCACCTCCAACATTGGTGATGGAAAGAAATAGCATGGGGAGGGTCATGAAATAGCATGACAGGTGGGCGAATGACCCACTTGGCACAGTTGGTCCCAGAAACCCAAAAGATTCTCCACCCCTTATGTAGACATTGCATTTTTCACAGCAATGGCACAACGATCTGATTATTTTCAGTGAACTTTTCCACTGTCATCTCAAGAGATTTGCTTAGGTAATCACACCAGGAGGGGAATGAGCTGTAGCACTCAGGACTTGCTTGCGGGCTTCCCATGGGGATCCAGCAGGCTCTTCTTCACAGTTAATTCAAACTACCCAAACTTGGGGTTTTATTCATTCATTTATTTTTATAACTTAAATACTATCTAACATAGCAAAATATAAAAATCTCTAAGAAGTTCACACAAATTACACTAATAAAATCACAAGCACATAACCTCAAAATGCAATAAAAAGCCAAAAACATGAAGCAAACGCATTAAAACAGGAATACTAAGGAGTGTTATCAGAAAATCAAGGGAGGGGTACTAATATTTGTCACAAAACTAATAGGAACTGCCTTATACTGAGTCATACCAGTGGCCCATTTATAGCTAATTAACATCTGCTCTGTGGGCTGTTTTGCACATTACACAGCAACAAGCCACAACCAGTCAAACCTTTCTGATGAGCATGTACATATATGCACTTAAAATGTATGAAGAGGCCCTGCTGGAAGCAACTTTCCAAGGTCTCAGAAAGAGGTGTTGGCCAGTGACATAACCTGAGTGAGACCCTTTAATGAGAGAAGCCAGGGAGTGAACATGGTGCCCTTGCATGCGAAGCACGGGCTTGCACAGAGCCACAGCTCTCTGGAAAGTTAAATGAGAAATATAACATGGCATCTAGTTCAGAACTCTGATGATGTGCTATAATGAAGAAAATGCAAGGCATTTTTAACATTCACGTATCTGCCCCTTCCCCACCCAAGTATGCAACGATTTTTAATGGCCTGGCAATAGCAATTTTTCTGCTTATCATATGTTTCATTCCCTGTGCCAAGTTTAAGTGAGTGTAAAAGCCACTTATTTCCAGTAACATTAATTTTTTTAATGTATTCATTTAGGCTCATGTATTTCAGTAAAAATAGATACTTTATTTCATTTTACACCCAGCATGTCAACTATTGAAACATTTGACCAGTTATTAATCAAAGAGCTAAAAGGTTGATTGTTCCAATTGAGATACATTAGCTTGCATTCAATATTAATAGCATTTGTCAATATTTATTTTGCCCATTATTTAAGTGGCTGATGTCATGAATACTTGAGCCTTTGGCTTGATGTCAGCATTTTGAAGCAAAGCTACTGGGAGTGTGTGGAAGGGAGGGCTAGATGGGCCAATATATCCACCTATGGATCAGGCTGTATTAGCTCCACCTCAGTGTCTTGAGAGTGTATGGGAACCCTGACAGGCTATGATCATGTGGTGTTGCCAGTTGTGAGAACTGGTGTTCCCACATGGGGACTACGCAGTGCATGGTTTCACTTTACTTCTTCAAGACACAGTGATTGCACAACCAAAGTATCTATGTAGACAATGCCTCTGTGGAGCACTGGTTCACACAAAACAACACTTCTGGGGGCATGCGGCCCAGCCTTAAGCTCTCCAGCAACCCTACATGCTCTGGAGGTGCTTTTGTGAGGTATGTCTGTAATACTTGTACTTGTAATACTGGATCCTCTGTCTTGCTTGTATGGAACAGTTTGAATTGACATGTTAGGAGAGAAACAAGATCTGGATTATTTCTTGAGTTTTCTGTTGTCTCCATATTTGAGGAGGCCAACTTATTGGAGAGTTTTGGTCACTCAGGTTTCATTCTTGAGGTACTCTTACATCCATGTAGACAGCCAGTATGGTGTAGTGGATAGTGTGCTGGACTATGACCTGGGAGACCAGGGTTCGAATCCCCACACAACCATGAAGCTCACTGGGTGACCTTGGGCCAGTCACTGCCTCTCAGCCTCAGAGGAAGGCAATGGCAACCCCCTCTGAATACCACTTACCATGAAAACCCTATTCAGAGGGTCGCCATAAGTCGGGATCGACTTGAAGACAGTCCATTTTCTTTCTTTTTTACATCCATGTCCAACTCTATGGCCTTAGTAAGCCACTCTTTCAGCATTAACTGCCCATCCCACACCTGCATGCATTGTGGAAATAACAACATCTCTCTTACAGGGTTGTTTTAAGAATTCTGACTAGAATAATAGAATAATAGAGTTGGAAGGGGCCTATAAGGTCATCAAGTCCAACCCCCTGCTCAATGCAGGAATCCAAATCAAAGCATTCCCAACAGATGGCTGTCAAGCTGCCTCTTGAATGCCTCCAGTGTCGGAGAGCCTGCTACCTCTCTAGGTAATTGATTCCATTGTTGTATGGCTCTAACAGGAAGTTTTTCCTGATGTCCAGTCGAAATCTGGCTAGTTAATGCAATGTATAATGCAGGGTAAAGTGCTTTTTAAAGTGTCACATAAATATTATTGTTGGAGAAGTAGATGATGAACATGCATGTGTGAATGAAAATATAGTCCCTTGTGACAATACTACCTGCACAATCAAGAACTTACTTATCTCCTGGAGGCAGGAGACAGACAACCACTTTAAGGGTTGAAAGTGATTTGAAAGAGACCACCCTTTCCACAGTAGACACACATATTTATTACGTTCTACTGTTGCCTGTGATCAAATAGGTGTTGCAGAGTTTTGAAATAAGCAACACAAAATCTGCAAAACCTGTTTACTGAAGGCAACAGTATACTCAACATAAGAAGTAATTATTTTTCAAACTGCCTTCAACTATCTGAAAAAAGTGAACGATTGTTCTTCTCCAGTCCTTATAACACCCCCCCCCCAAATCCTGTAGAAAGCTGTTAGTACTCTTTCAGATGTGATTGTAATATGCCTAGAAATCTCAGAAAGCAGTCTCAGCTAATGCCTCATCATTTAAAAATCCTTGCAGTTTGAACTGGAAATGAAGAAGTCTAATGCATTTTACAAATGCTGCTTTTCCACACAGAGCAGCTACTGAAGCACAGCCAAGAGAAGTCATATGTTGACCTCTGTATCCATTCTGCTGTATTTCAAAATATATGACCTGGAACTATAATAGTTTCTGATTGGTTGGCCATGAAAACATAAAATGTGTGTGTGTGTCATCCACATTTGTACTGTATGATAGTGTAATCCAATTTTATGCACTGCAATAATGCAGTGCATAAGACATTTGTTGCCAGCAGATGGCAGCAAAGCGGAGGAAGTAGGCACAAAGTGAGACTATAGTGGACAAAAGACTTGAGATTTCTAACAGCCTTAGTTTCACTAGCCCGTTTTTCATATACAAGGTAAGTTAGCAAAGGCAAAGAATCTTGATTTTGCTGTTCCTCAGTGCTGGTGTGGATATATCTGTCATGTATTCTGCAAATTTAAGATTTCTGGTGATTATGACAAGTGATTAATTTATCTTGGTGCTTTTGTACCATTGTGTTTTCTCAACGACTTCTAATATTTCACAGATTGTATAGTTTGCAGATCACTCCCCATCCCTAAAAACACACACATGCACACGCACACACACACGAGTTTGTGCAGATACCCATAGAATAGTAAACTGTCCTGAAGTGTTTTTTGTTTTTGATTTTTTTACAAAGGAGTATAAAATTGGGTCTCGAGCCTTTAAACATGTTCATGGTTTTAGGCTGTTTGGCTGCAATATTTATTTATTTATTTTACTGATACTGAAGCTTTTTAATTGCAGAGAAGGCCACTGTGAACATGATTCTCTGGAGGTAATCAGAACTATACCATACTCATAGCAAACAGAGAGCTTTATATATGAAAATGTTTGTGATTCATTTTTGTGACTGAGAAAGACTGGATCACATTTTCAAAAGTGTGTGTTGCAGGATAACATTTCATTTTACACTTTGTGATTAATTGGCACGGTGAAACAATTCCTTCTAAAGTAATGTTTATTTTCTTTTAACTGCAGGAGTAAAGCAACAGAAGTACCAGGTTCTTGTTGATACTGTTTTTGTCCAGAAATAATACGAAAGGTAAGGAATATGTTTCATAAACCATCATTAATCTGTTCTGGGATTTTAAAAAAACCTTAAGGAACATTAGTCAGAAGTTCTAAAATGAGACTTTTGATTTCCCCCCTATTTTTTAAAGGCTTCCTGCTTGAATGTAGCCTTTTCACTAGATAACTGGTGCTTTTTCTTAAAATGTTACCCAATTTAGTTCCAGGTGTATGGTTAAGCATAGGCCTTATATTATTATGTTTCCTGAGAATCCAGTATGACTGATGTTTAGAAAGTAGAAATATATACAAATGTATTATAAGAGCACTTACAGAAAAGATGCTAGACATTGTTAGCAAAGTCCCTGTTTCACTTTGTACATTGCTAGAGTGCTAGTGCACCTTAGCTGTCATAAATAAATACAAATTTTTGATATTTTTGCAGATTTGTTTTAAAAACATTCTTTTCCTGTGCCCTCTTCACCTTCCCAGCAAATATTTTGACAGTTGTAGTAGCAACATACCCCCATCCCCCCCCCAACTCCACCCAATTTTAATGATGGGCTCCAGAGATCTTTGATTGTAATTGGCCCAAGGGTTAGTTTAAATATGTCATTACTCAATACAGAGCCTGTTTGTTTCAAGAGCTATTGAAGGCAAAACATCTTTCAGTAATCAGAAACAGAACCTTGAATCTGCGGATAGTGTCCGAAAGATGCAAATAAATGAGACGGTGAAGGCCTAGCCTGTCAGTGCCCAGAGTGGACACTGTATAACATCCTACAATTCTCTTGATAGCCCAAAGATTTAAAAAATGGGGGAAGGAGGACACAAACACGCCATTAGTCATGTGGCACATCTTTCCAAATAAAAATCCTTTCAGTGAAGTATACCTTGGATTTCTGAGAACGTCTAGAAAGAAAGTCATGGAAGTTAAGCAATCTTGTTGAGCTAGTTAAATATAATAATGGAAGTTCAAACCAGGGCCGAGATATCTGCATTCCCTACATAGCATTTTGGTCTCTTTCGAGTGGTGTTACTTCATCAGAAATCCATCCGGGCAAAAGAATTGCAGTTCCAGGATAACAAATTTAAATTAACCAAGCTTATAGCATGAACATAACATATAACAAATATCCTTTTCCCTTTCATTTTCAAGGGGGCAATGCCCCTCTCTTTAAGCTGAGATTTTCAGTATATCATCCCATTGCGATTTTCCATTTAAGGAAGGCAACGTTCCTAAACAAGCTTACCTGGAAGTAAATTTCATTGAAATCAGTAGGACTTACCTCTGAATACATGTGGTTAGTTCAGGCCATACATTTCTGTGGGAAAAGAAAAACAATGAATATAGTGTGGTAAAATAATATCTTAATGTGAGTAAATTACATCAGATGGAACAAATTACACATTGTTTCCACTGAGTCATCGTGAAAGCTTGGATTGACAAGTGAATTATTTTTCTGTGATGTCTTCACTTGTAATAAGTTTTTATATTACAATTATGATTAATAATTGACATCACTATTGTGTTAATATAATTTTATTAATTGTAAAATTTTACATTTTATATTTTTACTACGATCAGCAAGCTTAGTCTTTGTTTTATTTCTGCAGCTGGTGATGAGCACCAGGTATGCAAATAGGACAATTACAAATGCAGGCACGATCCAGTCAGAGATAAACACTTCTGTATCTCATAGACTTGAATGGGAGAATTAAGTGCATCCAATAGTGATTTACATTTAAAACAACAACAATATTTCCACTACTTCTGTTTCACACAAATCTTGAAACAGCTCCGGGTTTCTTCCCTTATGATTTGAATTGTAAGAGAAGAGAAAACTATGTGTAGCTATAAAGTGTTTATAACGTAAACACCTTGATTTTTAAGCTTCCAGCTAAAACTTTACAGTCAGGAACTGTTACATTCAGGAACTCCTTTTAGCAAGTATTGCTTCTTTTTACAACAGTTGAAAATGTTAGCTTCTCTTGACATAAGATATTTATAGAGATCAATGTAGCAGAGCAGCAGTGGTAAATTTAAGCAAAAATAATATGATAATGAAATAATATCCATCACATAGGCAATGAATATTAAACCTTTAGGTTAGTTATTGTACATAGACTTCTTTCCCCTTTACCGAAGTTGATTCTACAATTTTGACAAGGCTTTAATTTTCTGAAGTCTTTTGCAATCTTATGTATGATTACATGAGAATAAGCCCCATGAAAGCGAGCAAGGCTTACTGCTGAGTAAACATGCCTGGGCTCAGCTGTGAGAGATGTAAATATAGCTGAAAGTAACTCATATACAGGATTTCAATTCTTCATATTTTCAGAGGGTTTTCCGGAATCTCTGTTCCAGAGATCCATTATGATCTAGAATTCTTGTTCATTTACAATTTTAATAAGTATTCCATTACATAATAAATACATCATTATAGTTTGGCATGCTTTGCCTTCCAGGAAAATGTATCTTTTTTGCCAGGTTCAGTGTAACATTTTTGGTATTATTTTTAAAAATAAAAACTGGAAAGTCTTTAATTCTGTTGCTCTTTTCGGTAATGTGCAAGAGAATACATTTTCAATAGCCTTGTATGGCAAACTTGCAAATTAAAAGAAAAACTAATGTTATTAAAGACCAATATAATGTTGTTGTTGTTGTTTTAAAAAAGATTAAAATAATATTAGTATAATGGAGTATGTAAAATCTGCCTGTGTCTATAATAAGCTAACAGCACCTCTGAGTAAAACTGCACATCTTGTACTATACTTCATAAATCTAAACAATGTAATTATTTCATATACCAATGAGAAATATAGAAATTAATATGTACAAAGGTGAGGCCTAAACCAGCCTGAGTTAAGAACTTTTTTGTGTGTAACATTGTTTTATTGATATTTTTTTCATACGCAGTAATACAGAAAACATGAAATAAGCTTCTCCTCCCTCTCTACAAATGAGAAAAATAATTACAGTTGCTCACTTTTGTTTTGGTTCAGTTAGCCTAAAAAAGCACTTTTACATCCTGTTAATTTCAATGAGGAGTTAAATTGTTTTAAATCTATGAGATGTGCTGTCCTTGGTTTTTCAGTTATCTAGTACCAGGAACATGATACCCCATCATTATAGAGGAATAGGAACAGTGCAATAGTGTGCTTGTGCATGTGACTGAATGAGCAAACATTCAAATAAACACACAAACAAAGTCTTGTAATGCCTTAAAGACGAACTGGTTTCCTCTGGCATAATTTTTGGTGCACTTGGGTCCACTTCACGAGGGATGCGTCTGACAAAATGACCTCTAGTCCACAAATGCTTGTGCCACAATCACTTTGTTAGTCTTGAGAGTGTCACAACACTCTGTGTTTGCTGTTACAGTGCTGCGATCTTATGTACATTTAGCCTAGGGTCTGGGGCTAGGGTCACCAGCGTGGCAACTGTGGCTGCAGTGGCACCCTTGAGGACTTCTCTTGGTACTCATGAGCTTCTGAGCCCTCCATTCACTTTAGCCTTTATCATGAGGTGGTGAGGGTGGTTACCTTTTTTCTTCGTTGATAATGAGGTTCTTTTCTACTTCAGTTCTATGTGCTTTTCAAGGCTCAGATTGGCACCTGAGCAGTTGAACAGATAGCAGAGTGACGAAAAGGGCAGGAGGAAAAAGAGTGATGTGGGAAACAGGGTGACTAGGGGGTGCCGCAGGAGTCAGGAGAAAGTGGAGTGCCAAAAGGGGGAAACGGAGTGCCAGAAAGCGGCCGAGAGAGAGAATGGAGTGCCAGAGAGAGAGAAAGGGAGAATGGAGCACCAACTGTAGTAGACAGCCCAATGGGGCTGCACCACTTTCCTGACCTCCCTCCTGATGAGTCACTGCTGCATACTAGGACAGAGAGGGAGAGGGGTGAGGCAGTGGCAAGGTTGGTGCAGTGCAAACATGCTGGCAGGAGCACTGTGTTTACTTCATGGGCGTATTTGCACTGTGTCCACCTTACCACTGCCTTGCCCCCCTCTCACCATCCCAATATGCAGCAGTGACTCAACCAGAGGGAGGTAAAATAAGTGGCACAGCCCCACCGCACCATTTGCTATTGAGTACCGGGGAGAATGAAGGTGTATATGTACACACACACACACACATGTTAGTTCCATTAAAATGGACCCTCTTGAAATTATACCAGTTTCCCAACATCATCAGTACTGTCCAATCACAGATCACATTTGTCTCCATTGACTGACTTTTTAAAAAACGTAATGGATCTGATGCTTTCCAGCGTTGCCATGGTGGAGAAACACGGATCCAGAATACAGATCCTTAGGGATCCTCATAATTTTTACAAGGGATCTCCTCAAAATCACCATCAAATCATAGGTCACCTCTGTGCCCACAGATGTCTTCTCTGACTCGTGAGGGTCTGTGTCTTGGATTAATGTTCTGGTGATGCTAGCAAGCACTGGAGCTGTGATTTTTACTCTGCAGTCTACCGCTATAAGCTTTAGTTTGCTACAATCATGCATATACAGGAGGATCTGTTTTAATTCTGCTGGATCAACTTTTACCCAGACCCCATGGATCTTTTTCATTTTCTCAGGGGTGAGGGAGTGATCCAGGAAGGGAAGACAGAAGCAAGTGGAAGAGTGATGCAGCCCTCAGACTGAAAAAGGCTCCTCGCCCCTGGTGTAGTGGTTAAAGTGTTGAGCATGAGTTGGAGGCCTGGGTTGAAAATCACTACTCAGTCAGATTTTTAATTCTTACAACAGCCCTGTTTAATAAGTTAGGATAAAAGTGACTGCTCTCCGATCACCCAGTGATCTTCATATTTCAGCAGTGATTTGAACCCAAGTCTTCCTAACCCAAACCTAGCACAATATCCACTATATCACAGCTGCTATGCTGCAGTCAGCTGACTTAATCACAAGATGAATTGCAACTTGCACTCTAGCAATCTCTCCCACTTTTAACTGGCCACAGGGACAGGAGCTGATCCATCCAAGGCTACTTGGGGAAGCAGGTGTTGAACAGTGTTATTAATTGAAACTGATCCTCTGCATATATATGTAACATATATGTTCTGTAGTCTCTGTGGGCATGCATGTTTTAGTAAATTACTTCCAGTTTTGGGATTAAATTGGTCTGTTTGTGTTTTTTCCATTCACAATAGATTTCCAGCAAGTGTAGCCAAAAGAGTGGTATTTTTCACTCTGAAATAGTTATGGAACTTGTGCTCCGGTATGAACTCTGTGATTAACCAAGACCATCATCATAAGGGTGGAACTAAAATAAAAGTGGAGTATCTCCCTCTACCCTCACTAAATCCCTCATTCCGCTGGTATTAACAAGTGGTTATGGGAACATTTGACATGGCGTCAACCCATGTAATCTCCGTTGCAAACCCTGTTCCATTTCATTTACTACTGCTCAGTGTTCAGGAAGTGCAGCCTCACTCCTCACTTTTGATGCACTTGTTAATAGCATGAGGGGAACACCCCAATAGAGCTTTCCCTAAGTATAGAACCAGGAAGTAGTGGCAAACACTGCAGAATGCAGGAAGGGATCAGTCTTCACTCCACAGCAACAGAACAAGCCAGTAACTAAGGGTGAGCAACAACAACCATAGAACAAGACAAAGCTAGCCATAGTCATCTACTTCACCATACTTGAGCACACATTTATTAAGCAGCAAACTTCCCCACATTAACTACTGATTGTCTGTGTTCAACCATAGTTCTAGCCCTCAGCGAAATTTGTAGTTTCATTTTGTTTTGTTTTTAAAAAAGGATATATTAGGGCAGGTTCCAGTGTTTTCTTGTTATGCAGAAATAGGCTGTGTAACTCCCCCACTGCTTCCTGTTCATCTGCAAAAGTAGGGGTGTTCACACATTACATTGTACATGAGTCCAAGTTGTCTGTACTTGGGTTCAGCTGCTCCTGAGAAAGAGTCTGCACATGGTGATTTTAAAAATCACTGTGTATAACTGTTCCCTGAAGAAAGGGGTATGCTTACATGTTCATTGCCCCTGCATGCTGTCCACGTGGTTTTGATCATGAACAGTTTTCCATTGTCTTCCTGAAATACAGCCTTGGCATCTCTTCCACCTGGGACATATGCAAGGTATCTCTGTATGAGGAATTTGTGCATCTCTCATGCAGGAGAGATGCAAAGATCACATTTCAGACACAAGTTAGAGTAAAAAATTGACTGCTGCTTCACCCTAGATGACCTGGCTTCCACAGTGGGGACTGAGGGAGCCCTATGTCTCACACATTGCCACCATCCAGAGGCCCTTGCAAGATGGAGCCTTCTCAACCCTTCAACACAGTGGTCATTTTCTTTGTACAAAAGTGAACAGCAAAAATAGAATGCTTATCCCCAACAACAAAAAGATTGCCCAAATAAAATGAGCTTGCATCACCCCAGAAGATGATTGGGCTGAAGTTTTGATAGACCACTGGGAAATGAGTTCCAAAGTGGCACTGAAGACCCTATTGAGAGGAAGCTCTTGGCTTAGTGTAGAGATGTTAATAGGATTCAGGCGAGAAAGGTAACTCTGGCTGGGTCTGCTTAGTTTTGAGCTACCCATTGGTAGAATCTAATTACATTTATCAGACATCTAAATTCTCAATAAAAACTTTATGTACAGCTGTGATAAAATTACCAAGGATTCAGTCTTAATAGTGTGGCCTTCTCTACATTACATATCAGTGAATGCTACACCAGCCCAAACAAATCTTGCATGAAAAATCTTCACTGAGAAAGTGTTGCATCACAGCACTTTTTTCTTGTCAGCATCACTCGGGGACACCTCTTTACAACCCCGGGAATCCCCTTTATGGTTTCCCAGCTAAAAACCAATTTCCTTCTCCCAGCTAAAAGCCTTCTCTTGAGGCTTTTATTCTCTTTTGGTATTGATTTTGATCAAATAAACTCTGTTGGGTATGTGACTGTCATTGGCCCTCTTTGACCCTAGTCCTCATCCCCAACAGAAACAATGGATCCTATGCTCCAGAGCTGGGTCAGTCGGTGTGCTAGGAATATGAGCTTCCCCTGTGCTCTGATGTGGGGCACCATTGTGTTGTTGTTGTTGTTATTATTATTATTATTATTATTAAGGATAAAAAAATAGTAGAGTTAGAATGGGCCTATAAGGCCATTGAGTTCAACCCCCTGCTCAATGCAGGGATCCAAGATAAAGCATACCTGACAGGTGGCTGTCCAGCTGCCTCTTGAATGCCTCCATTGCCGGAGAGCCCACTACCTTTCTAGGTAATTGGTTCCATGGCCCTAAGAGTTAGGAAGTTTTTCCTGATGTTCATCTAAATCTGGGTTCCTGTAACTTGAGCCCATGTCCTGCACACTGGGATGATCGAGAAGAGATCATGAGCCTCCTCTGTGTGACAACCTTTCAAGTACATGAAGAGTGTTATATTTCCCCTCAGTCTTCTTTTCTGAAGGCTAAACATGCCCAGTTCTTTCAGTCTCTCCTTATAGGACTTTGTTTCTAGCTCCTGATCATCCTTGTTGTCCTCCTCTGAACTCCTTCCAGTTTGTCTGCATCCTTGCTAAAGTGCAGTGTCCAGAACTGGATGTAGTACTCAAGATGAGGTCTAACCAGTCCTGAATGGAGAGGTACTGAACAAGTACTTTGCTAGTACTAGTACTTCACAAGATTTGGAAACTATACTTCTGTTAATGCAGTCTAAAATAGCATTTGCCTTTTTTGCAGCTACATCACACTGTTGGCTCATATTCAGTTTGTGATTAACAATTCCAGGATCTTTCTCGCATATAGTATTGCTAAGCCAAGTATTCCCCTTCCTATAACTGTGCATTTGGTTTCTTTTTCCTAGGTGTAGAAATTTATTAAATTTCTATCCCACTCTTCATCTCAGAAAGAGACCAGGGCAACAAACAAGAACAACTTAAAAACAAAACATCTTTAAAACATATTAAAAAGCAATCCCAATGCTGAGATAAGGTCTCTACGTAAAAGGCTTGTTGAAAGAGGAAGGTCTTCAGTAGGTGCCAAAAAGATAACAAAGATGGTGCCTATCTAATATTTAAGAGGAAGGAATTCCAAAGGGTAGGTGCCACAACACTAAAGATCCATATCCTATGTTGAGTGGAACAGACCTCCTGATAAGTATCTGATGGTATCTGCAGGAGACCCTCACCTGCAGAGCGCAGTGACTGACTGGGTATATAAGGGATAAGACAATCTTTCAGGTATCCTGGTCCCAAACTGTGTAGGGCTTTGTACACCAAAACCAACACCTTGAACTTGGCCTGGTAGCTAAGTTCTTGCCCCAGTAAGCAGTTGCGCCACTACATTTTGCTAGTTACAGCTTCTGGACCAATCTGAATGGCAACTCCAATAGAGCAGTAATCCACCTGGAGGTTACCAGCACATGGACAACAGCAGTCAGGCTATCCTAGTCCAGAAAGAGCTGAAGCTGGTAAAAGACACTCTGGTCACCGAGGTCACCTAGGCCTCTGGTGAAAAAGATGGATCCAGGAGCACTCCCAGTCTACCCCCAGATTATAGCAAATGGAGCTGAGCTAGAGTCAAAGTCAGACAGATACTCAGATTTTTATACTCCAGTCTGTATCACTTGACATGTCATCGGCTCCATTCTGGCATAAATGCCTGTGAGCTACAGACAAAATGTTGATTTTTTTTGTCAGTACTTTCCACAGGATAGTATATCTCCCTGCTAAATCAAGGATAGCCTGGGTTTTGTTCCTGGGAAATCCCGCCCTACAAATTTGCTACCAAACTAAGAAATTGCTATAAAAATTGGCCAGAGTTAAGCACTTTTAAGACCCACTACTTTCAGCTATAAGCATTTGTTTTACTTTCCCATAGAAATCATGGGAAGAGCTTAACTTGAGCTGGATTGTGACCATAATGGTTTGTTCGGCAGTGATACAAATGCAAGAATGTCCCTTCAGGATCAGGAAATGTTCACCTAGTTCAGCCTTCCACGTCTAGCGGTGACTAGCTAGATAATCTGGGCACCCATAAACAGAACATGAAAGTGTTATGGTTTGTCTCCAGCATCTGGTATTCTGTGTTAATGCTGCCTCTGTGTATGTATGACCCATTTAACAATCATAGCTAATAGCAGTTGATTGCCTCATCTTCTCATTCATTTAGGGGGACAAATTTGATCAAGTGCAAGCAATTGTGAGACCTGTGCTCTTTAAACAATCCACATAACTTTTCATACAGAAAATATAGAATAGTTATGGAATGATAAGAAAGATATAGATATGTTTCATGTTTTCCACAAAACTCCCTCAAAGCTATTTTTTTCTCAGAGATCACAGAGAGGGGGTAGAAGGTTGTAATAGCAGTAAGCTAGACCAAAGCATCACACATCCATCTGATGCTGGAAGTAGACAAAAGGTCTATTTATATGATGAGAAAAGGGGTCATCAAAGACAAAGAAATGCAGTGATCCTGATAGCAAAATAAATCATCAGACCACTAAACAGATCAAGCATCTTGCTCCTTCAACAATTAAACTAATTCAGTCTGTCTAGTGAGATTCCGAGTCTTCTTTGTAGAAGCTTGAAGTCAAGAGAGGACAAACAGATATGTTTGTATGGCAGTAAAAAATGCACCAGGCACATCAAAAGTTGTTAATCTGACAATTGCCACTGTTATAATTGTGGTGTCCATTTCTCATAAAAATTAAGAAGGTGCTGTAAGTTTCTCTGCCTCTCAGTGCACACAGAAACACACTGCACCCACCCTTGGAATCCTTGTCAGGAACGGAGGACAACGTTATACTCTTCTCCATAGAAATGTATGCTGTAGGACTGAACTGCAAGAAAAGAGGTGCTCCTGGTTTGGCCTCCATCCCAGTTATTACCCCAGCAGCCCATGCCATTGGGAATCAAGGCATCTATACAGCCATATTCTGAATTTGATTTCTAGGTCACGCTAGAGTGTAATAAAATACTGAGGGAATAGGATGGAATGTTGGGAGTACACATAAATATAGATGTATATGTATCTGTAGATAAGTAAGTAGATAAGTGGGTAGGTATACTGAATGGTTTTTAAAGTATTAATCATTTCAGATATTAGCTATAATCCAGGCTATGTGTAAAAGGCAGAGTGCAGAGTGGAGTTAATGAGTGATGGCTGGTGAGAGAGAGGAAGAGAATAGGCTAGCCAGGTGCATTCATGGTCAAATCCTCCTCTTCTGTCTTATCACTTTGCAAGAGTGCCTGTGGGTCTGCAAACCAGTCCCAGGAGGAGCTGTTCTTCATGGTATAAAAGAGTTTATACACTGGTCTGTATGGTGTTAGGGGGAAATACAGTCAGGTTCCATCACAAGAGAGATGTGAGGAGGAATAAAAAGGACCAGTATATATCCTCTTGTCACCCCTTCTTCCTAGCTTGCTTCCTGTCCATGTCTGGAGAATTTGCTCCATTCCTTCTCCATGCAACACATTTCTTTTTAGTGTCAATTAAGCATACCTGCTTGTAGATCCCTCAGTAGGCCAGAAAACACTAATGCGGAGCAAAGGAACCCACACCATTTGGAACCTGAATGCTGTGATTTATTTTCAGTTCTGTACATATTTATAAAGCTGTCATATAAAGCACACCCCTGGTATGTTTGTGTATGCATCTGCATGCTAGGGGTGTACATCAGCCGTGTGTACCCTGAATTACAAGGTGAATCATCAGAGTGGTTTGAGGAAGGTTCTCATGTTCCCCTAAGCCAGAACATGCCATTAACAAGAAGTTGTTCTGTGGCCTTGGCTGTCGAAAAACTGCACATTCAGGGTTTCCCCCCTCTCCCTTGCCTGATCAAAGAAACCAAGCTGACTGGGTAAACACCCAGGGCCTGAGAGATGTGTGTGTGTGTGTGTGGGGGGGAATATTTCATTTTGATCAACAGGTCTAGCTTTTAATCTGTTAAACTATTTTCCCCAGACATTCCAAACATAGTGATTTGGAGGAGGGATTGAACATTTGTTTGTTTTTCACATAGATATGTGGCTTCCCCATGCAACTCAGTGGGAAGATCTTTCCCTCCCAGGAAGATGAGGCAGTGTCCCCAAAATTCCAAGGGGGAGGGCAGAAGCCCCCCACAACCCTTAGGGTAACAGGGTCCTTGCTTGGTGGGCGACAACTCTTGTAACTCAACCTTTCCTCGTGTTTTGTACTATTTTCCCACCCACCCCCTTCCCCAGTGCATCAATGGAGAGCTCTTTCGCTCTCAGGGAAAAGAGGATGTATCTCCCCAAATCCATGGTGGTGGGAGAAGCCCACTGCCAGCAATAAACCATGAAGTAACAGGGTCCTTGATGGAGGATGACATTTTCCCCACCCCAGACTTTCCTGGGGATCCTTGCTATTTTTCCATCACCCATGTCCCCTATGATTCCTACTGTACCCACCCCAATACGGTAAACTCTGCCCTTGTGAGAGAACTGCTGCAGCCTTCATTCTGGAATGTGTCAGGCTTCATTCCCTCAGAATGGGTGGCCATGCCTGCAAATTGCATCCAATTCCAGCAGTAAATTTAAAAGTTACAGTCTTTTCCTTGGTCTTTTTTTAAAATCAAACTTTAAAGGTACCTGTATAAAATTGCTTGGTCATACCTGCCTACAATTCACAAATGTAATCTGCTGTGGAGGGGGAACTGCAATACCTACAGATTTCATCAATTTATATGAAAAGGAAAAAGAAGTTATAGCCATTTTTAGATTCCTCATTATAATGAACGGGGAGAAACAGAGGTTTGCTTTGAACAGATCTAATTCAGTCCCCAATAATGAGTCAAATTGGAAAGACACAGAGCAGCTCTCTGAAACAGCTGGGTCTGCTTCCCAAAACTCCAATAGGTTTTCAGGTTTGGATTATGATGATTTGTTTTATAATCTTGCATAGTTTGATTTATATATCCTTCAATAAAACCATTCATTTTGTTCAGGTTCAGTTTAAGTGACAGGACATCTGCTTCTTTTTATGAGATTCTTATTAGCTGCTTTTCTCTAGAAAAGCATTGAAGCTAGACTCCTTCCCCCCACCTTCTGTGTTAGAACCTTAATTCCATGTATCTATATCTAGAGATGTGTGTGTGTATTTGTGTATAGGAAAAGAGATTCATGATAACATCCAGCCAGATTGTGTCTCTACTTCACATTCTAATGACTTTGTATCCATTTTTTTTCAGCTGGATTTTTTTTGCAATTTTAGCTAGGGATTAAGTAGCATAGAATAAAAAAATCATCCAAATCAATATGTATTATTGTTTTAATATTGTGGCTATAAAGTGGAGGTTTTAAAGCTTCCTACCTACAGAAATCATTTTCCATGTCAATTTGTCTGTTAAGGAACCAATGAACCTCTACTAGAGTATCACTGTGCATGGCAGAGGATTCTGAATTCTGTTCTAGAGTGCTCACACCATCCTTGGCCATTGGCTAAACTGGCTGGGGTTGATGGGAGTTGTAGTCTGACAACATCTGGGGGCCCAAGGCTGAAGAACAGTGACCCAGAACACACCAGACATTATCCTGCACCCACACTTTGCATTTTAGGGCTAGGTCTCACTGAGGAAACAAGTCTGTGCCTATGTTCTTTCTGACATGGTAATTTTCTATGTGGAGGGACAGAGGAACTTCCAGTCATATGACACCCCTTTCAGTCTGAAATAGTACAACCCAGACATAGTTTTACCACATTAGTGAGAACTAGGCCATAAACCCTGTCAGACTTCTGGGCCATAAGAGCATTAGTGTTTGTCAGGTTGTATTTCAGGAAAGTTTAGCTGCCATTGCTAATCCTGTCACTGAAGAATCCCTGGGTTCTTTCTTTGAAAATCTCCACTGTTCAGTTTGCAGATATGATCTATATTCAGGGCCAATTGGATAGATCCTTGTTTAGGTGAAACCTCTGCAGAACTTCTGAGAATTGTTAAAAGAACTTGAATAAGAGCAGTGCAGTTTTTCAGAGTGCATTTCATGTGTCTCTATTTTGCTGCTGAATTTCACCTCAATTAGAAATTTGAGACACAGCTGGGGGACCCCACTTGGACAACCCATCTGAACCTATTTGACGGAAGTGAAGAGAATTTCAATAAGATATACAAAACAATCTCTGGGTGGTCCCCACAGATCTCTTGCCAGGTCAAAATTGATGTTACATTGGGGGTGGAAGCCAAGTCAAGAGAGAGAATGCTACATCCACATAGCAGCTGAAGCATCACTGATATTTATTGATTTATTACTGCATTTATATCCTACCTTTCCTCCAGGGAGCTCAAGGTGACGTACATAGTTTTCCCCTCTCCATTTTATCGTCACAACAACCCTGTGAGGTAGATTAGGCTGAGAGGCAGTGACTGGCCCAAGGTCACCCAGTGAACTTCATGCCAAGTGAGGATTTGAACTCTGGTCTCCCAAGTCATAGTCCAACACTCTAACCACTTGCCACACTGGCTCTCATTGTTGAGTTGGCTCATTTGCTCCTTGATATGAGTATCATTTACTTCATGGATATTTGAGTTTCCTAGGATGAATACAGAATCAGTGTTTAAATGTGGAGGACTATTTTTTTTATTTTGTTTGTCTATATCATGATCAGTTTCAATTTGTCATTTTGTATGTGAATGACAAGTTGTATGCGTATTTTGGTTGCAAACAGTGAAATGAAATAAGCTAACTGGGTCTTTTGCCTGGGTAAATTTCTCTTCTCTTGCGTGTTGTAAATGTGTGGTAATTTGTCCCCCGCTCCAAAAACAAAGGTTGGCATTGGCTCTCCATCCTGGCCACGTTCTCTTGTGAAAGGTCATATGGTCACTCCATAATTTCAGACTCACCTGGGTGCTATCTGTTCCTTGGACACCTGTAAGTCTAGCTCCCAGCCCATCAGCACTTACCCTGTTTTTGATCATAATAAAGCATTGACTGTTGATTAGCTAACTGAGGCTAAAACCAAACAGGGCTTAGATAATTATGGCTGATTGGCCTTAGACATCTTTAGGCATTCACATCAAGGGTAAAGTGAACATGGAAGGGGGAACTTCAGGGATGTGTGGGCTAGCTGTGCCCTCTAGTCACTGTTCTTGTTGCCCTCTGCAAGTTAGAGAGTGACTGTTTAAAGTGTAGAGGCTCCTGTACCCATGGAGCCTCCCCATGCATTTAGAATTCTAGTGTGCTCATTCCCATACACATTCCTCATGTGTTTATGTTCAGTGTGAATGCCTGAAGAAGACTATTGTGAAAAGAGGGAAGGAATAACAAAACTATTTTAGATATTTGGCTTCCTATGATTTTCCAGTTTGATAGACCTGAAGATCCCCACCCCAAACACAGGTTGTAGAGCAGGCCATAAATATAATTTACCCAACTCTGAATTACGAGAAGTTTGTGCTTTAATTTTTTTTAAGTTGCAATTCAACTTAAAAAAGGTCAGGACCTATAAGGTTAGGCCAGCAACCTGTCAGTTGGCAGACTGGGACCTACTGGCAATTATGTATTCCATGTCAGACCAACATCAGGTTCTGAAGAGGCAAACAGAGATCAAAGGGCCTGAGTCAGACTGATCATCACGTGTGCAGGTTCTAAAAAGCAACAGTCAAGAGGAGGAGAGAGGAGGTATGGAGGTCTGCTCCCCTTTGAGCGCGGGAAGGATTGTAGCTCAGAAGTTTAGCATCTGTTTTGTGTGCAGAAAGCCCAAGGTTCGATCCCTGGCATCTCCAGGTGGGACTAGAAGAGGCCCCTGCTTGAAACCTTGGAGAACCACTGCCAATCAGTATAGACAATGCTGACTTACATTAACCAATAGTCTGTTGCGGTATAAGGCAGCTTCCTATGTTCCTAGACAAGTTGCTTAGGCAAGAACAAAACCTGAAGCAAGATGATGATGATGATGATGAAATTTATATCCCACCCTTCCTCCCAAAGGTCAGGTCCTATTGGGTCCCAAAATCACCTGGTCCTACTGGGCTAATCAGCTGCAGCACCCCATCTGACCCTTATCTGTATACTGCTGCAGTATAGCAAGGATCAGACCAATAAAATCATAGAATGGTAGAGTTGGAAGGGTCCTGTGAGACCATCGAGTCCAGCCCCCTTCTCAATGAAGGAATCCAAATTAAAGCATTCCTGACAGGCGGCTATTCAGCTGCCTCTTGAATCCCTCCAGTGTTGGAGAGCCCACCACCTCCCTAGGTAATTAGTTCCATTGTTGTACCACTCTAACAGATAGAAAGTGTGTCCTGCTATTCACCCGAAATCTGGCTTCCTTTAATTTGAGCCCATTATTCCGTGTCCTGCACGCTGGGATGATTGGGAAGAGATTCTGGCCCTTCTCTGTGACAACCTTGCAAGTACTTAAAGAGTGCTGTCTTTGGTCTCTTTGCTTCAGAGCTACTCCGAAGGTGCAGGATATAAGATACCTGGGCCAGCTGTCTGAATTCTTGGTTCACCCTCCCCCACACCCTCCAGTCCTTTACAGCACATGTGGGATAATTTTGATGCTGTATATTATTTACACCAATATACAATTCTGATATTCTATGTTAGTAAATTTCATTTACTAGCTTAACTGAATTATGGTTCAGGATGTGTGGCAATGAAACTGTTATAGTGGCCAACTGTTATAGTGGCCTTATCTGAAAATATTCCCCAAGGGTTTAACAGCGTACAAATGCACCCTGTGTCATCACACTGATTACATTTGACCTTTTAGCATTCATCTGTACTGTGATGATGAGGTGGTTGTTTTTATTTATTTATTTATTTATTTATTAAAACTTATATACCGCCCGACTAGCAATAGCTCTCTGGGCGGTGAACATAGATACAATAAAATACAATATAATACAAAAACATCAGTCTAAAATCAAATTTCACAATCTAAAAACAGCAAAGGCTAAAATCAAATTACAAACATTACAATCATTAACAAAAAATTAAAATGCCTCGGAGTAGAGAAAGGTTTTAACCTGGCGCCGAAAGGATGATAGTGTCGGCGCCAGGCGAACCTCCTCGGGGAGACTATTGCATAGTTCGGGGGCCACCACTGAGAAGGCCCTTGATCTTGTCACTGCCCTCCGGGCCTCCCTATGAGTCGGGACCCAGAGGAGGGCCTTCGTAGCAGACCGTAGTGTACGAGCCGGTTCATAGCGGGAGAGGCGTTCCGACAGATATCGAGGTCCCGCGCCGTATAAGGCTTTATAGGTTAATACCAACACTTTGAATTTGGCCTGGAAGCGTAATGGAAGCCAGTGCAAGCGGGCCAAAACAGGTGTTATATGGTCAGACCGCTTCGTTCTTGTTAGCAGTCTGGCCGCCGCATTTTGCACCAGCTGTAGCTTCCGAACCGTCTTCAGAGGTAGCCCTACGTAGAGCGCATTACAGTAATCCAAACGTGAGGTTACCAGAGCATGTACTACTGATGTAAGATCCTCCTTACTCAGGTAGGGACGTAGCTGGGCTACCAATCAAAGTTGGTAGAACGCATTCCGTGCCACCGAGGCTACATGAGCCTCAAGTGACAGGGAAGAGTCTAGAACGACTCCCAGACTACGAACCTGTTCCTTTAGGGGGATTGTAACCCCATCCAGGACAGGATATGTATCCACCATCTGATTGGAAATACCATCCACCAACAGCATCTCAGTCTTATCAGGATTGAGTCTCAGTTTGTTAGTTCTCATCCAGTCCATTGTCGCGTCCAGGCAACGGTTCAGCACATTGACCGCCTCACCTGAGGAAGATGAAAAGGAGAAGTAGAGCTGCGTGTCATCAGCGTACTGGTGACAACGCACTCCAAAACTCCTGATGACCGCACCCAACGGCTTCATATAGATGTTAAAAAGCATGGGAGACAAAACTGAACCCTGCGGGACCCCACATTGGAGTACCCACAGTGTCGAGCAATGTTCCCCAAGCACTATCTTCTGGAGACGGCCTGCCAAGTAGGAGCGGAACCACTGCCACGCAGTTCCTCCAACTCCCAACTCCGCAAGCCTCTCCAGAAGGATACCATGGTCGATGGTATCAAAAGCCGCTGAGAGATCAGCTCTCCCGACATAGACTCCCTCTGTCTCTCTCCCGACATAGATCATCAAACAGGGCGACCAAGGCCGTCTCAGTGCCGAAACCGGGCCTGAAACCCGATTGAAATGGATCTAGATAATCGGCTTCATCCAATAGCGCCTGGAGCTGGTCAGCAAACACTCGTTCCAAGATCTTGCCGAGATATGGAACATTTGCCACTGGTCTGTAGCTGCTGAAATCCTCTGGGTCCAGGGAAGGCTTTTTCAGGAGTGGTCTCACTGCTGCCTCCTTCAGACAGCCAGGGACCACTCCCTCTCGCAAGGAGGCATTTATCACTTCCCTGGCCCAGCCAACTGTTCCCTCCTTGCCAGTTTTTATTAGCCAAGAGGGGCAAGGATCTAGTACCGAAGTGGTTGCACGTACCTGTCCAAGCACCTTGTCCACGTCCTCGAACTGAACTGACTGAAACTCATCCAACAAAACATGATAAGACTGTGCACCAGACACCTCACTAGGGTTAAGTGCTATAAAATGAGAGTCTAGGTCCCGACGAATGCGTAAGATCTTATGCTGGAAATTTTAACCACAGTTTGCTTATTTCAGTTTGTTCCCATCAGCAAGTTTCCCTGAAAAAATCCTTGTGACCTTAGCTTTTGTGTCCATCCAATTCCCACTTACATTTTAGCAATCTACAGGTTTTATTTTGGAAATGTGGTGTAATGACAGGATTGTTGAGCTTCAATTTCAGGTTCAAATTCCTGTCCAGGTGTGAGCCCCTGTGGACAGCTTTGGACAAGCCAATATTTATAAGCATAATCCGCAGATCTGATGAAAGTCTAATCTTCTCTAAATGCTCTGTAGGAAGCATGTGGTACAATGACAATAATATAAATATTTTTTTATATTATATAAATATAATTATCGTGTCTGAAGCTTCAACATAACAATATCATTGATGGGTTTTTTGTTATATTGTTTTTTAGATTATGATTTTAACCTTGTTCTCTAAATGTTATGTTTGTAGATGTTGTTAGACACCTTGGGCTCTGTGTAAGGAAGGACAGGAAATTACAACTACTAATCAAAATCACAATAATATTGGTTAATAAACAAAACAAGAATTGATAATGTACTGTATAATATGTAGAGTGAGAGAGAAGGATACTATATAATTTTAATTAAATATTTCTACTTGAAAAAACTTGCGTTTCAGTTATATTTCATGCACAATTTCCATGCATAGTGCGCTGAGAAGAATGGTTAGCTCAATGAATGTGGGTTGTTGTTCTTTCACATGCTTTCTGTAAGCAATAAGTTTGGATTTACTACAAGAGGCAATAATCTGATTCAGCAAAAGAAAGGAAGACCAGGAGCAGAAAATTCTTTCCCAAGCAGTCGGGGTAGTCTTGGATGCAAAATAAATGCCTTCCATACTCTCAGATCTTGCATATTTTGCTTGATGATCACCCTCTATACCTGAGCTGTGGCGGCATTGTGGCTCAGTTGATTCATGGGGTATTTGAGTGACGGTAGAGAGTCCATTTAGTAGAAGAGTTCTCTGGCAAAGGCAAGCCATGAACTTTGAGGTTTGGGTTGCTTATGTTGTAAATATTGAGGTTTATAGTTTTCACATATTGTTCTTAGGGATCCTGAGGTTTTTTGCATGAGAACATCAGCAGTGACAGGAACAGTTTCCTCAAAAGCAGTTTGACTACCATTACTGAGCTTCACTTTCAGTATGTGACTGCAGGAGAGTGTATAGCCTTATCCTAGGAAGTTGCCTTACCCTAGACAGACCATTGGTTCATCTTGCTCAGTACTGCCTACACTGGCGCTCCAAGGTTTTAGGCAGGGATCTTTCCCAGCCCAAGATGTGCACAACCTACATTTGCAGGGGTCAACAACACCCAAGGATTGGCCATCCACCCATGTGAAGTGAACTATCATCTAGTTCTCACTGAGGTGGTAAACCTTTTCCTTCACTATACCACTTCAGACTGCAGGTACCACATGAGCATATGCTTCCATGATAAAATTTTCCCTATACATACAAAACTAGTGTGTAAGGGAGAAAGCTATGACATACTAGTTTTGCTTTGTTTTTGTATCAAGGAGCATTCCATCCTGTGAGCCTTCATCTCCTGTTGGCCCTGCTGCTGCTGGACCCCTCTGCCCAAGACGACTGTTTTGGGGAGTGGGGAGGCTGATGCCTACTGGGGGGCTGAGATGGGGAGCCCACAGTGGAGATGGAAAGGTTGGACAATTTTGGTTGTTTCAGCTCTCATTTTTCTAATCTTAAATTCAGTTCCTCACATTTCATCAGCAATTTGTGATTTTTTTAAAAAAAAATCATGAAAATTCTCCAGCATTGTGGTGCAAATTTCTCCTAATAAACACATTTTTGTAGGCAGTTTTGACTAATGTACATATTTTTACAAGCTATTTCTCTTCATATAATGGATTTTAGTATCTTATTTTCACTCATATTCATTTTTATGTACATTTTCCTCTAACATATTCATTTTTGTAAACATTGGCTGGTTGGCGAACTGCATTGCAAAATTCAGATAAGTGTGAATTTCAAAGGAAGGCTGTGTTTCAGTTCTCATATTGTTTTAGAAAGTACAGATTTGATAGATTTGGCTTGAAATGCAAACTGAATCAAATGTCTTGCCCACAGTAGGCACCTTGTCCAAGGCCTTCTTAAAGCTGAAGCCCCACATGTATAACAGTATCCTCTTCAGTGCTGGCAGGTTCTGTGTCAGCCACTTGAGGATTTCTCAAGTGATAAAATGGAAGTGTAAAGAGTTCCCTGAGGGAAGGAAGTTTCTTAAGGCCCTGCTTGTATTTGCTATGATCTGAACCATTTTGCCCTCTTAGATTCTAGATGGCAGATTTGGTAAAATTTCCTTCAAGGATAGGTGCTGTCCTTGCAATCATTTACTCTCAAGTGTTTTTCTACTGTAAATTATATCAAGGGTTCAGAAAATGCATAATTTATCCCTTTATGAACCAGTTTCCTGGTCAATCCTTAGAGACCACCCTTTTGAGTGCATTTCTTGAGGGATCTAATAAATCCATTACCGAACAGGTGGCCATATATCAAAATTTTGTAATATCTCTTATATCTGCTATGATTGTTACCTCCCAACTTGTCACCTTTGTTCTGAGGCTGTGATTTTGTATTTTTTATATTTCATATTTTCTTTAATGGTTGGTTGACCATAATAAATATTTGATCAATTAATACTATGGTCAAGTTAATTTAACCAATCAGCTAGCTATTGCTACCACCTATCACTGATATGAACAGGATTTTGACATACATAGTTTGGTTGAATTCTGTCCATCACTTTTGGCAAGACTACCCCAGAATGCTTAAACATTTCTGTAAACCTTCTTTCATAGTTCGGAGACAACAACCCAATCTTGGCATTAATTGAAACTGATATATATTAGTACAAATGCTGTTGTGTACAAATTAAAACAGGCATGTTCCAAATGTCCTGCTCTTTCTTTTTCTTATACTCTACTGGGAATAGTTAGATCCTCCGTGGCACAGAGTGGTAAGTGGCGGTAACGCAGCCGAAGCTCTGCTCATGGCCGGAGTTCGATTCCAACGGAAGGAGGAAGTCGAATCTCCGGTAAAAGGGGTCGAGGTCCACTCAGCCTTCCATCCATCCGTGGTCGGTAAAATGAGTACCCGGGATATGCTGGGGGGTAAAAAAAGGCCGGGGAAGGAACTGGCAATCCCACCCCATATATATGGTCTGCCTAGTAAACGTCACAAGACGTCGCCCTAAGAGTCGAAAACGGCTCGCGCTATAAGTGCAGGGACACCTTTACCTTTACTGGGAACAGTAAAAACGAAACTGGAATAAAACATCTGCCACTGCCCCCCAATCTTGAGTAGAAATAGGGGAGAAATTCAGTTTGCATTTAAAGCTGGATCTATCACATTTGCACTTTTCAAAACAATATGAGAACTAAAACACAGCCATCCTTTGAAATTTACACTTATCTGAATTTTGCAATGCAGTTCTCCAACCAGTGTTTACAAAAGGCATATATTAAAGGAAAGTGTGTATAAAACATATAAGTGAAAATAACATACAAAATGCTTTATATTAGGAGACATTGCTTGCAACAATGTGTACATTAGTCAAAACTGTATAAAAATGTGTTTATTAGGTGAAATTCATACTAGATGCTGAAGAATTTTCATAAAGATCTTTTAAAAAAATTACAAATTGCTGCAGAAATATGGAGAAGTGAATTTTGGATTGAAAAAATGAGAAAGAGACAACCAAAATTAACAGATCCTTCTATCTCTAACATTGAGAACTAACCCAAGTAATTACTGAAGCAACATGTAGCACCTATGACTTCTGCCCAGGAGGAATTCTTCAAGAATGCAGTTGCTGTTTTGTGAATATGAAATAGGCTATTCTGCAGTACTTTACAGCTCCATCTTTTCACCTCATGGGATTGATTTCAAAAAGTGATTGCACTGAAAGTTAGAACTGAGAGCATTCAGAAATGTCCTTCCACCCTTCAGTTTGGAAAACTGAGACATTATGATTCATAGTTGCCCAGTGTGTGACCCTGACTTCTAATGAGCTTAGCCTGATGTTACTGGTACCACCACCCTCACACACACAACCTTTCCCAAAAGTTTGCTTAGATGAGGGTCTCATGCCAGGAAGGTCTTGCAGGAACAGTGGTTATGGCCTCATCTTTAGAACTGGAATTCCTTTAATATCTTTTATGAGAAAAAAATGGATCAGTAAAAGCAGCAGGTAGCAGACCAAGAACATAAGAACATAAGAAGAGCCTGCTGGATCAGGCCAGTGGCCCATCTAGTCCAGCATCCTGTTCTCACAGTGGCCAACCAGGTGCCTGGGGGAAGCCCGCAAGCAGGACCCGAGTGCAAGAACACTCTCCCCTCCTGAGGCTTCCGGCAACTGGTTTTCAGAAGCATGCTGCCTCTGACTAGGGTGGCACAGCACAGCCATCATGGCTAGTAGCCATTGATAGCCCTGTCCTCCATGAATTTGTCTAATCTTCTTTTAAAGCCATCCAAGCTGGTGGCCATTACTGCATCTTGTGGGAGCAAATTCCATAGTTTAACTATGTGCTGAGTAAAGAAGTACTTCCTTTTGTCTGTCCTGAATCTTCCAACATTCAGCTTCTTTGAATGTCCACGAGTTCTAGTATTATGAGAGAGGGAGAAGAACTTTTCTCTATCCACTTTCTCAATGCCATGCATAATTTTATACACTTCTATCATGTCTCCTCTGACCCGCCTTTTCTCTAAACTAAAAAGCCCCAAATGCTGCAACCTTTCCTCGTAAGGGAGTCGCTCCATCCCCTTGGTCATTCTGGTTGCCCTCTTCTGAACCTTTTCCAATTCTATAATATCCTTTTTGAGATGAGGCGACCAGAACTGTACACAGTTCAAGAATTAACTTGAATCATTACTAGTCTATTAGGTTGACTGAACGCTTTTGAACCAGCACCAGCCAACATCCTATCCCTATACCCTGACTCCCAGTTATCTGTCCAGGCAACAGCTGTGATGATTGAGCAGTATTTTCTAATTCCGCAGCATGGTGCAGCTTGCCAATGTGAGATCAGAATTTTAAAATATGCAAATAGGGTAGAAGACAGAGTGGGAGGATTACTCTACTGGCTGATCATGACAAAGCAGACCTTAACTGTTCACTGACAAAGCCTTTTCCTGATTGCTGTTCTCAAGGGAATATGATAATTAGGGCAATCTCTCCCATGTGAAAGGTTCCCGAAAGGCAGACTATTACCTTCCTGTTCCTGTTTTCTGTCCAGTGCCATGTACACTGATGGTGCTATATAAATAAACAACAATTTGTGTTTCTATAGGGATGTGAGAAATTTAATTTTAAATTTTAAATATTTTCTTAATATTAGAACATTAGAGATCATGGGGTCATAGAGGACAATGAAAATGGCAACTCAGTTTGCAGGCAGTAATGAAGAGACAAAAAAGAAAACTATAATACAGAATTTGCCATAAATCAATCAGGTGCAGCAGGGTATGTTATTGTGGAGAAATCTGCAATCCTAACCCCAGTTACCTAAGAGTAAGCAGGACTTGCTTCTGAGAAGATATGTTTGGATTGCAGCTTACTTGTAAAACTAAGAACTGATGGGTTTTAGAAAAAATATGAAAAGTAGTTGAAATGATATCAGACTAGGAACTACTTTAGAATCAGAGAAAGATGAAATCAGATACATAGAATTAAATTTTATTTATATATTAGGGGACTGAGAATTCCAGTGATAACATTTATTTGTCTTTATTTTGTTGCTATTGTGAATTTTTGTCTCTCTGTAATGTTGTTATTAGAATTTATTATAATAAAATTTCTCAAGGAATTTCTCTCATCCCTATAGAGACATAAATTGTTGTTGTTTATTTATATAGCACCATCAATGCACATGGTACTGTACAGAAAAATAAATGAATAAAAACAAATATTTATTCACTAATACACAAAAAACCCTTATGGTTTAAGAATGTACCTATAGCCTACAGATATAGTGAATGCACTATAGTGAATGCACCAGGGGAGCAGGAGACCTGACCTCCTCTCTGAGATATTGCACTGCCGTACAAATTTGTAAAAATTTGAGTTGGTCTCTCACAGTTCAATCCACTTCCTGTGTAGCTTGGAAGAATTTGGTAACCTGTGCCTCAGGAGTCAGGTCTCCGGCTCTGCTGGTGCATTCACTATAGCTGCCCAACTGCAGTGGTGAGTGGGCTCACGTGTTGCAATGAACACTGCGAGCGATGCCATCGGGAGCCATGTACTCCCAGCAGGGTCACCCATGACGGTAAGGTGAAGGGAGAGGAACCAGAAAAAGAACGATCCAAGAAAGTCCTCAACGGCAGAACAGGCGGAGGATAACAATGTGTATGTTACAATGGCTGTGAGGGCAGATGAAGGCTGCAGCAGATAAAAGACTTCCAATCGTCATGGTATCCATGCCATTGGCCTTTTTCTGTCAAGATTGTGTGTTGATCGTCGTGCCCATTTTAAATCTCAATAAATGGCCTCAGACAAGACATTATCTCCCAGTCTAACTTGCCACCTGTAATATGAGAATAATAATTCTACCTTATGCAGGGCTGGTGCCAGAAGGCAGCCAGGTTGGGCTGTGGTCGAGGGTCCTTGCAGCCCAGAGGGGCCCCTAAGGAGTCCCTCCTTAGGGTTGGGAGGGTGTTGCTTCTGTTCCGTGATCTGCAGCCGTGTCAGGTCCTGCAACCCGACCCTGCTGTGGATCATGGAGAGGGAGCTCCCAGACACCCCCCAATACAGCCAGTGTGGGCTTCAATAACCCTGCATGCACACCCCACTTACCTCTCCCATCAGTGTGAATGCCCTGTGCCTGTGCACTCATGCCTGCCATCACCCAAGATGGTGGCAGGGTCTTCCCTAAGAGTCTGATGCACCTGCTGCCATCTTGGGTGATGGCAAGCATGCGTGCTATATGCTCATGTCATTCACACAACACGAGAGGTAGGTGGGGCAGGCTTATTAGCCCCACACCGCCTGTATTAGGGGGTGTTGGGCTACAGTGCCATGGGCATGGGGCAGGCTGGTGCCCAAGAGCCCTGTCATGCCTGGCGCTGGCCCTGACCTTATATATAATCTTTGTGAAATTCGTTGAACACTCAAAAGCACTGTACAAATGCTAAATATAATCATCATCATTGCACTGAGATATTGAACTGGGGGCATTTTCTAACAAGTTATCTCCCATATGCATTGTGGTGAGGTGGAGTTGTGTGGAATGCTGGCATCACTGCCTTCCCCTCAGACATTTGAATTGACTCATTGTGCCCAGCATTGCATAGCTAACAACCTTATCAAATGTGCTCTGGAAGTTGGATTGCTGGCAATTTGGAATTTGCTCCAGAAAATCTACCAGGAAGGATAATCTTCACCTATCCTGTCATGTGTAGTTTCTCTTGTCATGATAATGCTGTGATAAGCAAAGCCGTAACTGGTGAGATAGTCATCATCATCATCATCATCATAGATCATCATCATCGTCAGCTGGAGGAGCACTGTTAGTTGTCCCCCCTTGTTACAAAGGCCCAACTTGGCTCAACCAGAAGTAGAAATGGGGGATAAATCATTTCAGTTCACATTTATCAGGTTTGTACTTTCTGAAACAATATGAGAACCAAAACAAAACCATCCTTCAAAATTGACACCTGAATTTTGCGACACAGTCCTTCACCCAAACAATGCTCACAAATGCGTATTTTAGGGGAAGGTGTCCATAAAAATAAACATATGAGTGAAAATTACAAAGAAAAATGCAATGTTAAGAGAAATTGGTTGCAAATGTATAGTCAAAACTGCATACAAATCTTATTTAGTAGGAGAAATTTGCACTAAAATGCTTGAAGAATAATTTTTATGAGGATCTTTTTTTTAAAAAAAATTGCCAGTTGCTGAAGAAATGTGGAGAACTGAATTTAAGACTGGCAAAATGAGAAAGTGAGAGAACCAGAACTGACAGATCCTTCCATCCCTACCTGTGGCAGAGCCAGTGCTATTTGCCCTTCAGCCCTTTGCTTAGTTCAGAATGTATTCCTTAATAAAAATCTGTTGCCAACCAGGTATGTCTCTCTTACCTCCATGACAACTTATTGTGAAGGGATGAGAAAAGCCATATCTTTTGCAGTCCCCTTATCCAAAAAACAAAAGTACAAGACCCCTCTCCTTCTTTGTAGCTGGTCACTCACCACTCTCATCCCACTCTGTGCAAACACCCTCCAAGATTCATCCAAGATAGGGGAAGGACTCTCCGCATCTTCACGTTAGATGAGCATGCAAAATCTTGTCACCCGACAAAGTGTAGTCATTCTGTTAATTTATTTTTGGAAAGTTGAAACAATGAGTTCATTAACATTTTGCAAAATGAATGAGTAACATAACAAGAGATTAAGAGATTAAGACACAGACCAATAATGGTGTCTGGTTTGGTGATATTTGCCTTTGTTCAGTCTAATCATTTCAGAAGATGGTCAGTGGGTTCATCTCCCATTTGTAAGTAGTTAATTCTGAACTTGATTTTATCATCTGCAATTTTCACCCCCTCTCTGTTGTGTAAAGCATTTATTAGCACTTGAAGGGAACACTTTGTCATTTACAAATCCAATGATACATATTCAGCGAAGGATCAGATTTAATTGGAAGAGGAGGAGACAAGCTGTGAGGTGTCCAAACAATATCCTCCATCATGCAGATTCGATAATTAGTTAAAATGCACTGGCAAATTGTGAAATAGGGGGGAAATTATGTGAGGTGGAGCATTCTGGCATACGGAAACATGCCTGCAACATCACATGGTTCAGCAGAAATATAAAGGAACTTGGTCTGGAAAGCTGAACTTTTGACACTGAAATTATGCTCGTGTTCCCCAAAGTTCTGTAATCTGTTGCACAAGCCCTCCTGCAGATTAAAACTGGATGCACATACTTCATTCACTTACAAAAAAGTTGATTAGCTCCCAGAATAATGGGCAGACATCCTCCTTGAAACTGCAGGATAGCCCAGTTAATTGTGTTACACTCTGAAAATTAACCTGTTGTGTTGGATACATGCATTACCCAGTGTCTGTTGCAGCCCCTTGCTGTATTGATTGTCTGCCTTCCCCCACCCCATCCCTGCTACAAATATACAGTGGCATCGCACATTCCGATCTATGCATGCAGGAAACATGTTTTCCGAGTTGTTTTAAATACCACCTTTCCTCTCATAGGAGTCTAGAGCAGTTTATAACATGATAAAATACAATCATAATAAACCAATAATTGCACTATTAGAACTGCATCTCAAGAAAAAACTGATGCAGCAGACCATAATCAATGGTGATGCTTCTGGGATTCCCCGACACCTGTCAGGACAGGGCCACTGACCGATGGGGAATCAAGGCAGTGGTGGGGAACTTTTTGGTTCCACAAATCTATAAAGCAGCTTCATGGTAACCGTTTAGAGTTATTTTTGTTGCCATAAATAGTTATTGGCACAAGCCAGGCACATCACAACAAGTATGATAATCAGTTGTGTATGTTTGTTTTATACTAGGAAGTATTTGTGTAAAAATAGGCAGAGTGTGTTGGTTTATCGTCAATATGTGAAATGTAGGGAAAATACCAGCTGGCACATGAATATGGTCCAGGTGAATGGAAGCCAAGAGGGAAAAAAATGGGCGGTGAGTGTGGACAGCTTGAAGGGCATAGTCTGAGACAACTAATGTAGTAAACAGCATCCTTGGTTCTTAATTGTCCTGATGGCATTTGTCTATATAACAGTACTCCTGTGGAGGGCTAAAGTCTGCTGGGAAAGTGCCTGGGAGAGTGACTCCAGGGTAACAATACCCTGGGAGAGGTGAGCACTTTGCTACATGCTGAAGTGTGCACGCTCAAGGGCTCTTGCCCTGTGGCTCTTAGCCTGTGATACAGTGCGTGTGCCATCTCTCTGAGCCCAGCAGAAATAGGAGTGACTTACCCTGCTGTGGGCTCCTAACTCAACCTGAGGGCTGGCCTAAGACATTCTGCAGCCTGAGGCAGCATGGCAAATGATGCCCATGCCCAATATCATGGTGCACAGTACCTGAGGCTGACCATGCCATTTTGGCATCTGAGGCAGAAAATCCCACTGGTGTCTCGCCTTGGGTGTCAAACAAAACAGTAACAAATTGGGTGGAGCAACAGATGTGACTCTTACCCTTGTAGAGTAGGCTACCTTCCAACCATGCAACAGTGAGAGTTTTCTGTACTAGGGGTAGCCAGTGTGGTCCCCAATTCCCACAGCTGCACAGGTGGCAGGGCACGTAACCCCTGAGCTACTCACTGTGGGGGTGATCTTTAGCTCGCCCTTGACACCCAGGAGACACGAGTGGGGATTTGAACTCACAGACTCTGGACTCCCAGCCAGGCTCTCCTCCCCACTGTGCTATACCAGCTATTAACAGAAATAATAGGGTGTTTAAAACAGAATTAGCTGGCCCTTGACACCCAGGATTTGAACACACAGACTCTGGATTCCCAGCCAGCTGTCCTCCCCACTGTGCTATATCAGCTCCTGTTTGCACTCTAGATTGGTCCAAATAAATTCAGATTGATTTGACCCACTTCAGAGCTGCCTAAATCCACTTTAGGCTGGGTTCAGAATTCAGGAATTAACTGAAGTCCTGCCTGGCTCTAAAAACACCATTCCCTTCCTCCCTGTCATTCTGAGGAGAGTTTGGGGAAATGTTACTGTTTCAAAAAAGGATTGCTTGGGTGCATTTACTGTAATTTTTGCATGGTGTACACAGGCTTGGCCATGATGCTTGGTTGGATCAGAATACTGTTCAGTTCAGTTCAAATGGTATGTTAAGCTTCTACATCAAGTATTATTCTTTGGAAAATTCCATAGTGAGTGACATTCTGATGCCATAAGTGTTTGCTGAGTCCTTGCTTCTTAACTGAAAGCTAAGCAAAGAGCTGTCTGCCTATTTTGTTAAAGCACCTGCATTTATCTGAACAGAAAGAGTCAAATCATTATATGAATGGACCCAGGTGCATATATTTGAAGAGTTGCTCACTCAGAGAATCAGTTAAGCACACCTGAATGCATTTGCAAGTGTAATAATTTAATAAACACCTCTAACATTAAGAAGCAATGCCTTTAAAAATATTTTAAATTCCTCAGTGTGTGCTAGTGTTACTTTACAAATTCTGAGGCTTACAAATTGAGACAAGTGAGTCCAACTAGAAGGTCATAGTGCATAATTTAACTTGAATCAAATTGGACAATATCCATGTGTATTAAAGTCACTTTATTTATTATTATTTACCACATTTCTAACTCACATTTCAACCAATCGAGATCCCCAAGATGTCTCAGAATATTCTGCAAAGTATATGGAAATCCAGAGGCAAACATTTAAAAAAGACAAAAGGGAGTATTTGGCAAATCTAGTTTCCGAAGCAGACTCACCTGATCTGCACCCCTTGAACTAATGTATGGATCAGACTTGGAGCAACATTGGAATCTGCACTCCTACCAGATTCCATAAGGAGGTGGCCTACTTTATTTTTTCTTATTTTTACAGATAGCAGTTGCCTAGAATGGCTAGAACAGGGGGGCTGAAATTACAATGGCAATTCTCTCTGGGAGTGGTAGGACTTCCTGTTGGGTCATCACACTCAGGGAGATTGTACAGTATAGAAAATTCTTGGCTACCCTCATGGACCTTATAAGTACTTTATAAGCATATTTTTAATAAAAAAGTTTTTACTAAATCTGTGCAGATTTTTAAGGATTCTCCAGTATTTCCCCCTTTTTATATCTGCATGGAAAGAAGATAGAATGAACTTGGTTTGAGGCACCTGTGGAAATGGGAGGGAATAGCCTAAGCCTGAGCCATCTGTCCCTATATAAGACAATAAGAAACAATTCATGGTAAACACTGGAAGCAGTGTTCAAAACTAATTATTTGTGCTCTGCATCCTACATCTTGAAACCTAGAAGAAGACTTTATTGACCTTCTACAAAGCACCATCTGAGTATATCTGAAGTCATTTCTTAGGAGTGAATTCTGTAGAAGGGTGAAATGTGTCACTTAAAAAGAGGACATGGGTTTACATACAATTTGCATTTGCTAATGTATATGTATATGCATATATGCAAATTTAAACAGAATTGGTATAATTTAAAAAGAAATATATCTTATATTACCATAAAGGGGAAGTCTGTGAAGGCTCAGGCTGCCATCCACTAAACGTTGATGAGCAACTTCAAGACCCAGGCTCTCCCTTTTTAGGTTTGTTTGAAATCATTAAACTGGACTTGAACCAGACAGCCCTTCAAATAGAACACTCCTTGAAATAGAGGATAATCCTTTGTAACATAGGTAACATGACCACCTAGCAACCACAGAAAAAACCAAGTACAGCCCTTGCAAGTTAATCTTGCAGCCTCTTGCATCTGCTGCTGGCTGGGTCAGGAGGCATAAGAGTCCAGCTGCCCTTGGGAAGCGGATCTACTGCTGGTGGGGTCACCACCAAAGGGGCAACACCTTTAGGGAGTTCCGAGGGCGAGGGTGCTACCCCCTTTTAATACCTGTCTTGGAGCTGGCTGTGAGGGCCTGCACCTGGTGTCAGGCCAAGGAGACAGTAAACTAGGGTTGCTGCTGGTGTACCGTCTACCCTGCTGCCCGGCAGCTTCTCTGACTGAGCTGGCAGAGGCCGTCTCAGCTGTGGTGTTGGAGGAGCCCAGAACGATAGTGCAGGGTGATTTCAGTGTGCATGCTGAGGCTGCCTCTAGTGTTCCGGCTCAGGATTGCATGGCCTTCATGACGACCATGTGGCTGTCTCAAGTTGTCACTGGCCCAAAGCATAGGGCAGGGCACACCCTCAACTTGGTTTTTGCTCCAGATGGAGGAAGGGGTGGTCTGGAGATAGGGGGTGGATGTCACCCCATTGTCATGGTCAGATCACTTTCTGGTGAAGTTTAGATTTATTGCTCCAATCCTTCCCTGCAGGGGTGGTGGACAAATTAAGATGGTCCTCCCCCAGAGACTAATGGAATCCACAGGATTCCTGAATACCCTGGGGGAGTTCCCAGCAGATACAGCAGGGGACCCTGTTGAAGCCCTGTGGAACAGCGAGGCGCATCAGGCTCTTGACACGGTTGCCCCCAAGCGCCCTCTCTGACATTGTGGAGCCTGGTTTGCACCTTGGTACACCAGTGAGCTAAGGGCAATGAAACAGTCTGGATGACGGCTAAAGCGCACGTGGCAAAAGACGTGCTGTGAGGCTGATCGGGCACGAGTAAAACATCATAACCATGCCTTCGGCATGCCCCCTCCCTGTTGACTTTTCGCCGAGCCTTGAAGACCTGGCTCTTTAGGCAGGCCTATGGGATCTCTGGGGTGGGCTAGATTTTATACTGTATTAGCGTAGGATGGTCTGTTAGATGAGATGTTATGATATTAATATTATGATGATTATGTATATGTTGAGATTGTATTTTATATTGTACGTCGCCCAGAGTGTCCGTTCGGTCGGACAGATGGGCGTCTGATAAATAAAAGTTTATTATTATTATTATTATTATTATTATTATTATTATTACTGTGTGGCATTGAGGGCAGCGAAGAGGGCCCACTTCTCTGCCTCCATCACATCCTCAAGTAGCCTTCCAGTGGAGCTTTTCCATATGGTCAGGAGTCTGTTGACATCAACTCCAGGAAATGGAGTTTTAGACCCTTCAGAGGCCCACTGTGAATTGTTTGCAAGGCACTTTCAGGGTAAAGTTGCTCACCTCCGTAGCAGTCTTGATGCCCCATCCACATCTACTGTAGTCCCCAGTGAGGTGTCCAGTGCAACGTCTGCTGCAACCTCTTGGGAACTGTTTCAGTTGATGCGGCCTGATGACATAGACAAAGCGCTTGCGATGATGCGACCAGCAACGTGTCCACTCGACCTTTGCCCTTCTTGGCTTATTAAAACTTGCTGAGGGGGGTTGACCAAGTGGATCCAGAGTGTGGTCAACACATCATTGCAGGAGGGAGTGGTTCCAGGTGCCTTGAAAGAGGCAGTGATCTGACCACTCCTGAAAAAGCCCACCCTGGACCCATTGGTTTGTGACAACTACCGACCGGTTGCAAATACCCCCTTTTTAGGGAAGGTGTTTGAGAGGGTTGTGGCGCAGCAATTGCAAGTACTCGTGGATGAAACAGATTATCTTCACCCATCCCAGTCTGAGTTCAGGCCTCGTTATGGGACTGAATTGGCCTCGGTTGCCCTGATGGATGACCTTTATCGGGAGAAGGACGGGAAGTGCGACCCTGTTACTCTTACGTGATCTCTCAGCGGCTTTTGATACCATTGAACATGGTATCCTTCTGGGCTGACTTGTTGAGATGGGTATTGGAGGCACTGTTTTACAGTGGATCCTATCCTATCTCCATGGTCGCTCTCAGAGAATAGCATTGGGTGACTGTCTTTCGGCCCCCTGGCAGTTGTGCTGTGGGGTGCCGCAGTGTACCATCTTGTCCTCCATACTGTTAATATCTATATGAAGCCCTTGGGAGCAGTCATCAGGAGCTTTGGGGCAAGGAGTCAGCAGTATGCTGATGATACCCAGCTCTGTTTCTCAGTAACATCTGAATCGGGAGAGGCTGTGCAAGCCCTGGGCTTGGACTCGGTGGTTCCCCAGTTCGGATAATTGGTCAGTTGCTTGCTTTGGATGGGGTCATACTCCATCTGAAAGACCATGTTCGTAGTCTGGGCATGTTCCTGGATCCATCTTTGTCACTAGAGGCCCAAGTGACCTGAATGGCTAGGAGTGCCTTTTACCAGCTTTGGCTGCTCAGACAGCTACGGCCGTTTCTGGACTAGGATAGCATGACCACTGTTGTCCATGCACTGGTTACCTCCAGGCTGGATTACTGTAATGCGCTGTATGTGGGGCTGCCCTTGAGGTTGGTCCGGAAGTTGAAGCTGGTGCAAAATGTGGTGGCAAGACTATTCACTGGGGCAGGGTATCGACAACATGTCACCCTGCTACTGAAAGAATCGCACTGGCTGCCCATTTGCTACCACGTCAAGTTCAAGGTGTACAAAGTCCTATACAGCTCGGGACCAGGATACCTGAAAGACCGTCTTACCCCTTATATACCCAGCCAATCACTGTGCTCTGCAGGTGAGGGCCTCCTGCAGATACCATCTTATCAGGAGGTTCATTCTACACAATATAGGAAATGGACCTTTAGTGTGGCGGCACCTACCCTGTAGAATTCTCTCCCCTTAAATATTAGGCAGGCATCATCTCTGCTATCTTTTTGGAGCCTTTTGAAGACTTTCTTCTTTCAACAAGCCTTTTAAGTTGAGACCTATCCCAGTCTGCGTCTGTGTTGGAATTGCTTTTTAATATGTTTTTTTAAAACCTTTTTTTCTAAACAATATGTTTTTAACTGTTTTTATTTAAGATGTTTTTAAAGCTTTAAAAAAATGTTTTTAAAGTTGTTTTGTTTTAATGTATTTTAAGGTCTGTTTTTATGATATTTTAAAGTGTTTTTAGTGCTTTTGTTTGCCGCCCTGGGCTCCTGCTGGGAGGAAGGGCGGGATATAAATCAAATAATAAATAAATAAATAAATACTTTTACCTCAGATGGCTGATCCCAAGTCATACTGGGAGGTAATATGGAAGAAGGATCTCTAGAAGGTATCCCACCCCATGGTATTAAATTTGTTATTTGTACATTCTACAGTTTAAAACACCCAAATAAATAAATAAATAAAATGACAAGCCTAAACTACACCCATAAAACACAAAAATCAACAAGTCTCCCAATGGATACTGGCAGACATAAGCATGTGTAGCCTATATTTTATAAATGATATTGGCTGCCAGTATACTTATGGGTCTAATTCAAAGAGCTGCTGTTAACTATTAAAGCCTTCATGTCATGTGCATGAGAGTCCCTGTGTGTATGTGTGTTTGGGGGTGCCTGGGATGTGTTGGGGGGGTTGGCAAGTGATAGTGAGCTGGGGGCAGAGACCCTCTCATTATACAGTATGTAGCTAGGCCCTTCGGATGTTATTTAAATCTTGTAATTTGATTTGGGGTCTAGACAGGGCTGGTTCTAAAGGGCGGCCAGGTGCTGCACAGAGAAAGGTAAGTAGAGTGGGGGAATGGTGGCGGCTTGGGATCTCCAGCCCTGCGATCGGCTGTACCAATCCTGCTGCGAATTGCAGAAGGGGAGTGCCGGGGCCTGGGGTAGGCTGGTGGCCAAGGGACCCAACATGCCTGGGACCAGCCCTGGGTCTAGATGCCCTACCTTTTAAACATTTTTGCAAAGGAACATTTTGTTATTTGTTATGATTTGATATCATACTTTAATTTGTTTTACTTTTTATTCCTTTAACCTTGCTGTCACCATAGGAAAGGCGCATCTTGATGTTTTAAGCATATAAACATAAATATGTAAGTAATTCTTTGGCAAACTGAGAAATATTTCATTCTTTGAAATATTCTGATTTGTAATTTGACTTGTTCATATTACAATATTGTGTACAGCTAAAAACATAAATTATGACTTTGCCCCACTGAAATTAATAGGACTGAGCAGACATGGTTAGGCTTGCAGTGTTAGCTGTGGAGTTCACTTGAAATGCACTCCTAAAACTATCTGTTTGGAAATAAGACCCACTGGGATCAATGGGAGTTATTTCCTGGTCAGTGAATATCAGATAGTAGCCTTGCTAGGGTTAAGGAGAGCCCTCTCTCTCAGCTTCATCTACTTTAATTATTGTCAAGATGTTAAAATTTTGTTTTGAACTCCTTGGAAGAAAAGGTTACAAATATTTTTAAATGTTCCCCCTAACAGCCTTGTTTTAAAATACCCCTTAATTCTATTTAAGCGGTTGCTTTTGCAAGAATCTTTCTCCACAAAGACATATTCACCATCTCCTGCTAGCTGTTATGAGTTTTGTTTTTACCATTGGTTAGGTTTACTGAACTGATGGCATGGCCCTCTGCTTGCCTACTCAGAAATAAATCCCCCTGAGTTCAATGGGATTTACTCTTAGGAAAGTATGTATAAGGATTGCAGACTTATTGGTTCATGTGCTGTGCAATAATTTGAGAACTGCACAGTTGAAATGCAGCCATCAAATAGATATAACAAAGAAATAAATATTACTTTGGTACTGTAAGGGGGAATTGATCATTTGGTGGTGGTTTGAAATGTGTATAACACATAGTATTCTGGAGATAGACCATCCCTTTGCATTCATGCCTTGTTTGTGACTCCCCCAGAGGCATCTGGATGGCCAATGTGGATATAGAATGCTGGACTAGATTGACCGTTGGTCTGATCCAGAAAGGAAATTCTATGTTCTTATGTTGTGTTCCTCTCTATAATGTACAGAGAATGAAATAAATCCTGCAAGTAAGCACTTTAGAAGTCAATAGGATTTAACCTGTACAAATCTGATGGAAAGACTGAACCCACTGTTCCTATTCAAGGTGGTTAAGGTCAAAACCGTCTAACCATTTTTGTTCTTCTGTCATAATGCTACTTGTGGAAAGTATTAGGGCTTTAAAATCAATTTATTAACAGACCTCTATTAACTGTCTGCATGTCATTATTGTTCCCTACTAATATATATTTGCTAAGAACATGTCTTTACACATTGATTGCACCACATTTTCATTTATGGATACTTACAAACAAATTAGCCAAAAACAAAGCCCACCTTGTCCAACATTTCTGTTGATTCTGTCCTGCTGGGTGTTTTCTTGTTCCTCTAACTGTTGCTTTTTCTTGCTGCCATTTTCTGTGTTCTTTCTCCTCATTGTCCCAAGCTCATTTGCCCATCCCACTGTTTAATTCCAACTGGTTGTGAACTTGTGTCAAACTGCACTATTCTATCTGTGAGCATCTGTAATATTATTACATCAGATGTAATCATAGGACATCATCAACAAAATGATTCAGATTTCAACAAGTAGTGGAATTTTGAAGCCACCACCTTGTTGAAGCTAAGCAGGTCTGGTTCTGATAAGTGCCTGGATGGGTAACTACCTGGGAACCACATGCACGCAGCCTTGGGTTCCATGGTGAAAGATAATCAGGAGAAGAATGTCAAAAAACAAGCAAACAGCAGAAGCCAAGGGAACAAAAGAGATGGAATCCGTTGGGCAATGCTGATTCAAAAGCATTCCGTCAACCTAACAGGCCTGTATCTATTTGAGTTCATTCTTTGTCCACTAGCCACCACTTTTACTGATCTGTTTTTTCCCTTGCAAACATTATTGATATTAATATCAATATTTTTAAATGAAATATAAATGAAAGGAAATATTGATAAAATTATTGTTCTTAATATTGATATTTTAGAGGTAATTTTTTTAAACCCATTTTTGAAAATAGCTGTGGAGAATCACTACATAAAAATCTGATTTGCAATAATAGAGAATAAGTGAATTAATGGAAAATGTGGTACCAAATCTGAATTGGGTGGAATTCTAGCACATCCCTAGTTGGACAGAATTCAAATGCGATTAATGTGTTCACACTGAGTGCCAAAGATTGTGTTTGGGTGTTTTTGTTTTACACTCATAAAAATGAAATAAGGTAATTCTGGCTTAGCCACAACATGAAGGAAAAGAGAGGGATATTGCATTAAACAAGCTTGCAAGAGCAATAACCCACCAAGTGTATCGTAGCCCACCAAACATATATGGCAGTCCATCAGAGGCTTGATAAAATTCTTGTGCTTGCTACCTGCCTGGGACTGCTAAAATGAGTGGTGGGGGTTGTCTAGCCTAAGGTGACCTCACAATTCATGGTCAGGTGGCTAAGTTAGGCTCTATGGGTCACAGGTTGTGCAGGCCTGATATAAGAACTGCCTCAGTAGATGAGACCAAAGTCCATTTAGTCCAACATCCTGTTTCCAGCTGCAGCCAGATGTCTTGCAAGCAGAACATGAAGGTGATGGCCTCCTTTTATTGGCCAACAGCAGCTGGTATTCAGAAGTGCACCACCTCTGTACAGAGACGCTCCATTTACCTACCATGCTCCCAAACCATCGATAGGACTACCCTCATTTAATTTGTCTAACCGATTTTTAAAGCTGTTCAAGCTAGAGGCCATCACCGCATCCTGTGGCAGTGAATTCCAAAGGAGTTCGGGGAGAGAAGGAATGCAGGAGACTTTTGAGTGGCAGGAGAGTTGGAGGATCAATAGTCATGGGAAGAGATACTTCACTTCAGTGAGAATTCATGTAGTTTGGTGCCACTTTCTCCCCAAAATTGTGCCCAAAGCCCTTCAGAGCATATCAGATGAATAGCAGTAAATATTCAAACACACAGAGTGAACAATCACCAAGTGTCACCAAGTAAATACATGATTAGAGTATAGATATTTCAACAAAACTAAAGCAACCTTGTAAAACACTAAAAAATAAACTGATTTAATCCAACCTCTTAAAACCAAACAGCAGAGAGAATAAAACCAAAGAAAAACAAAAAACACTATTTATAAGGCCAAGGGGATGTCCATTCCATTCTCAAGTGACAGCACAGGGTTCTCCACAATTAAGCTGCACCTGTTGCAGCCACGCATCTCCCAGCCCTTACCTTAGTCTCCCCTCTCATTCCCTTTCCACTCTCCCACCTGGGAAGTAAAGATTGCCACTCCTCCTTCAACCCCATGTATGCCAGGATTTCACCACAAGGCAAACATATTTTGTTCCTGAATTACTTCATATTTGCAGGCACTTGCGTTGAAAAGAACATTAAACTTGGGCTTTCTTTCTGGACACTCTCACGCTATCAAAGTGTGCTTTCGAACATGCTTGGGGACTGTCTTTTCTTTTTCTTGCATGCCCATGCACTCTCAGGGTATTTGTTGCAAAGAAATGTGAATGGAGAAAGATGGCTGTTCCCTTGTAACATTCTGGTTTTGTCTCTCAGTCAAGTGCTTTTCTAAAGCTGTTCTCCCCCCCTCCGCCCCAGACTATGTATTTTGCATGGGTGGGACAGTGGGTTATTGTTAGCCTGTTAGACACAACTCAGTCTGAATGCCCTTCAGGAGCTTGTGAAGCAAGTCAGCTCGATTTGCATTTGTTCCAGTCACAAAGGTTTATAGGTCAGTGGAGGCTGGCTGGAAAAAAAATTCACCATGCCTTTGCACCATTCTTCTACGGTTGTCAGGAATTCAAACGGGCTGGTTTGTATATTTCTCCTCGGCCATGAATATATGATGGCACAGTCTGGAGTTGCTTTGTTCCTTGGGAGCTTGGTACCAGCTGGGACTAAGATGGAGGACATGGCTTGATGCCAGTTTGCCCATCCCTTCCCTCCCTCCTTTGCCTCTGTGCCTTTCCTTCCTTTTGCCCATACTAATCGGCATCTGCCTGAATGTCAGTACATCCAGAGACAGTGAGGGGGCACTGCTCACCTGTATGCTGTCTTTCTTACATTTCTTCTCTTCTGAGAAATGAGCCCAGAGGAATAAAAGGCGACATTTGTCGTTTTCATTGGCAGCTTTGCAGGAGCTTAATCTCCATGCTGTTGTCACTATGTATTTCAGCTCATGCAAGTTTACATCCTGAACTGTTTGCTGCCTAGCTGAGGAAAGAAAACACGACTTCTGTCTTACAAGCCAGATAATGTATTTTATTTAATGCATATATTAATTCAGAGAGCCTTTTGTTTTTTACACTTTTTTGCAGGGAAGGGGAGGGAAGGAACCCTTCAAGATAAAAGATTTCTATGAAATATAATGATAAAATTGTATCATCAATGTAATGGTGTTAGGCTTTGCTATGTTGGATATAAAGTGTTCATAGAAGGGGGAAAATCTTTTAAACATTGCTACACTTTAATTTTAGATCAAGCAAAAGGTTGGGAAAGAAAAATCTGCACTTTGAAATTGCAAAGTGCCACACAGATTAAGGGATACCATAGGAAAACCGTAACCTATTAAATGTTGGCAAGACTGCTTCCAGGAGGTTTAGGCTTAGCTTGAAATGCATTTTACATTGGTTTTAATGTCAGACAGGGCTCCCTCTCCTGAGCTGATAAGATCAGTTTCAGTTGCAGAAACCAGTTCATCCCATAGCTGCGTCTGAGATCTGCAGCCTGGAGATTTTCCTTACAGATACATTAAAATGTGCCAAGCGTGATGGTTAATGCCTCCATTTAAATGCAAACGGTGACTCTCCCTTTCTGAATCTACTTAAAAGAGGATTTCTGCAGAATATGGATTGTTTTCCAGTAAGAGGGTTCACTTGGTAGGGAGACTGCTGCTGTAAACTAGTGAGGCCCTGGCTAAATCTCATATTGATGCTTCCATTTGAAACAGCCAGGGAAACCTATTTGAATATGTGAATCGCTGCCAGGTTGGCACAGCCTTTCATTGACAGATTAGAATTCAGCCCATGTCTTTAACTTTTCAGCTGCACAGGCTACAAAACAACATTGCCCTAAACAATTGTTCAGGTACAATTGCTTTATTGTCTCCTACTGTCTCTCGATCAGGCTGTTGACACTAGCTACTTAGGAACATGCACCATTTATTTATTTATTTATTTCAAAATGTTATAACAAACATGCAAATTCATCAGAACTTTTTTGGGGGGGGAGTCATACATCAAATCCTATTTTTGAAAAATGTAGTATCTACATTTGTTGTTGCTTTTTAAAAAAAATCTGTGCTTTATTTTTATATGTTAACACATACACATACTTGTATATGTGTTACATTATAACTAGGCTGCCACATTTAGAAGATTAATTAATAAATACCAAAATCCTATAAGTCTACTCAGAAGTAAGTCCCATTGAGTAAAGGGGTGCAGTTCTCCTCCCACTTACCTGGGAGTAAGCCCCACTGAACTCAGTTGGACTCACTTTGAGTAGACATGTATAGGATCGCACAGTTAGTTCCTTAATTGATGGAATCCAATTTTAATAACTAAAACAGGATGAAGAGCAATTCTGTTACTGTTTTAGGATATTTTGGTAGTGTTGTATAAATGTAATAGAAATTGTAAATGAAAATATTAAAAGATGGCATTTCCTTGCAATAGTGAATGGTAGCTTTTGCCTATTAAATTTTAAGCTATTTTAAGTTTCCTTCAATCTCTCAAAAATGATAATGTTGAGGAACTGGTAATATACCAATATATTTATACTTAACAGTTTCTGTAAAAATCACTTTGTTGGTGGACATCCCTAATTACAACTGATCCAATGCAAACAACTTGCTTTCATGTCCTTATTCCCTCGTTTCAGACTTTCATTAATCTGGGATGGTCAGTGATCACATGTGAATGATGACATTTACCAAACTTTGGACATTTACAGTAGCATATGTTTCCTTTACCTTCTGATGGATGAAATCCATCATGAAGTTACTACCTTTATCAATCTTGCAAATAATTCCAGATCAAGTAAGTTCCTTGTTTTGCACATAGTGCTTTTTATGTGTCAGCAGAACGTATCAATCCCATGCTCTTTTATTCCACATGTAACAAACCATCTTCCACCTTCAAATCCAGCCCATTTGTGAGTTCCAGCTGAGTGTTTCCAGCTAAGCCCCAAACTTCTGGAATGCAGCCCAGCCCTAAGAATTTACTTTCACACCTGCATGTTCTTTCATATTAATCCTCTCACCTTCTGTTGAAACTGGACAGACTCACGTCAAATAAGACACCAATTTAGGGTGGCCAGGTCAGAAGCATCGCAAGCTCTGAGATTGCAGGGGCAGGCCCTAATGATGTCACGGGGTGGGCCCTATTGATGTCATGGGACAGACCCTAGTGATGTCATAGGGGCAGGCTTAGTGATATCATTAAGCATGATATATTAAGCATCAACCACAGTTGCTTGGAGCATACCACTCAAATAAAAAAAAATATCTGACTGGAAATTAAGGTAGAAATCTTAACTAACTGAGGGTATTCCCAGGTCCAGCTGAAATGATGGGATCATTCCTTTTCACCTGCTTAGGAAGCCTGAGTAGGGAACATTTAATCTAGCCTACTTGCTTCTGGCAACAAGGGTTTAAGTGCCCTCAAGCCAGGCCAGTCACCAGAAAGCCATTGTAGGAAGAAGGGAGCCTAGTGTTAGATGGGAGCACTCAGGAGTAAAGATTGATGTCCCTGAAGGCTGCAATTCTAAATATATTTACTAAGGGACTAACCGCATAGAACTCAACAGGATTTACTTCTGAGTAGATATGGATAGGATTGTGCTGTTGGTGAGGCTTGAATAGGGATCCTCTGCAAAGATATCACTATCAAAACAGGGTTGGCAGCTCCCTGCCTGGAATGCCCTGCCTTCCTTTTAACATGGCTGCTCCAAACTCTTTTACAGACTTTACCTTTCACTGCAGAAAGAAGTTTGAGAAATGAATAAGAGAGAAGAAGATTCTCTACCCATTCCTGCCTACCTTGTGGGCTGCTATAAACTCACTTTGACAGCCAACCCAATTCCAGTGAGCAATAATTGACAGAGGGGAAACAAACATGGTTTGTTCTACCTTCACAGGCAGTATGGAACAACAGCAGCTGAAGCCACACTTCCCAGTATGTAAATTCTATTTTACCATTATTAAGCAAGAAACAAACTATCATGCAAACAACAAGGTGCATCATCAGTGGGTTTAACGGGGTGGAGCTGAGCGCATGGAACAACTGTTGTTCAGGGCCAGCTCTAAAGGTGGAGCCCTGGCTGAGGGCCCCATGGCTGACAGGGTCCCCTGAAGGGCCCCTTGTTATGGTGGGGGAGTAGCACTCCCCTTCCATGGCAGGCTCCCTGCTGTGGATCGCAGGGAGGGAGCTGTCTGCCGGCTTGCCGGCCCACCCACTGACCCATGCCTGCACACTCACTCTCCCCCACCCCCTGCCTCGCTTGCCCTCCCCCCGCTCACTTGCTCATCCACTGTCCCAAGGGCCCCTCATTATGGTGGGGGAGTAGCACTCCCCTTCAATGGCAGGCTGTAGCGGATCGCAGGGAGGGAGCTGCCCATCTGCTCGCTGGCCCACCCGCACCCACTTGCTTGCCCGCCAGCCTGAGAGCTCCTTGTTACGGTGGGGGAGTAGTGCTCCCTTTCCGTAGCAAGCTTCCTGCCATGGATCGAAGGGAGGGAGCTGCCGCTGCCCACCCACTCGCTGGCCCACCTGCCCGCTCCCTCCCTCACTCTCCCTCCACCCCTGCTGGCTCCCTCGCTCGCCCTCCCTCTGCTCACTCAACCTTCTGCCCAACCTCCTGCTCATCTGCCTGCCTGGTAAGTCGGGCATGCGTGCATGTGCCAGGGCACAGGTCAGGCTGGTGCCCAAGGGCCCCGGCATGCCTGCGGCCGGCCCTGTTGTTGTTGCTTCTGTGGATATAAGGGAGTGAGATCAGAGATAAATGAAATACAAATAGAAAAAGAAAAGACAGTGATAATTTACTAAATGCAATACCATACCAACCACAACAAGATTCCTATAAGTAAGGCAGAAAACTCAGCATCCCACAATCAGTCAGGGTTCCTAACCAAAAACCAAAACTAAAAAAAACTGTCAGCCAGTCAGCCAAGGTCACCGAAATCCCCATGCAGCACAACCTAACTCTTGGGCTGCAGTTAGTGCAGATTGCTGTGGCACGATTACTGATATGAGACCCTTATCAGCACATAATACCTTTGCTCTGAAATCTGTACTTTGTTACCAGGCCAAGTTCAAGGTGTGCTTTCCATGTTATGGGTGTCACATAGTACTTGTTCTGCTCTTGTAAAAAATGGATCCTTTAGTGTGGCAGTGTCTACACTTTGGAACTCCCTGCCTGTTGACATTAGGCATACCCCTTCATTGTACTCTTTTCAGTACCTGCTGAAAACATTTTTGTTTAGGCAAGCCTATCCAGGCATGTATAAGCTATTGTGTTTATCTGTTTTTAACTCATTGTTGGTTTTATTATTATTATTTTGAATGTTTTTAAATTCCTGTCTTTAACTGTTTTTGTCAATAATTTTATTGTTTTAATTCCTTCTATAAACCGCTTTGAGGTTTTTTACAATAAAATGGTATATAAATGTTGTAAATAAAATACACAAACAAATTTCAGACTCACTGTGGCCCTTGGGTCTCTTTCCTCTTTTAAGAACAAAAGAATCTGCCTTGTACCCAGTCAGGCCATTTGGTACCATCTAGCTCAGTACTGATGACATGGACTAGCATTGGCTCTCCAGGATTCCAGGCTATAGTCTTTTCCAGACACTGAACTTTTGCATGCAAAAGCATGTGCCCTACCACTGAGCTACAGTCCTTCCCCTATTTAAAAAAGTATCTTTTAAAATGGTTCTTTTCAATTCACTATTCACTAATGAATGCACGCCATATCTAGGGCAGATCCACACCATGCATTTAAAGTACAGTAGGGCCCCACTCATACGGCGGGTTAGGTTCCAGACCCCTGCCAAAAAGCAAAGCTCGCCGAAAAGTGGAACACAGTGGCATACCTAGTGTAAGTCTCCTCAGTATTGTTCTAGCTGGGTGAAGGGGTGGGAGTTTTACCCGGCAGCTTCCGAGAACAAGACGGGCCCCATGGCTTGTTGCCGGTGTTCCCCCTCTGGTGGCCCAGCCAGGGAGCTAAGGGGAGACAATGGCCACGATGACTTCACCCTCCAGCAATGTGAGGAGCAGCAATGGCCACCACCTAATCCCCTCTTAGCACCCGAGACCGGCTGCCTGGGAGAAGACCCCTGGATGGAAGTCTCTCCTCTCAGCCAGCACTTCCCAGTTCGGGAGCCCGTCCCACCAGCCTCCCTCTCTGCCGTTTGCCTCTTCAGGGACTCTCCCCCCTCTCCAGGCTACTGTTCTTTGCTGCTCCTGGAGGACACAGCAGAAGCCCTCAAAACCTGACTGAGCGCCTGCCTCCCTGCCTGCCCTTCCCCAGTACCTTTAACTCCGCAGAGAGAGAGAGAGAGAGAGAGAGAGAGAGAGCAACCCCACTCCTCTTGACTGCGCCCTGTCCGGCCCTGCACAGCTTGTGAGGGGGGAAAAAGAAAGCGAGCCTGTGAGGGAAGCAGGCAGGTGGGGGAGGGGAGAAGAGAAGCTACCAGGGCTGGACTGGGCTGGGTTTTGCCCGGCCGGGAGGAGACCTTCCTCTTCCCTTTCTCCCCCAGCTAAGATCACAGACGAGGCAGGGCTGCCTAGCAATTGAACCTGGTGTCCATCCCGTGAGGGAGGAGCAGGAGGGAAGCCTCGTAGAGGCGGGGAGGAAAAAAGGGTGGTGGCATTGTCACTACCGTATTAGTGGAATGCCAAAAAGCGGAACACCAAAAAGCAGGGCCCTATTGCACATTCAACATACATTTGAAGCACATGAATCCCACCACAGAATAATGGGAGGTGTAGTTTGTTAAGGGCAGTGGGAACTATAACTGTGAGGGGAAAACTACACTTCCTAGGATTCTTTGGGGGATGTGCTTTAAATGTATTATGTGGATCTGTACTACTTCATAAATTTTGCCTGCATATAAATCATTTTAATTAATTTTTAAAATGAAAATCAGCTACAAAGTTTACTTGGTGACCATGGGCTACTCACCATCTCTCAGCCTAATCTGGCCCTCAGGGTGAAAACAACAGAGGGGGAACAAGACCACCTCAAGCAAAAAGGGCACACTTAAAATGTAGAGGAAATAATAGTGTACAACCATAGTGTAAAATCAAATCAAATAGAGACAGCATGAAGAAATAGTTATATGAGAATGAATGTAAAAGATGTTTATTATTTAAACAACCTGTAAACATAGTACAATCCAATGCATGTTTACTAAGAAGCAAGTCCCAATGTATTCAATGGAGCCTACTCAAACAGGGAAGTGTGCATCTGACTGCAACCTCAAATTATAAGGAACATCACTCACCCAACCCAAAATTCAGAATCATGCCACTTTAAGCTGTTTTGAAACTGTTTTATACTTGTTTCCTGATTATTTTAAATAGATTTATTTCTTATTGTGAGCTGCCTTGGTTTCCAACCCTACCTCACAGGGTTGTCAGAAAGATTCCATATACACACACTGGAGATGTAAAAATACATAGACCCGATATAATAGTTTACTGTCAAAACCAGTTGGTCATTGCAGAGCATTTTTTTAAAAAAAAGCAATCTTAGTTTGCTACCAAATAAAAGCAGTGACACCTAAATAAGCCCTGCCTAATTGCTTACAATAAAAAAGGATTGGAGGGGGAGAGAAAGATTTACAACACAATCCTTTGCTATGTTCACTCAAAAATCCCATTTATTCACAACACAATGCTAACCATGTCTACTCAAACGTAAGGCCCACTGAATTCAATGGGGTTTACTCCCAGGCATGTGGAATTGGCATTGCAGCTTTCCTCCCAGAAAAGTGAGTATAGGGTTAAAGCTTCATATTGGAAATGTTTTCACAACAGGCTATGAATTAGATAAACATACTGCCCTCTTCGTCAACCCAGGAAAATTTAAACTTGACTCCTTATAATTAGAAGAGTGTAACATATGATAATGGCATCATATGCTACAGTATGTACACTTTTTCAAATTTCTGTTCAAAAATTATTTGAAAGATAAAATGTATACTATGCTATTTTTACAAGTAATTAAAAAACCCTGCATGTACATTTTTATTATAATCATAGTTGAAATTGTTTACTGTGTGTGAATGACTACCAAGATCCTGCTGTGATCTTCAGTTCTACATTTCCTGCTATATTAGAAAAGCAATCTTGCTACTGCTGAAAGTTATACACTCACTCAACTTGTAATGTGCAGACAAGCATTGGAAACTGTTTTCAGGATTTCCAATGGCTTCTAGCTCTTACCTGGATGTCAGCAAAACTCTCATCAGTTACAGCCCAGGCTTCACTTATTGGCTGAAAACCTGAAAGGGTGATTAGAGCAGCCAGTACTAACAGAAGTTGCAGACCGGGCCCTGACATTTTGGTGTATCTCTTGAACCAGACCACCTAGAAACTTAATTTTTTACAAAATGAAAGCTAAGGGTCCAAAGATTGGGGTGACTCACCTAGAGGGGAGACCCAGAGGGGACCCCCAAAAACCAGAGACTCCAGGTGAAAACCAGAGACCTGGCAACCCCGCACCAATTGTTTCCTCTCAATCAAATCTGTTTTTTTTACAATAAAGCGGTATAAAAATGTTGTAAATAAAATACATAAGTAAATTTTGGAGTCACTGTGGCCCTTGGGTCTATTTCCACTTTTAGGAACAAAGGAATCTACCTTATACCGACTCAGAACTTTTGATACCATCTACCTCAGTACTGATGACATGGACTAGCATTGGCTCTCCAGGATTCCAGGCAATAGTCTTTTCCAGAAATTGAATTTTGGACCTTTGCATATAAAGCATATGTCCTGCCACTGAGCTACAGCCCTTTCCCTGTTTAAAAAAGTATCTTTTAAAATTATTCTTTTCAATTCACTAATGAATGCGCAGCATACCTAGGGCAGATACACATCATTCATTTAAAGCACATTAAACACACATTTGAAGCACATGAATCCCACTACAGAATCATGGGAACTGTAGTTTGTTAAGGGTACTGGGAACAATAACTGTGAAGAGGAAACTACACTTCCCAGGATTCTTTAGGGGAAGTTATGTCCTTTAAATGCAAGGCTGATGTGCTTTAAATATATTGTGGGGATCTACTTAATAAACTTTGCCTACATGTAAATTGTTTTAATTAATTTTTTTTTAATGGAAATGAGCTATAAAGTTTACTGGGTGACCATGCGCTACTCTCTCTCAGCCTAATCTGTCCCTCAGGATGAAAACAACAGAGGGGAACCATGACCGCCAAAGGGAGAAGGGCACACAAACTGTAAAGGAAGTAATAATGTACAACCATAGTGTGAAACTGAATACTTCTCGGGACATAGTATGAAGAAATATTTATATAAGCGTGACTGTCAAAGATGTTTATTATTTATACAACCTGTAAAGATATGTAGTGCAATTCTATGATTGTTTACTTGGAAGCAAGTCCCAATGTATTCAGTGGGACTTACTCAAACAGGGAAGCGTGCACAGAACTGCAGTCTCAAGTGATTAAGGAACAGTCACCCAACCCAAGATTCAGAATCATGCAACTTTAAGGTGTTTTGTAACTTATACTTTTTATTGTTATTGGATTTTCAAGGGATTTATTTCTTGTTGTGAGCTTCCTTGGTTTCCAATCGGCAATCCTACCTCACAGGGTTGTTGGGAAGACTCCATACACACACACACCGGAGATGTAAAAATTAATAGACTCCATATAATAGATTATTGTGAAAACCAGTTGGTCATTGCAGAACATTAAAAAAAAATGAGTATTAGTTTCCTACATAAGAAAAGCAGCAATACCTATGTAAGCCATGCCTAATTGCTTTTTAAAAAATAGGATTAGAGAGGGAGAGAAAGATTTACAACACAAGCACAATCTTTTGCTATGTTCACTCAAAAGTCCCATTAATTTACAGCACAATCTTAACCATGTCTACTCAAAAGTAAGGCCTATTTAATTCAATGGGGTTTACTCCGTCTATGTGGGATTAGCATTGCAGCTTTACTCCCAGAAAAGCAAGTATTGGATTAAAGCTTCATATTGGGAAGGTTTTCAAAACATTGTCCTCTTCAATAGCTCAGGAAAAATTAAATTTGTTTGACTCCTGCACACAAGAGAAAAAAAGACTTTTGGTACTGCGGAAACCTATATACTTACTCAATTTATGAGATTTTCAGATAAACAGGAAAAAACAACAGTTTTCTGCCTTTGCAATGGGGTCTAGGTACTGCCTGGAGGCCCAAAAATCTGTTGTCATTCACAACCCTGACTTCACTTATTGGCTGCAAACCTGAAAGGGCAGGGTTAGAGCAGCCAGCTAAGAGATCATTTCACAGCATTTGCTCGGGCAGGGGGGGAGCTGATGTTTTGGTGTATATCTTGTTAACCAGACCACCTAGAAACTTCATTTTTTTTAAAAAATGAACATGGAGAGTCCGGAGATTAAGGTGACTCACCCGGAGACCAGGAGAGGACCCCCAAAATCCAGAGTCTCCGAGCAAAACCCAGACACCTGGCCACCCTAGTCTGAAAGCTTCCATTCACCACCATGTATTTTCCTTGTGTTTGTTAGGTCAGACCTGATACAGCTACATACAACCCACCAGCTATATTTGGTGGCTTGCCAGTGGCTCCATAACCTTGTTTCTGCTGTCCATCTGTGACTGCAGTGATTAAGGTTGTGGTGATGTAAGCTGTCAGTTACATGGCAGGTCACAGCACATGTCTGGTAGGTCATAAATTGCAGAGGCCTGTATTAAATGCTGTCATTTATATGCTTCACCTGTCATATGTAGATCTCTTATAGCACTCTTCTGTGGACCATATCTGATTTTGGTCATGGTGACCATGTGCCCTGATTTGAAGGGCTGTCAGAGGATACCCCTCTATTTGAAGGCATATTGAAGGGCTGTCTGATTCAAGTCAGTGTAAAGATAAAGAACCATAAGGAGGGAGAGCAGGGACTTAAATTACCCTTTAATAGTTAGTATGTCGATGGACAGTAGATTGAACAGGCACAGAGGTCTCCTGGTTACAGTCTTCGCCATTGTAGCAAGATATATTGTATTTCTGTTTAAATTATAATTATAATTTCTAAATTTGCTTTTATACAGATGAATTAGAATATGTAAATTTTATGCAAATCTCTATCCTCCTTTTTGGTAATGTGTAACTGCAGTAATGGTTGGTGGGGCAAGGGTGCTTATCTATCTCCTGTCACCATGTTGCTGTGGCTTACTGGGAAAGGGACGGGAGAGGTTGGCATGGTGCAAATGCACTGACAGGAGCACCGGTTTGACTTCACCGGTGGGTTTGCACCATGCTGACAGCATTATAGAAGTTTTTCCTTTGGATGGGGGAACACTGGAGATTTATGGAGTCTTTGTAATCTTTGCTTTATTAACAAGAATAAGGTAGAGCATAGGATGTCACTCCTACAGATCTTCACAGAACAATTTGTGCAACCACCTACAGCAGCCCCTACACCTAAGTCTGCACCACAGTTTCCTGCTAAGTCCAGCAAGAAACTCTTAGCTCTCAGTCAAACTCCTTCTCTCTGTCCATTCAAATGGCAAACTGCTTTTTACTCTCTCACACACCACATAAGAACATAAGAACATAAGAAGAGCCTGCTGGATCAGGCCAGCATCTAGTCCAGCATCCTGTTCTCACAGTGGCCAACCAGGTGCCTGGGGGAAGCCCGCAAGCAGGACCTGAGTGAAAGAACACTCTCCCCTCCTGAGGCTTCCGGCAACTGGTTTTCAGAAGCATGCTGCCTCTGACTAGGGTGGCAGAGCACAGCCATCATGGCTAGTAGCCATTGATAGCCCTGTCCTCCATGAATTTGTCTAATCTTCTTTTAAAGCCGTCCAAGCTGGTGGCCATTACTGCATCTTGTGGGAGCAAATTCCATAGTTTAACTATGCGCTGAGTAAAGAAGTACTTCCTTTTGTCTGTCCTGAATCTTCCAACATTCAGCTTCTTTGAATGTCCACGAGTTCTAGTATTATGAGAGAGGGAGAAGAACTTTTCTCTATCCACTTTCTCAATGCCATGCATAATTTTATACACTTCTATCATGTCTCCTCTGACCCGCCTTTTCTCTAAACTAAAAAGCCCCAAATGCTGCAACCTTTCCTCGTAAGGGAGTCGCTCCATCCCCTTGATCATTCTGGTTGCCCTCTTCTGAACCTTTTCCAACTCTATAATATCCTTTTTGAGATGAGGCGACCAGAACTATACACAGTATTCCAAATGCGGCCGCACCATAGATTTATACAACGGCATTATGATATCGGCTGTTTTATTTTCAGTACCTTTCCTAATTATCGCTAGCATGGAATTTGCCTTTTTCACAGCTGCCGCACACTGGGTTGACATTTTCATTGTGCTGTCCACTACAACCCCGAGGTCTCTCTCCTGGTCGGTCACCGCCAGTTCAGACCCCATGAGCGTATATGTGAAATTCAGATTTTTTGCTCCAATATGCATAATTTTACACTTGTTTATATTGAATTGCATTTGCCATTTTTCTGCCCATTCACTCAGTTTGGAGAGATCTTTTTGGAGCTCTTCGCAATCCCTTTTTGTTTTAACAACCAATAACAATTTAGTGTCATCAGCAAACTTGGCCACTTCACTGCTCACTCCTAATTCTAGGTCATTAATGAACAAGTTGAAAAGTACAGGTCCCAATACCGATCCTTGAGGGACTCCACTTTCTACAGCCCTCCATTGGGAGAACTGTCCGTTTATTCCTACTCTCTACCACCCTGGAGAGCAATATGTCTGATGACAACCCAGACCTGCAAGTGAATTGACTAGTCAAGAAACATCCCAGAGCCATTAAAGGTAGGTTTAGGCTGCAGTTCCATACCCATTTGGGAGTAAGGCCCATTGAACGCAGTCAGGCTTTCAATAAATAAATAATTCTGAATATGCAGTTCTGAATAAACTTCAATAGGATTGTGCTGAAGGATTCTTTTGTCAAATCCCTGACTCAAATTAGGTAACCCTTTCCAGCAGAACCAGAACAATAGCTCACAGTAATTCACAGTAATCAAGACAGCCCAAACCCACAATAGTATTACCATTTAATAGATCAGAGCAGAGGTTTCAAAACTGTGGTCTGCAAGCTTAATCCAGGTGGCCCGTGACTTGTCTGTAATAATATAATTAAAAATTACCCAGGATCTAGCACAACACGTTACAGTTGCTACAGCAGACAGACAAATCATGAAGTAGTCCATGGAGACCCTCAGCAATGTTCAAGTCATCTGTGGGGGAGAAAGTTTGAGAACAACTGGATTAGAGGCAAACTGATTGTCAAAAGTACTGACATTTTGTTTTTTAATCTGAAGCCATATATGCTTTCTGTGGTCTAAAATATTTTCATAATCACAAGTGTAGCTTAGGGTGCTGGAGGCTCCGTATAACTAGCTTTAGATCAAAAGAAATGTTAGACTGTGATCCAAACATAGGCATACCTTTCTTTCTTCTTACATTTCCCCCCTTCAAATATTTTTATTCTTCATGGCTTCTAAGGCGCCAAATTGTTCCTGCTTATTGCAGATAATTTGCAAAGTTAATTATTTCTTGCTGTTATTCCTTTAAATATAATATATTCTTCCTCTCCCTCTCATCCACACACCAACACCCAGTAACAAACATAGCTGCATTCCTCTTTAAGTGCCTCTTCGAAGCTACATTTAACTACCCCATTAATCCTCAATGCCAAATGAAACAAAACCTAACTAGGTGTAAATGCATTTCTTGACATCCATCCCTGGTCTCTCTGGCCTCTCCATTTCCTCCCCTCTTGTTATCTGTGGAAATTAAGATAATAAGCTCTTCAGCTGAGATAATATTGATAGTCCTGCTGCTATTACTACAAACACCAACAATGACTGCACTGTCCAGTTAGTTGTACCTAAGGAAGCAACCCTAACCCATCAGTAATGATAGCTGGGAGAGGGGTACAATGAAGCCTCTCTTTCCCAGTGGAGAGGAGCACCACTGATGGGGACTCTATTGTGGCAGAGGCCCAACCTCCACCTGAGTGGCAGGAGGCTACTGCCTGTGGCACTCCTACCAGTGGCTGACAGCGTAGGGCCCAAAATGGGGAATTTCAGGGGTGGAAATAGGTGGCCAAGGATCCACTGGATGGTTTGCTAGCCCTTTGCCAGGTGTGGGGCTCAATCTGGGCCCTTCTGCTTCACCAGCCTGGAAATACTACACCCACACCCCCTGGCAGAAACTGACAGGGCTTTGGATGGGGTAGCGACTCTGCTCCTTCAGTCCTCCCCCAGGCTGAGTTAGGTGTGTTCTGCCAGTCTCCTTAAAGTTGGGAATTGTTATGTTTAGTATTGGCATTTTTGCTGACTTATCACTTGCACCATTTCTGATTTCAGTGTTATGAGGAGAGGGTTTGGGGGAGGGACAGGATTGATAGCAATATTCACAAGTCTGATCTTGTTGTATTTAAAACTGAACTACATGGAAGGGGACAGAGAGCATTAGTTGTGGTTACTTTTTTAAACCTCAAAATATACAAAGACAGAATTTGCTACAGAATAATGACTTATCCTCCAAAACATGGGAGTGGCTCCCTGGCTTTCCCTATTGCTTTCAGTGGAATCTGTTGCTTAGTGGTAGAGCTCACGCTTTGCAAGCAGACGGCAAGCACCCCTCTTTCCTGGTACCTAGGCCTTCTAAAACACTAACCTCATTCTGTCCCTATTTTGCATTTTGGGGAGATGTTCTAATCAAATCTCTGAGTATGGCATAGATGCTTCTTGACCGTAGTGCCATGTATGCAAAAGGTTGCTCATGGACCCAGAATGCCAACACACTGCTTCCATTCCACCCTCACACAACTGCCTATCTAGAAAGTATGTGTTGCCAAATGTGTGTGGGTAGCAGAAAATATAACCAAATCCTTTGTGGATTTATTAAATTTATATCCCACACCTTCCTACAAAGGAGCCCAGGGGAGCAAATATATCAATACTAAAGCAATACATTTAGTTCAAGATCCTTAAGGCATTTTTTAAAAAAGTAAGCTAGTCTGGTCAGCTTGATAAGCGCCAGAGAAGCACCTGCAGTTATGTGTAAGGGGAGGAAGGTCCCCATGCAGGAATTCTTGCTGTGAAAATATTAATACTATAACTATCCAAGAAATGCATCCCAATTTTCATATATTAAATGTTGGGGGGGTAAAGGATCTCGGGGGGGAATACCAGAGCTTGAGGAATCAGAGAGTTGGGTGAAGCAAAGCTGGACTAGATAGTCTAAATCTGGGGATGGGCAGGTCTCCTTAAGTCTGTCCCATTTCCTATTTATTTATTTATTTATTTATTTATTTATTTATGGCATTTATATTTCGCTTTTCAGGCAGACCTCACAAAGCAGTTTACATTTATTTATTTATAAAAATATTTATATATCCCATCATTAAAAAAAACCAAAGCGCAGAATAAAATCATATAAAAATTTAAAACCAGAAATCAACCAATTATTGTAGAAAGATATTGTCTCAATTGCCTGCAGAGGTTTGGTGACATAGAGAGGTTTTCAGCAACCATTAAAAATCAGCCTGCTGAATCTCTGTTGGCAGAGCATTCCATACAACTGGGCCAACAACACTAAAGGCTCAAGTTCTCGTTGTTGTCAGATGAGCCTTGCCAACTCAGGGGATGACCAATGATATTCTGGCAGATGATCTCAGCTATCCAGCTGGGATATAAGGGTTCAGGTGGTCCCTAAGGTACCCTTGGCCTAAGTTGTTCAAGGCTTTGTAAATTAATACAAGGACCTTTAAAATGGTTTGGTAGTAGATGATAGCCAGTGCAGATGTTTTAACAATGGTGTCACATATTGTCTGTCATGTGCCTCCATCAGCAGTCGGACCATTGCATTCTGTACTAGCTGCAGTTTCTGAACCAGGCCCAAGGGCAGCCCCATGTAGAGTGCATTGCAGTAATCCAGCCTCTAGGTTACCATCACATGGACTACAGTGGTCAGGCTATCCCTGTCCAGGAACAGCTGTGGCTGGCAAACTAGACAAAGCTGGTAAAAGGCACTGACAGTCACAGGCCTATTTTGTCACATGTTGCATTTTTGTATGCATTTACCTGAAGTATTATTTTTCAATGCTTTTAATGCATTTTTTTTTATAAAACACACATTTTATATGCACTTTAACCATGGAAAACGTGCATATTTTGTGTGCACATTTTGTGCACCCAAAGTGCATTGCAAATCCAGAGGAGAGTGTAATCATAATTCAGTTGTAGTTATAAGCAAGTATGATCCATGAGCAAGTTCCATAAGCGAAAAGCAGACTGAACAAATTCCTCATCCATCTGCATCTCACTCAAAATGTGTCTTATTAGTCATCGCTCTGACTAATTTTTTGTTGAATTATGCCCAGTAATAATAACGCATACACACATATGTGTAGCAGTGTCTTGAGAAACACTTGGGTTGAAGCATTTGTCACACAGTGAATAATGTGATGCTGATTATCAGCCTTTTTTATCAGCACATTTGTTGTGCTTTTCCCCCTCATCTAAATCAACAATTTAATAGACTGGAATAGAAAAATATATTGTTTTCATGGCCACATGGAGCATGTAAAAAAACCCACACCACACACAAATCCCAGACATTCAATTCATTGCACGCAGACAGGTTCTGTCAGTTGCCAACCTCTTTGGAAAAATGCTGAATGGAAGGTGAAGTTGCAGACAGAGGCCATTTGGATGCCAAGACTGCAACTGGGTGCTCTGGAATTAGCATATCCGTCTGGCCACCAGTGCCAAGCTGTAGTTTTTATGGTGCTGATAATCGATGGGCAGAGAAGAACAACAAAGGATGCTCTTTGCAGTTGGTTGGCAGCAGAAAACAAGCGGTGAGAATGGGGAGGAGGAGGAGGAGGGGCAGACTTAGAAGCATTTGTAAGCAGTCTGCTTGGGAAAGACTAGGCTATGCTGAAATTGTGTTTGTGTGTGCTATGGCGGTAGCTCTGGTGACACCACCACCAAGATTTTTTTGTTTCTTTTTTCTAGAAGAAAGAATTAACTCAAATTTTAATGCAGTAATTAATGGCCATTACAAAAGTAAAGGGGTGTGTATGCATGCACAGACATTCACACACGTCACACGCACATACACATACTTTACATTGTTCCAAAAGCAACAAAAAAATACATAATAAATGTTGATACAAAGAATATTGATACATAAAAACACAGAATATATCTTTCTGAGGGAAATTGTTAACCTCAGTCCCAATGATTGCAAGGAAAATAATTAAGGAAATCAGCTAAGGCTGGATAAATCCCCCCCCCCCCAAGGTGTTGAAAGTATTATGATAGAGGCATAATGGTATGTGACACATCTCCCTGCCTTGCCTTAGATATGTCTGGGCTGTGTTACAGGCAAGCAAATTCTAAGACTGGGCTATGTTGGGCTGTAATATAATTGGAGACTGCAGGCCTGCAATTCCCAATGGACAGGCCACCAATAAGTCCCTGTCAGCTGGGAATTACAGTCAGGAATGTCTTTCTGATGCACAACCCAGCAGAGTGAAGTTCACTCTGAGTTGTCTTATAAAAGTTAATTTATCGGAGTGCAATTTTTTTTTTAAGCAGTTCCTTTCTGGAAAGAGTGTCTTCTACTTAAATTGTGTTGGCCTTAATAAACTGTATTGTTTCCTATAAACTTTGGAGTTTCTCCTGACTTTTGTTCCATGTGTCTAATGCAAGCAGAACAGCAACTGCTACGGGTCCCACTGCAATCAGTGTGTTTAAATGCACTTAGCAGCTCATGCTCAGAATTCAGAGTTTCAAGTGCAAATAAGGTTCCCTTTGCTGTCAACGGGAGAGGAAAAGCTATGAATGGCTAGTTTGCCTCTTTACCTTCTGCTAGCTCTTAGTACACAGCCTATGGTCCTTATGAGTAATTGAAAATACACAAACATTGTGAGGCAGACACAGAATGCACCCCCATGCCATAGGAATCAAACAGCCGACAACTATTTTTATGGGTGAAAACAGGCCACAGCTTTATTGATAACAGCATGTAAGTGGGCTTGGCATGACAGTGTGGCAAGGATCCACTTTCCTTCCAACAGGCCTTGCTGAGGGAATGTTTGTCTCATAACTAGACGTCGGGCAGCCACCCTTGGGTGTTGTCCAGCATTAGACTCCAGTGGGCACAAGCCATATGCACTTGGGATCCTACTGGGCAACCAGTAGGGTGTGTGTGTGTGTTCTGCATAATGCATAGTTCCACCTGAGCTAGAAATGTGGCCCACACACACTCTACTATTTATTTATTTATTTTATTTATTAAATTTATATCCCGCCCTTTCTCCAAGTAGGGGCCCTTATGAGGGTCTCCCTTATGTTTGATCCTGCCCAATGCTGTTTCCGCCTATTGTGAAAGAAGCAATGTATGCCTAAGAGCTGAAGAAGCAGTCACTTAGAGATAGGTGAAAAATCTACTCAACTGAGCCAGTTTCAGAGCCAGTCCATTGACCCTTTTAGGAAAAGCTAAATGATGTACTGAGGCTACTTTCACATTACACTTTATTCCGTTATTCCAACAATTTCTTATCTGGTAATTTGCGCATTATGTTTGACCTTTCGTACGATGTAAAAGCTAGTTCCGGAAATCTATTGGAAGTTTAGTGCTAATTTTCATTATACTTAATACCAGAAACAATCTATTTGCAAACCTGGGAACCGGAAAGATTGCAGGAGCTTTGTCCTAGCTGCATCTACTCACATGACAGGCATCCCAGCATGCAATGCATTTTTGCCCATTAGTCATGCACCAGTTTTTTGCCTGATGAAAACTGTACCAGTATTCTGGCATAGGGGCGGGTAGCAGCATTCCCTTCCTCCTTCCGACCCCCCCACACCTCTGTGTCCAGACACTAACTCAAACAGTAAATTATGGGGGAACTACACATGTATATAATGGGTGAGGGACGGAAATAAGGTGCTGTTTATTTTATTTATTTATTTATTTATTACTTGAATTTATATGCCACTTTTCCATATAAATATGCTCAAAGTGGCTTACAATAACAAAAATGCAAATGATGACATCAATAGCAATCAGTTCAAAAACATAACAACCATTTCAAATCATTTCAAAACATAATCCAACAATAACTCCAACTGATTACCTAAACGTTATCACATTTAAAGTCATCATAAAACATCATAAAACAAGCTATACATTAAAAATATCACATTAATAACAACATTTCAATATTAATAACATAACATTCCAATACAAAAGCAAAGAAGATAGATTTTTGTCACTCTAGCTTTGATGTTAGAGTCTCTGCTGATGGCTGCTGTTGTTACATGAAGACTCCAGGTTCAAAGGCAGACTACCTCCAGACACAGGTGGCCGGAGAGAACCCACAGTGGGAGAAGGCTCTTGCTTGTGGGCTCCCCCCAGAAGTAGCCAGATGGACACTGCAGAAAGGCAAGACACTGGACAAGGCAGCGCCTTGGTCGAGTCCCCAACAGAACAGAGCACCCAGGGCTCGCACAAAGGGTCTCCGGAATGCACGACACGGCAGCAGCAATGTGCAGGACAATTGCACGAAATGTCAGTATATCAGCCAAAAAAGCCATAGTTCCTTAACGCAACAGGTATTGCAGTGTGAAAGGAATTTTAGAAATCACTACCATTTTACTCTGTTAAACTAACGCAATAAGCCCCACATCTGAATGCAGCCCCAAAACAAGGGAGGTTGGGTAGGGAAGCCAGCTTACAAAGAAAGAGGCCGTTGGCAGCAGGGAGCAAGGCTTTTACAGTGTAGGTTCACCCCACCCCCTTCCACATGCTCTCATGGAATCACCCGGAGCTACAGGTGGTCCTGAGAGACTTGGAACACAAGCGGGAGGAAGATCCCTCACCTGTTGCTTCCTGAGTCTGTGCACTACCCCATAACTGGTGCCCCACGCTTGCAGCATGGGACTCAAATTTCTCACCAGTGTGCTGTTTTTTACCAGTGTGCATTAATATTTATTTATTTTATTAATAGCATTTGTTAGTTGCTTTTTTCCAAAAATAGGACTCAAAACGACGTACAAAAAGGAAAACAAAAACGCACTGCATATGAAATAGCTTACAGCAAGTCAAACAATGGCAAAAACAATTTCAAGTGAAATAATACAATAATAGAGAAAAAGCAAATGGCAGATATAACAGCAACACAAAAGCCATACCAACACTATAAATATAACATAATACATTGTAACAATCCTATTACACAACTAGTCAATATGGCAAAAGTAGAAGATAAGTAACCCAATTTCAGCTTCAACTTAGCTACTAGAACCACCCCACGCATGATGTAATTCACAGTCTTATTCTTCTAGTAACAAGGCAGATGCTCTACCACTGAGCTATGGCCCTTAAATTACAATCTGTGATTATAGAAGGTACCACAACTTTCAGTGTGAAACAAAAATCAATTATATTGAAGATCTGCCTCATTATTTGTTTAAATGTATCCTATATAATTCAACTGGGGGGGGATTTATTGGTTCCAGTTCTTAGCTGAATTTGGCTTGGGGTTGTGGCAACTGCTCTGAAAATGTATTTTCCATTAGACTGGGTGTTGATGACAATATAAATAGTTCCTGACAATGTAAAAAAAAGTTTTCTGATAGCTTCTTGTCTATGACATTTATTATCTTGCATTTTTGTACTGAATGATTAAAACAATAAAATGTTAGTTGTGCATCAGTACAGAACATAAAAAGTCAGGCATATAAAGTGGATACTACAAAGATATGCAATTAGAGCAACTTCCAGAAAATATCAGGCTTGATCATTCAGTGGCGATATAGGCTAGAGAACCTGTTGCTGTAAGCAATTGTTTCCATGGAAACAAATGGTATCCATCATGGAGTCATATTTTTCAAATAATAGACAATCATACTTTTTTGCCTTGTGCTGCAAAAATCAATTGCTATGGAGTCTGAACAACAAATGCGTGTTTGAAGATCAAAAATCTGAAGAAAAAATGTCTTGCAGACACTGCTCACCTTGTAGCTCCGTTCCTTCTTTAATTCATGTCCATTTAAAAGCACCCCTTCCTATCTTTAGCCGTGCCCTTTCTGAAAAAAGAGTAATATTTTATATAACAAGGAGAAGATCCTCTGAGCATGAGCAGAATGTTTTATTTACTGTTTTATTTATTTATTAAATTTATATTCTGCACCTTCAGCATATTAAGTTCTTGATCAGCTCATAAAAGATATAAACACAGTACAATTAATCTTTTTTTAAAAAAAAAATAATAAAATGAAACAGCAATAGAGAAACCAAGACAAAAAATTAAGAGAGAGCTAAAAGTCCTGGGGCCTCAGGGATGGTACCTGTTGAAACAAGGTAAAACAATATGGTGATTTTAAAAGATATATCATGCCTTTCTCTCTATCTGATCTCCAATCTAAAGTTAAACACACTCTTTCCCATTTATTTATAGACTGGTGCCTTTCTTTCTTTCTTTTTTTTTTTGCCCAGTTCCCAACTGCTCTTCAACACCAAATGAGGGAGAAGGATATGTTTGGGAAAGGTTGTGATTTAAATTTTAGAATGCAAGGAGAAGGCTGGCAATGGACCTTGTGGAAAATAGCTTGCCTTTTGGCTTCCAACTCGCTTCCCTGAGATCAAGATCCTGAGAAGGAGGCAGGCAGAGCAATCCAACTCATGGGAAGTTGGCAGAAGGGGGGCTGGTGGAGGAGGAGCCAGCAGGAAAGTCCACAGCATCCGTTTCACTTTTGGGGAGCTGGCAGACCGGCTGAACACAGGCTCAGCTGCGCACAGGGATCGGAAAGTAAAAGCCAGCTCTCACCAATGTCCCTACCGGGGAGTAAGCACTCTCCACAGACTTCCACTGTAATTATTTTCTTAGACCAACCTTTTTCCCAGAGTAGCTGTGGCCTGGATTGGGACCTGCAGGAGCTCTCTGAACATGAGTTGGGTGTTGCCTAAGTCCCCCCCTCAGCTCTTCCTCTGATATCCCGACACGCCCATTTCAGGCCTTATGCTAGTTTCTGCCGGCACCCCTTCCACTGGGCTGGGCTTCCCCAATGGACATCCAGCTGAGCTGGCAGGGTCCCAAATCTGCTGCGGCTGAGCTGGGCTGAGGGGTTTTTGCTGGTGGAGCCTGACTAAGCCAGGATCCTGCCAGCTCTGCCAGGGGTCCGCCATATCCAACTCCACTCAGCCCAGCATAAATATGAGTTGGATTGCACCCTTAGACCTCAAAACGTTGGGTCAAACCCTAAGATCTGGCAACCTCAAGACAAAAGTCCTCATCTTTTTTGCTCCCCACCCCCCAGGGAATGGAGATAGGTTTAAGGCAGAGGTCACCCCACTTCTGTGGGCACTTGTACAAGAAGTAATCAGTAGATCAACCTCCATGAACATGTTAAAAATCTCCTTGGGAATGTACAAAGTGTTTGCCTTATTGCTACATAACCCTAGATAGCCTCAAAATATTTGAGATTATTAGTGAAAGGAGCTTCCAGTGTAATATTATTATTATTATTATTATTATTATTATTATTATTATTCACCCTTTACCATTAGGTCCCAGAGCAGGTTACAGAAATTTAAAATACAGTATCCTAGGAGGAGGAATGATGGCAGTGGAAATTGCTGGTGGTCCCATCAATATGTCTAGTCTTGGCAAACACTCACTTCTGCCCATTGCTGGTGCCTTGAGAGTGGGTATCTATATAAATCTGTTTTCTTTTATCATCAGGGAAGAGATAAGAATACAGAGGATTGGGAGATTGTATATGGGTAGGTGATTGTGGGATCATTTGGGCTGAACAGAAGGAAATGAGAAAGGATACTTGTGTCACCAGAAAAAACTGTCATGGAAAGGATAGTTGTAGGAAGGGAAAGGAGTGTGATAAGTCAAAGGAGATGAAATGCTATATAAACCACCCTGGACCTTCAGACATAGTGCAGAATATGGATGCAAACCTGCACACAAGCATACATACATGCATGAATAATGGAACACTACCCACTGGATGTTCTCTGGTGCAAGCCCGTTCAAATGAGCAAGTACTTCTTTGCTCTTGCAAAGCTCCCATTCACTTTAAAGAACTTGCAAAGGAAAATTTCCTAGTGGATTGTGCCTATTGCTCAGGTCTGTCCACCACTCTTAATGGCCCCATGATTTGTCACTTAAGATAGCTACCTTCCCTTGCCTCATAATAGCACTGCCTCTGGACTGGTCAAATAGATAGATAGATTATCCTGGGTATCTCTTCTATACACTATAGCCATTGCACTGTTTCTACACTCAGATCAGATTATCAGAACCTTAGCATTTTAAACGTGGGCTATGAGCACACTAGTCGCCTACAGCACAGCATTTCCATTGGCCACACCTGGAGGGGAAACAGGTTGATCTGCTGATCAGTTGCGAAATCTCTTTGGAGTGAATTTTTTAAAAAAGATGCACTCAAGCTGATCCCACCAAGTTTTACAGTAAAAAAGGGCGGGATTTGACTAGTGTCATATGCCCCCATTTTCAGAAAAGCGAGGAACCGGCATAACAGTAAGTGTGTCTCAACTCATGGTTTGGAGACATGAATTCCACTGCACTAACAAGCATCCAAAGAAGCTGAGACTACAAACTTAGCCAGCTTGAATATAGTGGGACTTACTTGTGAGAAAACGTGAGTAGGATCAGGCTACAGCTGCCCCAGAGCCAGTGCAAAACAATAGTTGAAAAATGTCAGAAATGTCCATAAAAGCATGAATCACAAGATTATACAGATCACTTGCAGCCACTTTAGAAAAAAAGTGGAGAAGTAATTTTTTTTTAGTAATTTATTACTTTTAAGTTTGATTAAACCCACATTTTTCTCATTCAAATATAACTGAAGAGTAGATTAGGTGAAAAACTACTGTTTTCTGTCATGACTTGTAAAACAAGGGTGACTAATCCCCAGTTTGAGGGCCTGATCTGCCCTTCCCCCAAGACTCCACAAATTTTGGCAGCAGTGGCAAAATAAAAAAAATAATGTAGACTAGGTGGGCAGAGCCAAGTGCCCTGATGGAGATACAGATTGTCTCATGTCATCAGAACAATCATTGGATGAATGGGAAAGGAGTGATAATTCCTTCACTTCAGGATGGGGTTAGGGGATGTTTGCAAGTCTGCTAGTGTGTGTGCAGGTAAGTGTGCATGAAAGTGCATGGAGTGAGCAGCCCACTTTTGGCCACACCCAGTTGCCCTGGATGGTTGGCTAAGGGAGAATGTTGCCCTTAAGCCAAAAAGGGTTGCCACCCTGCTGTGGTAATTCAACAAAATATGTACTGAACACCTGTCAGCCAAAGTCAATTGAATCAGTTTGTATCAAAGAACCAGGATCTTCTGGCAAGGTAATATCTCCCTCTTCCCTTATATCCTGTTATACTTCTGCCTGGTCCTTTGCTCCTTCAGCTTGATCATCCTCATCTACCTGGGTATCTCCCACTCCCTTAGTTGATTCAACCCTATTTCCCCTTCTGTCTCCCAGAACATGGTGCCACCATCCTCTCTTCCTGCAAATCCTTTCTGAAAACCTACTTTTTCTGTGAAGTCTTTGGTGCAATATGTGTGCTAAAGCAAAGACTAAATTTATGTAACTGAAATCATATTCTCCTGTTTACCACTGCCTGTATCTGTCCCTCTCCATTTGTTTTGTCCCCCATTAGATTGTAAGCACTGTAGGACAGGGAAGCCATTTAATTTGGATTAGGGGTTGGACTTGATGGCTTTATAGGCCCCTTCCAACTCTACTATTATAATTATTCTAAGCCCATAAACATACATGTTTCTCAGCTTTAGCTAAGACAACTAGAGTGGGCTTGCGTGTTCCAATGAACCCTGTGAGTGATGCCATCGGAAGCCATGTACTCCCAGCAGGGTCACCCATGGCGGTAAGGTCAAGGGAGAGGAACCAGACAAAGAACGATCCAAGAAAGTCCTCAACAGCAGAACAGGCGGAGGATAACAATGTGTATGTTACAACGGCTGTGAAGGCGGATGAAGGCTGCAGCAGATAAAAGACTTCCAATCGTCGTGGTATCCATGCCATTGGATCAAAGCCTTTTTCTGTCAAGATTGTGTTGATTGTTGTGCACCGATCTTCCCACATAAAACAAATTCACGCACAGGGATCTTCCAAGCAACCAAACCAAAAGTCCCATGGTGATCGGCGAATGGCGATGGGGGCAGGACTGTGAAATCCGGAAGCCCCTAGTCATGGACCGGCACATGGGCGGTGGATACAGACTCAGTCGTCCTGGCTCAAGGACTGAGGCAGTTGAGTAGTTCGGCAGCTATATCCACGACTGAGCAGTCCTATTCAGGATCCACTCTGCTCACCCCGTATGGGGAGGGGGCTAGAAAAGGTGCCCTAAACATAGTCTGCCTCATCTCTCTCCCTGACTGGATTACCGCATCCAGTGGGGTCACCACTTAGCGGTCGCAAAAGACAATTTAACTTTGGAACATGGAATATATGGACATTGCTGGACAATACAAATAGTGAACGTCCTGAACGCAGGACTGCCATCATTGCGAGGGAGTTGAGACGTTTTAATATTGACATAGCAGCACTCAAAGAAACTCGAAGAGCAGAAGGACAACTGAAGGAAGAAAAAGGAGGTTATACCTTCTTCTGGAAAGGACTGCCAGAACAAGAATGATGAATACATGGAGTAGGCTTTGCTATTAAAAATAATCTTGTGAAGCTCTTGTCAGACGTTTCTGTTGGCATTAATGAATGACTCTCAACTCTCCTGTTAAAACTTGCCAAAAACCAGCAGGCAGCTATTCTAAGTGCTTATGCACCAACATTAGATGCTGATGAAGACATCAAGGGAAATTTTTATAACCAGCTGGACACCATCTTATCAGAGATACCTAAGGAGGATAAAATTATCCTCTTGGGCGATTTCAATGCAAGAGTTGGGCGTGATTTCAATTTATGGCCAGAAACCATTGGGAAAGAAGGAGTTGGCAACCTGAATGGAATTCTACTTCTGACTAAATGTGCAGCGCATAATCTTGTTATTACAAACACACTCTTTCACCAGAAAAACAAATTTAAAACATCATGGAAGCACCTTCAGTCAAAACACTGGCATCTCCTGGATTACGTAATTGTCCGTGCCAGAGATCGTTGTGATGTACTCCTCACTAGGGCCATGACGAGTGCCGATGACTGCTGGACAGATCACTGATTAATTCGATCCACTATGGCCATTAATATTGTTCCTCAACGTAGGCTCCATGGAAGAAAACCAAGGTGTAAAATGGAACATCCATGCCCTTCAAGATCCTATTAAGCAAGCCCCTAATTTGGATGGTCAGTAAAGCCATCAATCCAATGAAGAACAACAAAGCTAGTGGACCTGATGGGATTCCTGCTGAAGTCTTTAAATAAGGTGGGCCTGAACTTACACAACAACTTCATAAACTCATCGAAAAAATCTGGATGAGGGAGGAGATCCCGGAAGACTTTAGGGATGCCATAATTATCACCTTTTTTAAGAAGGGTGATAGAACAGATTGTGGTATCTCTCTTCTTGCTACTGCAAGTAAAATCCTTGCAAGGATCCTCGCAAATCGTCTCCCACCAATCTCAGAGGATGTCCTCCCTGAATCCCAAAATGGTTTCTGCCCTTCCAGGGGGATAGTGGTCATGATTTTCACTGTACGACAGCTTCAAGAAAAATGCCGGGAGCAGAATCGACCTTTATATATGGTGTTTATTGATCTGACTAAGGCCTTTGATACTGTGAATCAAACTGCTCTCTGGACCATCCTTCTGAAAACTGGATGCCCTGATAAATTTGTGAATATTTTGTGACTCCTTCATGACAACATGACAGTGACAATATTGGATAACAATGGCTTTTGGAACAATCCATTCAGAGTCAGATCAGGCACAAAACAGGGATGTGTCATTGCTCCTACCTTATTTGCTGCCTTCATTGCTATGATTCTACACCTTATTGAAGGGAAACTTCCTACTGGTGTGGAAATCATATATCAAACAGATGGAAAGCATTTTAATCTCATTGGGCTGAAAGCAAAAAGAAAGGTAATGTCAACCTCTGTTGTAGAACTTCAATATGCCGATGAATGTGGTTTCCGCACATTCAGAGAAAGATCTTCATACTATCCTAAATGTCTTTGCAGAAGCATATGAAAAGCTTGGGCTCTCACTTAATATTAAAAAAACCAAAGTGCTTCATCAACCGGTGCAAACTAGTCCCTCTGTAGCACCATCAATCCAGCTTAATGGTGTGACACTGGAGAATGTCAATCACTTTTCTTATCTTGGCAGCCATCTCTCTGTAAAAGCTGACATCAATGCTGAAATTCAACATCGTCTGAGCTCTGCGAGTGCCGCATTCTCCCAAATGAAGCATAGAGTGTTCGAGGATCGGGATATTTGCAGGGAGACTAAAATGCTTATTTACAAAGCCATTGTACTACCGACCTTACTGTACACCTGTGAAACATGGACCATCTATAAACGCCACTCCCAACTTCTTGAAAGATTCCACCAACACTGCCTCTGGAAAATTCTGCAAATTACTTGGGAAGACAGACGGACTAATGTTAGCCTTTTGGAAGAAGCAAGGACTACCAGTGTTGAAACAATTATCTTTCAACATCAACTTTGCTGGACTGGCCATGTTGTTTGAATGCGTGATCACCATCTTCCACAGCAGCTACTTTACTCCCAACTTAAGGATGGAAAATGGAATATCGGTGGACAGCAAAAGAGGTTTAAAGATGTTCTTAAAGCGAATCTGATGCCCTCCGAGGTGCAGCGTGGTAAGCGGTGGTAATGCAGCCAAAGCTCTGCTCACGGCCGGAGTTCGATTCCAACGGAAGGAGGATGTCGAATCTCCAGTAAAAGGGGTCGAGGTCCACTCAGCCTTCCATCCATCCGTGGTCGGTAAAATGAGTACCCGGCATATGCTGGGTGGTAAAGAAAGGCCGGGGAAGGAACTGGCAATCCCACCCCATATATCGAGAACTGGAACGTCTTGGCCCATGAACATCCCAAATGGAGGTTGGCTATTATCAAAGGTGCTATGGACTTTGAAGAAGCACAAATACAGGGTGAATGGGACAAATGAGCTAAGCGGAAGGCACATCAAACAAATCCTCATCGCGACCATCTTCCATCTAGAAACCATCTAGAAACCTATGTCCTCACTGTGGGAGGCTGTATGGATCCAGAATTGGCCTCCACAGTCATTTACTGACCCACTGTTATCTTGGAAGACAATCTTACCCGGCCACGAGTGATCACCAATGATGAAGTATACAATAATCAAGGGGATGGCAGGTTGCTCTGCACTATATAAATCTCTCTGCAGGCTTCCTGTTCATGTGACTGCCAGCGTAGAGTGCTTCTGCATTGTGTTGGGTGAGTGGGACTGATTGTGGAGTTTGCTGGTATGCCACCCACCCTGTTGCATATCAGTCTCTCTGCTTGCGCTGATGGAAGTGGTCTCAGATTTGATGTTGAACACTCCCAGAATGATTGTCCTGGGAGATCTCAACATGTATGTCTAGGCTATTATTACTGTTGTTGCCAAACTTTCACCAGAAGGTCCTCGGGTAAGTAGCAATAATATAAAATACAATATTAAAAACAGTTTGAAACAAATTCTAATCACAACTAGACAGGGTCCTACAAATATATATCTCAAATGTCAAAGGCTACTGGTTCAGGACAGCTCAGGACCCCATTGCTGCCAGGGCAACCACTGGAATCTGTCAGGACATGAACAGGATTAAATTTTCTCTACTGGGCAGAAGGGAGATCTGAAAGTGAAGAATTTTTCAACACTTCCTTTGTCATGGTCAGATCACTTCTTGTTGACATTCAGACTTAGGTGATCACTTCATTCCGCAGGGTGGTGAGCCCAATTAAGATGGTCTGCCTCAGAGGCTAAGAGATTGCTCCCAAGTAGTCTGTGTTGCAGGGGTGGGGAGCAGGATCTGATGGGTGGGGTGGCTCCATGTCAGTGGGGCAGTGGAATCCACTCTGGGTTTTAGTCTGAATTTTCAAGGAGCCATCCATGGTTGAAAGCTCCTTGAAAGTCCAACTAAAACCTAGAGTGGATTCCACTGCCCCACTGACATGGAGCCACCAGCCCCCACTGCCCCCACCCTAGGCAGGCCACTTTGACAGGCAGGTGGGTCACCATGACATCAGATGAGCCATTTTTTTCTTTTACAGTGTGGTTTTTCATGTACAGTACCCCGCTTTACAGCACTTCACTAATGCAGCAGTCTCAGTCAGATGCAATTAGACTAAAGCCCCACTCATATGGTGCTTGTTCCGCTTTTACGGCTGTTTTCGGGCATCACGCACCATTCGATTCAATGAGTTCCGCTTTTCAGCGGGGGTCTGGAGCGTAATCTGTAGCACATGCATCATAAGGGAGAGGAAGACAACAGAGGGAGGGGCAAAGATAAGCAGCGATGAATATGAGCAAATGCAGTTTCATACAATAGTAATTCATAGTTCAGTTATAAGACACTAATTAAACAAACATTTACATCGATATGTCGTCTCATGATACCAAATATGCATCGCTCTGCACATATGAAACCCCTTCCAAATAAAACATCACAGTGTGAATAGCCTTATGTTGTATTATTCTTTCAAAAATTTATATAGATAAGTATTGAAGATACTTTCAAATAATAACTTCCTACTACTGTATACTGAAGAGCTCCACTATTCTGTATTCAGCATAAAATCTACATTGGACATTTAACAGGATGGCATGACTCTAGGATCCTCTCCCTCTCTTAAATAAATCCCTACTCTCTACTACACATCGTGCTTACAGGTGGCCTTGTGACTGTTAAAATGATTATTAATTTGGAAAGGCGCAGACCTGTATCCCTCTGCAACTCACTTTCTCTTCCCAACAAACTTTCTATCCTTTTACTGGCTTCTGCAGCCAGCACCCTGCACTGTATGCCAGCCACTACAAAAGGATTTCACACAACATCCAGGCAGTTATCAGCAGCCATTAGCTATGATAGCTACACAGAGCCTCCATGTATAGAAGCAGTATATCTCTTAAAGTCATACAATGTAGCCAAACCTCACTGTACTAGTTCTGAGTACCAAGAGATATTTGCCTGGGCAGTAGTGGAAACAGAAAGCTGAAGTAAATTGACCACATTGCAAATAAATTCTTATGCTCTTAGTATAAAAAGTAATCAGAGTATGCTTCTCTTTGCATATTTGTCCATTCCCAGCAGACAGAGAGTTAAATAAGTTTTTGGAAATACAGATTTCTCCGAGACCTTTTCGTTTTTTGGTTGTGGTAGTGGCAGTGAAGGAAAGAGGGAGGGAGTTTTCTGTTTCTTAATTAACCACACTGCTCCACAATTTAGATATGAAAATAGAGAGCCGCCCGCAATTATTAATGAGCCTCCAGCCTGTCCTGGCAAAGCTGTGGTGGTCCTGCAGAATATCATGGGCAGCGTCTCCTTTTTATTAATGCCTGCGTTTGAAATTTGGTCCTGTGTGCGCACACTACACGCACGCAAGCTCCTCTTGTATCCATGGCTGAATGAATCCACTAAATAAATAAATAAAGGTTTTTGTTCGCTACCCTAGCGGAGCACATGACTACTCCGACTAGACCATTTTTACGATGTCTGTGTTTTCTACTGTGCAGGAGGAGGGAGGGAGGGAGCGAGCAATAAAAGGAGAGAATAGTGTTTTTGTCATCGTTGTTTTGATTATTGGCCAAAACTGGCTTGCCTGATCATGACGACGGCACTGCAGCTAAGAACACAAACTTCCGAATGGTTTGGAACTATGCTCAGTTACAGGATTTCTTCTTGTAAAAGACCACCCGAAATAAATGGGGGGGGGAGAAAAAGCCTAGATCCCTGCCAAAGTATGTGTGTCTGTGCGTGCAGGAGGAGCCCGGGGGAGAGGAGGGCTGCTTTGCCCTTGACTGACACCAGCCTTGTGACAGTAGACTGGGCAGCCTGCCAGATTCTCACCCGACGATAAGGCCAGGGCAGGAGGGTAGAGGGGCATGCTGACAAACATGGCCGTTGTTTAGTCTGCGCTCCCGAGACGTTAATAGGAAAGAGCAATTCGCTAGTGTCGGCAAGGGCTTCGCCAGCCAGCATCTGCTGCGGTGGGATAATGAAGAAGATCGCTCATAGGTTCGGGGGAGAGCGCGCGATGCTGTCTTCCTTTTTCTCCCCTCTCCCAGTTCTGATATGTGAAGTACCCATCGAAACGTGTTTGTATGTTGTTGTTGTTTAAAGAAACAAGATGCAAGTGAAAAAGAAGAAATAGCCAAGTTGTGTCAGGAAACTGATTTTCAAGAGCCTTCGAAATGGAGATGAGAAAATGGGGGTAGGAGGACAGGAGATGTGGGCGGCATAAGGGTAACAAAGAGAAAGGTGTAGTCGGGTGTGTGCGCGCGTGTTCATAATCTGAATAATTTAGCTCCTTTATTAAAGCTTCAGACTGCAAAATAAAAGAGGTGGGAAAGTACAGCCGTTGAAAAGCCTCCGCTTTTCTTTGAAACTGCCGAATTTGAAAGTTCCTGTTCCATTCCGCCAAACCCAGTCTATTAATTTTGCCGTAGAAGAGCCACCTTCTTACTTAGCTGTTTTGAGCATTTTTCCTCTCTCTTCCTCCGCTGCGGCCCGGCCCAAAATCTGCACTGTGATTTCTCTGTAGAAAGGCAGAAGAATTCTTGGCAAGCACATTGTTTTGTGAGCATTGCCCCATGCTAGATAGAAGTGAAATGTAGATTTCGTTCCAAGGTGAAAGAAGCTGGAAGGAAGAGAATAATGTGAGTTACAGGGAGGGGGAAGGGCTAGTAGACTTAGGATATGGGAAACGGGGGGGGGGTGCTGGAAACACCAGGCGAGTTGTGTTTGCTTTCGAATGCATGGGCCACTGCCAGGTTAGAGGTTATTGCTATTCTTGAGGTTAGCAGAGGTTGGAGGAAGGGCCAGAGCCAGACTGAGCAGAGGCAAAATGCTCTCAGGAAAGGGGTGCGGGGAGGGAGCTGCCTGCCCATCTCAGTTGTTGCCCAATTTTCTCACACTGGTGGGGAAAACGCACTGTTTCCTCTGTTTAAAATGATACAGAATTCTAACCACCTTTATTATAAATTATAATTATTATAAATCCTTGTACTGGTTGAAATAAATAATAAATTAACATTTAAAAAACGCCACTGAAAGCACTGAAAGATTCCTGGTGAGGCCATTTTTGATGCTTCTGCTAACGTTTATGTGAAACATTTTCTTTTATTTTTGCCTCCCAAACATGCCCCTTTAATTTTTCAGCTTCCTGTTTCTTTATGCAAAATGTAGAGACGATTTGAATTTGTGAGGGTGCAGGAGCTTCTGAAATGAAGGATATGGTTTCGGGAATACTCACGCTGTGAAATCCTAGAGATGCTTTCTGTGAACTTTTAGTGGGGCTTCCTTTCCTACTATTAATCATAGTAAGGGCAGACTTGCATATTATCTTACATTTTTCTCCAGAAACTTTGGAGGATAATTTTTCTATTTTGTAAATGAAAAATGGATTAAACAGAATTTAACCAAATAATGTGTTTCATATTCCTCAATTATTTACTGTAATAGCAGATAGTCAAGCAATATGGCCCCAAACAGTGCACTAGGGACTTGCAGCACTATCTGATGCCTGTTTACTCAGAAGCAAGTCCTGCTGCATCCAGCAGAGTTTGCTCTATAGTAAATAAGAGTCTGGATTTCAGCCTTAATTTTTCTTCTTTTATCGTTTCATTTATAGTTTCATGTAAAAAGTGACCAGGGGATAAGAAACATTTTTGTTATTAAGTAAGTATAAATAAAACATTGCTTGCTATAGGAATATCTTACATCTCAGAAATTAATGTTTTCAGTGGTAGTAGTTACCAGTAATTGCCTTTTAAAAATCTCTGGTTGCAGAATTAACACATTTGCATTTTTTATTTTTGGAATTTCTGTCTAACAATCTAGTAATGGGTAAAATAAATTCTAGAGAAATGAGATTTGTCACGATGTACCTACAGAGGTCCCTTCAAATAACTGCTAGTGAAAACTCCATGAATATAGGAACATAACTCCTATTTAGAGAAATAGGGACAAAACAGAATTATCAAAATGATTAGTCTTAAACATTTTAAGCATGTTGAAGTCATTTTATGAATGGAAGAATATTAATTTCGTTGGTAGATATATAGGTATTTGGTAATAACTTTTAATATTCCCCTAATTATAAAGTATAGATAGTGCTTTTTTAAAGAAAATAATGAGGTGCCGATACTCATACTTTGATAAAAGCGTTGTGAGTGCCAGCACGAAATGGTTACCATAGGCAGCCAAAAAATAGGTACTTATACCTGTGAGTTCCATCACAAAAGCACTGAGTACATGTTTTCTTTCAGTATTGGTTTTGCTGCACGTGGAACCACTACAAATTGTAATCTATATAGAAATGCAATCTAGATAACTTTTTTCTTGCTAAATGCTATCCATTTCAAGCATGGTAAAGATCAGGACTTGTGCCATGACTTAAAACCCATCTGCGCTGATTTGCAAAATAATTCTCACATGTTACTCTTTGTAGCTTTGGGAGAAAATGACTGTTGACCAGCTTGTTCTGAAGACAGATTCACTTCTCTTCTTATATTTGGTTTGAACTGAATGCCCTATAAAACTGAACAATAAGTTTGCTTCAGAAGGTGCCAGGACCAGTTCCACGGGGTGATTAGTCACTGTTTAAATGGGTTGCTAGGAGAAAATAGTATAGGAATGATTAGGATTTTGTATAACCTCTGGTGGCCTACCCCACTTGTGGGCATTTTTTTCTTCTCTGTTATTTTTCTCTTCTCTGTTATTGGTCTCTTGTTGATATCTTTGGGCTATTTCTGATCTTTTATTTTAAAAGATTTTTTTTTGCTGAGTCCAATTTATTGTCTCAAAGGGAACTTTGTAGCACCTGAAAAAAAGAAAAACAGTATCCGTATATAAAGAATGCTGGTTTAGGTGAGGGGCTAGATGTGGTATAAATCACATTGTTTACTGGAAAAGTGATAAGGACCCAGGCCCCTTATGTAATATATATGATTTACAAAGTACTGGGAGAAAGTGATCGAGGAATTGGGGTGATCATAAGGCAATCTGCTAGTCTTGACTCCAAATTAGGTTTGCTGCGTATTTTCTCAGGCAGCCTCAGTATCTTTTTGCACAGACTCAATCATATCCTGTTGGGACACTGTCTGAAGCTGGCAAAGCACTTAAAAAGTTGCTCTTCAGCTCTTTCAATGTAGGATTTAAAAATCAGAAACAGAATTATGAACAAAATGTGTAACAGTATGCTCTGCAAAAGTCTAGCCAAGCCAAATCTCTTTTATTTAAATGCAGTCTATTGCTTCTATACAACATACCCACCCCCACATGCTAAATCTGCCTATTTCTGGTCTCATTAGTTATCAATAAACTTTTGTAAAGGTATCCTGCTAAATAAAGTGGAGAAATGTACACAATATATTAAGGATTCAATACAGTCGTACACGGACAATGACAGATGTATAAAGGTCTCACCATAAAACGCAACTAGGGATGGGGGAGAAATTAGATTCAGTTAAAGCATTTAAAGCTGAATCTATCAAATCTGCACTAAACAAAGCCATCCCTTGAACGTCACACTTATCTGTATTTTGTGATGCAGTTCTCCAAGCAAAAAATGCTTTAAAATGCGTTATACTAAGAGAAACTGATTGACAAAGTGTATTCATTAGTCAAAACTGCATACACAAATGTGTTTATTAGGAGAAATTCACACTAACATGCTGAAGAATTTTCATGAGAATTTTTTTAAAAATGTAACCTGTTGCAGAACTGAATTTAAGACTGGAAAAATGAGAAACTGAGAGAATGGAAATTGACAGAGTACCATTTCCTCCTTTCCTTTGTTTTGTGGAATGGGAGGGTTCCCATATTGCTATTCTGTCCCCCATCTCCCCTTGGTCAAGGACTGAGATTTCATAGCTGCATTTGTCTTGGCTGGAGTAGGCTTTTGTTTTTGTTGTATCCTTGTCTTTTTTGGTATCTCTGGAAAAATGGAAAACCATCAATAAAGAGAAAGTTTTAAAAAATTGCTTAAACGATAGTTATGTAAACTATTATTTCTGACTCTGAATCCTGTTTATTAATATCTGCAGATTGTACCTCTTTGCATAAAGAAAGAGTGCAAACTAGAAAAGGTTAATGGAGAAAATGATTTTTGTTGGGTGACTGCTATTATTCCAAATAAATTCATAAATTCTGTGGAAATCCATTGAACCTAATTGTCACATTTATCCCTAAATCTCATTGATTTTGGTAGGACATAGGCATTGAATTGCACCAAGATGGTATAAACACAATAAGACATTATTAAAACCAAACACCTAGGTATAATGTGACCATCATTTTGTTTTTGGGTGATACATGGGAAGTCTATCCTATTTTCTGTAATGTAGAGGGTTTTGTTCCTTTGCAATAGTCACAAGCAAGGTCTGTGATGCTGGTAACCCTACTGTTATTTAAAACAATAGTAAATCAGTTGATTCCCACCCACCTTTTATGTAATGTATAAAGAAATGCTAGTTTGCTCTGCTTTGGGGTTTTTTACCAAATGAAGAAATGTTTAAAAAGACATACAAGTATATTAACATTAGAATTGTTATGAATACGTAAGACGTTAATGTCAAGACATTCAGAAGTCAAAATTTCATAATGTTTTCACTGATTTATCAAAGGATGAGTTGGGGGGTTGTTCGTTTTACAAATCAAAATGCCATTTAATATGAGTATTTTTTCTAAAGCTATACAAGCAGTTACTTTAAATGTTAAACATATGTATACTTTAATAATGAATATTTGCATCATTGTATGCCAGCTGCATAAAAAAGCAGAAAGATGTTGTTAAATTGAAGAATTATAGGTTTCCTTTGTTGTGCTATAGAATGCTGAATATACAAGATTGGCAATATTATCATTGACTAATTATCATTTGATATTAACAATATTGATATTAACAATATATCACATAGACATATAATAGCCATAATTTTCATCAATGTTGCACTTGAATTTTATAGCATGTTTTCTCAAAAATGAATGACATTGGCCTTCATTTGTACAATCAAATCCTGGCTCAGGAAGCCAGAATGTTTACTGCTTTGTGCACTCACAAGCAGCTCCTTTGGTCATGTTTGTCGCCACCCTTTGTGTGAGCAGTGATACAAACCAGTAACCTGCAATTAATAATAGGTTTCTACCACATGCAGACCAGGAACTATGTTTACTGGCTTGGCTTTTGAATCCTGGCTTGTTTGGAAGCCATTAACCAGTATTGGCCAGTATTTTGCATGATAGGCCGCCTGAAATCCATTTGCACTCAAAGATACAAGTTTTAGCTCTCTTCACCCCCTGTCCCTAGGTACCTAACTAAGGAACTAACTACACATTGCACATTAAAAAAAATTAAAAAATAAAAAGTAAAGTAGTTTCAGGAGAAGTGAATTTAGAGTGAGGAAGTTATAGGTATGCACTTAATGCTTCACCCACTATTTCTCCATTCCCAAATTGTCCCGCCCCCCCAACTATTTCTATAGGGATTCAAATGTGTTGCAAATATGTATTTGGAATCACAATGGCTGAAAAAGCAGTTGGAGAGGATACATGGTGGGTGCTTAGGAGGCAGGGATAAGCACACCACTTGTGTACTTTGTCTCTGAGTAGCTTTTCTCATTCAGTGGATCCTGTTGAAGTTGCAGTTGTACTCTTGAAATTCATCTGGTTGTTTTCAGGATCTCAAAATGGAGCACATTTCATGAAATACTCTAAAACTGTGTGTGGCTGTTGTGACTATCTCCTCTCCATGTGGTTATGCGCTCACATATACTGTTGCATAGGGATATGGGCCCTCAGACGATATTTATTTATTCATTTATATCCCGCCCTTCCTCACAGTAGGAGTCCAGGTTGGCAAACAAAAACAATAAAAACATCTAAAACATCTTAAAAGCAGACTTTAAAATATATTAAAACAAAGCATCTTTGATTGCTGTAAACTGCCCAGAGAGCTTCGGCTATGGGGCGGTATATAAGTGCAGTAAATAAAATAGATAAATAAATAAAAATAAAAAGATATTAAAACAAAACATCTTTTTAAAAAAGCTTTAAAAACATCTTTAAAAACAATTCCAACACAGACATAGACTGGGATGAGGTCTCTACTTAAAAGGTCTTCCGTGGCGCAGAGTGGTAAGTGGCGGTAACGCAGCCGAAAGCTCTGCTCACGGCCGGAGTTTGATTCCAACGGAAGGAGGAAGTCGAATCTCAGGTAAAAGGGGTCGAGGTCCACTCAGCCTTCCATCCATCCGTGGTCGGTAAAATGAGTACCCAGCATATGCTGGGGGGTAAAGAAAGGCTGGGGAAGGAACTGGCAATCCTACCCCATATATACGGCCTGCCTTGTAAACATCGCAAGACATCACCCTAAGAGTCGGAAACGACTTGCACTATAAGTGCGGGGACACCTTTACCTTGAAAGAGGAAGGTCTTCAACAGGTGCCAAGAAGATAACATAGATGGTGCCTGCCTAATATTTAAGGGGAGGGAATTCCAAAGGGCAGGCACCACTAAAGGTCTGTTTCCTATGTTGTGCAGGACAGACCTCTTGATAAGGTGATATCAGCAGGAGGCCCTCACCTACAGAGTGTAGTGACTGACTGGGTATATAAGGGATAAGACAGTCTTTCAGGTATCCTGGTCCCAAGCTGTATAGGGCTTTGTACACCAAAACCTTGAACTTGACCCGGTATGAGGGGAAATTGTGGGTGTAAAAAATCCCATTGGTCATTATGTCAGTTTTCTCTACAGCAATTGCCAGAATAAAAGTGAATGCCAGGGAATGGTAACAATCATTTCATAGAGATAATTTTAATATGTTCTGGGCACTCATCCTAGAGTTCTACAGACTAGAAAAGGTGTCCAAGGCTGATTGTTTCTAACATTGTTTTCCCTTTGATTCCCCCCCCCCAACAGACGTCTCAATAAGGGGGTAATGGTACTCATTTAAGAATACTGAAAAAATCTCAGTATTTTTACTCTTACTTTCTTACATATCTATGTGGCAAATCAAAATGACATGTAAATTATTCAGAAGTATAAGTCCTGATCCAGTTACTCTGTTTAAGTATCCATCTCCTTGTAAACACATAGGTGTTTTTCACTGAGGAGATTCCTGTGGCCTCTTTCCTCACCAACACATTGGAGTGTATGTGTCACCAGAGCTGGAATATTGCATGGAACAAGGGCTTTATCATGCCCATACATTTTCACTTATTTAGGCTACAATCCTATGCACATGTACCTGAAAGTAAGCCCCACAGAACACAGTGGGGATGGAAAGATCTGTCAGTTTCAGTTCTCTCGGTTTCTTATTTTTCCAATCTTAAATTTAGTTCTCTACATTTTTGTAACAATGTGTGATTTCTTTTAATCCTCCTCCAGCATTTTAGTGCAAATTTCTCCTAATAAACATGTTTTTGTAGGGAGTTTTGACTGATGTACACATTTTTGCAAGCCATTTCTTATAATACAATACATTCTTGCATATTATTTTCACTCATATATCAATTTTTATGCACACTTTCCCCTAATATATACATGTTTGTAAACATTGTTTGGTTGGCGAACTGCATCACAAAATTTGAATAAGTGCAAATTTCAAAGGATGGCTGTGTTTGGTTCTGATGTTGTTTCAGAAAGTGCAAATTCAGCTTGATATGTGAAGTGAAATTCTCCCCCATTCCCTACTTACTTTTGAGAAAACATGTATAGAATTGTGCTAAGCAAATTTCTGGTTGAAACTGAGGGGGAGAATTTGGAACACATACCATTCATTTGAAATTGTGCTGGGTTGCAAGTTACTCTACAAGGGACATTTGTCTTCTTGAAAAACTGCAAATCCATTTTCTGTAGCTTTTGTAGGGCCTTTAAAATTTATTTGAAATGGTCAAATGTGGGGCGAGTTTGGACGTACATTATTAATTGTATGAGGTGGCTGAATAGGTCTATATTGCTCTGCTCTTAAAAGTTTGTAAAGGCCCTGTGCATTCTCTCAGTGGTGCAAAGCTCTCTATATGCCAGCTTCCAGACTGACAGCATTTCTCGGAACACCTCCTTGTTCCCATTCTAAGAAGGTTGTCTCACCTTGCTCCCCACCACCATCACCACACACAATGTAATAAATATATCCAGTGCACATGAAAAGATGTATCACTGAACACTAAAGTGAGGATCATTCAGACCATGGTATTCCCAATCTCTATGTATGGATGTGAAAGTTGGACAGTGAAAAAAGCAGGTAAGAGAAAAATCAACTCATTTGAAATGTGGTGTTGGAGGAGAGCTTTGCGCATACCATGGACTGTGAAAAAGACAAATAATTGGGTCATAGAACAAATTAAACCAGAACTGTCACTAGAGCTAAAATGATGAAACTGAGGTTATCATGCTTTGGACACATAATGAGAAGACATAATTCACTAGAAAAGACAATAATGTTGGGAAAAACAGAAGGGAGTAGAAAAAGAGGAAGGCCAAACAAGAGATGGATTGATTCCATAAAGGAAGCCACAGACCTGAACTTACAAGATCTGAACAGGGTGGTTCATGACAGATGCTCTTGGAGGTCACTGATTCACAGGGTCACCATTAGTCGTAATCAACTTGAAGGCACATAACAACAACAAACTGACATATATATGTAGATCAGCCTGTCCCAACCAGTGTGCCTCCAGATGTTGTTGGACCACAACTCCCATCAGCCTCAGCCAGCATTGCCAATGGTCAGGAAAGATGGGAATTGTAGTCCAGCAACATCTGGACGCACACTGGTTGGGAAAGGCTGATGTAGATTATGGCTGTGCTGAATGTTTATAGGTGAACACTTTTGCCACAAAGTGTTCCTTGGTGTAGAAAGATTAATCTCCTTACCAAACACATTCTTGTTCATGTCTTCTTGTAGTTTGATCATCTGCTGCTCCAGCTCTATTCCCTGGCTCCCAACAATTGGGGATTATTTCTCAGTTATGTGATCCTAGCCAATCAAAGATCATGTAGAGAGCATAACAATGCCACATCGCCAATCAGACAACAGGATGACATTACTGAGGGAAATGAAGCCTATTCAGAGGAAGAACAATGCTTTCTGTATGACATTACCCTCACCACTCTAATTTAAAATGAAATGAATCATTATTGCTTAAAGCCATAGGCTACCACAATTCATCACATGTAAAAGGGGAAAAAAACTCAACGGTGCCGCTGTCAGAAACATGAAGTATTGCTTCATGCCAGATGTTGTTTTATATAGTGGATAACAAATAGAAAATGACATTTGGGTTACTGAATAGAGGTCCCACCGTTTAGAACAAAGATGGATTTTTCTTTGAACAGCTGTTTAACTCTAACAGAAGAGAAGGAAGGTAAAACTTCCATGTTGATCCCATAAGCGGACAGAGTAGATTTAACAGAATTTACCCAGCAGCTTTGGGTTGGAGTTTGCATTTGTTCTAGAAAGCATTTATTTGGCAGGTGCAAATCATTCATACAGCCAACTTCAGCCAATACAAGGCAAGTGCAGCATGAGCACAGGATTCTATAGAATATAGCCCTGTTTCTGCCCTTAATAGAAATGCAGGTGTGCTTTGAGAGGCAGCTAACAGGGATCTCATGAAGGAATTCTGCACTACCCGAAAGAAGAGACATCTGTATACCTCCAGAGCTCTGCGCCGTACAGCAGTTGTGGGACTATCTTCTTCCAAAACACCTCAGCAGCTGATACAACCAAGCTTCCCCCTTGGAACTTAGAAAAATGCATCAATGATTGTATGGAATGGGACGATTTCAACTTGACTGAATCCAAATGTGGCTTCCATGAAAGTTGGGCATTAAACTCCAGTCCCAAGTATCTGAAATTACATTGTTGTTCAATGGGTTTGTCATCCAATTTCCATACATGGTTTTTTTTTCTTCCTCCCAAAAACTATGACGTTTGTTTTGGCATGATTGATAAATAGGTGCTCCTTTGAAAAGTAATTATTCAAACCTCGTAATAACTTTCACATCCCAATTAATGTGGTGGAAATCATAGCTATGTCATCGGCATACAAGAGAACAGAGAGCTTGGCATCTAGGACTGAAACTGGAAAATATTCTAAACCACTCAATTCGTGAACAATGTCATTGATATAAAAATTAAAAAGGAAGGGTGCCAAGACATATCCCTGGCATACTCCTCTGTTGGTTGGTATATTTTCTGATAGTAATCCATTTGCCCCAAGCCTAATTTGTGGGATGCACTACCACTGCTTAAAATGGATGTTGGGAGTATGCAACCATTGCTTGGGCAGCTGCACTTCCTATACTTCCACAATAGGCCAAAGATTTATTTCAGCTTTAATTTACATAGGTAGTTATAGCACATAGAACAACCTTTTTCATCTTTTTGTTATGAAGCCATTTAATGTTTGTTAAGAGAATACTTTTGGATTTTATTTGTTTGCAGGAGGGAAAAAAGTGAGGTGTATTGAGATTTAATTTAATTAAGAACATAAGAAGAGCCCGTTGGATCAGGCCAGTCAGTAGCCCATCTAGTCCAGCATCCTGTTCTCATAGTGGCCAATCAGATGCTCATGGGAAGCCCACAAGCATGGCCTGAGTGGAACGGCAGTCTCCCCTTCTGTATTTTCCAGCAACAGGTATTCAGCAGCACACTGCCTCCAACAATATTTCCCTTTTGGGGAAAAAAACTGAAAAAATCCCACAACAGTGAAAAAGAATGTAAAATATTTATACCAGGAGAGGCCTGAGTCCTTTTTCCTTCTTGTAGACTGTCACTTGCGGGAAATATGGCAGCCTAGTCAAATTCTGGGCATGTCATGTTATTTCTGAAGATTTTGGTTTTGTAAGAAGTTATAGTGCCAGCTTTAAGAAAACATGGCACAGATGTATGCAGAATATATCCATTAATTACAAAGAACACCTCCCACCATTAATGTCAAATGAGGCCTTTGCAATATAACTTTCTAATGGTTTAGCCCAGTTTGTTCTCCTTGTCAGATCATTGTTTGGCACTGAATGCTTAAGCTCTCTTCAAAGGGTATTGCTGGGCAGCTATTGCCAATCAGACCCAAATTAATTTGTTTACTATCATCTCCCTCTGTGTGTATTGATTGAAAATAAACACCCTGGATTTTATTTTTTTTAACTGAAGGGTGGTATAGAAATATTTTTTTTAAATAAAAGATAACCCTAAAAAATAAAAGACACTAAACCTACTCTGCCCATTATTATTTCTGGTCAATTCAACAAAACAGGAATATTGGTGTTTCGTGTTACCACCATTGCCAATCATAATTTATTCAAAGGAGCATCCATATTATCCTGGAGTAAGCAGGGTATTGGAGCATATGGGACAAGATTTTTGTTTCATCCATTCGTTATAATGCCAAATTATCTCTATAATTCAGAAACAGGAACTACTTCTACTAAGGTCCCCATGCAAAATCTCTTTGCGCTGTCCAGCACTGTGCGTACTGCTTTTGCCCTCGCCTCCCACAATCTGTAACGTACCTAGAGTTGAATGACATTGACAACATAGTCTAGCAGCCTTGCTCTTCCTTTAACTGGCAGAGTAGTTTCAACAGTCCCCAGAAGCAGTAGGCCCAAAACACATAAATCCCTGGCACTGTCTTGCAAGAAGCTGCTATACTTGAATAGAGCACTGCAGATCTCTAATTCCTGGTTAGGGATTAGTGAAATTGCTCACTTCACTCACAGAAGCACTGTTTGGTAGAAGTGGAATGGTGGGCCAGGTTATCATCCAAACCCAGGTATGCCTGGGATTCAGGACCTTGAGATATTAAAGGCTGCACTTGGCATTGCTGTCCTGTACAGGACAATTGGGGATCCAAGTCCCAAATAATTATTGTCATAGCTGTTATACATTGCCAAATTAATTGTATTAGCATTTGTATGTCATGCAAATAGTGCCGAATTCTTTTAGTGTAACCTATGTTACCAGTGATTTGTTTTAAAAATATTTTAATTAAAACTAGTCTAATTTCTAATTTAATACATATCTTAAAATATGAGAGGGTATTTAGAAGAACAAAAAACTTCCTGCAAGTTGCTCTATTTTTTAAATTTGTATTTTGAAAAATAAGAATATTGAAAACTATATTTAACATATACTGTGTTTCTTCAAATTGTGAATCACAAAATATTAAAAACTCTCTTTTAAAAACCACATGTGTGTGTGTGTGTGTGTGTGTGTGTGTGTGAGAGAGAGAGAGAGAGAGAGAGAGAGAGAGAGAGAAGTTAAATGATCTTGGTGGCTAAGGAGGGTTGCCACTTGTCTGAGCGATATCCCTGAGGATTTGACCCCTTTAATCCTCTTTAGTTAATGTCTTGGTGATCTTTACTTAGGCAAAGTAAACAGTGCTGATCTGAACAAAGAAGAGGTCATGCTTCCTGCATTACACTTTGACCCAGAGGTCATGGCCTTTGTTCACTTCTCAATAGGAATTGCTCTCCAAGGGCCACCATAAAATGGAGAACTAATTTAGGCACGTGCTAGCATAGAAAGGCAGAGTATCAGGATTATATACTTTAAAACCCTTCAGTACCTAACATCCACACACACAAAATTGAAATGCATTATTGTTAACATTTCCCTCAAAAATCTTGAATAATTACTTTTTACTATTTTTGCTAGATGGAGTGTTTGCTAAGATTAATTGTTCAGTTTTTAACTGTGATTTGTTGACGATGAACAATTATATAACATAAATTTCTTCTTGGAACATGTACATGTAAAAAAAATCACAAAAAGTATGATGAAAGCCTGAAATGTGGTGGATGACATATTGTCTGTCTTGCAAATATATCGTTTAAAAAATGTGTCTATTATAGCTTTTCAGACAAATGGGATCTAACATTTCCTCAGCAGGCATTTAAATAATTTTTTTTTAATTTTATCATACCATAGAAAACCATTTTAGGTCCTCACTATAATAGAAAGATACCCTAATGAAATTGAGTTATAGAAATTATGAAAAATGAAGATAATTGTAATATAAAAATGTACAGGATACAAAAATGTATCTTTTGGAATTGTACCAAAATTATCTTATTTATATAAAACAACTGCAAACTATCTAAGAACAAATTTTATCCATAGCGACAGCTGTTTATTTGACAATATGACAATGAAATACATAGAAAAAGAAACACTTCACAAAGAAATTTGCATTATTTTTTAAACAAAATATGTTCTGAGAGAAAAATGTTAATATAACTTGGTCTCAGGACTAAACAGATTATATAAAATCAACAGAGGCTCTACTGAATGTAAAAGATGTATCCTTCCAATACTAAATTGTTAAATTTTGTACTTTCATTAAAATAATTAATTGTACATACTTCTTCACTTCAGAAGCAAAGCCCAGTACAAGACTGCATGTGGGACATGTTGAAATACCTGATGGGAATATACATAAAACCAACTTTTTGTTTTGAAGTCTCATTCTTCTGCATTTGAGACTGCTTCCAGATGAGTTGTTTATTGAGCATTCATCCTGATTTGTTTGGACAAAGCTTGCAGTCAGCTGTTTGCTGAGCATACATTTTGATTTGTTCGTGGGAGGTTGTATGATGCTATGTTAGGCAACTGTTACCCCATACTTTCTAGTACATTTTCCTGACACTTTCCTTACCACAAAAAGTTCAGTTGGGGGGCGGGTGTGACAGTGCAAGAGCCAGTACCAGGTGGCAAGGCAGAGTGGGGTGGGGCAGTGTTGCTCACCTGCCTTCCCAATGCAGAGGTCACTACTGGCAACTGAGAGGGAGACGGGTAAGGCAGTGGGGAGGTTGGTGCCGTGTGGCACAGTGGTGGGATTGGCTGTGCTGTTCTATTTGCACTGTCCTCCCCACCCGTCTCCCTCTTGGTTACCCAGCAACAACCTCAGTGTTGGGAAAACATGTGAGAAACCCCATCCCACTCCACTGACCATTACTGGCAAGAGGACCACGTCCACTTTAATTGTGCAACTTGAAAATGTGATTGAATTCCAAAACAGTCTGGAATAGCCTGAAACATATCTGAAGTAGCACTGGGTAGAGCTGAGGCATAAGAGTTTTTATTCTTCTTTCCGCATTAAATTGCTGTGGGCTCAAATTTTGTGACACCAAGCACTAGCCACCAAAAGTTGATTATTATGTTTGATAGTATTAACTGAATTGAATAGATAATATCCTTTTGAGGTTCTATTTATACTGCCTTATAAGCTGTAGTTTCCTTGGGCATGCAGAAATATAGAAAAAACTGACAATTAAATCTGTGAGGTTAAATCATACGATTGGGATATTATGGGAAGCCTATTATTACTTCCCATCCACATTATGGAACATAGATTCATTCCAGTGCACCCAAAATATATTTGATGCAACAGAAAACAATTGGAGGAAGTGGAAAACCATGTCAGAGGTTTTGGACAGTTTGCTCAATGCCTTTTGCTTACATCCCCTACTGCTTATGGCCTACCTAACAGAACAAGAGCAGCAGCTTAACATAAACAATTTGTCTGTCGAAATATAAACGTCCTGAGGTTTAAGACCTCTCTATATTCTTACAGTTTGTAATGACAATGCTTATATATAGTTGGATGCAATTATAAAACTACTTTTTAAAAAGTGGTTTTAAATGCATTTACTAATCGCTGGGCTCCTACTGGAAGGAAAGGTGGGATATTAATTAATTAATTAAATTAATAAAAATAATAACTTGTTAATTAATTATTATCAAATAACTAATGTTAAGTAGTATGTATTGTATCTGTATTGTAAGTGGATAGTGATAGACTGAAAACAAACACATATGTAAAGTATTAGTCTTTGTATATATGGTCTTTGAACTACGTTAATATTTAAAATACACTTTTTCTATGTATATTCCCAAATAAAAATTAAAATAATAATAATAATAATTTTAGTCATTTTCTCTGGAGAAGGGCAGTTAGCTCAAGAAATGCTGGGAATTTACACACCAAAAGGCTTATGGCCTCTGCCTTTACTAAGCAACGATAGTACTCAGAATATGATCTGTTTAGAGAAAGTAAGATGCAAATTTTCAATCTGTTATTGGCTACCTTTTTTATCCCTCTTCATTTCGATGTGTTACAGCTCCTGGATAAAGAGAAGTTCTACGATTTCAGCATAGAGAAAAAAGATTCAAAAGGAAATTTTCCCAGCAAACATTATGATGAGAAATGTGTTACAAAATGTGATGTTATTTGGAGCACTTCATCTGGGAAAAGTGTACAATGTATTTTTAGAAAGTCAGCCTCCAGAAAGAATAACTGTTTGTGTGTGCATCTGCCTACACATGATTTAAAACAATACATCTGTTCCATAATTTTATCCAAAACAAGAAAAGGCTGCAGAAGCATAGACTATTACAAATACCTACAATGAGCTTTAAACTGAATAAATTTATGAGAATTATTTCTTGGATACGTGCCATGTAAAGTTAGTATTTCTTGACACGTATTTCAGAGGCAATGGGTCATTTCTACTTTGCTTTTTGAATTCCGTTTTTTTTTTTAATATGCTGGGTGGTTTTGTGGAATAACTTTGTTTAAAAAATGAGACTGCTTTCATAAAAATGTAGAAACACCTATTGTTAGCTGTACTCTGTGATGTGAATGCACTTTATCCAGCACAAACCCCCTTTATTTAAGTGTTACTTCTGTATGTGTAGAACTTAGAACTACATGGTATAAATGAAATTCTAAAGCCTGGAAGGATCTCATTTGTGTATGGTTGGTATGCTGCTTTCTTTTAGAAAAGGGAGAGTCCTTTGTATATTTTGATGCAATATGTAATATAGAATAATCTTTATCACTACCAATAATAATTATTTTTCTGATAGCCTAGAAAAGAAGAAACTGGCAAGCACTGCACAAATGAAATTACACAAGGCTAATTATGTAATAATAAACTGCAGACAAGTAGGCATGTTAGCTTGTAGCACCAAAAAAGCAGTGAAAGGTCTTGTGGTAGCCTGAACATTAATAAATATTCAGCAGATTCTTCAAGTCGCCATATAAATGGGTAGGTTGACACACCTTGGATATAGAGAAAAAAATATTTTTTTAACAAATTAAGTAAATAAACAAAGGTACACAAAAATCTTGCTTTGTACTCAGGGCTTATATAACCTGTCCATTTAGGTGACCACTTTATGTATCTGCTGATTTCATGCCTCCCATTAATACTTTATTAACTAGTATGACAAGAGCCAGTGTGGTGTAGTGGTTAGAGTATTGGACTATGACCTGGGAGACCAGGGTTCAAATCCCCACAAAGCCATGAAGCTCACTGGGTGACCTTGGCCCAATCACTGCCTCTCAGCCGCAAGAGGAAGGCAATGGTAAAACCACCTCTGAATACCGCTTACCATGAAAACCCTATTCATAGGGTCGCCATAAGTCAGAATCAACTTGAAGGCAGTCCATTTCCATTTTCAACTAGTATGACAGTAAAATAAATAAATTTAGGCATATTATGTCACAACTGAGTGAAGATTCATAATGATCTTATTCAAGAGTTTCAATATCACAACTTCACTGAATGATGACTTTTCCACAGAATCATCCGTTGTACTGAGAGTAATGTTGTCCCATCTTTATGTAGCCACAGACAATTTTGTCTGGGCCAAACTTAAGTCTTGCTGAAAATGGCACATTTCAGGTGAGGCTGATCGAAATATGCACCATTGTATTTCCAGAAAACGATGCTTCTTCCAAATGCTAGAACTGTCAAGGGTATCCCTTTTGTCAAGGAAGAGATACGTTCATATTTTTACAGCTATATGGAACATTTGAAATGTGTTCTCTTCAGAATAGCTTTACTTGATAGCTCTTCAGCTATCTTTCCAAGTGATAGAGAGTTCTCCACTTTTTTCTGTTTTGTGTTTGTGTGTGTATAATATTACAGTCAATATTGGGTTGCGGAGGGAATACCTGTTCCAAAGTCACTTTAAGTTTTGTGAACAATAGATCAGATATTATTCTAATAATGTATCTTTCTGTTGTAGGAAGCCTGGATCCAGGCTTGTGTGATGGGAGGTATTTGATGCCACCTCCTCAGTTTGCAGCCTCACATTTCCTGGAAAGCTCCTCCAGAGGGTCCCCTGGAAATTGCCTTATTCTGAGTCCAAAGTTTCAGACAGGAGACATTCCCAGCCCTACCTAGAGAGATGCCAGAGATTACACCAGGGACGTCTGCATGCAAAGCAAATGCTTTACCAGTTGAGCTACAGCTCTTCCCTAAGCTCCCCTGAGGAGGGTACAGTGAGGCTGCAGACTGAGTGAATATTACCAAACCCACACCCCTTCCAGCAGAAGTAGAGGTTTTGTTCTTTCTTACAACCAAATCTTTGGATCCAATATCCTGCGGTCACTTTAATTTAATAAATTATTAAATTTAATGTTAGATTTGTAACTTGCCTTATCTCCAGTACTTCTCTGGTCATATACAACATTAAACATGATCCCATGCATTTTTACTCTAAAATAATTCGCACTGTGGTCAAACATTACTCTCAGGTAAAGAGACTGTGCATAGGACTGCAGCTTAATAACATTAAAATAATGGGCTAATTAAATATAGGTGATGTCAAGAAAGAACTAGCCTGGTGAATAAATACTTGCCCATATTAGCCTTTTTCAAGTTTCTGAAAAAAGAGAATTCCTAAGTGAGGAAGTAGCTACTGAGAATCTGTGTGTACATGTGCTATGAAAATGGCCGTGCCCAATTTACTTAACTGTTTGAGAGCTTCTCAATATTTGAGGTAAGGTCTAGCATTTAGTTAATTGTTGACAGCATTTGTTTGCTTATACTGTAAATGTAGAGTAATCAAGTAATCCATTGGGAAATCCTCTTGAGCATGTTCCATTGAAATGAATGGAAGTTTGGTAAAAACACTGCTATGGTCTTCTTGTACTGCAGCGCTCCCATTAATTTCAATCATGGGGCTGATAAAGGCAAAGATTATGCCTTTTAGCAATGAAAAGGCTGTGCTAGTTTTCAGAGACCAATCATGTTTTAATGTGCTACCAAATCCTCTTTCTGTGTCATACACACAAAATCTACTGTTGTTATATTTATAAACTGTAGCTCATGTGCCATACCTAATCTAGAAGAACTATTTTAATAGATTTCTTAGAGTTATTTTAAAGCAAATGTACTTCTACAGCATTTGGTTTGGTTATAGTAGATGCTGAGCTCTGAGTAAAATTCTTCTGTTTCTATTCGACTGGAACGTATACCCTGTGATTTAAATCTATAGTCCTGCACAGACAGTGAGAATTTCTATGTTTGAGGCCATAGGAGATTGTGAAAATATATAACTTGTGGAACAACCTTCTAGAATCAAAGCCCTCTGAATACTAAGAGCACTATCCGGTCACATTAAATAAGCACATATAATTCCCAGAGATTTCAATATGAAAGTTAAGGATGTACTTAGCTCTCTTTCACTGAATCAAAAGGATGTATAAACAATTCTGGCTTGATTGTCTATCAGATCAAAATATCCTCCACTGCTTAGATACCTGCGCTGCTAGACATCTGCAAATCTAGAACTAGTCTGGCAGTTTTGCTCATGGTTTAAAATCCTAAGTACATTGTCAGTATTATAATAATATATACATGAAACAATACTATAGCAAAGGCTTTACATGTTATTTTCTTAAATGTGATATTAGTATTATCCACCATTGTTTCTGCTCTGGAAAACCATTCTAACTTCCAAGTGCATAAACCCATAGAAATAAAACGTGTGGTGTTTTCCCATTTTTATTCAATAAGCATTACTGGTTTATGTAATGGGCAGGAATGTGTAAGTACACGTTTTGTTGGGCTTATTTGGTAGTTCCCAGTGGGGCTGAAACTGAAGCACACTTCACTTTTCAGGCCACACAGACATTATGGCTCCCAGTCCCCTGTGCCAGATATGGAGGAAAAACCATTTAAAGACAGCTTTTCTTCCAGGCTGCACCCAAAGCTGGCAGATAATTTGATCTGGGGGTGAAACAACTAATAGTTTTCCGTCTGGAACTAGGAATCACATGTGACAGAAGCTAAAAGTTCTCAGCTGACACCGATGGTTTGGATCCAGAGACTGAGCAGAACCCTGTTCATGCAGTGGGGTTTTCCTGGTTCTTCCCCCTACTACAACTCTGTCCCCACTGCCACAGTCACTTCTGAGGGTTAACGGGGAATGGGGGGGGGGCTGCAGCAGGGCAGGGAATCTGAGGGAAATGCTTTTCTACTCACGCAAGACATTGCTGGACCCAATAGTCACTATATGACTTTGGGATTTTCCACAATACTGATGGGACTTGAACTTGTTCACTATTTTAATGTCATTAATGTCATTTTGCACTCTGAGTACTAATACAGAACACTCTACATTCCAATAAATATTGAAGATAACTAGTATTGAAGATGACCAATAGCTTGCTTTCTTAAATTGAAGTTATCAACTTAAATTGAAGTTATCTCACATTTAATGAGTTAAATATCCACATAAAAGTCAATATTGGGGTTCAGGTATTTACCCGATTGAATTTATTGATCCCTTAGACAATCAAAGATAGGTGATAAACTAAACAATTTTTAAACTGTGCCAAACTTAAAAATGAAGTGTTTTCCTTAATAACTGTCATCTTTTAGGTTGTGGGGGTTTTTTAGATGACAAAAAATGTAATGTGCTTAAAGTTAACTTGCTTTTAAAAGTGGGCAAGCAGTTGTATCCCAATGGTTGGTATTGGTATTAGTTGGAAGTCTGATGTCAAGAAAAAATAATAGAATTTCTTTCTTTTTCTCTCTCATGTACAGTTGTAAGTGCATTGATTGCAAATTAAGGTAATGTTTGATATTTTATTCTCCAATATGGTCATATGCCATGATCATATGTTAATAGGAGTGAACAGTTCTGGAGAATTAATAGCACCACAGTGGAGAGACCCATTCTTATTTTATATCCATTGTAGTGATATACTTGAAAAATTATGCTTGCATTCTTTTCACTTTACCTGTGTGTGGCCACATATTGTATATATTATGTATACCACTTTGAATAGCCTCTACCAGACAGCTTATTTACTAACCACCAAGGCTAGAAGCAATATTCACTACCTTCATTCCCCCTTCCCCCAAATATTTGGTAATGAGGTTCTAACAGTTTATAATAAACATGTATTTCTATCTAACGTAACACGCTGTATATATATAATGTTTACCTTGATAGAATACAAAGCATTTTGGCTGTTTAGTAAATGTGGATTCTTATTTGCCTCTTTGATCAAAATGTGACTTTGATCTCTACCTGTGTAGAAAAATTGCACAGACACGTAATTTTGTTGTTGTTTAAATGTCTAGTATTTAACCTGCTTCATGAACGCATTCTTCTAAATTTGGGTGGCAGTAGGGAGAATCTGCGGTCATAATCCAGCCAAAATTAAGCACTTTATTTTTATTGAAAATTCCAATTCTTGGATCTCTCCTGTTGGAATCTGAGCTACCTTTTCTTTTTATGGAGGGTGGGGGCAGAGTGTCAGTTAGCTGTAAAACAGCACTGTTTACACGATTTTCTTTCATGACTGAGGATTAAATAATTTCCTTTATAAGTAACAACAATGAAACTAAAGGGACTTAATCATATGTAAAAGTATTCAGGTTTGTTATTTAAAAATTAGAACAAAAGCATCAAATATAATACTGTTTCTAGAACAAGTGAATATAACCTAAGTATATTATGTGTATTAAATATTTATTAATGATTCAGTTTTTAAAGTGAAAAGCCCGGAATTTGGTACATTGCATAATTAATATTACTTATTGTGATAAATGCTTTTTAAAAACACATTGTAATTGACCTTACAGTTGAAATATGGAATACATTGATCTAAAATGGGTCTTTTTCTCTAAAAATTCAAACTGAGAAAAATTATTTAACATTCCACAGTTTTGAGCAGTCGTCTGAACAAAGCAGTTTTTAATACATAGTACACACATTCTGTTATAGTGCGATGCATACATGTTGTTAAATGCTGAAAGGAAAATAAATGAAGAAGTTACTTAAAAATACATTTAAAATAAGTTTAAGCTCTACTGCATCAAATTTCTAAAGCAAATTTTTAAAGGGGAATTTGGCCAAAAAAAGGTTGTTCCCTGCCAGGCCCTAATTTGCAAAAGATGTTGGGGGGGGGGGGTAGATGTCATTACTAGTAGATAAGACAAAAGATTCACTAATGGAAAACTTGCATATTGATCAAGTTTTATCATTTATCCAGAGATACAGGAATAAATTTCAAATGTATAGATCACTGAAATCCTCTACACAGTTATCTGGCAGTAATCCCACTCACTTCTTTGTGGGTAGACATGTATAGGATTGCACTGTTAAATGTATATAAATTGTAACTACAGTAGAAATCTTGTCATATGCTTTTGAATACCTGCTAAAAATTTTGGACTCAGTGTGCTTCTTTTTAAAATGAAGTAAGTAAAATGTTTTCCTCAAAACTAAAAGTGAGAAAGACAAAAGCCCGTTTTTCAGAGTTATCACTTTAAACAAATGTCCAAACTTCTAAAAACTAGAGAAAATCACATTCTATATATTTATGTTTAATCTCCAAGCTTACTATAAGCCTCAAATCACTGCATGTTAATAGATGGATTATATTTCTAGCTTTACTACTAGCTTATTGGGAGTAAAAAATTAAGATAAAGCAACTATCCCTTAATGAATAGATTTGAAATCTTTTTTAAACATTAACATATTCTCATATGTCTGTGAGATGACTGCCATCAGTACAACCTTAGCATCATATCCGCCATATTTATTTTTACCCTGTTATTTTGGAATTATCCAATATACTGAAAGTTGCTCTTTGTCTTTTAAAATATACTAATGGAGCAGCTTAGTAACTGAAAGAAAATGTCATGTGTCACAAATATAGTAAGTATTAAAAATATAACATTGACTTTCTTAAATATCAATGAGGTGCTAATGTGCTGTAATAAAATGTGTTTGATCTCATAATGCAAAGAAAAGCAATACGAAAAGGTGAAGGTGGTACTAAGTCTAAAAATTATCTCAGTTATCTCAGTTATATGGTACACAAAATAACTCTTTAAAACAATGAATGTTAATTTCAGCGTATACCAGTATTGTGCAGATGTGGATCTTTACTGCTTTAGATGTGCTGATACTGTATTTAGTAGTAAGTTGCTCTGTCCATTATTTTCCCCTTGTTTATTTTTGTTTTATTTTTTTTAAAAGAAACTTCTCAATACTCTGTGCATAAAACTTTTTTAAACCACTAATTCAATGCACTATTACATTCTCAATCTGGAAACAAGTGAGGGGGGAAGCAACTTTGTTCTACATCATTTATAGGGTTACCAGTTCACTGCCAAATTTGTAGGACTGTTAAACATATGGGTCACAGTACCACATAAATTGAAATTTATGGGAGTTGCACAAGAGTGCTACTGTACTGTCAGTCCTTTCAATGGTGGTTGTGTGGCAGAACTTCCACGTGGACTGTGGCCATAGTATATTGATACAAATATCCTTGTGAAATATGTTGCTGGATTATGAGCATGATGAAAGAGAATTGGCCTTATGTAATGCGCTGTCATTTTCAACTGCTTAAAGGTTGTTCGCTCTTTTGCCACTAGGTATGTGTTACATAAGGGAACATAGAACCTTATGCAAGCACAAGTGAAAAACATATGTAGGTAATACACATGCAATAAAATATTAAGTATAGTAACTTTGTCTCTGTGTGTAGTGATGCACAGTATTAAAAGACTGCAACATTTAATTTTTGCCATTTCAAGTGCCATTTTGAAATCAATCCCTCCATGTGTTTTGATTTATGAAAAATTAAATGTGTTTTCTTTAATATTTTAAGTCTCTATCAAGAGTTTTGTCCTTTAAAAGAAAAAATTGTTATACTTTTTTTTAAAAAAAATCACAAACACAGACATGAAGACTGAGAGTAAAACTTCAGTTTTTTTTAAAGTTGAATCAGAGTAAATGTGAAGAACATTACCTGTTAAAACCCACAATGACTGATAGCTATTTTCACTTTCCACAACAATTTAAAATTTGGTTAACATTAACTCCAAGATATAAATTCGTACAATAAATTAGAACGAATTTATATTTTGCATTTATGTTTCTTATTGAATAAAGTTAAATATCTGAGTAAACTTGCCACCTATGCTATCACAAATGATTAATTTAAACAAATAAAAGATGGCTCCAAAAGTTACTATGGATCTAGAATAAGCAAAAGTGTTAACTCATTAGAGTGGGTTTCATATTTTCAGCTTGCTATCCCATTTTGCATCTTAATTTAAAATTTGTTAGTGGCAGATAATTCACATTTAAGGCAATGCTACAAGTCTGACAGTGCAGACAATTTTATATTGTACTATATGCTTGATTCATGCTTCTCTACTTCAAAAAATGATGGAAAATGGCAGTTAATGGGATATGTGGTTAAATGGTTTCATAGAATTTTCATACTATCTAAAGACAGATATTAAAAATGTACGTATTTCTTCTCCATCTTGAAAGAAAAAAAAAAGCACCACACACAAAAGCATAGCTAAACTAAGGCCCAGTTCGAGGGAAACCAAATTTGCTGTGATACTTCTAAGGATGGTTAAGTGTCTTTTTTAAATGGCCAAAAGTGGGGAAAGCCTGGTTGAGGGAAAAAAGGGGAGAGAGCAATTGTTGTAATGTATTGCAATATTTGTAATTGACTGTCAAATAGTGTCAGGCTATGGTTTTAGTTACGACAAATAGTTTGATTTTGCTGTGGTAGCTGGTTAGGTAGGATGCATACCAGACCAGCAGTAGTCACAATGTGAGCTTTGCTATTTCAGAATAATACTTGGTTTAGGCTTAGGCTGAGACAAGCTATGTAGGTGGACAGTAGACCAGCTAATGTGAATGCTGTGAATTTCTAGTAGTACTGGTGGTGAACTTCCATCTGGAAAATGGGATAGCTGGAGTGCTGCATGCAGTAAGTGGTCATGTGGAAGGTTCAGTGGGCAGCAGCAACCTAGAAGTGAAAACTGTCTTTCGTAATAAAGACAAAACTTTACAGTTGACTTCTCCCAGTCAGTATTATCTGGAACAAAATGTGCTATTTCTAAGGAGAACTTTGCCCATGGTAGTGCTACATCAGCACATTTCTGTCAGCAGAATTTGAAGATAGTTGAGTCAAACTACATCCAAACAAAAGCACTGTTAATGTTCAGTAACTGCTCACTGAGGGCTGCAATCCTATACCTATTTACACAGACAAAGACCGATTGAATTCAATGGGACTTACTTCTGAATAGACACGGTAAAGTATCGTACAGAAGTAGATTTTGTGACTGAATATTGCAAGGTATCCCTTTTAAAAATGTTCAAGCATTGTAAGGGTTGTGTATGTCTCTCTCTGTGTGTATGAGAGAGAAAGAGAACAACTTACAAAATACACTAATTTCCAAATACACCAATAGGAGAAAAAATTAAATATCTATTTATAATATGAAAGCATGATTTCAATTGGTTGATTGAAATGGTGAGATGTGACGCAAAAGAAGGACACTTGGATGGGTACAAATGCTGGTGTATGCCAAAGCAGGCATACCCAGAAATACTGTTGTTGCTGCTGCGCTCTGGTTTGTGTGCTGTGTATGTTATATGAGAAAGAGAGATGGGGGGGAGGCTGTGCAGGCCTTGCACTTTCTTTTTTGCTTACCCCTGACTTGTGTGATCTATCAATCTATAAAACAGAAGATGACGACTGATACTGTAAAGTGTGGTGGAAGTGGTTTGTTGAACACATTCTCTATTCTCTACTCTGAAAACAAATGCCTCAGAAGTCTGTGAATGTGTGTTCAAACCACTTTCACCACACTTAAGAGCATATGTATATCCCTGTCTTACCCCATCAATTGCTATATAGACAGACGGGCATATCTATCCACACATAAAGAGATGCAGGTTAGATTACTGACTATAATAAAAGCAGACGAAGGGTTCAAGAGGGTGGGTGGGCGAATGCAGTGGCAGATTTACAAATGAAATGCAACACATGAAGCAGCATAATATCCGCCCTAATGCTATTAAGGCGTGCGTTTAAAATTGAAAACTAAAGGCATACATACATGTATAAGAATACCCCACCTTTATCCAGCAGCGATACAACGTCTCTTGCGCAACATTCTTAAGCATCGATCGACCATAAGTTCGCCATAGGAGTTCTCAGCACCCCTCCCTCCCCTTTCCAAACTTGCTGGGGTGGTGGTGGTTTCTCTGTTGTTTTTGTGCGGTGGGGGGCTGCGATGCTGCTTTAGCAAAGGGGAAAAAAGGTTTTGCTGAGAACGCAGCCTCGCAGCTCTTGGATCTTGAGCCAACAGAGCAGGAAGTTGTTTTACAAGAGCGTTACAGTGATCGGCCACAAATGGAGAAAGCCAGAAGTTAGGCGAGTCTGCGAAGAGCAGGGGAGGGAGTTTTTTTATATATATATTCTTTTAACTTCCCACTTCTTGCTCTTTCAGAAACAAGACACAAAAAAAGAAAAATATAGCTGAGGCTGTGGAGGTTATGTTTCCTTGAAGGAATGGACGGATTATCTTGGTTTGCATAGTCTGCAGAAAGGGTGGGGAACGAGGGTATCAAAGGGACTTTTTTTTCAGTACTTGCTAACTAGCAACGGGCTTTTGGCACGATTCCTCCAGTTTGCTCGAGGTTATGGATGGGGTGGGGGTGGGAAGAAAAAAGAAGCAGCAAGTCTCCCCGGTACGTTTCAAATAATATATACAGACACACACACATAGGTGGGGAAACTGAAGGGAAAGTGTAGACATTTTGGAACTGAGAAAGAGCTGTGCGTCGCTCTTGAAAGGCTGATTCCTGAGACATTTCTCTCACCCGTGTGTGTGTGTGTGTGTGTGTGTAAAAGCCCTCAATCAAACCGCGTTCATGGCAGCTGTTTTTCTTCCAGCACAGCAGTTGAGCTGTCTCGCCCAAATGCTTATCAGCTTTTGACTCAGTGCCAAGATAGTTATAAGGGCCCAGCAGCCTCGGCTTTAGCTGTGCAGCTGGTTGGGAAAGAAGGGCATGAGAAAACACAATATCCAAGAGGGGGCTTTCTCCCTCTTTCTCCTCCCACTCTCTCTCTCTCCCGGCATCAGCGCAACGACTGCCCTGATTTCTCTTCGTTCTCTCCCTCCTCCCCCTTGCAGATTTTCCGACGGTGTCTATGGACTGCTTAGCATTATAAATCTAGATCCAGTTATTTCTAACGGTTGAGTTTCTCTCAGCTTTGTCCGCATTTGCGTGTGTATTCATCTCTAGCACCAAGTTGGGGTGGGGGAGAGGAGGCGTTCCAAAAGTTGAATTAAACCAAGCGCCTTCATAAAGCGTATGGTTGTGTCGTGTGTCTCCCTATGCATGTGCGTTAAAATTCCTACGATCACATCTCCCTCTTGGACTCCATTCTTTCTCTTGCACTCTCAGGGCACCATTCCTCCTCCCCCCGCCTCCCGTCATAAACACAAGCCCGCATTGTGCTTGGGAGAAGAATAGCTTTGCTGGATTTCGGGGGGGGGGGGCGGAGAGCAGAGGCAGGAGAGCAAAAGCAAATGTTTAACTGTAACAGAAAGAGACCTCGATGCATTGTTGATCGTACGCATGGATTTGCGTGTGTGTGTGTGTGTGTGTGTGGAGAGAGAGAGAGAGAGAGAGAGAGATGCGCCTACGTACGTATGATGAAAACTAGCCTTCTGCTCACGCAGGGCCGTGGCTCTGTTTCATCATCAGCTCCAGCCCTTTCTGTTTCGCTAGCTCACGTCCTCCTCTTTCTCAGCTAGATTGCTTTAGTAGTCGCTCACAAGGGATATTGAACCGGGAAGGGGGGTGGGGTGAGGTTACTCCTTGCATGCCTGCTGCAAAGGCCTCCTCCCCTTCAGGCGGCCTTTAATAACTTTTTTAAAAATGGCAAAAGGATCATCGCTCTCCTCTTTGGGTATTTTTATTTCTTCTCATCCTCATCCTCCTCTTATTTGGAATATTTTTTTCATTTCCTTTGCTGCACTTCGCTCTGCAACTCTGTATATTTCAAAAGGCGGTGTTTAAATACCCGTCGCCGCCGTTTTCTTCATTTCTCTTTTTGACCAAGCAATCTGGATCTGCATAGTTTGCAACATATAAAAATAAGATTTTTTAAAAAATGTGTTTACTGAATAGAAGGCTGATGCGTTCCCTATCCACCTCCCATCTCTCGCTCGTCCTCACTGGCTCTGAGTTGTTTTTAATGTATTGAGGTATCTGCACTGTGTGGGAAAGGCTGCGTAGTGAGTTTCACCTACATCCCTTTGTAAAGTGAGCATGGTATAAGTGGAAATATTCAAAAATTTTGGCTACCCCAAGCTTCTTCTGCTTCTCCAGCTTAAAGGAAACACTGCGCTGGAGTGCTAAAATGCTATTTCTGGGAGAGGTGCCAGCTTCAAGGTAAAAGGCAGTAAAATAGGTAAAGGGGGAATTAAGAGCAAACAATCAGGAATTACAAAATCTCTGAATTGATGAATGTTGTTGATTCCATTTTGTCATGCAAAATGGGTAAAGAGAAAAGTTGAAAACATACTTTTTCTGCATGCATTCAAAAGGGGTGAGAGGAATCTCTTTCTTTCTTTCTTTCTTTCTTTCTTTCTTTCTTTCTTTCTTTCCCTCCCTGCCTACTGAATTATTCAGACTGTCAGTGGTGAATCTAGGGACATTAGCATGCATCAGGCATGCTGTTTGTCTGTTTGCTAACATTCTTCATTCAAGACTTGTTAACTGCCAGACAAGCTTAACACGCTTCTCTCTTTCTCTCCCCGCTTTCCTTTCTCACCCTCCCTCCTCCCTCCCTCTCTCCCTCCTTCACAGTATCTTTCCTTCTCTGTCATGCCACCCCTCTCTGCCTCTTCTATTGTTATTGCTGGGAGCTGGCAGCCAGGGGGGCAGTGGTGGCAGGGGGGAAGCATGTGGCTGTGAAGCTGGAGCCTGTTGTTGCTAGGTAAGGACCGCCTTCCCATATTCTCTAGGCCTGCATGCGCTTGCAGCATGCATCAAGAAATGCCACAGACATCACAGAGTATCTTCCATCTGCTTTCACAGGAGACTGCAGAGCTGCAAGGTGAATACACTGGAGTCCTCAGCTTCTTGTCACTGCAGCTGGATTCCTACTCTTCCTCGGGTAAGAATCAATCCATTCCTTTAGATGCTTCAGATTATTACATTGCAATATATCATGTCTATTTCACATCTATGAGCATTCACAATAGAGTGGTAAACAGAGTAAAATTTGCCAAGAGAAAAATGAAGTTTCATCAACTCAGATTGGATGTTGGTGGATTGGCCTTGGATTACTTAGTTAGTCCACCTAACCAACGACATCTTCCTTGGCCTAGCCAGTACTAGTACTACTTGTTAAAAATTATTGGTTTTATTTTAAGGGTGCTGTGTGGTTGCTTCTGAATTTCTGTGCCCTTTATTTTCATTCTCTCCTTTGTCAATCTGGTTTAAAACCAGCAGGCTTTCATATTTTTAAAAAGCAGGCTAAAGTCAGTTGCATGGTTTATTTTTGAATGCAAATGTTCTAGGTTTTGTTATTTTTATTAATTTCACTGTAGTTACTTTTCATGAATGATGCTTTTCCTTACTATGCACCCTCTCTTTTTAGTGCTTAGGTGTATGTATATATATAAATAATAATTCTATAAATGATATGTGTTTAAGAGAATGTTATATAGATATGGTACTGAATCTGATTATGTCATTCATGTTCTGACATTTATTTGACAAAGCTTTCTCTTATCACTGAGATATGGAACGTTAGGTATACCAAGCTTTATACTCTTATTAGAAGAATTTCCATGTGTGCGTGGACGCGCGCATGTACATATTGGGGAACTGATCATTTTATAGACCTATGTTCTTTGGTAACATCATTCCATAGCAATAACCTTTGCCTGAGAACTGCAGCAACATGCATTTAGACACATCTGTGTCACACATTTGATGAGGAGAGGGAGCATGCATCGATTAGCAATATTCTAACTCTAAATTTTACATTTTTTTTGTAAAATCTGAAGAATCTGAAGGTATGTTGTCACACTACGTACACGTATATATAGGCACTTATAATATATGTATGCCTACTTTTTAATTACTCATAACAAAAACATTTATGCAAGTGTAATGCTTTTTTTTTAGTGAAGATCAATGTATACATCAAAACAACATGTGGATGTTGATGCTCTTTTAATGAACTTGACAATCAGCCAGTTTGGCAAGTACTCTGCACAGTTTGGATACATTCGTACTGTGCATAAGCTGAACTTGTAATATGTTTAGTTTTATTCATACCCAAATTAAAATATACATACAGAAATAAAGAAGAAAGTATTCTTTGTTAGATGAAAAAAATATTGAGCTTTTGTTTCAGACATCAAGCCTTTTTTCAGTTTAGACAAGCATGGAAGATTTTGGGTTTGTCAATGAGGAGAATGTATTTAACTTTGGTGCACTGCTTTTTTATCTCCTAAAGTTAAGTATCTTTAAACAATAAGGCTGCAATCCAGTACATGTCTACTCAGAAGTAAGCGCCATGGGGTTCAGTGGGACTTACTACCAGGTAAGCGTGTATTGGATTGCAGCCTTAGAAGAGTTGTGAGATTGCAAATAAGCAGAAGGTACTTCCTAATTTGTAGAGGGGCATTTTTGAGATATTGGCCAATGTGAGGATGGCAGCTAGTAACTCTTGCAGAATTATTTACTGGCAACATAATCTAAAATGCAAATGACAGCTTTTTAATAGTAATGTCTATAGCTGGTGATATATGTACATGGTGATGATCTTGAGACCAAACAGGTATATAACATTTTGGAAGAAATGCAGCATGGATTTCTTCAGTGTATAGTTCAGGAAGGCCTATATATCATCCCCAAACAACGCTAATAAAAGTGTAGGTATTCTTAAATCTCAACCATTTTTTAGCATTTATACTTTCAGCAAACTGTTACGAAATTGCGCAGCATGAGATGCATCTCCCATGTCCAGGATTTCTTTAAAATTACCGTGTTGTTGTTTTAAGTAAAATTATTGTGGATTGTATTCAATATTATTTATTGGCAGATCACATTTTAAAGCATACTTAAAATAATATTATTTTAAATTAATTAAGGAAGGTCATTGTGGATATGGTGGGAATTAAATTGGGTAAAAAATAAAATATATGGTATGCAACTGTTGTGAGATATGAGCAAGAACAAAATGATTCGGTTATTTACTCTTCTGCAGGTTTAATACTGTTATAAAGAAAGTAGTTGCAAAGACGGCAATCCTAAGCCAAGTCAGTAGAAGAAAGTCTTATTGAATGAATGGTTTTCCCCCCACTCTGATTAGGAACTGAATGCTAGCTTAGTGTTGAGGCAGAAAATATGATCATGAGTTAAAGCATGTATCTGTAATATGTCATACATGTTGTGTGTGTAGATAATAACTTTAGCAATAGAACATCCTACTAATATGTTAGGATTTTTATCCTTCTTGTGTATGACTTTGTCCTTTTCAATGGTTTGACAAAGGTAATCAGTGGTGTATCAAAAAAGGGTTTCCTTCACGAAAATCTACCGGTATTGCAGGTTTTGCTGTACCAAGTATTGAGCTGGAAGGGATTAATTATTAAAAGGTAAAATTCATATTAATGCTATATATCAGATAAAGGTTGCAATTCTGAGCCCCGTTATATGCATTGTAGCTCATTTGAAGTAAATGGATCTATCTGCCTGTGCATAAAATTGCAGTCAAACACTTCAGTACAATAAAATGAAAGGGGTGCAACCCTTTCTTGAAAGCTGAAATCCTGCTGATGGGCAGTTTTGTGAGGAAAGGAGGGACTCAATCCATTCCTCCACTTGCCTTCCTGAACAGATCATCATCTGGATTTTAACAATCTGTCTACTGATTGAACTACATATGCAGCACCTAGCTGCATACTATCCGGCCTTAGATATGCACACCGAATCCTGCTTCTGTGTATACAGTTCGTAATGGGATCGGGGCAAAAAAATCCTCTGTTACTAAAGGTATTATATGTAAAAGCAGTAGAGCAACCAGCAGTAAAATGAAATGAGGCCTGAACTGACCACTTCACAGAAATGGAAAGATTATGACTGGATAATTAACGTATGTATAAAGATGACAGATAAGAATGGATGTACTGAAAACCTTCTTTTTTATTGTTAGTAAAGTAATGTTTCCTATTTAGTCAGGTATAATATAACTATGGTTAAAATACAGCAATACAATTTTGCAAAGAAAAGAAAGGAAAAGAACGAAGACCAGGGTAGGCGTATCTTTTTAATTTTTCCTCCATATAGTACATTTATTTTATTTTTGCAAAATGCAGAAAACCAACGAATGTAAAACTAGAATTTTCCCACACTAAATAGGTACAGATATACTGATGCACTCACAATTCCTGTAATATAATTTCAAATAATAGTGCAAATTATGCACATCATCTATGTCTTCAGAAAACACTGGTAGTTTGTAAAACAATAAATGGATTCTGTTCATTATCAATATTTTTCTGCAAACAACAATTCCAGGACCTGGTCGGGTTTTTTAATTGAGAGCTTCAACTGAAAAAAGTTTGGTTAGCCTCGGCATTACCTTTAAAGGATTCTTGTTTTTATTGGTGAACTTTTTTTCAGTAACAATGCTTAGAGTCTTATGTTCACATCTGTAGGGTTTCTTTTTAGACAGAAATACTTTCATCTATGCCGTATAAGCATAGGTGTTTACTGTATAAACAGTAGGTTCAGGGAGATCCCAAACATGTATGAACCTGATATTGTGATGGAAAGAGAAGGATAGGAGGAGGAGCAAAAAGGACATGGAGAAGATGTGCTACCAGGCAGAAAAAAATGTCCATATGAACAGAGTCCAGAATAGCAAGCCCTTCCCCGGAAAAGCACAGTATAGCATCTTCAAGGCTTTCCCTGATCATATCCTGACACAGCTACAGGTAATAATAACTCTTTTTTGTTATGCTATCACTGTGAAAGTGTAACCATGTATCACTGGGTCAAACCTTATTTAATTGTGTTTTGTGAAGCTGTATCTGATGGGACTGGAGCAGTGAAGCTTGAAAGCTTTTAAATGGAAACATGGATTGACACCAGTATCCCAAGTGTATACAATGTAGAGCTAAAGAGCAGGGGCCTGGGTATTACTGCAGCAGTCACACATTGAATTCTGTATATTGCACCCATTTGCTCCTTATGCACACAGGCAATAATGAGATTCTCGTTGAAGAGGGCATAATACCACAAAAAGCTACATCTATGTTAGGAGTATTGATAAACCCATACATACCCAAAGGTAAATGTATAGTAGAATATGTAAAGCTAGAACTGTGATTCAGATTTGAGAAATGGTTAAGTTGGGCTTTTTATGAATCTCCAGCATCAAGTGTCAATAGACAAGTCAATGGACTACCCCAGTCTTTGGGCAGATCAAAAGCTACATTGATATGAGTGAGAAATTGGCATTAAATGCTCAAATTGGCATTATTCCTGAGTAAATCTAAACTTCATGTAACAGTTTTTCAAAATAAAAACATAAGTGAGAACAAGACATTAAACTGCCTGGGTCCTACCTAGTTACTGAGATATTAGCTCTTATAGTATCCTCATGTCAGATCTTCTGGAGAAGTCCTGCTCAGTATGCCATGGCTTTCAACAGTTAGGCTGGCCACTGCAAGAGGCAGGGCTCCTCCTCCTATGGTGCCACAGCTGTGAAACTCACTTCTTTAAGGGACTTCTTAGGTCCAGTTCTTGGTTCTCTTCACAAAATGGTGAAGACGTTTCTCTGTCAGATGTCATCTTTCAGAGTTACTATATGCAGAGTCACACTTGCTGTTTTGCCGATTCTGGTGCATCTTCACCTCTCTTTTCTGAAAATGGGGGCACATGACCCTAGTCAAATCCCGCCCCTTTTTCCCGTAAAAGCTGGTGGGATGGCTCAAGTGTGATTTTTTAAAAAAAGAAATTTTTTGCTTCAAACAGAATTTGCTTCAAACAGAATTCCAGTTGACAGATTATGGAGCAGGTTAACACCAAGACCTCAGAGCAAAGCCCAACGCTTTGCCTCCAGAAGCCTTTAAAGTGACATGATGCACCGTAAAATAAATTAAGGAGGCTGCATTTCACAACTGATCGGTAGATCAACCCATTCACTCTCCAGGTGTAGCGGATGGAAACACTTTACTACAGGTGACTAGTGTGCTCACAACCCAAGATATATGAAGGGTCTTATAGTGGCTTTTCTTAATACTGGATTTTGTTGATTTGTGACCTGCCTTGGGACTATGTGTTCTAGAAAGATAGGTAAGAAATACAACTAATAATGATAATGGTACATTTCAGAATGATGATTTGCACCTGTTTGTAAACTTTTCTTGTGGATTCAAATCATGGTTTTTCATCCAGCAGAACTTAAGTGTCAGAAGAATTTAAGTGAGACCATGCAGGCCTTTCTTTTGTAATTATAAGGGATTATATCCACAAGAGACGGCCGCAGAATGGGCTCCTTTAATGGCTTGATTTTAAAAATAGTGTTATATAAAAGTTTTTTTTAGACTAGTATTGTCATTTTATTTTCCAGTACTGTGTGCACGCTCTTACTTTGGGTAATTTCTATTGATTTTCTTGTTGGAAGTAGAAATTGGCCTAATGCAAGTATATAGTTGTTTTAACCTTAATTACAGCATGAAATCATGCTTTAGCTCTCTAAGGACATATAAAGACATCAGTGAGATCTGTCTTGTTACCTTATAAGCAGATAGCTCAGAGAGGGAAAATCGCCTAACTGTGGCTTTGGTTGGTGCAGATGTAACACTTAACCATGGTTAATGCAAACCATATTTGCATATTATCCATGGGTTCACATCCTGATTAGCAGACAATCCTTAATAAGTTATTCAGATGTATTACCCCACCATGAAAATAAATCATGACTAAACATTGTTTTTCTAGGACTTCATTATTAAAGCTACACATAATGGCAGGTGTATGTGTTAAACTGAGAGCAATTGTTCTTGACTCAAGCTCATAAATAACATGATTTTTGACTTAAAATAGTTCTCTTAGTCTAATAAAAAGTATTCAGGAATACTATTAGCAAAAGCATCTTAACTAGAATAGAACTAAAATGAGGGAACAATTTTTGCAAATATTTTTAATGAACTCAAAAAGCAAGGTCCACCTTTTGGCAATTTTTTCAGGTGGCTTGAAAGGGCATGAAAATATTCTCTGGGCCAAAGCAACTGGGCTGATGTTCCCTGTCTTGGCATGCTGCAGCAGTTTCATTGCCTGTCCTTCCAACACAGCAAAACTAGGAGTATTGGCCTGGTTACCTCGACAACATAGCGTTTCATCTTGTTGCGCGGAGAGGGCAGGCAATGAAATAACCGCAGTGCGGCGCACTAAGACAGCAAGAGTTAGTCTAGTTGTCTAACATAACATCTAATTCATAGTGTGGCACTGTAATATCACATTCACTACATGATCCCAAACTGACTTTTTCCTTTTTTCTGTTGAAAGACAATAATACACTTTTTTAAACAGAATGGTCAGGTTGTGTTGTTGTTTTTTAAAAAGAATGGTTAGGTTCTCCATGGTTGTAAGAATGGTTAGGTTCTTTTAAAGTTTCATTTTTTTGTTTTTATTTGCTATATATTTTGTTTCAAACTCTCTGACAGAAATCCCTTCAGTTAAAAGGCTTTTTGATAAAGTGCAACCAATAGTGTATTTCCCCTTGCAAGGCATAGTTTTGGTAAGGGGAAAAATGCATATTATTAAGTTTCTTTTAATGTTGATACCCTATAGTTTTAGCAGTGTCAATCACATTTATGTAGGTACAAATTGCATTCTTGCATCCTAATCTTAAGTAAATTTCCAGGTAAGTAGGGAGCATAGATTTCAAGGGAACTCATTTCCAAATGAAGGGGACTACCAAATCAGCCCCTTGCTGTATCCTTTCCCTCTTCTCCTTCCCTGCCAGCTATTCTGTGTGGAATTCCCTTTTTGCTCTTTCCCCCCCAGCCCCCCTTCACACGTGTCAAGCTGCACCCACTTATTACTGCTTACCTGGGATGGACTGAATCATCCCCAAGCATGCGTAGGAATGTGCATGTTAAATATTAAAAAATATTCTGAATTTAGCTATAAGTTGCACGTAGAGATGAAGATGATGTTTCTAGAAAAATACGTGTTTTTTGCTTTGTTACTTTCCTGAGCTACTTATATAAAGTTCCATATATGTTGGTCGGGCTTTTGCAGCTATGGCCTTAACCCCCCCCCCTTAACTATGGCTAATAATGTAATATCAACAAAATGAAAGGGAAATAGCTTCAGAAGCAATGGTGATATGATGTGTGACAAACCAACTTGCGCTTGTGTTTCAAAGCAAAGCAGTACTTTTTTAGATACTATGCTGTGCTGCTTTTCTTGTTTCTGAATGCTGGAATATTTCATATTTCTGAATGCAGGAATGAAGGAAAATAATGTATAATCCATAATTAAAGTTATAAAAGGTAGGTGCGTTTATCATGGCATGGGTGAGAGTCCATGGGTGAGAGTTTACATGTAATTTAAGTTCCTTCTGGATATTATTGGCAGATGATATGAATAACCTCATGAATTTAGGTATTTCTGTTAAGTAGAAATTGTGTTACACAGAAATGATAAATAAATGCAAAGTACATAGTAAACTGAGCCAGTGTGGTGTAGTGGTTAAGGTGTTGGACTATGACCTGGGAGATGAAGGTTCAAATCCCCACATAGCCATGAAGCTCACTGGGTGACCTTGGGCCAGTCACTGCCTCTCAGCCTCATGAAAACCCTATTCATAGGGTCGCCATAAGTCGGAATCAACTTGAAGGCAGTACATTTACATAGTAAACTCATAAAACATGTTTGTTCTTAATTGGAGCTTAGTGTGCAGAAGGATATAGAATTGTCTATAATTCTCATAATCTGTCTTTGAAACTTCATTTTGTTTTAAAACTGGTCTACAAGTTTACAATTCAAGTTTGTGATGTGGTACATATTAAATATTAGCTTTCCATATTTGTTTATATTTAAAGTCAACAAATTTTGGTAGTTAGTTGCTGTTTTGGTAAACCAAAGCATATTCTCTTTTCAGACTCTAATCCAAAGTTTGTTGAGTCTGTCGATATATTTTGTTGGGCTTTGAATGGACCAATGAATTATTGTAAAACAAGAATATGTACAGATGTGTAGTGTCTGTAAATCTCTGGATCCAAGTGCGATTTCTGACCTAATCCCTGTCTGGACCTGTGTTTTGAATATCTGATCACCACAGCTCTTTTTAGTAATTTAAACAACAAAAAGTGGTTTTAGAGGAAGCTGCCTCTGCATTCTTCATGCTGTAGAATTGCACCATTTGCCAGTAGAGCATGCAAGATGTTTAGAAACAGAAAGAAAAAAACATTTGGCCTTAGGGATCAAGAGGTTATGATTAACATTGCAATTGTATTTTTGTGATTAACTTTGCAACAGCGTACAGTACCCCAATATTTTTTTTAAAACATTAAATTGCTGGTTGTTCAAATTACTTATTTTTTTATATTTGCTTTTTAACAAAAATAGTCTTCAACGTAGTTTAGAATAATAAACACAAAATTTCACATCAAAACTAAATGTACATTACACTACAATGTAGAGTTGTCAGATCTCTTAAAGCTTTGGTCCTGGGATGCAAGAGGAGAACAGAGCCTGAGAATGTGATTTATCACAGGATGAAGTCTGGTGATATATGGGTGGAGTCTAGCTGTGCCTGGTGGGGGGCAGGAGATGGCTGTGATCAGTGCCCTGGATGAAGCCTGATGGACATGGGAGGGGTGGTGATAAAAAAATACAAGTGTTCTCAAGCCAGCCAGGAAATAACCTGTCTAATTGTCCTATGCCAGTGTGGTGTACTGGTTAGAGTGTTGGACTACAATCTGGGAGACCAGGATTTGAATCCCCACCTAGCCCTGAAGCTCACAGGGTGACCTTGGGCCAGTCACTGCCTCTCAGCCTCAGAGTGAAGCAATGGTAAACCACCTCTGAATACTGCTTACCATGAAAACACTATGCCATAAGTTGGGATCGACTTGAAGGCAGTCCATTTCCATTTTCCACTGTTTCTGATACTGTTTCCTGAGATTGCATTCCTCTATCTGCAGATCTTGAACAACAGGCTAAAACGGCCTTTCCCAATTTTTGGATCCCCAGATGTTGCTGGACTACAGTTCTCATAATTCCTAACAATTGGCCCTGCTGGCTGAGGCTGATGGGAGTTGTGGTACAGCAATATCTAGAGCAGTGGTTCTCAAACTTTTTTGGTTCGGGGCACAATGTAAAACATATAAAAATTTTCTGGCGCACTTCATGTACAAAATTAAAAATATATTAATATATTTTAAACTATGAATAAAAATAAACTATAGAAAACTATTACTTACCCTATACAAATGGGTTTCTTCTCATTTTTAAAATATACTTTCATAATATTTGAGGCACACCTAGCCACCTGTTAGGGCGCACCAGTGTGCCTGGGCGCACCGTTTGAGAATCACTGATCTAGAGACACAAAGACTGGGAAAGGCTGGGTTAATCCCCTGGCACCTTAGGTCATATCCTGAAAAGTGGCAACCACAGTTCTATGACAGTTGAAGGCTTTAAATCAGTACAGGAGAGTAGAATAGTACAGTGTGCAAATGATACTCGCGTTATGCCAGTGATGGTGCCAAAGTGGAAATAACACCAAATAAAACACCAAAGCTGGCCTTAGATATTTTTGACAAGAACAAAAGGGAACAAGCACCAAACTGGAGACAAAAGAGAGAGGCAAGCTCTGGTGCCGAGTAAAATTTATTGTAGTGCTCTACGCGTTTTGGAAATACTTTCCTTCCTCAGGAGCTAAAAACATTCAAACACAAATTAATGTCGTGGAGACAACACCATGGTCTTAAACATCAGAGGAGTACTTTTAGAGACCACATTTTGTATAAATAACTTCAAAAACATTTTTAAAAAATGTTCATTTTGATATATCCCTGATCATTAACATCAGACTAGCATCTTATAAAACCATATTGTATGGCTCAAATTAAACAGAATCTTGTAACTGCCATTACAAAGCAGCTTAAACTTAAAACTGTCTCATCCCCCCAGAAAAACACAAAGTTATTGCCCTGTACTGACCTGTGGAACTATATCTCCGTGGCTCTGTCAAAGCAATGCAAAGTCTTTATCCAAGCCCCACACTGAATACAAACCAAACTTAGAGGCTGCTAGCATCCATACTAAGTATATAAATCAGCTCAGCTGCGCAATCACTGCATTTGTAAATTTTACTGATCCAGCTAGTACTTACAGGGACTAACTAGCATGTACAGTTGTTACAGACAGTAAACCAAGTTTCATATAGAACCCTTGTTTCTTATTTTATTTAAACTCAGAAAAATCCAAATCCTCATTTAACCCTAGAGGTCCCAGACTTTTCAGAGAAATGATCCAGAATAACTCTCTCTTGCTGAGTAATCTATCATTACCCACAACTCTTTCAATGGTCCCAAATGTTATATCATTTGGCTTATGTTGTTTCTCAGCAAAGTGTCTGACCAACGGAGCACCCATTCTTTGGTGTCTTAAATTACAAAGATGTTCCCCAATTCTGAGTTTTAATGGTCTCGGTGTCGTCCCAACATAAATCAGATTGCAGGGACAAGAAATCAGATAAATGACTTCTACAGAATTACAGGTAAAAAAAACTTGGATTTGAATATGCTTTCCAGTGTTGGGATTGGCAAAAATATTTTTCTTTTAAGTAAACTTGCAGTATAAGCAGTGGCCACATGGATGATGTTCTGTTGGCTTAGATGTATGAAAGATCGTTGATTGACACTTGTTATTGTCGCTCCTTACATATTCTGTATGGATCAACCAGTCCTTGAGATTTCTTGTTCTTTTAAATGCTACCATGGGTCGTGTTGTTAGACCTGGCAGATCCTGGACCAAATGCCAATTGGAGCAAATATATGTTTGAAGTCTCTTAGTAATCGGATTGAATGGAAGGATGCATGCTGTGCGGTTCTACACTGTTCTTTTTTGAGGACATAACAGAATGTCACATTTACAGGCATTGGCTCTATTCATAGCTGTTCACACCACCTTAACAGGATATACTCTATCATAGAAACGTTGTGCTAAAGATTGCGATTCCTGGATGTAATCTAGGTTTTTTGAGCAATTGCGCTTTATTCTTAAGAATTGGCTATATGGTAGATTATTCTTGAGATGAGCAGGATGATAACTATCATACTTAAGAAAAGTGTTTCTATCAGTAGGGTTGTTATAAATGGTGGTAATTAAACCCTTTATGGATTTTTTGACTATGATGTCCAAAACATTGACCTGTTCAATACTGCAAGTTGTCTCAAAACTGAGACTGGGATCTTGAACATCAATCCATTGAGAAAAATCCCTCAGCTCATTGTTTGTGCCTTGCCAAATCATGAATATATCATCTATATATCGTAGCCATCAGATTATATTTCTACCATGTGGATTATTAGCAAAAATGAATTGTTGTTCAAAATGTTGCATGTATAAATATAGATATTTTTGCCCCTGAAAAGTCCTAATGATACTTTCACATCATCCAGGTTTAAACAGAAGCTTTTTTCCCCTTATTAACACTGTAGAAAAATGCAGGTTGTTACCAAAAAATGGCATTACCCTCTGAAATTTGCTATCTGAAGAAAATAATTTGTATGGTTTCATGTCCTGGAAGGTTTTCTACGTCCCCCACTTTAGTAGCTGCTGCTGTGTAGCAAAATAGTTGTAGTTGGTGAATGGAGAAGTCTGGGCCTGCTGAATAACGTATAACCCACAAAGCTGAACACAGACCACTGGATACAACTGGATAGTTGACAGCCACCCTGGTGTATTATACAACCACAAGAGTGGTTGTATACTGTAGCCAGCATGGATTTTTCAAATTCTGCAATGTTAAATTGAATATAACCCTGCCATGCCATACTGCTGCTTCCCATAAGCTCATTTCAAAACAAAACCTTACAAAACATATAGTCCTGAACTCAGAAATGGTTGCTTAACAGCCCTGTATATCTTCATGGTGATACACATAACAGTAAGAGAGAATCGAGAGTTCAAAGTGTAAAAAGAGAGAAAAAGCCAAGCCCCTGTTGGACTTCTTTCTGTCAGAGTTCTCATAATTTGTTGAAATTAATTAAACATTAGCCATGTTCACAGAGTACCTGTAATCCTATTAGTGAACTTGCCCCATACTCTTACCTTCATCTTCTGCAGTTTAACGTTAAAAAAATGCCTGGCTGATTTTTAGTTAATTTAAGAAATTTAGCATTGGAGTTAATGATAAGCGCAGGCATGTGCAGTAAGAACCAACTGTCAGTGTTCTAAAAGCTAAATTTACAGCTGCTTGGCTTGGCTAATCAAGGACCACACCCACACCAGACCTTTATTTCACTTTAGACAGTCATGGCTTCCCCCAAAGAATCCTGGGAAGTGTAGTTTGTGAAGGGTGCTGAGAGTTGTTAGGAGACTCCTATTCCCCTGACAGAGCTCCAGTGACCAGAGTGGTTTAACAGTCAGCTGCTCTGACTGAAGCTCTGTGAGGGGAACAGGGTTGTCCTAGCAACTCTTAGCATTCTTCACTAACTACACTTCGCAGGACTCTTTGTAGGAAGCCATCACCGTCTAAAGTGAAATAAAGGTCTGGTGTGGATGTGGCCAGGGACAGCTTTGATTTAAATTTGCATGGGAGACTACATGTGCCTGCTGTAGAACAAAAAGGTGGGGGAAATGCTGAAAAACAACGATATTGTTCACAGTGTTTTCCTTTTGGAAAGGAAAAGTGCTTTCCCTCTGCCTAGTGCCCACCCACCCAATCACCTTCCCTCCTCCCCTCCCTCTTCCCCCTTTCCTACCCCTCCTCCAGATCAGTTTCACCTATCCTAAGCATGATTGCACAGGGGTATATCCCACTGAACTAAAAAAGCATGCAAATGATCACACCTGCTCTCACCTCCTCCTCCCTCCTGTTCCCTCCCTCTTTCCCATTCCCTCCCTCTTCCTTTGCTCCTTCCTCCCCATCCCCTTCCAATCCCCTCCTTCTCCTTACCTCTCCACTCCCTTCCTCCTTCCCTGACCTCTCCCCTGCCCCTCCTCCCCCCATAGTCAGTTTTACCTATCCTAAGCATGATTGTACGAGAGTAAATCCCACTGAATTCAATAAGCATGCAAATGATCAAACCTGCCCTCCTCTTCTGCTCCCCATCCTGCTTCCATCCTCCTTCCCTCCCCATCCCCCTCCTCCTCCCATCCCCATCCCCCATGCTCAGTTTCATCTATCCTAAGCATTGCAGGGGAGTAAATCTCATTGAACTAATTAAGCATGCAAATGATCAATCCATTCTCAGCAAACTTGCACAGGATCCCATTTCTTACCTCCCGGATTAAAAAGAAGAGAAATTCACTAATAGACAAAAAAAAACCCTTGCAGTTTAAGAACGTATCTATAGTCAACAGATATTTCTATCAAACTTTAAAAAGCATGGAAATAGGCAGCTATAGTGAATGTACCACTGGAGCAGGAGACTTGACCCTCCTCTCTGAGATATTGTACTGCCCTTCAAATTTGTAAAAAATGCAAACACAATTTGGGTAGGTCTTTCATAGTCCAATCCACTTCTTGTGGAAAGAATTGGAAGAATTTGGTAACATGTGCCTCTGAGCATATGGTGAGTGGTGGCAACACTTGCCATCTCCAAAGAAGAATTACGTTTTTGCATGTTTGCTGGTGTTCTCCTTACTTTGCTTCTTTTCTGTGTTACTACTGTTTCTACAGAGAATCTAAAACCTTCAATCAGCCCAAATAAGGTCAAGACTTTCCTCTTCTCCCAGGCATTTTAGCATGTGTTTTTAAATTGTTTTTAATTTTTTTTAATTGTGTTTTTAAATTGTTTTTTGTGTCTTAAAATGTGTATATTTGTTTTTATTGTTTTTAATTGCTGTAAACCGCCCAGAGAGCTTCGGCTATGGGGCTGTATATAAATGTAATAAATAAATAAATAAATAAAATAACAGAAACAAGACATGCTGTGCCGATCTTGTTTTACCAGGAAGGAAGCAACAATATTAAGACAGTTGATATAGTTCAGATAGTCACTTTAAATATGTATGATTTACTTTGCAATTTTGGTTAAATTTCCTATAGTAAATCGTTTTCTTGTGCTTCTGTTTCTGTGAATATGTGAAGTATAGCAATACTTTGCATAGTTTACACTAAAGAACTCCAAAAAAATTGTGGAACAATGGCACTGACTATTCTGCAGAATTGTCTCCAATGGACATGAGGAGTTGTCTCAGTTTGCACAAGATAAAACAGAGGTGAAATATATTCTAGCAAAATTCTAGGTATGCTCTATGTTTTTGATTGACCATGCCCACCTTTCCTTAAGTAGAGTGGTTTGAACATAGCAGGCTGAAAACATGTATCTTGGGCAGGCCAAGGTTGTTTTTTCCAACAGCTAGAGTCATTGCTTAAGTAGCAACATATTGTAATCAGTCTGATTTTACATCAAACTGCAGTTTCAGATTCAACTGTTAATGTGCCCAAAATAGAAATAGAACATAACCTCCAGTTTGAAACACAAAAGGCTGTCTTCACCATCATATGACACTGACCAATAAAAAGGCTTTGAAATTAATAAAAATAAATTTGACACAGGTTTCTAGGATGAATAATGAGAGAAATATAATTTTCTAGGTTGGATTCTCCGTAGAAACAGTAGTAACACAGGAAAGAAGCAAAGTAAGAAGAAGACCAACAAACATACAAAAATGTAATTCTCCATCTTTGGCGATGGTAGGTATTGCCTCCACTCACCATATGCTCAAGGCACATGTTACCAAATTCTTCCAGGCTACACAGGAAGTGGATTGGACTGTGAAAGACCAACCAAAATTGTGTTTGCATTTTGACAAATTTGTAGGGCAGTATAATATTTCAGAGGAGGTCAGGTCTCCTGCTCTCCAGGTGCATTCACTATAGCTGTCCAATTTCCTTGCTTTGTAAAGTTTGAGAGAAATATCTGTGGGCTATAGGTACTTTCTTAAACTGCAAGGTTTTTTGCCTATTAATGAATAGTCCTTGATGCATGCAGGAAGAAGTGAAGGCTTATTGAGCAGTTGGTGAGTTGCCATACATGATTGCTTTTGGCTTACTGGATCATTCATTGCACAGACCTGGACTAGTAGATCTGGACTGTTTCCAAATGATGCTATAAATATGCACTGTCCATGTGTCATGTTTGCTACTGATTTTACAAATGTTTGATGGGATTGTGAATTTTTATCGGGAGGTCTTATCTTACTTCATGGAACAGTTCAATTTATTGCCCAGCGATTTAGGCAGGCATGCTTAGGAAATATTGCATCAAAACCCACCACTGTTCCACATTATTAGCCACTGGCATAGGGAAGTAGGGCAACAAGGCTTGCTATGTCATATGGATAAGTTCTGTTGTGGGGATTGGGAGACAGGGAGGACTGAGAATGAACCATGGACTTAAGAACTCCTCCTTCCCCTTCCTTCACGCTCATCGCTCACATTTTAATATATTGCTTCCTGGTCTTTTCAAATGTTGTTACATCTCAGTCAGCAAACTAAGTTTTGAGGAACCCTCCAAACCAGGAATTGCAAACCTCATCTATGGCTCATTCCATGGTTAGGAGAATTGTCTGAATGTAGCATTAGTTTAGCATCTAGTTGCTACTTAAGGAGAAGTCCAGTCAGAGATTTTCATTTGTATTCCCTAGTTATTTCTTTTTTTGCAGATCACAATAGTTTGTATTGTGTTTGATTTATCTATTCTTATTTTAACATTTAATTTTCCTATGTTTTCTTCTTACCATCTAGTTTGGAGCACTAATGCTCCAATTTTACATCTCATTTCTAAGCAGATTTCATTGGAAGCAGGTATCTTTAAATTATATTTTAAAGTGTATTTAGGATCATAGCCATAAGTAGGTAAAAATATAACTAGAATGAAATTAGGTTGGAAGTTTGGCCGGAATTTGCCTGGTTTCTGTGATGGATCTGGAAGTATTCTATTTTTATTTCAGATTAGTACTACTAAAGTAAGCTTACTAAATAGCTTTTTAGAGGTCAAAATTATACTTTAGACTGAATAGAGAATATGGTAGGCTTCTAGCAATCCGTAGCTCTGCCTGCTTACAGTTTCTAAAGGTATATATGAACAGTATCTTCTGAAATGAAGTACTGGAAATATTGATGATATATCCAAGTGACAGCATAATAAAAGTAGAATCAACTACAATACTGTGAACAATTAGCATTTTTAAAAAGACATACAGTATCCTTTTCATTGCATAATTCATGAAAGCTTTTTTTTTTTAAAAAAACCAATTCACCCATGCATTTCTGCCACATTTGTTTTCACATTGATCACAAAATGAGATTCAGAACAAATAGGTGCTGTCTTTTACATAGGGTCTCGGACAGAGCAATCCAAATGCCAGAGAGCCGGCGGAAGGGGGGCTGGCGGAGGACAAGCCAATGAAAAGCTCTGTGGGATCCTGTTCCTGCTCAGGAGCCGCAGGTCTGGCTGAACACCAGCTCTGCCAGGAGCCATGTGCACGTGCTGTCCGGGAAGTGCAAGCTCCCACAAGTCGGCCTCCTGGGGAGTAAGAGCTCTCAATAGAGGCCCATTACAATTTTTTACTCTGGGTGGAGTGGGACCTGGAAGAGAGCTCTGAGTGTGAGGAGGATCTTGCATAATTCCCCTGCTGTGGCTCCTCCCCCATCACATCCCCAGAATACCCTGTTGTCAAGGCTTCTGCTGGGCTGGCCATCCCCGGCAGATCCCTGGTGGTGCCAGCAAGCTCCTGGCAGCACCACAGCTCAGCCATGGTGGAGAGCTACTGCCAGTGAAGCCCAGTGCCACCCGGAGCATGTCGACACTGCTGGAGCTCCACAGCATCCAAGTTGCCCCAGCCCGGCGGAAAGGTGAGCTGGATTGAACCCTAAATCCCTAGTCATTCATACCAGGCTTTAGTAGAGAGGAAGATTTCAGTTCCCACTACAGTGGGTGTTTCACAGCTACCTCCCATAGAAGTAAAAGAAAAAAGGTATTGTCTTCCATAAACCAATTGTATGGCCTTAAAGAGGTTCCTTATTAATTCAATATAATGTTTCACTAGATTTTTTTTTAAATCATCTTCCAAATTCATCATCCTTAAAACATTTATAAAGGTGCTCCTAACTTCTCACACTTAAGTTGCAAGTTCAGGAGAGATAAATAACAATAAAAACATTGTTATTTCTGTATGAGGCACAGTAAACATTAGAAATAACTAAGATTTGTCATAATACCTGCCAGAATATATTTGAGCTATAGACTGTATATGTTCAACAACAGTACAGAAGGAATAATGCATGAACAAAATAGTTTGATGCTTTTTTAGAAAGTGGGAGCAAAATAAATTTCAAATGAGGTTACAATAAACAAAAAGTAAAACCTGAAACACATTTTTATACTGCATCGCTTAAATATGGGTTTTCAGTTATTTTTATTTTTTAATTAATTGGACTTACCCCTCCCCAAGTCCTTGAGATAGTGTGGGCTTATAACAGTATGTTCATTGTGGTGCTATATCCTTCCTTACCATTGACTCTGGCCCCCAAAAACATCTAGCATAAAAATGACTTCCAGGAGATGCATGCTTTCAGGTCTTGACTTTTCTCTGGGAGAAAAAGAATTCCAAGAGTGGTCACAAATAATGTTTATCTGAAGATCTGATTTGACCCATAGACACTGTACGTAGGAGAATGTTCCCAGTTGATATTTCAAGGTCATGTTAGAGTGTATTGATAGTGATGGTCACTCAGGTATGCTGGCCCAGAGTGTTTCTAAAATGGTGGGTTGAGATCCTGGCAGTTTGATGGAAGTGGCCTCAAGTGGCCTCGAGCAGCATTGACATAGTAAGCATAACAGAAACCTGGTGGAATGGAGAAAACCAGTGGGGCACAATTATCCCTGGATATAAACTGTAGTAGAAGGACAGAGAAGGATTGAATCCAGCAAAGTAGAAATCCCAAAGAGGCAGACTCCTCCACAGAATAGTTGTGGGTGGTGATACTGGACCCCAAGGGTAATTTAGTACTGGGGATGTTCTATCATCCCCCTGATCAAAATACTCAGGGAGATCATGAAATGAAGAATGAAATCGAGAAAACATCCAAAAGAGGAAATGTTGTAATAATGGGTGACTTCAGCTATCCTCACAGTCACACAGCAAAGAGGTAAAATTTCTAGATACCCTAAATGACTGTGCCCTAGAACACAGTTGATTATGGAACTGACCAGAGGGACAGAAGCCCTAGACTTCAGTAGCACCCAGAACCTGGTGCAAGATGTAAGCGTTGTCAAAACGATTGGGAGCAGTGACCATAGTGCTATTAAATTAAACATACATGTAAATTGCCAAGGAAATCCAACATGGTCACATTTGACTTCAAAAGAGGAAATTTCTAAAAAATGATGGGGTTGGTAAAAATGAAGTTAAAAGGCTAAGTCAAGAGGGTCAAGTCACTCCAAAATGCTTGGGGTTGTTTAAAAACACAATTTTAGAAGCTCAACTGGGGTGTACACCACAGATCCGGAAAGGTACCTCCAGGGCCGAGAGGATGCCAGCATGGTCAACAAGCAGAGGCACAGAAGCTATTAGAGGCAAGAAGACTTCCTTCAAAATATGGTTGTCTGAATGAAGAGAATAAAAAGGACCACAAATTTTGGAAAAAGAAATACAAGCAGACAATAAGGGATGCTAAAAAAGATTTGAGGAGCACATTGCTAAAAATAAAAGACAAACAACAACAAAACTTTAAATATGTTAAAAGCAGGAGACCATACAGGGAGATAAGGAGATTGCAGAGAAGCTAAATGAATTCTTTGTATCTGTCTTCACAACAGAGGATATAGGGCAGCTTCCTGTGCCTGAACTAACTTTTGCAGGAAGGGAGTCTGAGGAACTGAGGCAAATAGTGGTAATAAGAGATGAAGTTCTAGGCTTAATAGACAAAATAAAACTGAGAAATTGCCAGGTCTGGATGGCATCAACTCAAAAGTTCTCAAAGAACTCAAACGTGAAATTCCTGATCTCTAACAAAAATATGTAACTTGTCCCTCAGATCCAACTCCATACCCAACAACTGGAAAGTGGTCAATATAACACCAATCATAAAAAGGGATCCAGGGGGATCCTGGAAATTACAGGCCAGTAAGCCAAAATGTCTGTCCTGGTAAAACTGGTGGAAAGTATTGTTAAAGATAAAACAACCAAGATATAGAAGAATGAGGCTTGCAGAAGCAGAACCAACATGGCTTCTGCAAGTGTAACTTCTGTGTCACTCACCTATTAGAGTTCTTTGAGAGTGCCAACAAGTGTATAGATAGAGGTGATCCAATGGACATAGTGTACTTGGACTTTCGAAAAGCTTTCAACTGGGTACCTCACCCTAGATTCCTGAGTAAGCTTAGCAGTCATGGAATAAGAGGGCCTCTTGTGCATCAGGAACTGCTAGGAAGTTGAAAGCAGAGAGTAGAAATAAATGGGCAGTGCTCCCAAAGGAGGGATGAAGAAAGTGGAGTTCCCCAAGGATCAGTATTGGGACCTGTGCTTTTGAACTTGTTCGTAAACTATCTAGAGTTAGGGGTAAACAGTGAGGTGGCCAAGTTTGCAGATGTTACTAAATTGTTCAGGGTTGGTTAAACAAAAAGGGATTGTGAAGAGCTCCAAAAGGACCTCTCCAAACTGGGTGAATGGGCGGTAAAATGACAAATGCAATTTTGTGTAAACAAGTGTGAAGTTACGCAGATTGGAGCAAAAAAATCTTAATTTCACATATACGCTCAGGGGCTCTGAACTAGCAGTAATTGACCAGGAATGAGACCTTGAGGTTGTAGTGGATAGTTCAATGAAGATGTTGAGCCATACTAGGAATCATTAGGAAAGATACTGAAAATAAAACTGCCAATATCATAATGCTATTATACAAACCTATGGTGTGACCGCATTTGGAATACTGTGTACAATTCTGGTCACCTCACCTCAAAAAGGATATTGTAGAGTTGGAAAAGGTTCAGAAAAGGGCAACCAGAATTATCACTGGGATGGAGCGACTCCCCTATGAGGAAAGGTTGCAGCATTTGGGACTTTTTAGTTTAGAGAAAAGGTAAGAGGTGACATGATAGAAATGTATAAAATTATGTATGGCACGGAGAAAGTGGATAGCTGAATGCTGGAAGATTCAGGACAGACACAAGAAAGTACTTCTTCACACAGTGCATAGTTAAACTATGGAATTTGCTCCCACAAGAGGCAGTGATGGCCCCAATTTGGATGGCTTTAAAACAGGATTAGACAAATTCATGGAGGAGAAGGTATCAATGACTACTAGCCATGATGGCTATGCTCTGCCTCCATAGTCACTGGCAGTATTTTATTTATTTTATTTTATTTTATTTATATACCGCCCTAAGCCAAAAAGGCTCTCTGGGCGGTGTACATAAAAGATAAAACAAGCAAAATATATAAATACAGTAAATATAACAGAATCAAAAGTCAAAACAACAAACAACAACAACCAAGCAACATCAAAATATAACAATAATAAGATACTGTTTAAAATACACGATAAAAACAATTATTAAGATACATTTTAAAATGCCTGGGAGTATAAAAAGGTTTTCACCTGGCGCCGAAAAGATAGCAGCGTCGGCGTCAGGCGTACCTCATCGGGGAGACTATTCCACAATTCGGGGGCCACCACCGAGAAGGCCCTAGTTCAGTATGCTTCTGAATACCAGTTGCTGGAAACTGCAGGAGGGGAGAGTGCTTTTTCACTGAAGTCCTACTTGCGGGCTTCCCATTGGCAAATGGCTGGCCACTGTAAGAACAGGATACTGGACTTGACGGGCCATTGGCCTGATCCAACAGGCTCTTCTTATGTTCTTATGTTCAGTAGCAAGGCTAAGAAAGACATTCGCCTGAGGCCTTAGAGCAAAGGTTCCCGAATTGTGATCTATAGACCACCAGTGGTTCATGAGTTTCATTCAGGTGGTCTGGTAGTCATATTGATTATCGATTGTATTTTTATTGTTTCTTTCATTTCTTATATGTGTATTTTATTGTATTATAATTTTAATTTGATGGAATAAGAAATGAAAGAAGCAATAAAAATACAATTGACAGTCATACAGCATCTAGCACAGTGCATTACAATTGCTACAACAGGCAGAAATATCATTGTGGTCCGCCAAGACCATCAACAATTTTCAAGTGGTTCGTGGGGAAAAAAGTTTGGGAACCACTGCATTAGAGAGATGCTACAAGTCAGAGTAGACAGTACTCAGCTAGATGGACCCCTGGTCTTATTCTGTAAAAAAGAGGCCATAGCACAATGGATAGAACACGTATTTTACATTCAGAAGGCCACAGGCTCAGTCCCTGACAAACAGCAGAGCTGAGGTAGACAGACCAGCAGTCTGATTCAGTTTAGGGTAGTTACATACATTCATTTGATACAGCTCTTCCTATGGGTCCTCCAAACGCTTGTTCTCTCTGGTATTCTCAGGAGTCTGCTTTGAGGACCATAGTTCAATGACAGTGTGTATGCTTTACATGCAAAAGGTCCTAGTTTCAATCCTTAGCATGTACAAGTAGGGGTGGAAAAGATCTTGCCTGAGCTCCTGAAGAGCCCTGACAGTTAGTTAGTAGGCAACATTGAACAAGAAGGACCAATAATCTGACTCGGTATAAGGCAGCTTCCTATCTTTCTGCAAGCTGATTCATGCCCAGTAAATCTTCCCTAAGTACATACTTCCCAAATACCCTGGGAAGTGGAAATGTTTTCCCATACTGCAAAGTCTTTGAATAGCTGACTTTTAGAGACTGTTCAGACAATACCTTTCCCTCTGAATTCTACCAAGGATGAAGGTGAACTAGAATTCAGGGAGATTCTGAGTTCAGAAAACAGTGGAATCTCACAGTTCATTTACTGTTCTTCTATCCATAATGAGGGGAGGACCTGTGGAAATCCAAACCTTGTTGCTGATCTCAGCCTGGTAGAATTGTAGGAACAACATAATTGTCTGAAATGCAAATTGCCACAACGCAGGTTGAAACTACTGAGTTACAACTATACACAAGAAGGGAATTTTGTGCTTCTGGTTTCTGTCACCTGCTGTTGCTGACTGACACAAAAAATGGAAGCAAATTGTCAGTTAAGTTGCCGCTAGTATTAATGAGTGAGTTTATATTCGTGAAATAGGTGTTAGACATGGTGGATATCAAAACAGTTGGAGGGGATCTCTGCAAATAGAAGGATCATCCATGGTATGGAAGAAAAGTCTGGTTTTAAGCCCCCTCCAAAAATAATTATAGAGAGAACTAAGGGTTGTTTATATTGAGGAATTAATTCCTTCTCTTTGCCTAGCCTTTTGAAGTGGGATGTAACAAAAAAGAAGAAGCGAGGAACAATATACACAATATATTTTCTTTTTGCAGGTAAACACCTGTTAATCTTAATTTCAGTCACTCTTGTGCCTTAGCTTTTGGCCAAAAGTGAGGTGAATTTTTGTGCCTTAAACAGAACCAAAGGGAAGTTCAGGGCCAATGATCTTGGAAATTAATACAGTGGAACCTCATCATAACGTGGTTCACTGTACTGCGGAGTCGAATATACCACTGGTACGATGACGACCCTGAGTACAATACTGTATACAGTACCGTAGTATTCATTATAACACAGAACCCCTATAATGTGGGTGCATCCTTTGTTCCCTGATCCTTGCATTATAGCAAGGTTCTACTGTATAAATTCATTTGGACTGGTTTGTTCATGTTACAGTTTTTGGGCAGCTTAAAATTTGCAACATATTATATAGTTTGAATGATTCCTCTCATGTTTTGAACCCATGTGTGAAAAATTAATGTTGTCTTGTTCGACAGAGAACTTTGCTTGGCTGCTGAGAAATATAGATGAAAAATGGGCAGAACAGTTAGAGCAATTGCAAATCCCCCTTGTAGATTTTCAATCTAGGCTCATTTCCAGTATACAGGAAATGACTGAAAATCCTATTTTGTTCAGAGGGAAGGGGAAAAAACTGTTGGAACATTAATATGTAACATAAAGAATAAAACATGTATTTGATTTGGTGAATTGGACATAGAGGCATAGAACAGCAACATCCAATCTGAAGAAATACTTAGTATGGGACTTTTGGATGCCAAACAATTAGGAAAGTTTTGTCATGTTTTAGACAGTGAAATATTCTATTAAGTGTTATGTGATATTTCTGCTATCTTAAAATTGGCTCTGTCCTTCTGGAAATTAAATTGAAAGGAAAATGTTTACCTCAGTCCAGGTAGGAGGCCTATGTGCAGGCTTCTACATCTGTAGCTCAACTGGATGTGTGTGCAGAAAGTAAATTAAAATATTGTTGCAAAATGTTCTATTCATAATAAATAGGTTAATAATTCTGAAGAAAACAAAAATATCTGGCAGTTTTTAACTTTCTAAAGTGAGAGAGTGCTTTTAAAGAGAGAAAATTCTCAAGAGAGTACTGAAGGAGTAAAATGCTAAAGCATCCTATTCACAAAGGCTTGGTAGTCCTGATTTAAGGCAAGCTTTTATGCCTTTGAGTATATGCCCAGCAAATGGATGTTCCACAAATGCAGGTTCTTTCATGTTGCATTCAAAAGGACTCTGAACCTATTCATGCTTATGTGAGAGTGTGTTTACATAATATGGGTGGTATTCAATACTAGTCCTACTCAGAGTAGACCCATTGAAATTGATGGACATGACTATCTTAAGTTTATTAATTTTAGTGTGTCTACTCTGTAGGACTTAATTGAATACAACCCTGTGTTGTGGAGCAACAGCAAAAGTGCATCTGCCACCTCAGGCCCAATTCACTAATACATTTTGCATGTTATGTGTAAGTGTTGTATGTGTGTATGCCCAATAGTACTCAACCCTCATTTCTGTCTCCATTTTGCTATTAGTTCTCCTTTGTGCTTTGGATTTTATGTGTGCCGGTACTCAAATGTTACATCTAAGTAACATTACATAGGCAAGTTGGCCTCCGGAATGAGAGAGTAGGCTACCTCTCAGTGGGTTCTGAACCAGGGAACTGAGAGATGTAGGCAAAGATTCAGCCTATATACCATTATCAAGATATGGTAGTTATCAAGATGTAGTTATTTCACTACAGGAAGACTCGCCACTGTCAGGGAAGCCTCTCAACAACTGGCTAGTCTGGCTCAGATGATACTGTCTTACTCCTACAGAATCATCCAGACTTGCTTACCAGTGTGAGTAGTTTGGAGAGTCACTGGTTGCAGAACTGCTTTAGTCTTTCTTCCAACATGACAGGAGCTAGGTCTGACAGGCTTCATTATGTCAAGTAAACATCCTTTCATGTACCTATCAATAAGACATCTGCTCAATAACAAGGAAAGCCTCACAGCAACTATGCTTATAGCATAGCCCTGACATGAATGAGGCAGTTGCTTCCTTTTTGATACTGTTGACCATGACGTTTTAGTGATGTGCCTTTGAGGGTCTGGCAGGCATTCACCAGACCTCTCCTGAGTGATTCCATTTGTTTCTAGCAGCAGTGAGGTCGTAAATTTTGGTAGTGATGAGTGATTGTTTGTTCTGTCTCTCAGGCATCCTTCCTGTTTGACATGTCAGAGGTGGGTCTAACATTACGGGTAGATGGGATAACACACACTCCTCATCAGAGAGAGAAATAAAATTAACAACTGTTTGCTATTAATTCTCCAAATTCTCTTGGTTCTTAACAGCATTCAGGTGGGAGAAGAGCCTGTAGAATGACTCACATGATGACCTATACTGCCTCATCAGAATGTAGCCAAACAAATGAGTCCTACAAGCTTTGCAGCAAGAATCCTGGCTACTTATTGGCCACTTATTAGCTCTTCCCCCCTGCAAAGCTAAGCATGATAGCTGTCTTGAGGGGCTCAGAGAGAGTTAGACCCACATAGAGCCCAGTACCCCTTGACTCCCTCTCCCCTGAGAGGACTTATGAGGTTTAAGCCGCCCTGGATTCCTTCTGGAAGGAAGGGTGGTCTATAAATTTAATAAATAATAATAGAGACCAGGGAGAGAAAGCCTCTGAGTCATGTCAGTCCAAACTCCCTTCCTAAATGCCAGCATTTGAATTGCATTTTAGGTATTTTATACCTGAGGTATTTTTTTAAAAAAGATCTTGCTTTCCTATGGTATGTTGCGTACCTGAGCAGCCAGATCCTTACATCCACCTGGCTGGAAAGATACTGAGATTATTTTCTTAACTGAATGCTTATTTGTTTCAGTGTATTAGTCTAATTATTAGTTTCAATGTTACTTTAAATGGGAGTTTCTGGAGAGAGGGATGTCAGACACTGAGTTTTATTGTTTTGTGAAGGTGTGGAAATAGTGTCTTGTCAAGTGCCTTAATTTTTTTTAGAAAAATTATATGAAAGTCTTTTCAGAGCAGTAGTCTGTTGAAACAAAACCAATGAAAACCTTATATCACTTTGAAAGAGTAAAGGTAAAAGTGTCCCCGCACTTATAGTGCAAGTCGTTTCTGACTCTTAGGGTGACGTCTTGCGACGTTTACTAGGCAGACCGTATATATGGGGTGGGATTGCCAGTTCCTTCCCTGGCCTTTCTTTACCCCCCAGCATATACCGGGTACTCATTTTACCGACCACGGATGGATGGAGGGCTGAGTGGACCTCAACTCCTTTTACTGGAGATTCGACTTCCTCCTTCCATTGGAATCGAACTCTGGCCATGAGCAGAGCTTTGGCTGCGTTACCACCACTTACCACTCTGCGCCACAGAGGAGAGTACCACATTTAAATTGTACAAATTCCAAATTTAATCTCATTTATTAAATTTATATCCCGCCCTTCCTCCCAAAGGGGCCCAGGGTGGCAAAAAAAGTGTATTAGTGTACTAGAGTCCACTTTATCAGACCTGATGAATTGAATTCTAGTCCACAAAGTGCTGCAGGACGGTTTGCTGTTTTTGTATGAAACTGATGAAAAAAATGAGACATAGTAGCTGGTACTCAGCCTGCCTTATTCGCCTAGGTGGTTATCAATGCATAGCTTTTCATGGTGGCTGGGAATACTTGCCATTATTTCAGCCTGGAGAGCAGACTGAATAAGCTGTATTTCTAAAACCTGCTGAAAGCCATCATTTATATTTTGAGAATGAGAAGGCTGGATTTCTTTAATTCATTCTCTATGGGACTGTTTTTAATGACTGTTCAAGAGGTACAGCGGAGGTGACCATCTAATAGGTCTAACTCAGAGGTACATGAGTTCAAGGATTCCCTACATAATCAATTTAAGCTTCAATTGATTAATTGGTGGCTAATTTTCATCAGTGGAGCTGTGGGCTAAAGACATGTTTAGACTATTTTGGTTCTAGTGTTCTGCCATACCTATTGCCACCCTGGGCTCCTGCCAGGAGGAAGGGCAGAATATAAATCAAATAATAAATAAATAAAATAAAATAAATAAATTTATGTATTACAATTATTTATATTCCATCTTTCAAGATACAAATATTTTCAAAGTAACTTATAAGCAATATTAAAATACATTTTGTAAAACCACCATAACAATATCAGTGTATACAATATCATCAGGATCCTTCTCACAGGGTAGTTGGTGGTACATTGGCTGGGGAGGGGGATGGGTTAGAGAGAGGAAAGTCTAGAGCTGCACATATATACCATACGGTTAAAGCAATTTTCTCCCCCCCCCCAGGAATCCTGGGAACTGTAGTTTGTTAACAGTGCTGGGAATTGTAGCTCTGTGAGGTATAAAGTACAGTTCCCACGGTTCTTTTGAGGAAAATGCACTTTAAATGTATGGCGTGTACATAGCCCAGGTGAAAGATGCTCTGAGGTGCTTTTAGCCTTCCTCTCTCTTCTAGGGCAGTTGGTGGTAAATGGTTTCCATACCTGACCCTTTATTTGAACATTTAGTAACTTTACTTTGTTAAATTCAAAGTTCTCTTCCAGTTCCATCAGTCTTATAAGACTGGTATAAGAAAGGTGCTTATATTGAGGTTTTAATGACATGCAAATTTATTTACATTTCATAGATTAAATTGATTGTACTGATCTGTGATCTGTTATATACTTAACCAGGTGGCCACACAAACATAATGTATTAGCACTTTAGGACGTAATTATCCTAGTGTGATTCATGTATTTTTTTGTTCAGCTTCTTTCTGGTCAGATTTTGAATATTTTATGTCATATATTGATCATGTGAATATTTTTTGTCATATTTTGATCATGTTGTGAACCCCTGCATTTTTGCATTATTTTCCCTTCTACCATTAGATTTTATTTCTTCACAATACATTCTGTTTTTAGATACTGTTAATTTTCCATTCATATTTGTTGTTTCAGTAAACTATAGTTTTTAGATATGTGGGCACCCTTGATTTTTTTTTTTTTTTGAATCTCGTGTTTGTCAGGGTATATTTCTCTTTTCTTGGTCAGTCGACCTCCCTGAGATATGCAGGTAGATCTGCTTCTACCCCTAAAATCCTGCCTCGCAGCTGACACCTTCCCACTTTTCCAGCTAATATCCATTTCCATTTGCCACTCCACCTCCCTCATGACTGCAGTCCCACAAGATCAGTAAGTATGTGTCATTCACTGCCTCATGTGCAGGGCTTGTGAATGTAGCCCTGTTTCACACAGATAATATGCATACAGGGCTCCTTTACACAAATATTGGTACAATCAAGATTCTTCCTTTTATTCAGAAGTCCCACGTGCATACATCTATATACATGTAGGGCTGCCTTCATGGGACCACCAATTGTACATTGTGATTAGGGTTGCCATATTAAGAACATAAGAAGAAGAGCCTGCTGGATCAGGCCAGTGGCCCATCTAGTCCAGCATCCTGTTCTCACAGTGGCCAACCAGGTGCCTGGGGGAAGCCCACAAGCAGGACCCGAGTGCAAGAACACTCTCCCTTCCTGAGGCTTCCGGCAACTGGTTTTCAGAAGCATGCTGCCTCTGACTAGGGTGGCAGAGCACAGCCATCATGGCTAGTAGCCATTGATAGCCCTGTCCTCCATGAATTTGTCTAATCTTCTTTTAAAGCCATCCAAGCTGGTGGCCATTACTGCATCTTGTGGGAGCAAATTCCATAGTTTAACTATGCGCTGAGTAAAGAAGTACTTCCTTTTGTCTGTCCTGAATCTTCGAACATTCAGCTTCTTTGAATGTCCACGAGTTCTAGTATTATGAGAGAGGGAGAAGAACTATCCACTTTCTCAATGCCATGCATAATTTTATACACTTCTATCATGTCTCCTCTGACCCGCCTTTTCTCTAAACTAAAAAGCCCCAAATGCTGCAACCTTTCCTCGTAACAGAGTCGCTCCATCCCCTTGATCATTCTGGTTGCCCTCTTCTGAACCTTTTCCAACTCTATAATATCCTTTTTGAGATGAGGCGACCAGAACTGTACACAGTATTCCAAATGCGGCCGCACCATAGATTTATACAACGGCATGATGATATCGACTGTTTTATTTTCAATACCTTTCCTAATGATCCCTAGCATGGAATTTGCCTTTTTCACAGCTGCCGCACACTGGGTCAACATTTTCATCGTGCTGTCCACTACAACCCCGAGGTAGAGGTCGGTCACCGCCAGTTCAGACCCCATGAGCGTATATGTGAAATTAAGATTTTTTGCTCCAATATGCATAATTTTACACTTGTTTATATTGAATTGCATTTGCCATTTTTCCGTCCATTCACTCAGTTTGGAGAGGTCTTTTTGGAGCTCTTCACAATCCCTTTTTGTTTTAACAACCCTGAACAATTTAGTGTCGTCAGCAAACTTGGCCACTTCACTGCTCACTCCTAATTCTAGGTCATTAATGAACAAGTTGAAAAGTACAGGTCCCAATACCGATCCTTGAGGGACTCCACTTTCTACAGCCCTCCACTGGGAGAACTGTCCGTTGATTCCTACTCTCTGCTTTCTGCTTCTTAACCAATTCCTTATCCACAAGAGGACCTCTCCTCTTATTCCATGACTGCTAAGCTTCCTCAGAAGCCTTTGGTGAGGTACCTTGTCAAACGCTTTTTGAAAGTCTAAGTACACTATGTCCACTGGATCACCTCTATCTATATGCTTGTTGACACTCTCAAAGAATTCTTGGGCAGTGTTTTGAAAACCTTCCCAATGCTTGCTTTTTGTAAAAGCAATGCTAATCCCATATGCCCAGAGTAAATCCCATTGAATTCAGTAGGACTTACTTTTGAGTAGACATGGTTATGAATGTGCTCAAAATCAATGGGACTTTGGAGTGAATGTAAAAAAGAATTGTGTTTGTGTTCTAACTTTTTCTGCCCCCTTCTCCAGTCCTATTTTAAAGCAAGTAGGCAGGGCTTACTTAGGTATTACAGTTTTTATTCTGTAGGAAAGTAATACTGATTTTTTTAAAACTAATACTGATTTTTCTGCAATGACCAACTGGTTTGACAATAAACTATTATATGGACTGTATGTATTTATACATCTGCAGTGTGTGCGTGTGTGTGTATGGAGTCTTTCCAACACCCCTGTGAGGTAGGGTTAGAAACCAAGGCAGCTCACAACAAGAAATAAAGCCATTTGAAATCCAATAACCATAAAAACAAGTATAAACAGTTGCAAAACAGCGTAAAGTGGCATGATTCGGAATTTTGGGTTGTGTGAATGAAGTTGCTTATCACTTGAGGTTGCATTTCTGTCCCTGTTTGAGTAAGCCCCACTAAATACACTGGGACTTGCTTCTGAATAAATAAACCTAGGATTGCACTATAAATATCTTTACAGTTTGTGTAAATAATAAATATATTTGATAGTCATGCTTCTATGAATATTTCTTCATTTATCATATTTTTGGTTTTTGGTTAGGAATCCTTTTTTTTTATCATTGATTTTTATTCAAAAACCAAACCAAACAAACAAAACAAATTAATAACTATTACAATAAAAACTATTGACTTCCGATTTGTCGTAGATTAGCTATAAGTCTATAATATATAACAAACCTGTCTCTTAATAAAATTATACAATCACCTTCCTCCAGTGGTTATCTTAATTGGTATCAAATCTCATTAACATCATTTTGTTCTTTCCACAAAAAGTCAAAGAGAAGTTTCTAATCCTTGAGATATATATCCATCAATTTTTCTCCAAATAGACATGTCAATTAATCCATCTCTTCAGGTCTACTAAGTCCAGTAATTTCAATAGCTCTTCTCCCATTCTCCCATTATCAGTATTGATTCCATCTTCCATCTTTGCACACCCAATAATCTTGGTCTTGCTGCCATAGTCATATAATAAGAGTCTGATAGGGATTTCTTTCATCACAGATATTTTCTTGCCATCAATTCTGAATGTATTACTGAAATGTTGTTGTAAAGTTGTATCTCTGTTCCTCTTTTTTACAGAATGCACTAACACATCTCTTGAGAGTTTTTCCATTGTCACATATCTGGAATTTATTCTATAAACTTTCTCTATTTCAAGTTCCATCAAATCCTTCCAATCCAGGAATTTTTTTGAGTCGTTGATATCTTTATCTCTAATCTCTTCACCAATTCCTTCAGGGGCAGCGCTGAATTCCAAACAGTAATATTTGTCTTTAGGATCCGTCACAACCATAAAATCCAAATCTTTTTCCAGGTCCATATTTGATAAATCTATTCCAATCTCCAGGGCTTGAACCTTCCCTTTGATCTTTCTTTCATCTTCTTTTTCTTGTCCAGCTATAGAATCCTGAATTTCTTTCAGCTCCTGTCTCATTTTGCCAAATCCAATTTTCATCTCTTGTCTGTTCTGTCCCAGCTCTTGTTTCATTAGCTTAATCTCATTCATTATTTTCTGAAACATATTTAGAGAGAGAACCCCTTCCTGAACATCCAGGGTCTCAGCCACCTTCTTGATTGTCATTCTTAAAACCAAAAGAACAAAACCCCTTCAATTCCAATATAGTCACTATTCTCAAGCAAAGAACAGTTTATTTCTTTTTCCAGTCACAAATGAGTTAATCTTCCAAGCCAGATGACATCACCCTCTAGACAGCACGAACTGCCTTATCTCTTATATGTCCAAAACAAATTTAGTTCACAGCGTCCAAATGATTAGTGGCATAAGGAATAAGCAGATTCGCCAAAAAAAAAGTAGACCAGAAAAAATAGTCCCAGACATATAATACTCAAATATCAGATAAATCAAATTTTCTCTTCAAATCAGATGCCTCTCATCTGTTTATATCTTTAAAATGCTCAATTCCATGCCAGCTTTTTGCAATAAAAAACAAAGATAGGCTATTTAGATTTTCTTCCTCCTTAATTCCGTATGTAAAAGAGAAAGTTATAACTCACCCAGGGCTTCTTTGTTGCTGACTCTTTGACAAATCTCTTTTGCAGTAACGATAACAAAATGATGATAATAGACAGGAGGATGCTTGCCTGTTAATTTCCGTTTTTCTTTGAAGAAAAAAAACCGTCTCGCTTAATCAGTTAGAGCCTGTTTGTAATCCCTGGCTCCGTCCGACGCTGTTGGTTACCTTCCTTCATAGGCGATTCCAATGAATTCCAGTCCAACAAACACCACGGAACTTCTGTGGGTAATCTCTAAGTTTCTCCCTTGCCTGGGAGAAAAATTTCCCAGTCAAAAAAAAACTTCTGACTGGTTTTAAAACTGAAGAAGCTTCCTCTGAGACGAGAGCTCGTCTAGAGGCAAGCATAGGCGGAGCGATCCTCCTGGGAAGTCCGACCGTTTTTGGTTAGGAATCCTGACTGGTTGTGAGATGGTTAGTTTTTTGCCTTACTCATAGGAATCTTGTTGTGGTTGGTATGGTATTACATTTAGGAAAGTGTTACTGCCTTCTGTGTTTTTTTTTCCTATTTGCATTTCACTTATCTTTAACCTCACTCCGTTACAGCCATAGAAGCAACAGCAGCATATGCAAGATAATTAACTCCCATTAGTGATAAGAACAAGAATTTATAATTATTATTTCAATTAAAACAAGAGGCTTATCAATACTTTGAAGAGGACCAGATATTTATTTTGTTTCTGAGCCCAGGACTGGGTCTTTCATGATGCTTGGGGGGGGGAGCAGGAGAGTAATCGATAAGACAGACATCCTGGCATTGGTAATCTAATTAGCAAGGTATGTGTGGGGTTGTTGCACACTTCCAGGCCCAGTTTCATTTTGAGTATGGAGGTGGAACCTGTGTATATGTGGTTGATCAAAGGGAGAAGAAATTTTGAGTTAAGCAAAGCTCTGCTTTTATAAAACCTAAGAAACATACAGATACTTTGAATGTCTGAGTGCCTGCACCAGTGGAATACTGGAGGAACTTGTAAAACTTGCTGCAACAGTATTTAGAACTGAGTATGTGGTGTGAAAGACTCCTTTTCCTAACATTTTGGCTTCTTGTTTTTCTCCACCCACCACATCTTTGAAATATATCATATATGGTTAACCATACTGCTGCCCTGACTTACTTTATGTTTGTTGCTATTTTGTGTTCTTATTATGTTTTTATATTGATTGTGTATTTTTATTGTTTTTATTACATTTGTAAGCTGTGCTGAGCTCTGTTTTTAACAGCAAAAGGGCAGGATATAAATTATCTTAATCAATCAATAAATACTCCATAGTGTTGGAAACTAGAGTCTAGGCATTTAAGGCTGAAAATGTTGCTTTTAAAAAAAAGATTTCTCACATCTTTCCCCAGTTTTTGGTGGTAATTCCTAGACACAAAAACAAAACAACTGGACAATCCAAATATTAATATGCAAATATTTGCATAATATGCAAATAATATGCACATACTTTACATAATATGCAAATTAACCTGCCCGGATTTGTGGAACTGGAATATGGCAACCCTAATTGTGATCACTCACACGTTCTAAAAATGTGTGGAAGGATTCATGTGGTGTCTCTGCCCCCTCTTCTGCCACCTAGCAAGGAGCCTAACATTCCTTTTCCAGCCATGGCCCCAGGGTTGTCTCTGCACAGTGTTACATTTAAATAGGATTCTCTTTAAAAGGCTGCCCGTGAAATTTTTACTACCAGCTTTGAAATGATGAGTTTTCCAGAACATAGTGAAAATACTTTCCATTCCGGCTAGATTTGACAAAAAGTTGGCAAAAATTACATTTTAAAGTGAATTTGAAAGTTCTGCTACAATCTGCTACAAATGTCTGAACAAATTTAAAGGAAGCAAAAAAGTCATTCAGTAAGGCCATCAAGGTTTTTCTCTTTGTGTGCAAGCAAAACATGCATGTGTCTGTGTCCAGAGTGGTGATCAGAGAGAGTCCACCACATCCCTGCCCAAGAGCCACAAGAAGCAGGAATATGAATTCTTAGCCAAGCTGTACTGTTGATGTCATCCTCTGCCTCTCCCAACATTGGGTGTCCTATTGGAAACTTAGGAGGGTGAAGAAATTCTCCACACAATGGGCAAAGGGGTAAGACCTCAGACACTAGAGCTGCCTCTCCACTTCTCTCTCTCTCTCTCTCTCTCTCTCACACACACACACACACACACACACACACACACATGTACACACACGTATCATTCCTTCTCACAAACACACAGAAACAAAGAAGACAGTGCCTATTTTCCCCACCTACTGACTTCTTGAAAGTTGCTTGGTCCATAGACTCCACCATGGAAGATTCTGTGTGCCTGTCACAATAGTGATGTATTTGCTACCACTTATTTATTTATTTATTTATTATTTGATTTATATTCTGCCCTTCCTCCCAGCAGGAGCCCAGAGTGGCAAACAGAAGTGCTAAAAACACTTTAAAACATCATAAAAACAGACCTTAAAATACATTAAAACAAAACAACTTCAAAAACATTTTTTTAAAAAAAGCTTTAAAAACATTCTTTTAAAAACGGTTAAAAATATTAATAAAAAAATCATATTAACAAGCAGTTCTAACACAGACGCAGCCTGAGGTAGGTCTCAACTTAAAACTTGTTAAAAGAGGAAAGTCTTCAAAAGGTGCTGAAAAGATAGCAGAGATGGCGCCTGCCCAATATTCAAGGGGTGGGAATCTCACAGGGTAGGTGCCGCCACACTAAAGGTCCGCTTCCTATGTTGTGCAGAATGGACCTCCTGATAAGATGGCATCCGCAGGAGGCCCTCACCTGCAGAGCGCAGTGATCAACTGGGTATATAAGGGATAAGACGGTCTTTCAGGTATCCTGGTCCTGAGCTGTATAGGGCTTTGTACACCAAAACTAGAACCTTGAACTTGGCCTGGTAGCAAATGGGCAGTCAGTTCAATTCTTTCAGCAGCGGGGTGACATGTTGGCGATATCCTACCCCAGTGAGCAGTCTCGCTGCCGCATTTTGCACCAGCTGCACCTTCCGGACCAGCCTCAAGGGCAGCCCCACATAGAGCACATTACAGTAATCCACCCTAGAGGTTACCAGTGCATGGACAACAGTGGTCACACTATCCCAGTCCAGAAATGGCCACAGCTGTCTCACCAGCCAAAGCTGGTAAAAGGCACTCCTAGCCATGGAGGTGACCTGGGCCTCTAGCGACAAAGATGGATCCAGGAGCACCCTCAGGCTACGGACCTGCTCTTTCAGAGGGAGTACAACCCCATCCAAAGCAGGCAACTAACCAATTATCCGAACTCAGTTACCACCAACCCATAGCGCCTCTGTCTTGCTAGGATTCAGACTCAGTTTATTGGCCCTCATCCAGCCCACCACCGAGTCCAGGCAGCGGTCCAGGGTCCACTTCCTCCTCCGATTGGTGTAATCAGAAATCCTACTTTGACATGTGTTGCACAACATCACTCTTATATCCCCTGTCCTAAATGGGAATATTCAGCTGATTTTCATTGGACCAATGAAGGGGAGATCCCCATGGACTATATTCTTGAATTTTTAACCTGGTTTGTAACAGCAAAAGGAAAAACAGGGCCCAAACATAGTTGAATTAGACAAAATTCGTGGAGGATAAGGCTATCAATGGTTACTAGGCATAAAGCTTCTGTTTTACCTCCACTGTCAAAGGCACTAAACCTCTGACTATCGGTTTTGGGGAATCGCAAGTGGGGAGAGTGCTGTTTTATTTATTTCAGATTTATATGCGGCTTAAATTTATTGATTTGAACAACTGATATACATTCGAAGTGTGTACAAAAAACTCAGTACAATTAAAATAAAAATTAGTTCCGATTATAAAATTAACATTCCATTAAAATGTCTGCTGGAATAAAAATATCTTCAGTAGGTGCTTGAAGTTCAATGGGGATGGGGGGGCTGTCTCACCTCAGTTGGAGGGGAGTTGTGTAAAAATGGGCCCAGATTACTGAACACACATCTGGTGGTAGTTACACGCCGTGCATCCGAACCATGGGGAGCTACTGGGAGTGTAAGCAGGACCTGTCATACTCTGGTTCTGCTTGTGCACTTCCCATGGGCATCCGGATGCCCACTGTGAGTACAGAGTGCTGGACTAGATGGGCCTTTGGCGTGATCCAGCAGGGCTCTTCTTAGGTTCTTAGTTTAGTCTTGTATAATGTGAAGAATATTTGGGTGTCAGTGGAAGATTGCTAAGAAATCCAGCTGTCTTAACTGCATTGCTGCTCTTGTAGTTGTATAAGAGGCCCACAGGAGCCAGCCCCCCTCCAATACTCCTATAGTTACATAGCAGGAGGGGTATGGGTGCAGCAGCCCTTGCAGCACAGATCACTTGGCAGACAGTACAAGGAAGCAAGAAACAGTTCTAGAGCTGATAAGAGACAAAGGGTAGGGAAGGGTGAGAAAGTCGATTCAGTTTGCATTTTAAGCAGAATCTGTTAAATTAGCACTTTCTGAAACAACATGAGAACCAAAACACAGCCATCCTTTGAAATGCACACTTATCCACAGTTTGCAATACAGTTTGCCAACCAAGCAGTGTTTACAGAATGCACATGTATGGGAACTGTGTGCATAAAAATGAAATAGGAGTGAAAATAATGTATAAAATTCCATAATATGATGAGAAATCCCAAAATGTGTACATTAATCAAAACTGCCTACAGAAATGTGTTTGTGAAGATAAATTCACACTAAAATGCTGGAGAATTTTCGTGAGGATTTAAAAAAAAAATCACAAATTGCTGCTGAAATGTGGAGAACTGAATATAAGGTTGGAAAAATGAGAAACAGAGAGAACTGGAATGGAGAGGTCTTTCCATCCCTATTGGAGGGTGAAGAGAAAAAAGGGGAAAAGCCAGTAGAATAGAGAAAGAAATGGAAGGGGAGGCAGAGCAGGTGGATGGGGATGGGAGGCAGTGTTGGCCTTGGGGTTTTTTTCCTTTGGGAAGGGACAGGGAGAAGCAGAGATGAAATACTCCCCAGTTAGATTTTTAAACAGTTAATGAATTGGAGGAGGAAAGCAAACCAAAGTGGTACAGATTTGGGAGGGTTCTGATGTGCTAATAATTGTTAGCCAAATGGCAGCCAATGTGGTACAGTGATCAGTGTATCAGACTAGAACTTCAGTTCAAATTTTTGGTCACACCACAAGGCATGAGCTTGAGCCAGTCACTCCCTCACAGCCTAATCCACCTTACAGGGTTGTTGTGACAAGAATTGTGTGGACAAAACGAGAATGATGTCCATCTCCCTGAGCTCCTTGGAGAATAGACTGGTTAGAGTTATAATAAATAAATGAGATGTCTCTGGGAAGTTTATTAAGCAGGACATAAGAGCAACAGCATCCTCCATATTGTTTGTCTCTCAAGCATTGTATATCTCCCTTGTTTAAAATCTCAGGTTCATGTGTTATATATGCACTATATGTAGATGTGCATAGGATTACGCTATAAGTGGTTTTGCAGGGACATTCTTACATTCTTCGCCTTGCCAAAATTCTAATATATGAGACTTTGCTGACTGTAGCTTGTTGCTCATTACATTCCCAACCCTCAAGAATCCAAGAGAGTCAGAATTTAGGCTTTTGCTATTCAACAGTATGACCCAGCCAAAAGTAACCTCGTTCAAATCCCAGTGATTAAAAGAGGAAAGTTAAGCACATGCTTAACACTCTTCCATTAAAAAACAAAGGATTGCAAGGTACATAGGGGTGGCTGGATTGTGCCCCTCATTTTCTCCTACCCTCACAAAAACAAACTAGCAAACAGAATTGAAATACACTGGTAGGCAGGATGCAGAGGTGAAAAAGAAGACAGGGCTCCAGTTATCTAGAAGAGAGAATTGTATAACTTGCATGGCCGTATGGTACGTCAAAGTAAGGCTTGATAGTTACTGGGCAGACTAGAGAATTTATTTTCATCGGAATGAAAATACATCTGCGTTTGATAGGCAGTGTAAATATATAGGAGAAATGATCAAATTAGTTCTTCATTTATGTAGAAAACCCTCCCTTTTCTGGTAGAGGTATTGATTCAATTTAGAGAGTAACATGTTTATATCCCAGCTCTTATTTAAGGTAAACTTAGCAACTGCAATTTATTATTTTTTTTAAAAAAAACTGATTTAAATCAAATAAGTTACATGTTTTATAATCACTGATCTTTTTTAATCCACCCTGGCTCAAAGAAGATATCAGCTACCTCTACTTACTTGGGAGACAGGAGCAGATCCCCTTAAACTTTAACTGTACAACTGTAATTTAAAAAACCACAAGGTCCTGTTTGCTGTTTCAAAAGTAAACATGAATATAATTGGGATTAATAAATTCAGGTGTTAGAAGTCACGATTTGGCTTACCGAACTGCTTTCATGGTTCTTTGGACCAAGCCAAGTCAGTATTTACAGTTATCAGTTCCACTGAATGATCATGGCCACCCTAATTATTTTTCAGCGTTGGACCTGTTCGATGTAACTGAGGGAATGAGTTGGGCACAATTTGTGCCACGCTCTATTCACTGGATGGCCTGGAGGGCACCAGGCTCTTCTGTGATCTTTTAGGATGCCACTCAAGACCCCACTTTCATCAAGTGTCCAGGAATATGTATACACACTTTCCAGAGTGTACATTTTATCACAAACAACCAGCCCCAACAATATTTCTTAGACTACACTCCCAGAGAAAATTTCCATATGCAGGGTTGCTCTGTAATATGCCTCTTCTCAACATTTGTTTTTCCAAACTTTTAAGATGTGCTGATGTAAGCATTCTTTTTTTTTTTAACAATAATTTTTATTCAGATTTTCATACAACATACAAAACTAAACATTCAAAGACAAAAAACAAAATCAAAAATAATTGAACAAAAAAAAAAAAAAAAGAAAAAAAAATAAAGAATAAAATATTGACTTCCCATTTGTCACATATCAAATCAGTTATAAGTCTATAATATATAACAATCCTGTCTCTTAAATCATATTATAAAATCACTTTCCTCCAATAGTTATCTTACTTAATCATCAGATCTCATAAACATTACTTTGTTCTTTCCACAAAAAGTCAAAGAGAGGTTTCAGTTCTTTAAGAAATATATCTATCAATTTTTTTCCAAATAAGCATATCAATTAATCCATCTCATTACTAATTATAATAATCTTATTGTCATAACCATAGTCAAAATAAACATTTCAAACAATCCGTCTCATCAGAATCTGTTAGGTTCAATAATTTCAATAGCCATTATTCTATTGTCCCTATTAGTTCCATCTTCCATCTTCCATCTTCGATAGTCCTGTTAAATCCAGTAATTTCAGTGTCCAATCTTCCGATAGTCCTGTTAAATCCAGTAATTTCAGTGTCCAATCTTCCATTATCAGTATTCCATAATAATCTTGCTGTCATAACCATAGTCATACAATAAGAGTCTGATGGGAATTACCTCTATCCCAAATATTATCTTGCCAACCATTCTGAATAGGTTGCTGAAATACTGCTGTAAGATCATATCTCTGTTCTTTTTTTCAAAATGCACTGGCTCATCTCTTAAAAGTTTTTCCATTGTCACATGGCTGCAGTTAATTCCATAGGTTTTCTCTATATTAGGCTCCATCACATCATTCCAGTCCAGAAGATTATCCATGCCATTGATAACTTTCTCTCTAGAATCTTCCTTAGTTTCTTCAGAGATAACATTAAATTCCAAACAATAGATTTTATTTCTAAAATCCATAAGCTTCAAATCTTTTTCCTGTTCCACGTTTGTTCCAGTCTCCAGGGTCTCCTCTCTCACAGGGACCCCTATTTCTTTAAGCTCCTGTGACATTTTGCTTATTCCAGTCTCCAGGGTCTCCTCTCTCACAGGGACCCCTATTTCTTTAAGCTCCTGTGACATTTTGCTCAATTCAATTATTCCAGTCTCCAGGGTCTCCTCTCTCACAGGGACCCCTATTTCTTTAAGCTCCTGTGTCATTTTACTCAATTCAATTTTCAGCTCCTTACAACCCTGTCGCAGGTCTTTTTCCTGTTCCACGTTTGTTCCAGTCTCCAGAGTCTCCTCTCTCACAGGGACCCCTATCATTTTGCTCATTTCAATTTTCAGCTCCTTACAACCCTGTCGCAGGGTTCGTTTCGTTATCTCAATTTCATCCATTATTTTCTGAAACATAGATACTTCCAGGTTCTCAGCCACTTTCTTAATTGCCATTTTAAAAGAAAAATATAAAAGAACCACTTCTTATTTCAGCAACAATTGGGTTAATACTCCAAACTTGGTGACATCACAGCGTAAACAGAACAGACAGCCTTATCTCTCCATGCTTAAGTAAACAAAATGCAGTTCCCAGGATCGAAACAATTAATGGCGTCGTCAGAAAACAGATTCGTCAAAATAAAATAAAATGAACTAGGAAAAAAGTAATCTCAGACAATATAATATTCTTCAGAATAAAAATCAGGAATAGAAATCCCTCTTCCGTGTATATCTTTAGGGTGCAAATCCAGGACAGCTTTTTGCAACAAAAACAGAGATAAGCTATTAATTAGTGAATAGCAGAGAGAAGTTATGGCTCCCCGGTGAGATGTCAAAAACTGATCAATCTGGCAAATCTCTTTTAAACAGCAACAATTTAAGTCAAGTAAAAGAAAAATATAGAAAGAAGGGTGCTTGCCTGTTAGTGCGTTCTCTCTTTGAAGAAAAGATGAACGTTCGCTTTATCAGATAGAGCTTGTTGTTGAAAATCCGTCCCACCTTCGTCGGCTGGACCTCGTCCCACAAATTAATGAGATCTGGTCGTCCCAACAAAAATAGGCTTTGAGGTTAATCTCTTCGTTTCTCCCTACCCGGGAGAAGTTTAATCAGTCAAAAAAAAAAAAAAATCTGACTGATATATCTGAATAAGCTTCTTTTGAGGCAGGAGCCCGTCTCAAAAGCAGGCACAGGCTAAGTCACCCTTCCCGCTGATGTAAGCATTCTTTAACTTAAAACAGTTAGATTTTATCATCTATTTAAATTGGTTGCTGTTTTAGTTTGCTGTTTTAATTTGCTGCATTAGTTTGTATTTTTAGTATTTTAAAGCAGATGTGGGGAACCTTTGGCATTGCTTTGGCATTTTGTTTCTTACTAATCTGTTAGCCACCCAATCATAAATCTGTGTTGAAGCTGCAGGATATGAATTATGTAGATAAATAAATAAACATTCCATCACATTATCCCATTATTTGCTCGCATTCTTTATAATAATTCATTTTCTGAGTTGTGATCTTTACATAGTCAAGGGACTTACCAGCAAGTTCAGGTGAACCCCCAAGATTTGCAGAAGTACAAACATTCTTTAGGAAGAAACCAAAGGGGACCCTCCCATAGCCCAATAGGAACAGAGCATGTTCAGTGACCACAAAATGCTGGATGGAAAACCGGGGAAGGGGAATGGATTTGGAGACTACTGTGCATTTAGTAATACTCAGATGTCCTATATTTGTGAATTACGTAAAATTTACCAGCATTCAGAAAAACATAACCATAGAGTGGAAAAGTGGTAAAGTGAGAGCCCAAATGAAATCAGTTTCATTCTGTCTTGCTGATCCTTCCCCCTCCCCGCCCTGCTGTCAAAATAAGAAATAATAAAGGAAGGAAATAATCAAAACATTTTTGTCAAAATTATGCCTTTATAAGTTATTATGAAACCCCATTATGTTTGGTGCGACTGGGAAAGGGAAATTAAATGTGGCAGCAGCATGTCCGTGTGTTTAAACGTGGAACTGCTCCATTGCTTTCTAAGAGGGTGATGAAGGTCCCATCATAAAATCAGAAAGGGTGGGGAGTACAACTATCTCCTCACCTGTGCCTTAACTCCCCTCAGCCCTTTTCTCCAGACCCTTATCTCAGCTGGGGCTCCAACAGCAAAATGATTCTGTCTAAGAGAAAATCACTTTAGGTTTGCAGGGAAGTTAAGTCACAGGAGCAAGGAAGGCTTGGCTGTACTCATTTTTGTTTTGAACCCTCCATCTTTCTTTATTGACTGACGCAGTTTCATGCTTAAACACAAGGAACTGCTGCCATTTTATTTAGTTTGAGCTTTGTCCAAATCTGCTTAATATTTGAGAAACATGGTGTGAATTACTGGTTACTTCCTGTTTATAATAACTGTTGCAAAAGTATTTCGTGTTGGATCTTTGCCTGTACAATTAATCTAGTTTAACATCTCTTGATTAACTTTGTTTCATCATTCTTCAACACAGAAATACTAAAGGGAATGACAGTGGTAGTTAATGCTTTCTGCATAATCAGGGATGAAGGTTGCAGATGACAGTGATCATGAATGCATCCTAATAAATAACAGTAGGCTACAAGCATTATCCTTGTATCCTAGATACATAATTGCATACATCACTCCTTGACTGTAGCATCAAGTAATAAGAATTGCAAGTGTGAAAGATGCAAAGATCACCATGGACAGAACTTTCATGTTACCCAGTGTTAACTCAAATACAATGCCTTTCAGTGGAGACTCTCACATATTGGCCTAAGAGTTGTTGAGAGCTGGTTCATACAGGCACATGTGTACAACTTGCCTTCTCATCACAACTGACAACTGAATATATGAACAAACTCGAGTGAAAAGCACTGAGTTTGAGGTGATGTGAGGAGATACAAGAGTTCTGCGTGGTGTGTGTTTTTAAAACAAAATTTTGTCTTAAATGTGTAATTTGGTTTTAATGTTAAGTGTTTAATGTTAAGATGTTAATGTTTAAGATGGCTTCTTTTAAATGTTGTATTGTTTTAAATGTGTAATTATGTTTGATTTTTTATAACGCAAACCATGCAGAGGTTTCTTTTCAGGTATGAAGCGGTATACAGATTAAATAAATAATACATAGCTTCTTTTGCATCCCATAAACAGAAAAATAGAATACACGGTGTAATAGAAGAAAAACTATTTCCATATAATTCTTGGTGTAGACTTTGAATTTCTTGGGGACATAATTTTAATTTGTTTATTACAGACTACATAGAGCTATGCTTCCTTCAACAAATTATAGGAAGAGCATAAGAGTATTTTTATACAGAAAAGGAAAATCTTCTAAATGTATTTTGTAACTAAGCGAAATGCTCATCTCCCTCTTTGGTTTATTCTCTGAAGTCCTAGAAAGCATTTGGCTGGTAGAGTCAGTGTAATTGTTAACTTCTGTAAGTTGCCAACAGAAAGTGTACACCATCCTAGCACAGACACAGTGCCCACTCATACAGGAATTTGCTTTGGGTGCATAGAGTCTTTTTGCCCCTTTCATTGAGTCCACACTAGGGATGGGTGACAATTTAGCTAAAATCAAAATTCCCCATAGTTCACATGTCCGCTATCCTTGATGCTGCAAACCTCTGTGACTCTCCCTGACACTATTTTTTTAAAACCCATATCTGATATAACATTATCATCATTGTATTTCCTGTACTGTGTTGCTGTATTAAGGTGAAACTAGGGCTTTGCTGTACTAACATGAAACTGATCAGCTTGAGTCTTTGCTAAGGTGAAACTGATCAGCATGAGTCTTTGTTTCTGCTTTCTTCAGGTGAAACTGACAAGCACAGGCTTTGGTTTTGCTAATGTTAAACTGATCCGCATGCCTCTTTGCTTTGCTAACATGGAATTGAAGAAGCTGTCTCCTCCTTTCTCTCACAGTAACTGACCAGACAATCTCTGGCTTTCTCCCATGGCTAGGAGTGGCAGAGGAGAGATCCAGTACAATTCAGGAGCAGGAGGAGGAACTGAAGGGGGGAATGGGTTGGTGGGCATGGATCAGAGAGAAAGCTGCTTTCCTTTCTGAAAGGAAAACATTGTTAGAAATAATTATAATATTGTTATATTTGGGGAGAAAAAAAACCCAAATCTGTCATGGGCCCCAAGGTGAACTTGTGGCAAGACTGGGAGGATGAAGAGTGGGGTATAGAAGTTGGGGAGGGGTTTGCCAGTACTGATGAAAGAAATGAAGAATACATGGAGGATATGCCTCTGGGCCAGCTAATAGGATAGCTGTGAACAGCTCAGACCCTCCCCCTTTGTCTGAAATGGCCAGTGAAGAGTCTTCGCTGGCACCCAGTCTAGATCTAGCCTTGGAGCAAAGCCTTGAAACAGACTCCAGTGTGAAAGCTAAATAAAACAATTATGGGTTTTTTGAGCCTGAAATTACATTCTTGCCAAGATCATGCAGATTAGATAAGAGATGCTAGCAGCTAAAGAAAGTGCTCTCTGCTCCTAGAAGAAGCCCTCGGCTTAAAGCATTTGCAAGAAACAGCCAGAATTAACAAGTGCCTACCCCCCTCTGATATAAAGATGTAATGAAGCTTGTTTAGATTTGTTGCGACAGCTCATCATGTTGCTGTCTCCACCTTGCCTAGCTTGGTTCCTGAGGTGTATCTAATCTATTACTGTTTTTGTATCCTGAGACATGCTAGTTTGCTCCAGTTTTTGTATCCTGAATCAAGCCTAGAATGTGATGCTGTGTTCCTGTACTGACTACTGGAATAAAGCTTCATAAAACCAAGTCTTTGAGTCCTAAGTCTGCTTCTTTGGTTGGGAGCCAGGACAGAATCAGTAAAAGCAAAGGATAGCAGAAAAATCACAAAAACAGACCATAACCGCCTGCTAGTTCAGCGGAATGGGATCTGAACTGGCACAACCAAGCGGATCCCATCCCTAGTGCACACCACTGAACCAGGCAGCGTAGTTAGGAAATCTGCAGTTTGGGTACCTTACAACCAGAAACTTTACAGCTCATTTGCATCCAAGTGAATGGAATGCTGGATAGGGATCAAGAGGTATGTACAGACTTTGTGTTCCTGAGGGTGGCCTGAGGGATTGTGTGTGTGTGTGTGTGTGCTTGTGCGTGTGTGCATGTAGTACTGTAAGCATGCTGTAAAAGAAAAGGAGCAGGGAAAGGACTCATTGGCCCATAAGAGATGCACCTATGCTAAAATATATCATATTTTGTGTTGTTGTTTATACTGATATTTTGAAATCTAATATTTCATACTTTTGATACTGTTTCATACTGTTGTTTTTAAACTGTATTTAAGTTTTACCTGCCCTAGAATGGGAGTATGTTGAGTTGTTTGTGAGGCTAAAGGGCAGAGTAAGAAATGCAAAACTAAATTTGTAAATTTCAGCTGGCTGTAATGACTGTGTCAACCAGCTCAGATATGCAGTAGAACTACACGGAACCAGTTTTTTTATATGAAAGTAGTAGAGATGTTGGCAAAGTTCTACCAAGCCAGGATTCAAAATGATCTTTGGGGGCTTGTAAAAGCCCACCACAGGTGAGAGGCAATTCCTGAAATTACTCTGAAGAATCCCTCATTCCTTCTTCCCTACATTCCTAATATGCCACTCTCAGGTGTTCCCAAAACCCATGTTGCCCCAGCCCCCAAAACACTGCCCTTTCCCCTTTGTGAGAATCAGTGCATGCAATTGCAGCAGTCTTCTGAAGAATTACATCTCCTATGGACTGAAGGTTTGTGTGGATTGAAACAGAGTTCTCTATTGCTTCACATATCTTATTTTCTTGATTTGTTGTGTCCATTTCAGATAGAAGATTGAGTTGTCTGAAGATCTGAGAGTTGTACATGTCTACAGTATACATAGATACAGGAATAATAATTATGTAGAGCAATTCTCTTATGAAGTTATTACATAGTTATTAGAAAGCATTTTGAGGAAGTAAAGATCAGCTAAAGTATTAATTTAAAATATTACCTTAAAAAGTATTTCAGTTATCATTCTATAATAAGTTTACCTGAGTTTTTACAAATTTCCTTTTAAAAAAAAACCCTCTCATTTTTCCACTGGAAACCAAATTTTAAAAGGCCATAGAAAAAAAGTGGAAGGCCCACCTCCTTTTTCTATTATTTTTCCCTACCATACACAGGTTTTATATCTGTACATCCCAGTAAATAATAGGTGAGTGTGGATTTGAATCTGCATTACTTCAACATCTAAACCTGTCACTTTAGCCCAGGCCTCCTCACCTTACCGGACAAGAAACTGAATGCAGATGATCTGCACTGTTATGGTGGCCCAGCAGAGCTTTTCTTGTGTTTGTGGTTGCTGAGCTTGGTAGATCACATGTTTTGCAGACTAGTCACTTTAGTTGCCTCTCATTATAACCAGAAAGGGACAGCCAGCATACATGCAGTACACATGATATAACCCCCTCCCAGTCACCAACTGCAGTGCATTCCCTTTTCCCACAGAGGGATCCATTAAGAACTGAATTCATCTCAGTTTGCAGAGTCTACCTCTTCATGTACCAGCCCTGGCTTTCCTTTTTAGTCATGTGACAATGTAATTAAGAGATGGAATCCAGGAACTGTGTTATAATTTTAACATACTAATTTACAAAGCACAGTTTTATGGGCACTGAGCTGTTGTTCCAGTTTTCCTTAATTTTCCTTAATTTTTGAGTAAAACTTAACTTTATTTCTACCATGTCTTACCTGGTTTCAGATCCCCCTCCAAAAAAATCCTAATTATATATTTTTTAATTAGTTGCATCCAATTGCTGAAGAGCCTTGCCAAAAAAGGTTTCACACTTAAGTATGTAGTGACACAGAAAACATATGTCTCTCCCACATAGTGCCCTAAACAGGAAGGTGGGCTTTGTGGCCTCAGTTTCAGTAGACAGGAAATGAGGCTTCTATTCCGAGCTTTATTCCCACTTTCCTGTGTGACCTTTTGCAAGTCATTTGATCTCCCCATTTATCTGTTACGCAAAGTATAAAATTGTGGTAATTATACCTCATGTGGGCATTAGAGTTGTGGCAATTTAAACTGCTGAAAGAAAAGTGCCTAGGTGAGACGTTTTGCAGTGACACAACATACCACATGCTGGTGTTCTTTTCATTCTGGATCCCAAAACATTACTCCTTAAAAAATTAATATATCCATACCAGAAAATGTTGGTGAATTTAGATCAATAATTACAATACCACCCTTTTCCCCATTGGGTAGGTTTGAAACAAAAAAAGCAATTTCAGTGGCAATTCCTCCACAAGCGGAGAAGTGGAGTGAACAGGGTGCAACAGACCAGATGTTTCAATAGCACAAGGAATAGACATAACAGGGGGGGAAATCCAGATGGCTGAAAGCAAATGAGCCATGTCACACCCTACAGAGATCCCCCATCAGTGAATGTGACTTGGATAAATCCTTCTTAACTCCTAAATAATCTCTAATCAGTTTGCAATGTTTGTTTGTACAGTGTCCTGAATACTGCTTCAAATATCAGGGGGGAAATTAAGAAATGAGAATCTAATTTGGTTTTCAGCTTAATTTCACTCAACTTTTAGTTTATGACTATCTAGAATCACATCTTGTTCTTTCTTCCATAAATTTGCCTTTCTTGGTATCTGCCAAATTTGCCATTTTTGGCCATAACAAAATATATGGTTAAAACTGTAGGAACAGAACTGTTTTGCTGGGGTTTAGGGCCCACAGGAGAAGTAGTAGAGATTACTAGAGTATCTTCCAAGGCCAATCAGGACCCAGAGCAGTTGCTGGTAGAAGGCTTAAGAAGTCCAGCAGGGTTTTCCCTTCTAGTGGCTCCACCCACTGGGGAGAACTGTACAGTATACAATCTTGAAAGGACACATTGTTGATTCTGCAGTTGCATGTTCCTGCGTGGGTGTGGAGTAGGAGAAGCTGTGGGGAAGCCATCTTTAGAGTGTGAGGATGATGGGACAGCCATGTCCTTAGGCTGAGGTGGTGTAGAAGAGGGTGCTGAGGCCTCTCCCACTTATGAGTAAAAAGCAGGCTGGTAAAAAAAAAAAGCAGGTTACAAGTACAATGGACTGGTGAAGGAGAAACTCCTTCCTCTACAGTCAGTACAGAAACCAAGTTGGCTGGTGAAGAAGAAATGGAGCCGTCTGTCCCTTCTTGGTCAGCCCACTCATTCATCTGGAGGGAATTCCTGGTCACCAGGCGTGTAGTTAGTTACAAGAGACATTATTACTATTTACTGAGCCAATTGTTCCATGGCATGCAGATAATTTATTTTGTACTTAACTGATTATGTTTCCCAGTGCCAATCATGCATTGTTAGACATTCTTCTGGATGTGTGTGAAAATCCATTCCCCCCCCCCAACAGAGCCATAAAATTATGTCCTCCCCAGTGAATGGAAGATTGAATACACCTGTAATAACAAAGAAGTAAAATACTGAGCATCTATGTCTGGGTTTCCAAACATTTGGAGAAACGGGAGTTCATGTCCTAGTATATATCATTCTCTTTAAAATAAACTTTTTCTCACTGTGAAATCTTAAATATGTCTGCCTGCATTTCCTTATGACCATCTCTTACTTCCTCTCCCCTCCTCACTCACTTGTTTGTTGCCCTTATTTCCCCTTTCTCTTGGTAGGGCGGAAGGTGTGGAGATAAACAGCAGGTGGAGCCAAAGGCAATGGCTAATTCTGATTTTGTTCCCATCCTTCCTGCTGAGTTATACAAGAGTAACACAGACTAAGGAGAAGGAGGCTGGCAGGTAGTTCCACTGGTTGTAAGTAGGAGGCTGGAGGCTGGCTGAGGGGAGACGGCAGTTAGTAGGCCAGTGCCCCGTTCGCCCCAGTGGACCAGCCTCCCCTGCCCCACTGTCACAGTTTAGACTGTGTGCTCCTTGGGGCATGGACTTCTTTTAAAAAATTGTGGGCTGTCAAGCACTAAAAGGCCAACATTTTCAATGAATATGTCAAATCCAGATTATGAAAGTGCACTGCAGGCCAAATGCCTTCCTCCATACACTTGCATTTGAGTGGTTTTGTCTGTAGTTATCTGAGACAAGAAGCAAGTAATACTGTATTCCAGGAGCACAGGCTTGACTGTGTGCTCTAGCCAGGCCTGTAAGGCCTCCTTAATTTGTTCAGAAGTGCCGCACTTAGTTGTGCCACTGGTACAATGACTAAAGTTTGCATTGATGTTGTTGCATCTAAGAAATTCTTTTTTTCCTAAAGCCACCTTGTAAGGTCCTGGGGTAGGCTTAATTTGAACTGAATAGATGAAGCCCATCCCTTCATATATTAATAATATGAAAGGAGTTGATGGGAATAAAGAGGCAGCAGGCCACACTGTCGGCCCCATCCCCAAGGCTGCAAGCTTCCTCCCCTCCCCACCACTGATGACCACACATTGTGCATGGATGTCTGCCAAGGAAACTCCTACATGTGCAAACTTCTGTAGGAGTAGACCTCCATTGGAGCTGGAACCCCGATTGCACAGAGTTCCAGCTCCCAAAGAAGCCTATGCAAATATGCATGCTTAATGTGTGGATGTTGTGATGTGTGATGAGCAGCATGGTCCACTGTCTCTGTAATCTTATGGATCTCTTCAATGCAATTGATTCATGAGGAGGGCTGCGGTCTCAAACTGAAGAGCTGGAAGTTTTTGGTATCATCTTATTAATACTGTCTCAGTCCCTACTCCCCACTTGCAGTTCAGAAATAATAAGACAGTATTAGTACTGTTCATCAGATTTTTGTGGTAAGAGGTATTCAGAGGTGGTTTACCATTGCCTTCTTCTGAGTTTGGATGCATCTTAGTCTGGTATCTCAGCTTTGACCAATTCCGCCTTGGGTGCCCCTGCTAGGAGTCTAGTCTCTTGGTCTAGACTCCTGACGGCATTGCTCTCAGCTCCTTCAGCACTCTCAAACCCACCATGTTAAGGTGTGCATCCTAGAGGGGCCACTGGGTCATAAGTGGGTGATAGAACAAATTAAACCAGAACTATAATTGGAAGCTAAAATGATGAAGCTGAGGTTATCATACTTTGGACACATAATGAGAAGACATAATTCACTAAAAAAGACAATAATGTTGGGAAAACAGAAGGGAGTAGAAAAAGAGGGAGAGCAAACAAGAGATGGATTGATTCCATAAAGGAAGCCACAGACCTGAACTTACAAGATCTGAACAGGGTGGTTTAATAGATGCTGTTGGAGGTCACTGATTCATAGGGTCGCCTTAAGTTGTAATCAACTTGAAGGCATATAACAACAAACAACAAATTTAGTACTGACAATGCATTTGAGGTGCTCTTTCTAAAGTGTTCTACAAATCTTACATATTACTGTGTTCTTTCAGATCACTGTTGTATGCCATTAAACACTGGGAAGTGCTAGCAAAATATAATGCTATTTAGGTTTATGATTTTTATTTTAATGACCATTGGCTACAAGCAATAAAAATCTGATTGAGTGACTTACTTAATGGGATGACATGAGATCTGGATGGTATATACCAGTGATTGCTGGGGATGTAAGCTCTGCACAGGCACACTCTTCTCTCCCACCCCCACCTCTGAAATCTGTGATCCTAAAGAGGTTTGCTACTTAGGAACTGGAGTAGAGAATAGATTGGTCCCCATCACGCTGCTTTATTTTTTCCACAGTAGTAAGAGCAACTTAATTTTTGGAGTAGTTTGGAGTTCTCAGAGAGTTTACCATCTAGGGAGAGGGCAGGTGTACAGTAGGGCCCCGCTTACCGGCGTTCCGTTTTGTGGCATTCCGCTGATGCGGCAGCTTTGAATTTGGGGAAATTCCCCGTTTTAAAGCCGATTTTGTGATTTTACGGTATTTTGTGACATTTTCGCGCGATGCGGCCCATTATAGTCAATGGGTTCCGCTTTACGGTGATTTCTGCTTTACAGCAGGGGCCTGGTCCCTAACCCGCCGTATAAGTGGGGCCCTACTGTACTCCCTTTCAATAGTGTTTCAGAACATGGCTTTTCCAGTTTCTGAACGTAGTGGAGGCCACTGAGCAGCAAGTCAGCCTCTATCAGCATAGCTCCACCTTGAGTTCCGTCTCTTGGTAATTTTAGAGTGTGACTTTAATTGAATGAGATGACTATCTAAAGACCATCAAATTTGATAAGCAGGGGAGTAGGGAGGAATGGAGAGTTCCAATTCGCCGCCTCCCCAGCTGCCTTTAGAAGGAGGAGGTGGAGCATTCCTCCTCATACAGTGTCCCTATCATTGGTGACTGTGGCACCTTGTGTGAGGGTGGTTTTGCCTGCACCACAATAGTGTCTTCAAATGCTGTGCTTGATTTCCCCCCTAGTAAATGGAAACCATTCACATATGGGAGAAATTAGCAGGGTGCACTTACAAACACAATTTGGATGGGGATTAAACCCTAATAATTCAGACTGCTCCTTTCTTCACAGTTGAGGGCTAGGGAATCTCAAACCTGGGGGCCAGATGTGGCCTTCCATGTCTCTCTGTCTGGCCCAGGACACACCTCCTGTCCCCAAATTGTACCCCACACCAGTTCTGCTCCATGCCTTCCTTTAGTGTTTTTGCCTAGCTGGAATGTGTTACTGAACTCTGATAACGTCTCCTGGATGGAAGATAGAGGGAAATGTGAGTGTTTAGAAACTAGCCTACCGTACAAAGGTAAATTTTACATTCATTGCGCTGCCCACTTTTGCTTCTTGCCTCGCCCACCACTGACATGTGGTCCCCAAAGTTGTCTAGAAAAGAATGCAGCCCTTGGGCTGAAAAAGATTCCTCACCCCGTTACAGTTCTTATCTCTTGGTCACAGTGGAGTGTGACAGAAAGTTGCATAATGGGAAGATTATTGAAACTGGCATATACATATATACTTATACACACACTCTGGAATATATATATATATGTGTGTGTGTGTATATATATGCATAAAACTAGGGACGTGCTTGAATTCCGCCAAATTTGGATTTGGTACCATATTTTCCATTAATTCACTTATTCTCTATTATTGCAGATTGAATTCTTGTGTAGCCATTTTCCATGGCTATTTTTGAAAATGTACTTTTACCAAAAAAAGCCTCTAAAATACCAGTATTAAGAATGAACATTTTATTGATATTTCCTTTCAAAAGATCAATATGAACATCAATTTTTTTGCGAGGGGAAAAACAGATCTGTAAAAGCAACTAGTGGACAAAGAATGAACTTGAACCAATTATAGTCAACGGAATGCTTTTGAACCAGTACTGGCCAGCGGATCCCATCCCTAATATAAATACACCCACACACTAAAAATGGCCACACACGTACACATATACAGATATTTTTTAAAACAGTGAACTTATTGTGTTGAAGCTTTGTGTGAGGGTTCAGCATATTAAAGCACCCTCACCCACAAAACAGGCAGTGGCAGTAAGCTTTCATGTACAGGGTGATATGAGGTATATGTTTTTCCCCTCTTCTGCCAGTGTATATTTCATAATGTCAAAGCTGAGTGCAGCTGCTTGTGAACTGCTGGGACCAAAGTATACAATATCTTGGCTTCCACCATACTATTTTTGGATGGCTGGGACTGCTTTCCTTTTCCCAGTGTTCCAATATAACTTATTAAGATTCTGCTCTATAATGAAGGCTTCTTAAAGCACTGGGCTTCTGTAAGAGGTAAAGGATAAGCGTGGCTTGGTTTTCTCCCATTGTAGCTCTAAACTCTTATCAACAGTTTTCAAGATAGAGGTTCACTAGCACTCTGACCTTGTACCTGAAGAGCTGGGGAAATTGACCCTCTGCTAGTTAGATTCAGAGATATTTTATGTTAGTTGCTGAGGAGGTAGACTGCCAAACTGAATATTGCTTCCCAATATTCATACAATCTCAAATTGCGGAAAGAGAGAATGAACGAAAGAAACTGCATCATGAATATTTGTTGGGTATCAGGTATTGCTTGCTTTCCTTCTCTACATGTCACACTCTAGAACAAGGTGCTAGTTTAATTGACTTGTTTGAAATTGGCTAGCAACTGCATGCTAGAAGAAGAACTGGTCCGCACAAACAGCAGATCACTTAGTAAAACAGTTTTGAGTATAATACTTGCATGCTGTAAAAGGTAAAGGTGTCCCTGCACTTATAGTGCGAGTTGTTTCTGACTCTTAGGGTGACGTCTTGTGATGTTTACATGGCAGACCGTATATATGGGGGTGGGATTGCCAGTTCCTTCTCCGGCCTTTCTTTACCCCCCAGCGTATGCCGGGTACTCATTTTACCGACCACGGATGGATGGAAGGCTGAGTGGACCTCGACCCCTTTTACCGGAGATTCGACTTCCTCCTTCCATTGGAATCGAACTCCAGCTGTGAGCAGAGCTTCGGCTGCGTTACCGCCGCTTACCACTCTGCGCCACAGAGAATCTTTGCATGCCGAATCACCCAAATTAGAATTATTTATTTATTTAATTTATATCCCACCCTTCCTCCCAGTAGGAGCCCAGGGTGGCAAACAAAAACACTAAAAACATTCTAAAACATCATAAAAACAGACTTTAAATTATATTAAAACAAACATATTTAAAAACATATTAAAACAAAACATCTTCACAAACCTGTTTTTAAAAATCTTTAAAAACACCTTAAAAAGCTACTCGAATACTGACACAGACTGGGATTAGGTCTCAACTTAAAAAGCTTGTTGAAAGAGGAAGGTCTTCAGTAAGTGCCGAAAAAGTAACAGAGATGGCGCCTGTCTAAAATTTAAGGGAAGGGAATTCCAAAGTTTCGGTGCCACAGCAGTAAAGGTCCGCTTCCTACGGAATGGACCTCCTAGATAAGATGGTATCTACAGGAGGCCCACACCTGCAGAGCACAGTGATTGACTGGGTATATAGGTGTAAGATGATTTTACAGATATCCTAGTCCCAAGCTGTATAGGGCATTGTACACCAAAACCTTGAACTTAGCCCAGTAGCTAATGGGCAGTAAATGAACAGGAGAAAGGTGGTGCGTGTGTGGGTAATTTTTCAACCTGAGACCTTGAATTAGAAACATAGGAATCTGCCTTATGTCACATCAAACCACTGATCCAACTAACTCGGAACTGACTGAAATCCTGGAGGGACACTGCCAAACAGAAGTCTTTCCCAGCCATACCTAGAGATGCCAGGGATTGAAACTGGAACTTTCTGCATGCAGTCTGTTCACCACCACTTTTTCAGTTTTTCAGACTGAGCCAAAAAATGTTGGTTAATATTTTTTTTAATTGTTTTTTAAAAGTGAAATAAAGCGATATACACATGTGTGTGAGAGAGGGGGGGGGATGGAGTGAGGAAGAGAACAAGCCCTAAGAACTGCTAGTTCCCATGGTCCTCTGCATTTCGCTAGATGTGGGTTGAGAGGATTCTAAATGAGTCTGGCTACATGACCAAGATACATTACAGTTTTGCCACTGAGGTTCTATTTCAGAGCATCTGTACAATTGATGGAATGATGTGCACACCCCCTTGATAAATGTGGCTGCTGCTTATATGAAACTCTTTTTAGGTACCCTCAAAACTCCTCAGATATTAGAACAGGAGACTGTCGAATTTGACCTAAAAGTGGCAATCTAGGAATGTGTGAACAATCTCTGAAAAACATAAGAGCCTTGGTAGATTAGGCCAAATGCTAATCCAGCCCAGCTGCAGTACTCTTCGTTTCAAGAATTGCCCACAAGATTGCCTCTGGAAAGCTTAATCCCATCTCATGTCGTTGCCAGCATCTGGTATTGAGAGCTGTACCACGTCTGAACATTTCTAGCTATTATAGCTAATAGTTGTTGATAAACATATCCATGAATTTGTCCAATTCTTTTTAAAAGTCCTTTAAGCTTTGAAGAACCTTAACATTGTTATCCATGCTTGTCCAGGCTAGGCAATTGAAATGTGTTATATATCAGTCTGATGCAACACTCTTCAGATACATCAGTGAGTTTAGACTACAGCATCCAGGTTCTTAACTGGGACTTGTCTGTAATGAGCATATTCATCAGCACGCACAGCTCTTCACTGGCACTCAGTTTGTTTCTGGGCACAATTCATAGTGCTGGTTTAGACCTGTACAGCCCTAAATGGTTTGGGATCAGGGTACCTTACGGGCCATCTCCCATATGAACCTGTAGGGCAGCTGAGATCATCATCCTGTCTTCTGAGATTAGATGTATGGCTACTGCAAACAGGGTCTGTCCGGGGGCTTCATTGCTATCCTTCAGGTGCAAGACCAAGTCTGTTCTGTTCATCAAGCGTTTGGTGATTAATGATCATTGGTAGTTAGTTTGGCTTTTTGTTTTTGCATTGTATAATAGTGGCTATTCTTGTTTAGTGCTGTGCTGTACTTTTTTTAAAAAAAAAAAATTCACATGATTACTCTGCCAGCTTAAAGTGTTTTCAGCTGCTGTTGATCTATTGTCCTAGCGTAGTTTATGAGTTCTGTAAGCTGCCTTGATCAGGATTTCAATTTTGATGACAGCAGAAAAAATTGTGGGTATGCTTTCATCAAAGTGAAAGAAAGCTACCACAGCCTTTTTTGGGGATAACAGGAGGCAATACTTGGGAGCAGTAATGTAGTGGCAAATTCAGAAGTGCAGGGTCCCTTCTTGATAATCACAGCTGCATCCCCTTCCCTCTTTTTTTCTTTTGCTACTGGATTGAGAATAAGATCCTCATTCATGCCTTCTCCCACTATAACAGGCATCCCTAGGAGCCAATAAGCACGAAAAGGGAGAGTGTTAGCTACTGAAAAGAGTCTTCTTAGTGCCTGACTCACCTCCTTTCATTCTGATTGGCTCCAGTGAGCAGGAAAGGACAAGGAAGTAAGTTAGAAGACTCTTTTCAGTGGCTAACATGTTCCACTTTCATGATGATTGCCTTGTAGGACACTTGAGATATAGGTACCCTGCTGGGACCCTGCTCCCAAAAGAGTAAAGGGTCTAAGACCCCCTGAGACCCTGGACCAATAGACCCCTGCTTGGGAGGGAGACTGGAATGGGTGGCATGTGCATGTGAATATTATATTATACTTGTGGTGGTGCGATCTCTCTTTGTTTTATAATTGTGCTGAAGGAATTGGAATAAACAGCATGTGGGCAAGGTACCTGCAAGGTGAACAAAGTGAGGATGCTTCAGGAAACACTCCCTCCCAATGAAAGCTGATGTGTACTCCAAAAATGTTCGCAAGTGAAAATTTAGCACACTCCAAAAGTGCTCATCCCTTAGTGGAAAATTTCTTCCATTCATGGAAGAACTGTTGCTGACCTATCAGAAAAGCTTTGCATGAGAAAAGTGACCCTAAATTGAGTGAAAATCTTTGTTAATAAAAGCTCTTGTGCAAGACTTTGCACAATATTTTTTTCAAGTCCTTGTTATAGCTCATTAGAGTTTATATGCGACTCTATATCTTCCTCACTCACCCATATTTCTTGTACCGTAACTCAATCCCCAAATACATTGTGTCATTACACTGTGAAAAATCTTCCACCCACATTAGTACAAGAGATCACAGAACATCTCTAATACATTTTCTCCTTCCACGTAAAGTTCTTAGGATCCAAGAAACTGACATTCAGCATTCCTTTGCGGTCATGAACATTCTAACTTCTTATAGAATGAAATTTTCAGCAGCGTAATGAGGGAAGGGAACGGTGAACGTTTTCCTGGGATTAACCCTGCACAAGTATTTTAGGGTTAAGAAGGGCTATGTGGCCAGGCTGAGGACTAGGACTTGAAGAGGCCTAAGGAGTACTGAAGCTAAAGAGCTGGAATCTCAGAGGCCCAGTTTCTGGGGGAGGAGGATGGAATAGGTAGTGAACCAATAGTTAAGTGAATGAGCCAGAGAGTTGGGGAGGAGGGGAAGCAGAATAAAGGGGGGTGATAGGTAGTTGAAGAAAGGAGTGGGGAATAAGAGATGGCAGTATGAAAAAAAGAAAAGCCTCACAGAGCCAAGATACAACCAGAATGGTGGGTGGTGAATATTATAAAATGTTCTGAAGTTAATACTAGTAAATTTCTATGCTACATTATCTATAACGCCCTAAGTGGCTTGGGACCTGGCTACTTGAAAGGCTGACTTCTTTCTCATGAACCTGCCCACCCCCTTCATTCATCATTAGGTGCTTCCTCCAAGTCTTCTGCCATCTTAGGTAAGACAAATTAGGTGGCAGGTGAGATGGCTTTATGTTAAGAATGCCCTTATAGAATCATAGAATAGTTGAGCTGGAAAGGGCCTACAAGGCCATCGAGTCCAACCCCCTGCTCAGTGCAGGAATCCAAATTAAAGCATACCCAACAGGTGGCTGTCCAGCTGCCTCTTGAATGCCTCCATGTCGGAGAGCCCACTATCTCTCTAGGTAATTGGTTCCATGGCTCTAACAGGAAGTTTTTCCTGATGTCCAGTCGAAATCTGGCTTCCTGCAGCTTGAGCCCATTATTCCGTGTCCTGCACTCTGGGATGATTGAGAAGAGATCCCGGCCCTCCTCTGTGTGACAACCTTTCATGTACTTGAAGAGTGCTATCATATCTCCCCTTAGTCTTCTCTTCTCAAAGTTAAACATGCCCAGTTCTTTCAGTCTCTCATAGGGCTTTGTTTCCAGTCCCCTGATCATCCTTGTTGCCCTTCTTTGAACTGTTCAAGTTTGTCTTCATCCTTCTTAAAGTATAGCGTCCAACTCAAGATGAGGCCTAACCAACGCCGAATAGAGGGAAACTAGTAACCTTCCCAGAGAAGCTTGCTTGGTGCCAACATTGATACCTTTTCAGCACCAGGCAGAGTGTTGTTTGTTTATTTGTCCAAGTGTTCAAGCATGTTTTATAACTGGTTTTAGTTTTAGTCTTTACAGTTCTGCTGAATTTTATTAATGTTTAAACTGTTGTTCCCTGTGCTTTAAAGGTTTTGTATGGTGCTTTTATTGTATTTGTTGTCTAAAACTGTAGACTGCACGGGAGTCTTGCACTGAAGGGCAGTCTTTAAATAGGTTGATATAAATAAATAAATAAATAAATAAATAAATAAATAAATAAATAAATAAATAAATAAAGCAAATATCTATCAAAACATTGTGCAAAACATGCAGTTAAAGGGACCTGTTACCGCCTTTTCACATAAAAAGAGTGCAATGTTCCTTTATTTTTAAAAGAGGAGGCTGCAACAAATATTTTTCTCAGATGTCATAGAGCACCTTAAAATTCAGGCTATTGTAAGCAGTATCTGACATGGTAATAACTTGTTAGTTCAGGAGAATACAACATGTTGTAGCAAAGCTGGTAGTAAGGCATTTGTAATTTCAACTCCACAAATTGGTTTTAATAGGAAAACACACATAAGAAAGAAGCTAGAAGAAATTATGTTACATTTTTAGAAAGGTGCTATAGTCACAAACTCTCCATGTAAAATTGTTGTCCGGAGAATTAAAGTCAGGCTGTGATCTTCAAAGAACTTAGCATCCACAGGAGCATAAGGGTTATGACTACTATGAAGGTCAGCCATTTTTTAAAACTAGAAGCAGGTGCAAAAGCATAAAAGGATTGTAGAGCTATTTTGAGCATGACAAAAGGGGGTGAGACAGAATGTGTAATTGACTTGTGCTTCCTGTTCCCTGCATCCTCAGTTGCATCTGAAATTGAGCCAGCACATCTCAGTGCCAGGCATGAGTGTGTGGGGGATGAGAATGTGCAAGATCAATTTCAGATGAGACAGAGAAGCACCAAGAAATGCAGATCAATTGTGCATCTTATGGACCCTCACAACTTTTTTGTAATATTGCAAATGACCCTGAATAAGTCTGTGAATTCCATAATCCTCTACCACTTGTGCTGCTATTCCAAAGTGCTTCATTAACATGAGATCAGAAAAGAGCAAGTAGGAGTGAACATTTTTGTGAACATGGCAGTTCAATGAATGGGAGGACAGCATTTAGCAATGAGAAGTACATAGATACATGTGAAATCTATCCCCATTTATCCTTCCAGTGCTGTGGCATCACATATTGATCTCTGGTTTTAGCAATGCAGATATTGTTGTGTGCCTTACTCACATTATTATTTGCAGTTGGCTTGGTTGCACAACATCTTGAACATCCACTTTCCCCCTCAATAGATTTGACAGTAATATCAAGCCTTCTGCTTGTGTGCTTTTCACTAAGACTGAGCTGAAAGTTCTCTGGTATGAAATTTGGAGGATGAAAATGGGAATGATGCTAAAGGTGATGAAGTAGTGCAATCCCTTGGGATTTGTGGGAAATAAAAATGACAGCTGCATGTTGTCCAGAGGAGAGTGGCTGCTGGTAAGGCCTGTATTTTTGCCCCCTTCACCCCCATTTTGCTCCTCCCTTGAAAATAATAAAATTTATCCCCCCCCCCGAAAAAAAATTCATTGTAACTGGGCAGTGAATTGGGGGCCATTTTTGGTCAGCCCTAGTTTTCACATAGGAAGCAGGAAATCATAGCTATTGTGTCATCCAGCTTGCCCTCTATATGTGGGCATGTTGCTACTATTGATAGTTGTATACCACAATTTGTGTCACCCATGTCAATCCTGCTAGTTCATTTAAAGCCACAGTGATCAGCAGAGGATTAGCACAGTCCCTGGGTGGATCAGGGATATTAGCCAAGCCTGACACAAAGACCTCCACAGTTTGGAAGTACACTAATGTCCATAGCTCTCAAACCTAGGATCCGGAACAAAACTGCGGCCAAACCAAGGGGGCACCTCAAGATAATATATTTTGAAGTGAAGCATGAGCAAAAGCTGGTATGGTACAACATGAATAATCAGCAAGTTCAAAACTCACTCAACCACATGCTGTCAGACTTTACGCAAAAACATCTCCCAGCTCCACGTTCCTCCTATCGGCAACATGGAAGTAACAATTCTGCCTTTCTTACAGGCTGTTATATGGGTTGGGGAAATAATGTGGGGCTTAGTTGATTGGAGGAGGGGGTTGCTTTTGTGCCAAGTTTCAGAAGCTGCAAAAAGCAGCCTTCCCCTTCTGGTGCAGTTTCAAGGATTGCTCCAAAAAGGGCAAAACCCTTTATTCATTCAAAATAAGGGCAATGCTGATCTGAGTGGCTATATAGCCATGATGTCATAATATTTACCACTCTGATTCTCAGACCGGCTGGAAATTAATTGCCTGTTGAACTGTTCCCAGCAAAAAAGAACAAATGCCACTAAAGCAGCAGCAGATAGGGACATAATGGCAGTGAACAAGGTGAGTTGAGATGTGGTGGAAAATGCTTTCTCCGCACATACTTCAAAAGCACTATTTTGCCCCCGGAACATAACAGGTGAACATTCTAATAAACACTTAGTTCTATCCACTGCTTTTTTTGGTAAAAATGAGATGCCAGTACTCATATCTTGATAAAAGTGCCATGGGTGCTAGCACAAAATGATTGCTATGAGCAGCAAAACAAGCAGTGTTGGTACTTTGTACCATTGTCACAAAAAAGCACTGGTTCTACCTATATAAATAATAACAAGTATTATTAGGTGTACACAGTGATAAAACTGTAGTGCCAAGAGAGTGGATGATTGGATTCTCCTTAATAAAATTCTGTCCAACTATTTAGTCTTGCATACTGTCTAGACAACCATTGTTTTTGAGCATTGATACAGTTTCTTCCTAAACGTCATTAGATCCAGTACTTTTGGGGGAGGTGGGGTAAAAAAGAGGTGTCGGTACTCATACCTTGATAAAAGTGCAGTGGATGCCAGCACAAAATGGCTGCCATGGGTTGCAAAAAAGAAAAGAGGTGATGGTACTTCACACTGGTGAGTACCCTCACAAAAAAAGCCATCGTTAGACCCAAGGGGAGAAAAGCAGCTGAGCATTACTGTGAACATTACTGACAGTGATGCTCTGTAGCATCTCTTTGATAAAAGAATGGCAGCAAGAAGTTCGCCAATGAAATCGGAGAGAAAAAAGAGAGACGATGACATCCCCAGGCTATGAATGTATAATACCCCCCTCTGAGAAATGCCATTGGTTCTGTCAAAAGACTTGGCTTCCCTTGAAATTCCACCATTGTTTTCCCTGAACCACAAATTCATTTTCAATTTCATTTTAGGTGAAATTCAGTGACAGCCTGGGATAACTCTCATCCAAAGAAATGTTGTTACTAGCATTGGAACTAATTTAGAATTTTCTTGAAATCCTTCAGATGCTTGGCCTGAGCAACGACACACAGACTGGCTCTCAATTTCATGTTATGTGAAATTTCAGTGGCAAGTCTCTTCTGGGGAAGACAGATTAAAAATTAGAATTGCTACAAGAATGCTAGAATTGCATATGTTTTTATTTTAGCCATGTTGGATTGCTAAAAACAAAAAAGTAACTGGTATTATCGTCATCCTACATATTTTTAAAGGCACCAGTAAATGTTTGGTGATTGTATCATAATTTATAGGATCTACCTTCAAGACAGCTTTCAATTTACATAAAGGCAAACAATTTGTAACATTTTAAGGAAAGTATGATATTGTTTAGACTGCCAATGAAGATTTTGTCTCTTGTCTTCTGTCTAGACAATAGAGTGGTTTCCTTAAAATGTTAAAAATTGCCTTCCATTACCAAATCTGAAAGTCTGTTTCCAAGTAATTGAGTCTTTTGTGCCATGCTACAACCAGAGCTTTTATTTTGGTCTACAAATGGTGGTATTGATTGCTAAGTTCACTTAAAGGCAGCTTCAATTGACACAATTATAATCCATTATAAAAATGCAGCATTTAAAAAACATCAGCCTTAAATCCTAAAAACAGATACATTTAGCTGCCTAGAAGTTGATTTGGTGACCCATTTATTAGATTGTTCGTGTGTTCCTATTTTTTCCTTTTTTAAGTTTTAATTTCAAACTATACACTTCCTTTGGAACGGCTCATAGGTTTCTTTTGAGCATTTCATAGAATCTGTGGACTAAAAATGTCATATATATTCTGTGGCCAAGCACAGAATAAGCCCTCTCTTTCTATACATTAAGCTCCATTAATTTCGGTTTCTCAGTTTCTAATTTTTCTAATCTTAAATTCAGCTATCCACATTTCTTCATCAATTTTCAGTTGTTGTTTTTTTAAAATCCTCATGAAAATTCTCCAGTATTTTAGAGCAAACTTTTCCTAATAAAATACATTTTTGTAGGCAGTTTTGACTAATGTATACATTTTGCAAATATTTTCTCGTACTATAATGCATTTTTGTATGTTATTTTCATTCATATATTCATCTTTATGCATACTTTCCTCTAACATACGCATTTTTGTAAATATTGTTTGGCAAACTGCATTGCAAAATTTGACTAAGTCACTAAGTGTGAACTTTGAAGGATGGCTGTGTTTTGGTTCTAATATTGCTTCAGAAATTTTGATGGATTACTCTTGAAATGTGAACTGATTCAAATTTCTTGCCCACCCATATATCAGACTATTGTTGTGGATAGTTTCTAAAGCCGTATCTGCTTGGAGCGGAAAGGAAAAGTTTGCACAGTTTTGAACAGCTCTGAGTTTTGGAGCTGGCTGAGCAAGGTTGATAAAAGGTTTTTTGCTGGCTTTTAAAGATCCATCTAGGGTGATGGATTGATGCGGTTTGGTATGTAGCGCTGCCTTGCATGTGCTTACATATTTCCCACATGCTTCACCTGTACATTGGTAAACATTACAGAAGTTGTCACAAGTGTCTCATTACCATCCCTCACAAGGAAACTGACCTGCTAAAACTGTCCTGGAACTTCTAATAACTCAGGAACTCCTTGAATGATAAAAAAAATCAAAGTTTGTTGCAGTTGTATACAGATTTGTCTATTTGACTATTCTTCTGTACTATCTATTTGTTTCTTTTAACTATTGCTTTAAACATTTGTTCTTTTTTGGTTTCTTATATTTTACTTTGCTTTGCGTTAGCTTTTTCTGGTTTGTAAAATAATACTGAATATTGCTTGGTTTTGCAGAATAACATTTAATTCCTTGGCACATTCCACCCCCACCCCCAATATGTGCATCTTGTGGAGTTCAGATGCAGGAGGAAATCCCCATGAGAATAATAGAGGCCTTTCCTCCTCCAGGGAGCATGAGCAGCCTGCATGAATATATGAAACTGCCATATATTAAGTCACATCATTTGTCCACCTTGCTATCTACTTGATTGACAGTTGCTCTTCCCAGCCCTACTGTCTAAAATGGTTTTAATGAGATGTTGGAGATTGAACCTTCCAGCTACTGAGCCATGTTCAAGGTCCTGTTATTAACATATAAAACCTTGCACAGGTTGAGATTTGTGTTTCCTAATACATACCTGTGAGATAGGGTTGCCAGGTTCAGGGCCTGAGACTGATCCTGTATCTCTAGGAGAAGAGAAAGTCAGCCAAGTGCAGGTGTTCTTGCATCGCTGTAATGGGGAAAACCACAAGGTGGAATTCTCCCTTCCCCCTGCACAACTTTTAAAGATACAGAAGGCCTCTTGGAGGCTGGGCCTGGCAACCAAGAGGTCTTCTGTATCTTTAAAAGCTGTAAATGGCCATCTAACAGGCCTACTTTGTGGTGGCGCCCCTTTTCTGTGGTGGTCTCCCTCCTGCAGTATGGGAAGCGCCATCTGTAGCATGTTTCACATGAATCATTTTGTCTGGGTATTCTCCAACTGTTTATTGCTGGATTGTACTGCTTATTATTTTTAGTATTTAAAACAGTGTGTTAAGCAGTTTGTAATTTGATTAAGTAAATAATACATAAAATAAACAAAATCTTCTGCATCCACTGAGCTTTGGGTCATTTCATCTTTTATTGGGCCCTCCCATCTCACAGGTACTCCTGCACCTATATATGAGACATATGACTGGCCCTTTCATTAGAAGTAATGTGTATAAGCTTGATGCTGCCCACATCCAGCTTAGCTAGGTGGGGAAGGGAAAGGAAAGGGCTCAGTTCTTCCCATGGAGATCCTCTCACACATACACAAGTGTATGGTGGTGTAGATTGGTGTGCGCAAAAAAGGTTTGATTGTTTTCTCCTTGTTATTTGGGTTGAGCTGAACTTTTCAACTAGTGAAACTTCCTCCCATTTTTAGCATTTAGAGGGAGGGAATTTTGAAGGTGAATGCTGACTACTAGTGCCTGCCATCTTTAATTCCTCATAATCTTCCTGGAATGTTAGGCTATATTAGATGCAACAGTAGCGAGGAATGCCAGTAAGTTTCTTCCTCCTCCAACCTCAAAATTGGCCCTTTCCCTTTTCACTGCCTTTGAAAGGGATGACAAAATGAGGAGCATTTCAGTTCAGCTCTACTTGTTTCACATAGTTATGCGAGACTTTTTCAAACTTTTTTGTTAGCTTTATTAATTTCCCTACTATCAGTCACCCCACCTGAAGCTCAGGAACAATCGGATGCAAATGAGTTCAGTCTGTAAATCAGGGGTGGGGAACCTTTAGACCACCAGATGTTGCTGAACTACAACTTCCATCAGCCCCAGCAAGCACAGTCAGTGACCAGGGATGATGGGAATTGTAGTTCAGCAGCATCTGGAGAGCCACAGGTTACCCACACTTGCAGTAAATCATTATAAAACCCTTGACATGCTCATCCCATATATGATGTGCTCATCCCATACATTTTAATCCATGGAATTGGCCATGGAACTGGGAAAGACTGCCTTTTATTTTTCATGTATATGGTGTATTCTCAGATGCCTTGTACAGCAAAGTATTGCGTATTGGATGGTTTACAAAGTACCCATCTTCCTTCGAAATAAACAGTATCTGACCTCTGGACTCTGGAAGACTATCAAAAACCTTGGCAGAACATCAGACAGTTTCTTAATATAACTTTCCAGCTATTTGTGGAAGTCCATCTCAGTGACTGAGGGGTGGGGGCTGACTGGGCTAGAAAGAGTTGGGGGTGGCAGCTTAGATTTGTATCCTCCTTCCGGAAGCCATTTCAGCCACGCAGCCCATTATGCATCTTGGTGTGCTTTTATAACTTAAGGAGTCATTTGTGGAGGGAAAGTAGATCCGTGGGGAACGCTGGAGAAAGGCAAGAAGAACGAAGTCCAAGGTACAGTACTTGTCTTGCCTTGTTACTGCATGTACATTTCATTTCAACAAACGGCTGGCTTTGATAGTCAGAGTGATTGGCATAATTAAAAATGTTAATTTAGTTTTAGTTTATTATGAGTGGTAAAGCAGACACCAATCCAAGCTTAAGTATCCCCCCTGAACACATATAGTACAATGCTAAGCATCTGTACTTAGAAGTAAGTTCCACTGACTTGTTCCCTAAAAAGTACATTAGGATTGCAATCCTAAATATCTAGCTTCATTCCAAAGGAACTACCAGTACTCTCATAATAATACTTTAAATTTGCTAATATCAAAAGTTTTTTTAAATTATCAATTTTTTGTAAAACATTTTAGTTAAAAACTATCAACTATCTTTTGAAATCCTGTTTATTTCAGTGAGAGACAATTAAACATATGCTCCTATTAAATAGGATTAAATGTGCTTAACTGTGAGATGGTGTGCAGTGCCAATTTACTTTTTTATTCAGACATGCCGAGATCAACAAATATTGATATTTTATTTGTTTTCTTAGTTCTGATGCGTTTTGTTTGTTTTGTTTACACAAAGATTTATATCTCGCCCTTCTAGTGCTTATGCACCATTCTATACAACTAACAACAAAGTAAAACCAGCTGTACAGTTTACAGTTTTGTGTCTCTTAAAGGGAGTTCTATTAAAGGGAACTCATCGACTCAGGCTGTGAACACACTAGTTGCCTACAGCAAAGTGTTTCCATTAGCCACACCTGGAGGTGAAACGGGTTGATCTGCCAATCAGTTGCGAAATCTCTTTGAAGCTGAATTAAAAAACACACACTCAAGCTGCTGCCACCAGGTTTTACAGAAAAAAGGGGAGGGGTTTGACTCATGTTGTGTGCCCCTGTTTTCAGAAGAGAGACGGGGAGATGCATTAGAACCAGCAGAACAGTGAGTGCGTTTCTACCCTCAGAAAAAAGTTCCACTTATCTCAGTGAACCTCTGACTAATTATTTTGAGGGGTGGGATTGTAGATTGTTGCTTTCCCTTTTGTTTACAATTGCCCATGCGTTTCAGTGGCCAGTCATGCCATCCTACTGAAATGTTGGGTACAAAAAAGTGTTCAATCGGAAGGGAAATATGGGGGGTTAACATTGAATGTAACACTTCAAATTTTAACAGAGGCGATGCTGATTTATGGCAGTGGACAAGGCAAGCTAGCCAGCCCAACCTGGTAGGCTGACCCGGCAAGAGATTTCTGGCTAACTAAAAATCCCTCAGTGGGAAATACTGGAGCAACAAGGATAGCATTCAGTGCTAGTCCTACTCAGAGTAGACCCATTGAAATTAATAGACACGGCTAACTTAGGTTTATTAATTTCAATGGGTCTACTCTAAGTAGGATGTAGAACCACTCCCACTATTTGTTGCTGATGTGTGGGGACAATTGTCCTCCCCCTGCTTATAGTCTATGAACATGGCAAACACTCTTGCCATGTGATGTGTATATGCACTTGAAGTTGCCACTGGTGCCAAGCAATGGTCTCACCCTGGAACTTTGCTGCTTTCCTTCCCTGCAGGGTTCGTCAGTGGTGGTCTACAGGAGGCAGATTGCCAGCCTCAGGCAATTAATAATGAATAAACAGCATTTATCTAGCATTTCAAATGATAAACCACTTCTCATCATTACTGCACTAATGTTTACATTAGACCTATAAGGACTAAACTAGATGTTACCACACACATGACCTGTGTGCCTAGTGTCACATCCCTTCTACAATGTCTAATATACTGGGTTCCAAATCTCTAACAACAGATGTGTAACATCTTTCTGAATTAAAACTAAAGGAACACATAGAGCAGATGTTATAGAGGGTAAAGAGGAACTGGGTGTGTGACACTTGCTTTTCTGTGGTGTCCACACATTTAATGTGACATCTAGTTTGGCTCTGTTAGAGAAGGTGCCTAGGTTCGCCTAGTGTGTTTGTGACTGAAGTGAGGAAAGTGAACTGGAAAATTAGTCACAATTCCTACTCTCTTGGTTCCAGAGCTAGAACTAGCAAACAAGGCTGCCCTCTCTGCATCTTTTTGTACTTTTTTAGCTAAGCTTCAGAATACCTCTAGAACAAATTAAACCAGAACTATCACTAGAAGCTACAATGATGAAACTGAGGTTATCATATTTTGGACACATAATGAGAAGATAGGATTCACTAGAAAAGACAATAATGCTGGGGAAAACAGAAGGGAGTAGAAAAAGAGGAAGGCCAAACAAGAGATGGATTGATTCCATAAAGGAAGCCCCAGACCTGAACTTACAGGATCTGAACAGGGTGGGTCATGACAGATGCTCTTGGAGGTCACTGATTCATAGGGTCGCCATAAGTCTTAATTGACTTGAAGGCACATAACAACAACAGAATATGTGTGTTTCATATGTAGAAACTATCCTTGTATAAGGGGGGGGAATTAAATCAGCAGCTTAACCCAGCTTGCCATATGAGTTCTGAATTTTCAAACATACAAATTGATCTGCTGGCTTTTGGTCTTGTAGTTGCTCTTTTGCATTTTTCTTACTTTTTGTTTTTAGGCAATGTTGTATTCCATATGAAAGAGCATAGGTTGCTCAGACTATTACCATCTCATTCCATATCCTTTTGATGTGTGTGGCAGTTGTGGTTCAAGAGCAATTGGTTGACAGACAGATGCTCTCACTCACGTACATCTGGATTATTATCATACAGAAGATATTTTGTGCCCAGAGTCTTTGGATTTGAATGGGTTGAAACTGTAAAATGAATAAATAAGATATATGATTTGAACTATGCAAATAAAAAGGTAAAGGTGTCCCCGCACTTATAGTGCGAGTCGTTTCCGACTCTTAGGGTGACGTCTTGCGACATTTACTAGGCAGACCGTATGTATGGGGTGGGATTGCCAGTTCCTTCCCCGGCCTTTCTTTACCCCCCAGCATATGCCGGGTACTCATTTTACCGACCACGGATGGATGGAAGGCTGAGTGGACCTTGACCCCTTGTACCAGAGATTCGACTTCCTCCTTCTGTTGGAATCGAACTCCGGCCGTGAACAGAGCTTCGCCTGCGTTACTGCCGCTTACCACTCTGTGCCACGGAGGATCTAACTATGCAAATAGAGAAATGTAATGTTGACAGCATACTTCAGTAGAAGAACCAAGTGAATCATGTATAAATGGCTGGTCATGTGAACGTCTGTGGGGCTATTGTCATTATTTTGCTGATGCACCAAATAGTTGTATGAAAGACTTTTAATTGGTTTCATAGTTCTGCTCCAATCTCCTTTCACAGATTTTAGAGTAGCATTCAGGTGTAAAGAAGTAGTAATTTACTGCTAGTGGGTTGTTTACATCTGGATCTTCAAAGTGTCAAACTTTTCCTCATTCAATGAAAAAAAATAGCTCTTTGGGAAAACATAAAGACGGGTTTAATATTGATAACCTTGAGCTGATGCATTTAAAATCCAACTTCATCCTGCCAAGAATGCTCCTGAAAGACCATCTTACCCTTACATACCCAGTCGATCACTGCGCTCTGCAGTTGAGGGCCTCCTGCGAATACCATCTCATCAGGTGGTCTGTTCCACACAACATAGGAAGCAGACATTTAGTGTAGTGGCACCTACCCTTCGGAATTCCTTCTCCTTAAATGTTAGACAAGCGCTGTCTCTGTTGTCTTTTTGGTGCCTACTGAAGATATTCTTTCAACAAGCCTTCATCCCAGTCTGCATTTCTGTTGGATTTTTTAAAAGATGCTTTTAAAGATTTTTAAAAAAAGATGTTTGGTTTTTAAGATATTTTGTTTTAAATATGTTTTTAAGATGGTTTTAGTATTTTATCATATGCTTGCTGCCCTGGGCTCCTTCTGGGAGGAAGAGTGGTATAGTAAATAAGTAAGTAAGACAGTATTATGGACACGCAAGAGGGAGATTCCTGAAGCCTCTGTTGTCTCAGGGAAGCAGGAATACCTTAGTAGAATTAGTACAATATCTCCTGAGTGATACTAACAGCCATGTGACTCACAGAGAGGCTCTTTTTGCTCTTGCTGCAAAAAAGATTAGAAAGAATGAACTAGATAAAATAACAATAAACTGCTGGGGAGATTCTGATCTTTAAATTGTGCTAGCCGACCCTAAGTCTGATTTTTTTATAATATAGGTCGCAACAACCTGTTCTTTGTATATTTTATATATCTCTGTATGTTTTATATTTCACGTTTTTACATTTTAATGTATTTTGAGGTATTTGTCATGGCCTTTGGCTAGTACAATAAATATTTTTGGACTTGGAAGTAAGACAGTAAGTAAAATATTACTAGAAAGTAGAAGTGATTATGTTTGCTAAGCAATAAAAATCAACACCTAACTCGATCCGAAAAAAAATGTTATTTTCCCTGTCTTTTAATTAAAAGGTATGTTAAAACATGTTTGGCCACTTCTGCCAGTAACGTTTGTGGGCTTGTCTGCCTTGCTGGAATAGTGCCTACTTGCGTCAGCAGTTACATTTGGTGCCATTTCTAAAGTTGAGGGAATCACAAGCAAAATAATCTGGCATGCATAACAGTTAACGTTTTCAGAGTTAGACATTGTACTGCTGAAGATATTAGCAAATGACAGTTTAGTGATTATTAAGGGGAAACAAGGCTGAAAGTGTAAGTATGTTTAATCAGTTGATTAATCAGCTAACCTGGGTGGGGAACCTCAGGCCCAGGAATGAAATGTGGCCCTCCAAGCCTCTCCTTTTGGCTCTTGAGACTCTCCTTGGGCCCACACCCCTCACTGACCCTGCTTTATGATCTCCTTTGAATATTGTTGCGTGGCAGGGATGTGTCCTTGCTCTGATAATGCCTTTTGCTTGTCTGGATGGCGGACAGAGAGGGGTGTGTGTAGAAAGTAGTCTGCTGTACAAAGGTAACATTTGCACTCCTTGCTCCGTCCACTTTTTTTTCTGGACCCACTGACCCTCGGAAAGTGCCCAAGAGGAAATGTGGTGGCCCTTGGGCTGAAAAATATCACCACTCCTGAACTAAAGCTTTAGTTAATTCATTAGTGAAGGCAATTTTTAATCGACAGTGGCAACTTTAGTCAAGGTGGGGGGCTGCAACATAATGGCACACATGTTTGTTTTGGGGATTATTTTGTTTCTGGTATATTTTCTGTAATATGGAATGAAAAAGGAAATATTCAAGATGAACTTTCCTTCTAATGATTAGTGTTAGCTTTAGTTTATTAAGACCGCTTTCCTGTTCACACTTAGCCTGGGAATAAGCCTCACTGAACTCACTGGGACATAATTCTGTGCAGGCATATATTGAATTGCACTGTAAATTATGTATCTTATACTCTCTTCAGTATCTCAGAAAGTATCCAAATAAGCAATTGGTATTGTGTGAGTATATTTACACTTAGCTGATTAATCAGTCTGTTAGAAAAGATAGATGGTTAATCATCTGAAAATCTTGAAGCAGTTGCCAGACCTAGAAAAAAAAGTTGGGTATAATCTGGATACTTTCTAGCAAAAGTTATTCATAACTAAGTCTAATTGAAATCAATGCAACTTAATGCAGCTGAGCTTAATTGCAGCGGCTGTTGTTTTCTGTTGATTTGGGTTGCAATTGCAACTAACATTTGCTGGAATGAATCCAGATCTTGTTGAATATTCTTAACAGTGACTCTTAACTACTTTGTACAGGGAGAAAAGAGAAATAGACAAAACTGGTATTTTCCAACATGTGATAGGTTAAAATGTTGCAAGATTTGAACCACAAGATCTTCATCAGGTCAATGTGGGGAGAGAAAAATGACCCTGATCCATTTTCACATATGGAGTAATATGTCCAGATATGAAGCTCATTGAAGAAAGTATGTAGGGGTGCAAATGTTTTTGCAAAGCTCAGGAGCCACACAGATTTGTTGGGAGGGAGAGGCAGCACTAAATGTGCCAGTCAGTGTGAAGGATTCTGCTTTTGCTGAGGTATTTAGATCTCCCTGGATTTCCAGGCAGTGCTGAACTGAGAGGTGCCAAAGCTGGCCTATCAGGAAATTATAGCTATTGACTTGGGAGCAGGGATGGATGGATCACTCTGTCTTTGGCCCATGTCACTTTTGCATGTGTATCTGTAACTTAATTTTTCATCATGATATTTGAACTGTGTAAAGTAATTGGTCTCTGTGATGGATCACTCACACATACAAGTCATCACTTGATGTTGCAGTCATCATGTGATGAATGTGCTTTTGTGAACAAGACCATGGGCTATTGTGCAACTAAATTCCAGTAGGAATACCTTGGAGGATATATGTATTATTAAATGCACATAAATTCCAGAGGGGTAGCTTTTGAGTTTGTTGCAGCAAAAATGACTTCAGAGTTTTGAGTTTTGAGACACCTGAAGACTACAAGTTTAGCATGGCATGCATTTTTGTGGACTGTACTCCATGACAGCTTGTAACACAAGAGTCATAGTTGTTAGAAATAAATTAAATATAGAAGATAAAATTATTTTAAGTTCTTCAAGGAAAATATATCAACTTATGAATAGTCTGTCACTAATTCCACTGAGTTTGCCTTAGCGTGCATCACCTTACAGTTACTTACACTGAACCTCATTTGCCATTTTGATGCGTATGCACTCAGGATGGGATCCGTTGGCCAGTGCCAGTTCAAGAGCATCCCATCGACCTAACAGGCTGGTATCGGTTTGAATTCATTCTTTGATGTGCTAGCTGCTGCTTTTACCAACCCCCTTGGAAAAATATTGATATGTGAGCTTCATGGCTGAGCAGAGGGTTGTTGATCCAGGGTCTCCAGGATTTATGTTGATCACTCAAATGACCCCACTATACCAGATTTTTTCTTTAATACTTATGGTGAGGAATGGATTTTGGACAAAACAAAGCAGGAATAGTTGTTGTGAACCAATAAGACAGTTCTAACATTCTTGTATATAGTCTAAACATAACACTTCTATATAAACTTATCCTTTTCTCTCCCTCCCCGGTTTTTTTGTTTGGAGCACCTGAGCATATGTTGGCCCTGTTCACTGCCACTCACCATTCAACATTTCTTGCAGCAAGGTCAAACTGCATTCACTACATGATCTGGGTGGTACTAGATAAGCGAGCTGCATCTTTTCGATCAGAATACTTTACTGAGATAAACTGTTTTATTTTTTAGTTATTATGTAAATGAAAATAACCAGCTATTAAAATGCCTGTCATCCTAGCTGTGTAGGAGTTGCTTTTCCATGATTGCCTCCCAGGATGTTTAAACAGACCCAACCATGTAAGCAGGGCAGTTGCACTCGTCCGACCACAGAATCAGTATCCCAGTGGGAAGGAGAGGGCCAACTGCATGCGTCATACCCATGCAACTGGACCCCACCCATAGGATCATTTAAATGTGACCTCAGCCATGCAAGACTGTTCATGGAAAAACATATCCTACATGGATAGAATATTGTTTAAAGAATCCCCAAGAAGACAGAAATTATCAAGACTATTATCAAGAAGCTTCCAAAATCTAATATAATCCCTAGTTCAGGCCTGCAAAACGTGTAACTTGTCAAGCCAAAGGCAGCCTACCAACCACAGTGCTGGCCCACCGGAGGCATAAGCACCTCTAGTTTGGGCAGTCTTCCTGGGTCCTATAAAAACAGAGGAGTTGTTAAGGATCTGGTGGCCCACCCACACACCACTGGCCAACGGCATTGTTTTGGAAGGTCACAAGTTGTGCAGGGCTGCCCTAATGTTAGTCAGCCATGAATGAAATCAGGAAGGAGGGTCGAATCTGAATATATGCAAACTGGCTTCTTTTGTGCATGTGAAAACTAAAACTGGTTTCAGCAAAATAGTGGTTAAAAGAAAAATGTTAAGAATTCCAGTGCTGTATTTTTAAAGGAGAAAAAAGCTATGTTAATGTTTTCAAAGAATGTTCTTTTCTAACTACAGACTGAACAAGGAATGAAACAAAATATTTATTTTACCTACTTGAAGCTACCATCCTAACTGCACTTCACTTGGAATTAAGTCACAATGAAATTACTTCAGAGTAATGGGTTTAATGAAAATGGTGTTCTCCAGTTGCTTAGTCACTGTGGGGAAGTGTGATTGTCTAGTCTGTCCCACTTTTCTGGACTTTGGGTGAAAATGTACGGTTTGGATAGAAGTCAGGCTGCCATCATTTTTTTCCTGGCTTCTCATCTTTCTCTGCCACAGCCCTTTGACCACTTCTGTCTAGATTGACACTAGCCCTCACACACATAGAAACTGAATAGGTGAAGCTTTCTCCATTGCTTTATATATCTATGCCAAGAAGCATCATTTCTGCTTTGTGTCAGGCTGCTGTCATAGGGACAGGGATTGTAAAAAAAAAAAAAAGTTACTCCTCACAAAGGCATGTAGAGCAACTAAAAACCATAAAGGGTCCTATTGAATCACAGTGAAAATGATTGTTGCATAAGCTTTACATGGATGCATTATCCTCAATTAGCCAAAGTATAATACCCATGGGTTACAAAAAATTGTGTAGCTAAATAATTGCACTACCAATAATGTTGAATGTTGTGAACTCAAAAGAAACTTTGATTCTATAGGGGGAAATAGTAGCTTATTTCTGGAGAAAATTGAGAAGGGATTTGGGAAAGATGATACAATCTAAGGTGAGCGGCGCTGCAGTTGATGGTTTTAAATCTGTTATGCTAAACTGCTTCATGGGGGGTTCATTTTGAAATTAAGTATATCAAAGCGCATTTGTTGTACAAGGTAAAAGCCCTGGGATATCTTTCATTTGATCTGTTTGTTGCTATGAAAATATTGGCAAAAAACAAATGAATGGCCTTCATTTGGCTTTATTATACTTGGCCATCTTTAGTGCTTTTCTTATGAAAGACAACACTCTTTTTGAATGTGAAGTTAACACATCCATTACAGGACTTCAACAAAATGCCAAGTATAGCTTCACATAAGATTTCCTTGTGTGCAAACAGCCACTTTGCCGGGTTGCCTTGTGGTGAGTAGGAATTCTCACCAGGTGACCAGGCAGGAAGGCTTGTGTCAACAGAGAGAAAACATTTATTCTGGTTTTTAATTTAGGTCATCAGTGTTGTTGCCAGGCTTATTCATTACTTATGTCTTTATAAGCATCTACATACTATTTCTCTGTGTTCAGCGAATAACCCCTTCTGGAAAATAAATGATGGGAGTAGGATGAAGGTGGAGGAACGATGTGGTTAGAGTAACCTTTCCCCACTGCAACCTGGGCTCTATTCTGCTGGAGGACAGACTGATGTCTATTGAGTCGAACTGGGCCAGAAACTAGCCCATGTTCTAGTTTCTGCAGGAGCACAGCATGTGTAACATAGGATTGTTTAATCAGTGTAGCAGAGTGCTCTCATACAGTATTCAGAGCTACAGAAAATGGATCAAAAAATTTCCAGATATGAGAATTTTATTGAGATAGTATACAAAGGGCAATTTACTGGTTAAATATTGAAGGCTGTCCCAGAGATGGGAAGACAGAGAGGAGGATAAGAAGTGGTGCTGCAGCAAGCAAACCACACAGTGGATTGCCTCAATGTTCTGGAAGGGAGGGGAGAGTTGCAATGGGAATGGAAGAACTGGCAAACGAGTTATACCTTTTCTTCCTTATGCTCTGTCCAAAAGAGAGGGAAGGGGAGCTGGGATTTGTAGCATCGGGGAAAATCCACAAAAGAAGGTAGAAAGAAGAGACTTGCCTTGGCCTCAGCAAGACTTTATTGGGCAGAATCCCTTGGACGTGGGAGTGCAGAAAAGGGGCACTTAAAGCTGGGAGTTCAGGATCATCCAGACGTGTTCATCCCAGCAAATCTCTTTTGAAATCGCCTGGGATTTGAAGTTCAGAGTTGCAAGAATGGGCATCCAGCCTGGAACTTCAAAACTTCCTTAAGAAGTGCCTGCAAGCAAAACGAATGAAAAGACACACTTGACAAACTATGGAGAGATCCACTAAGCTCAGGGGTTCAAAGGCCATTACAGCCTTTGATTACAAAGAGTAGGAATTTCCAAAGCGGTTGCTGTGTTAGTTTGTGTTACAGCAAAACCAACCAAGAGTCTTGTAGTACCTTAAAGACTAGGTGCTTCAAAAGAGTAGGATGCTTCTGGAAAAGAAAGTGATGTTCCCACTTAACGAAGGAGGCAGTTTAGACTTTAGGTGGAGTTTTATGTACTGCTAAAGGACACTCAAAATCCCAGGACCCTTCGTTGCCAATAAATAGGTGATATGATGCTGCATTGATTAGATTAGAAGATTTGAACATTCATGTTTTCAGGAAATCCCATGTCAGTCTATGAAGTAGATGGAGATGCTCCCTTTGCAAGTTCAGTTGAGGGCTTCAGTTCAAGTGAATTTTATCCTTGCCTGATACCTCTTCCCAGCTTTCCTTTCCAAACAGAGTAGAACCTTTGAGCCAGCGTGCTCATGAAGGATGACACAAAGTGGTGGCGGAATAGTGTTCTCCAGCAACAGCGTGTTACAAATTACTAACCGGCAGGCTAGTGCCATTTGTAGACTAATTTGCAAATCTGCTGTTACTCCATCCCCCAACCTCCCAGTAATTTACATATGTTTACCAAAATATCAGCACATGAGGCTTCAGTGCTAATATTCATTTCCTAATAGTATTAGGTTATATTCATATATCCTAATATATCTGGCAAATTTTAAATGAATCCCCATTTATTTATTTATTAAATTTATACCCCGCCTTATGGCCCAAAGGCCCTCAAGGCGGCTTACAAAAAAACACAAATAATACATCAATGAAATAATACAGTTCTCAAATTAAATAACAAATAACATTTGCAGTAACTAACTATAAAATAAGGTGATTCCCGCATCATAACGTAACAGTCAGCAATAAATAAATAAATAAATAAAAACAGAATAGAACAAAGCAGTAAAAACAAAGAATCTTCCATGGTTGTCTTCTCCAAGGTAACCTCAAGGCGACTCCAAGTGTGACGCTAAGTGCGCACTTAGCGTCGCACTTTACGCGACGCCGAGGCACTGCCTCGGGCAGCCCCTCTCCTTTATATACCTGGAGCAGAGAAAAAACAGGATGGCAGAGTTGTGGAGTAAGTGGCCATTTGTAAATATCTTGTTACTGCTTTAAAAAATAAGGTTTACCTGCTTCAGCAAATAATTCAGAAATTTGGGAGGGGGGTGCGCACGCACATGCAAAAACAGCAATGTTAGGACTGTCTCATGTTGTTTCTGCTTATCTACAGCTTCTCTGTAGCTGTTGACATCCAATTTTAGCCTGGCAATTCCTGACCTTTCCCCAGTTCCAAGACTGGGAGGAAGGATTGGGGGGCTATTTGGCGGTTGCATTTCCTGAGCTCCTTGAGTGCCTTGGATATGCAGCTGCCAAACCAACAAGCCTCTGCCATCCATTCCAGCTCCATGTTCCCTGACTTTGCACAGAGGCATAGCACAGGATAAGGGGAAGGATAGGATCCTGATTACCACTTCATTTTTTTCCCCACTTGGTTACCAAGGCCACCTAAGAACTGTTGACTCTCGTCCCCTGACTTCTTTGCTTCAAAGAAGCATTGGGAGTGGGTGATTTGTTGGCAAAAGTGTTGGGTTGGGTGTTTAAACCTTCCCTCGTGCATTTGGAACCAGGCACGTGGGAAAGTGGCTGAGGGAGGGAAAGTTTCAGGGTAGAGTTGTGAGCAGGAGAATGATTAAACCCCCTTCTCTGCTCCAGAACTTCCCCTCCTGCTGCTGCTTTGAAGGGAAAAAAGCACGCTGTCAGGGATTTATTTTATGTTTCCATATCATGCATAATTTGGCCTAGGTATCCCATGAAGCCTCTTGAAACCTTCTAAATAGTAGGTTCCAAGCATGCAAATGAGCTGCTGTGTCAGGTTAAATAATTGTATATGCTTTGCTAAATTGTAAATTTCTCAAGAAGTGGTTCACACATGCATGTTTTTCATTTGAGCACTGCAGTGTAGGTTAATGGTTTGCATGTATTCAACTGCCTCTCTCTCTCTATATATATATACACACACACACACACAAACAAACACACACAGACATAATTGTGATTAACAACACAGAGATTTTTGTTGTACTACCAAAACGTTTCGGTTTCCGCCTTCATCAGCTGCTAATATACAAATGCTGTTACCAAGGTGGCAATTATAGAGCCTCTCTCTCTCTCTCTCTCTCTCTCTCTCTCTCTCTCTCTCTCACTCTCTCGTGACACCATAGTTCAGTTGCAGAGCCCATGTTTTTGCATGTGTCGGATCCCAGCTTCACTACCTGACATCTCCTGTTAAAGGGATCTCAGTAGGGCTGGAAAAGTTCCCTCTCTGAGATATTAGAGGCTCACTGCCCATCAGAATAGACAACATTAGGACAGATGGAGAAATTTTCTAACTTGATAAGGCAGCTAGATACATTCTTGATACAAATGCAAGAAAAGGAACACATTTTTCTGCTAAGATATCTGCCACCTTCCTCCGCTTAGGATGAGTAACAGCTACAGAACACAGCTGTAGCTTGTGAACAGCTCAGACTATAATAAACCATTCCAATTGCATTTCAACATTGATTGGGCATGGTGAATTTGCTTTCAACCATTGAAATCAATGAAATATTAAGCAGTCATGGCAAATAATCAGTAAGATCTTTAGATTAAAAAGTGTTTTGACTGCAGTTAAGTGTTTAAATGTGATACTGTGAGGATCTTTAGGATGGGATCCAAGAAGAGCTGTTCTCACAATGGCCAATCAGATGCCTCTGGGAAGCCCACAAGCAGGATCTGAGCACTCAGCCCACTGGTGTTCAGAGGCAGACTGCCTCCAGTAGTGAAGGCAGAACATAGCCATCGTGGCCAGTAGCCACTGATAGCCTTATCCTGCATGAATTTGTCTAATTCTCTTTTAAAACCAACCAGGTGGGTGTAAATAACTACAACTTGTGGGAGTGAATTCCATAGTTTAACTAGGTTCTGTGTGAAGAAATACTTTTTTATGTCTGTCCTGACCAAAACAGATCCTACTCACAAGTTGACCCCAAAATGTAGAATGCCTGTCATTTTGTCTGGTCTTCTCATTCAGTCCAGACACATCCTCCCCACTCTGCTCCCCCATGCTCATTTGACTGAAAGTGTCTGCCGGTTATTTTTCTAGTGGAAATTGTGATCCATTTTTCTCAATTCCTGCCATCCCTAAGTATTGGCCATGTTGGCTTGTCTGACAGGAGTTGCATTCCAACAACATCTGGAGGGCGCTGCATCAGTCACTTCTGGCCTAACATGCCCATTAATCAGCAGCTGGGCATGTGGGGTGGGCGTGGACGCAGAGCAGTGACAGTGCCTTCCAAGTGGCAGTATTGCATTCACCAGAATAGGCGTGGGAAAGGGCAAGGCAGTGATAAAATTGGGAGAGCTCCAGGTTGGTGGCTCCAAGAGGAGGACATTGGCCTGCTAGGATCTCTCTCCCCGCCACAGTACTCCAGTGGCAACACTGTTGGCCAGACGTAGACTCTCAGCTCTAGTGCAGAGAGGCACAGCAGTTGAGAACTCACTGCCTCCTTCCGCTGTAAAGAAATTGGAGGAGAGTGACAAGGTGAAAGTTTCCCTAATGGCTAAGAATCATAAGTACAGATGAAACAGTGACAGCCCTTAGCGATGGAGTGTGTTCTGAGGGTGGTTCAGAGGAACAGGGCTGCCAACCTTTTTGGTCTTGCAAGGGGTCCTGTGCCTGAGAAAGATGTAGGACAGAGTAGCCACAGATACAGGTTTCTTCATCGCTGCATCTTCATTCTGGGTACTGCCGCACCTGTTACATTGCTTCCCATCATGCACTCTGGAAAAGCACAGCTGGCCAGAGAGGATAAAGATAGCAACGCCACAGGTGAACAGCTGGCATCCTTGCTTGTAGACTGCATGGCAGTGGACCATTGTTTGTGTTGAAGCCTGGTTGACTGTGGAAGGACAAGAGAAAAAGTGGAGTTAGTGATGAGTAATCAGTAGCATTTCCTGTGACTAGGTGTTCACCAGTGGTTGGCGATAAAAGCTTGAGGAAGGATGCTGCCATTCAGATGCCCTTGCATTCTGCATGCCCCAACCTCACTCTCCCATTAGATACAGTCATGGCGATAATACTTGTTGATCCAGGATAAGGCACTGCACTGGCACATTGTACACTGTTACTGTTTGTTCTGCTCTGTATGATTTGTCTCTGATCCTGCAAGAAATAATGGGTCATGAGAGTTTGGCCGTCATTACCAATAGGTGGTCCAGAGTGGAAAGCCTTGTGATCCCTACAAATAGTAGTGAGTAACATAGGAGATACCAAAGTGGGCCATTAGACCCAATCATCATGATTGCTTACACTGAGTGGCAGCACAGGTCTTTTCCAGACTTATGTAGAGATATGAGGATGCATGATAACTTAAACCCATGTGGGTTTAAGGCAACAGGGAGCCCCTTCTGCACAGGGTATACTTAACACTATCCCCTCTGTGAGGGGGGGTTCAGTTCTGTTTAATGAGGACTGTTCAGCGTGTGCACAGCTACCCTGAATGCATGGGTATGGATGGGGCGTTCTGCACACGGTGCTGTTTGCCCAAATATGGACTGGATGTTTATTCACATTTTATGATGCTTAGATAGGCCAAAGGGATTGTGTCTGAGATTCATATTTTGAGACATAGGCTCCCTCTTTGTGTGGTGGTTTGTCCTTGCAGCTTCAGTTGTAGTTGTGGAGTTGAGAATCCTAGTGGGTGTTGAAATCCCAAGGTCAAGTACATGTATGGGTTCTGGGAATATGGGGTTATTCATCTGCCCCTCATCTCTTCTTGGTTTCCCTGCATTTACGATGCTCATTGTTTGTATAAAATATTCTGTCAACAAAGTTACCACTTGTGTGCTTATAATTCTATGCTGCCCATCTTTGTAGATGAAATTGAAATTGACCAAGAGAAACAAGTTGTCAAAATATCACTTTCTGGAAAAAGTTTAGTTTTAAGGAAGGGAAAGAAGGGGTTACTTAATCTTAATTCATTTTTTATTCGGTTTTGCTGTTGAATGTCTTCCATTTCTCAGCTAATGTAATAGGAACTTGCTTTTTTCTGTGTTTTTTTTTTAGAAAAAGACATTTTAAAACAATTCTTTTGGTTGTCAAGGCAACGGTGCTTATATACATATCATGAGAAAAGATTTATATAAAAAGGTACATTAGGCCGTTATGGTAACTCCAATACTTTGAACACATCAAACTGCCACATTGGAATATTGCTTGCTTTTTTAACCCTAGTGATAGCATAATTTTCAAATAAGTATGGCTAACTGTAATGTTTGTTTCTTTGGGGAGAACAATAAAAACCTTTCAGTTCTCTTTCCTTCACAAACACTATAAAGTGGGAACAATCCAGCAAAACGTAGTTGCAACCTGTTACCATTCAGATGAATGATGCTTAGGTTAGTTGCAAGTGAGATCCATTGCACCGCTTGTTCTCAGAATGACTTACTTGTGAGAGATTTTGCCGTTGTGATAGATCTACAACTTTTTTCTAGATTGTGCACGTTAATCCAAGAAACGGGTCATGTCAACACAAGTTGTGACTCGCCAAGCCAATTACAGCAACCAGCCATGTATTGTGGCCAGCCACTCCTGTTTCTGCCATCTTGGCATTTGGTGGACTGTCATACGTTGCTAATGAATCTTCCCTGGTAGGTCCCAAGCTGTGAAGGCCTGATATAGGCTAACATGGAATTAAAGTGCATTGAAGAAACTGGCTAAGCTTTTTAAAAGACCTTAGTTGTCTCCTCTGTCATAATTAGTTAGTAATTAATTATTAAGTAATTAATAACTAGGTTAGTAAGTCACAGCCCAGAGAATATGCTTGTCTCTTCAGCAGCTTGAACAATGGAAAGATGAATGGAGTAGATGCATAGGGCCTTATGAAATGGAAGAGGGAGAAGCTGCACAGGAGCTCAGCTGGTCTGTTTTCAACATTATGTATTTCAAAAATCAGCAAATATGCATTTCTGTTGAACAGCTTTTAATAGGCCACTCCTCCCTCCCCGGTCCATTTGCCCCCCCCTTCCCTGTTCTGCCTGCCAGGAGTGAAAATGAGACTATTGCTTGCTCCAGGGAGGGAAACCGACCAAGGGTGGAGTGGGACAGGAGAAGCAACAAGACAACATGTTTTGGTGCTGCCAAGCTGTTAAAGACACTTGCATACAGTTCTGGTGATGCCGAGACCTTTTCACATAATATATGCACAAAGGAGTTGAAAGCAATTGAGTTACAAAGACTCACATTTCCCCCCTTTCCCTCATCATTTCATGCCCCAGGCATGTATACTATCTGTGTTCTCGTTAAATGTGCCCTTCCATTTTCCCACATTCCATTTTAAAAATATTTAGTTAGCTAATTATTTTGGTGTCAAGCATGTTCCCAAGGTGGATTTATTATTTATTTTTAAATTTTATTTATTTATCTATTGTACTTATATACCGCCCCATAGCTGAAGCTCTCTGGGCGGTTTACAGTAACTAAAAACATTAAAACAAATATACAAATTTAAAAACACATCTTTTAAAAACAATTTAAAACACAATTAAATTTTTTTAAACAATTTAAAACACATGCTTTATTAGATTTTTAGCTTCCCTTTACCATAGGGTCCCAGTGTGGGTTACAAAAATAAAACATTCAGTTATAAACAAATAAAAAAGTGTAAAGACAATTAAAAACAGTTCCACATATTGAATCGGCCTTGGTTGCCCTGATGGATGACCTTTATCGGGAGAAGGATAGGGGGAGTGCGACCCTGTTATTCTTACTTGATCTTTCAGCGGCTTCCAATACCATTGACCATGGTATCCTTCTGAGCCAACTTGTTGAGATGGGTACTGGATCCTATCTCCAGAGTCCCTCTCAGAGAATAGCATTGGGTGACTGTCTTTTGGCCCCCTGCCAGTTGTGTTGTGCGGTGCCACAGGGTACCATCTTGTCCCCCATGATGTTTAACATCTATTTGAAGCCCTTGAGAGCAGTCATCAGGAAATTTGGGGCGAGGTGTCAGCAGTATGCTGATGATACCCAGCTCTATCTCTCCGTAACATCTGAATCAGGAGAGGCCGTACAAGCCCTGGATTGCTGACTGGACTCGGTAGTGGACTGGATGAGGGCCAATAAACTGAGTCTGAATCCTAGCAAGACGGAGGCACTGTGGATTGATGGTTCCCAAGTTCAGATAATTGGTCAGTTGCCTGCTTTGATGGTGTCGTACTCCCTCTGAAAGAGCAGGTCCATAGTCTGGGGGTGCTCCTGGATCCATCTTTGTTGCTAGAGGCCCAGGTGACCTGAGTGGCTAGGAGTGCCTTTTACCAGCTTCAGCTGGTAAGACAGCTGTGGCCATTTCTGGACCGGGATAGTCTGACCACTGTTGTCCACGCACTGGTAACCTCCAGGCTGGATTACTGTAATGCGCTCTATATGGGGCTGCCCTTGAGGTTGGTCTGGAAGCTGCAGCTGGTGCAAAATGCGGTGGCGAGGCTGCTCACTGGGGCAGGGTATCACCACCATGTCACCCCGCTGCTGAAAGAATTGCACTGGCTGCCCATTTGCTACCGGGCCAAGTTCCAGGTTCTAGTTTTGGTGTACAAAGCCCTATACAGCTTGGGACCAGCATACCCCTTATATACCCAGTCGATCACTGCGCTCTGCAGGTGAGGGCCTCCTGCAGATACCATCTTAGCCAGAGGTTCATTCTGCACAATATAGGAAACGGACCTTTAGTGTGGCAGCACCTACCCTGTGGAATTCCCTCCCCTTGAATATTAGTCAGGCACCATCTCTGCTACCTTTGTAGCACATTTTGAAGACTTTCCTCTTTCAACAAGCCTTTTAAGTTGAGACCCATCCCAGTCTGCGTCTGTGTAGGAATTGCTTGTTAATATGTGTGTTTTTAAATATGTTTTAACCCTTTTTTAAAAAGATGTTTTTAAAGTTTTTTTAAAAAATGTTTTTGTTTTGTTTGAATGTATTTTAGGGTCTGTTTTTATGATGTTTTAAAGTGTTTTTAGCACTTCTGTTTGCCGCCTTGGGCTCGTGCTGGGAGGAAGGGCGGGATATAAATAAAATAATAAATAAAATAAAATAAAATACACTGGTTAGAGGTTCTTTTATCCTCATTTTGTATCTTGGGAAGATGTTGAGCTTCAAAAAGTTAAATATCTAAGTAAGAGGTAGGTGCATCCTGACTCTAGTGCACATGCATGCAGTAAATGCGCACCCACATGTAGACACAAAATGTTTCTCATCCACCCTCACAACTACCTATCCAGAAAGCGGATGTCACTGAATGCATTTGACTTGCAACTATTGTATACTAGGTTTAACCAGATCTATTGTGAGTTTTAACATTCTCTTCAATATGCTTCATGTTTCCCTCCCCCCCCCCGCAAAGTAAACTGTTATGGGCAGTTGGAAAAGAGCTTTCAAGAATATGCAAAAGGGAATATATAGGGATGCCAGTGGACTGGCACCTCAGATTCTGAGATTCAAAGGGAGTGGCCTGGGAGATAAAGGATAAGAGCATCCTGAAGTAGGCACAGGACCTGGTGGGACTAGAGGATGGCACCTGGTTAGTCAAGGTAAGTGTCTGGCAGTGCCTAGTACCTTAGGGGTAGAACTTGATGGACAGATAATACGTGGGGATGGCTCAGACAGTAAAAGAGAGCTGAGAAAGCTTGGCTCTCTTTTGTTCTGGACCTTCACTCTCGAGATTTTACTTCTTCCTGTAGAGACCCAAAGAAAGAGAAATGTCAGATCAGGCCCTGATATGGCGCAAACCCTCAAGCACACCCCAAACAGAATAAATCAAGCAAACTTTCTTCAAGAGGGTCTTGGCCTTTAGTGAACTTTCCTATGAACTGGGGTTATGTTCCAGATTTTGTAATGTAACTCTGTTCCAGATGGTATTACAGGATTTGGGGGTTTCCTAACAAATGTAAAGCACAGCTGTAATCAACATAGCATTCCGATTAGTGGTTTAAGAGATGGTCTATGAGTTTGAAATGCACTGTGTACGTATACGAGGCTTGGCACAGGCTCTAAGATTTTGACAGCACTATGCATGGTTTTCCCACCTGTTGCCATAGCATTCCTGCCCGCACTTCTGGAGAGAAATGGAGTGTTGCAGAATTATGGGGTAAAGGAAACAGATACTTTATAAACCCACAGGACATGTTATATGTGTTTAAAGAGGGCCAAACAACCATTCAGCAGCTGGGGTTCTTCAAGGAGTGCCTCCTGGAGTATTTGTGATGTGCAGACAGCTTCACAACAGATCACAACTTAACAGTATGGAATGAATGCTCTTCCTCAGTCAATTCATTGTTCCACTCTCAGGGGTCTTGCCCCTGTAATTTTGCATCACCTGTCTAAAACTCATATCTCCCATACCTTCACACAGTTCTTGCTGTCAGGCACACGACATGTTCCCATATGTTAGTCACAAATTGTACAGGCCTGCGCTGACATTTTTTCAAACTGTGAATACTACCAGTGTGTCACAAATGTAACTAACATATATTTTATATAATTCTTGTTTCTGTATTTGAATCAAGCACCACCCTGATGCTAACCCTTTTTGACATATAGGAGGGTGGACAACTGCCCAACCCAACCAAACAATTGTTTAAACACTGTCCTGCTATTTTCCCTTGAGGGAATGATACAAAACAGCTGAGTCTTTAAGCCTGAAATTTGAATAATACACAAAGTTTAATTGATAGCATGTGGTTGTCTGTTTTTTTCAAAGAGTTGGAACCTTGACTCTTTTGGATCCTTCGACTTCTGTCCATTTGCTAGCATTGGTAGTAACATGGTTTCAGAAGACAGGAGTAAATTTTACGTTAACTTTTCATGGTTTCCTTAGATTATATATTTTCAGGTCCCACTGTTGCATGCAGCATTACCAGCCATGGACTAGTTGAGACAAAATGTGTAGATTACAGAAATATCTCATTATGCTGGGGAGGGATCACAGCTATTGGCACAGCTCATGTTTTGCATGGAGAACGCCACTGGATCAATCCCTGACGTCTCCAGTTAAAAAGATAACACGCAGCAGGTGATGGGAAAGATCTCTCCATGAGACCTTGAATAGCTGCTGCCAGTCAGAGTAGACAATACTGGAGCAGATGGACAAATAGTCTGACCTGGTATAAGTAAGTAAAATTTTACTTTCAGTCTCAGACCATAACATGCACATCATAAATGAAAATCAAAACCATATAAAATACATAAAATCGGTGCTGAATAGAAGAATACAATCAGTATACAGAGCTACGAATCTGTGTATTTAACAAACCAAACCCCAAGATTATACCTTAATGGATTCCTACAAAATATCACTTGTCATTGATTTCTGGCTACAGTGGCAGCAGCACATGGCTTTTGCTGTAACCTGTGGATTCATATCTAACAATAAATGCGCTAAGTAAAAATAATTGGATTTACCTGGAAAATGCTGTAAAATAGGAGTGATAATATTGACAATCTCTGTAAAAGGAACAGTTCAATAAAATATGACCCATAGTCTCCACTTCTCCCATTCCACACGGGCAAACCCATTCATGATACCCTTCTGTACCTTCCATCCAGGAGGGCAGATGGCAGAACACTGAATCTAACTGCAGTGAAAGCTGTTCTGAATTTAGGGATATTCAGATTTGTCAAATAACCCATGGGCACCAATGGTCTTCCTGTGTCCCTGAACTTGGGATGAATACTTCCTATGTTCATAAAAGCATTTGTTTATTAATTACAGTTTTTAAACCTGCATTCAAGGAGCATTAGAAAATACTTCAGTCTCTCAAAGCTCTTAAAGATAAAGGGCATAATCCCACAGATGTTTGTTGCAGTTAAGTCTCTTACCTAGCTTGCCATTTTGGAGGAGTGGCTGCCTGTTTCTTGCCTCTACCATGCACCTATGATAATTGTGGCACTCCACCCAGAGGCCCATGCACATGGCCACCTGATTCACATAATTCTTCCCTATCAGAAAGAGTGCCGAAGGCCTAATTCTTATGGCCATTCACATGTTCAGACCTCTCTCTTCTGTGCATGGTAGAAGGGAAAGCACAGGGGGAGCTGATCCACAACATAATTCTGTTGATACACAGATAAGTGTGTGAACCATGGGGCACAGTTTCCACTTTGCTCTGCTGGATCATTCCCAATGTGGTTAGCTGCCTTGGTTGAAGGGTGGGGTATAAATCAAACAAACAAATAACATTAAAAATTAGCAGTGATTAAAGTGCTGTTAAGGATCAATCCTATACACTTTTACCTTGAAGTAAGGCCCATTGAACTCAATGCAACTTATTCAAGTGGACATGTATAGATAGATAGGATTGCACTGTAAGGTGCTTAATAACCTGACTCACTCTCATTGGGCTATCCTGGAGATACATGATGCATGCTAAATTTCAGGAGATTTTTATATGCGCATATTGGAACTTGGACCAAATCTATCTATGTTATCTATGAACAGGCAAACTTACAAAAATTAATGTTGCATACAGGAAATATGATAAATTAAGTGCAGAATCACTCACACGAAAACACTGAGAGATAGAATATTAATTAAAATTGAGAAACACAAGTTAAGTTGGTCTCCAAACGAAAATATTTCCATGTAGTGTCCTTGTTGGTATTGAAAGGTAGGTTCTTTTTTGGTTGAAATTTCTCCTATTTATTTCCTTGATGATGATGATGATTTAATCTTCTTTCTTCCCGTTGGCATTTTGTGGCTGATTGATGACTGATGAAGACTGTGAGAAATACAAAGTAAACGGGGTATGGAAGATGTTTCAATAGGAACACAAACTTGGTGTGTTTTGTTTAGCATTTTTATTGTTTCTGACTGGCTGCTTTTAAACAAGTGACTTTACAGTGTCTGGAAGAAAACCAGGCCCAGAATTTGAGGAGCCAAACTTGGCCGAATGCCACCAACTGTTCTTTTCTTTTCTTTTGGCACTGATGTGTTGCTGGCGAGAAGCAAATGCTACAGAGAGGCCTCTAACTCATTTCTTCATCAGAGTCTGCCTGAATGTACAGAGGCTCTGCACCAGCTGTGCTTTCTTCTGGATACTACCTGCAGCCTCTTGCTACAGTGTGCAGGATTTGAGCTGCTGTATATGAGCAGCATTTTTATATTGTGTGTAATGTTGTTAATTAATTACATGGTGAGATGACAAGCTCTGTTGGCCTCCACTCTGTGATCCATCATAACTTGCAGATTTTTCTGCAGGAAAGTTTGCACTTGGTGTGGACATTGTCCTACCCCCACCTCTCTCAGTAGTTTCCTTTATGGTGAATTTGTGGCACTCAGTTGCGCTCTCTCTCTGTCTCTGTCTCACTCTCTCTCTCTCTCTCAACCACCATTCACTCCCCATCAATTTCTTCTTTTTTCTTTTAAACTTCAGAAATTAAACTTAGCTATTTAACAGTCCTAGAAAACATACACACACACACACTGAATAAAGTTGGATTTGCTTCTGAGTTAACATACATACGATAGGGATGTACCTTATGCAAAAATATTTCTATGTAAAAGTCGTAAGGCTCTATGAAGATCCATGCCTTAAATCTCATTTTCTTGCTCATGGTGGATAGACACTTTTTTTCCAGTGCAATCTAGAGAAACCAATGCCAGCTTTAATTTGGTAGTGGTTGGGGAAGATGGCATGCCTTGTCAAAATCCTGGGAATCCATGCCTTGGGTTTATATTTCTGTGCCACGGAAATGTGGATTCCAGTGGCCTCCAAAACAGGGCTTCCTCTGCCTGCAGTGCTTGTTCCCTTTCATACACCTCCAATCTTTTCTGTTCCTCACAAGCCTTTCCACTGTAACTTGCTGTTTCCTCTGGTTAGCACTGAGAAGGGAGAGAAGGCAACCAATCAGGGGGCATATTCAAACTCTATGCATGGGCCAGAGGGGAATTCTTCTGAGCATGGAGGGCTGATCCAAATTTTGTATCAATGGGTTCAGGTCCTATTGCAGGCACCAGAGGAGGCACTGGTGAGCCCTATGTGGGACTCCAGCTCTAAGGATTAATAAAATAATTAATGTAATCAGGAATGAAAAAATTCCTGATTACATTAATTATTTTAATGGCCTTTTCTTCTTACAATGAGTGATTGTTGTTATGTGCCTTCAAGTCTATTAAGACGTATGGCAACCCTATGAATCAGCGACCTCCAAGAGCATCTGTTATAAACCATCCTGTTCAGATCTTGTAAGTTCAGGTCTGTGGCTTCCTTTATGGAATCAATCCATCTCTTGTTTGGTCTTTCTCTTTTTCTACTCTCTTCTGTTTTCCCCAGCATTATTGTCTTTTCTAGTGAATACGGTGAGTGATAGCTTTGGCGTATTAAATTGAAAGTTATCTTACATTCCATCAGCTACTCACCAAGGTACTGATATTAAGGTTTTCAAATTAGTTAAGTTTTAGTTGGCTGCCACTTTATGGAACAAATCTGGTTTAAGTGGCATTGCACGTGCACAGTCTTTCCACAAGTGTAGATCACCCCCTTGGGCAATATTTGCCCAACAGATTACCGTTATGTCCCAAGGAGTTTGCAGTTGATTTCATAACAATTTTGAGGTTGGAAAACTTGAAACACAACACTGGAGACATTCCTACTGTTACATAAATTCAGTTTCTTCCTTTCATATAATTTTATCAGTATATATTTAAAATGCAGGCCAACAATGTATGTAAGAAGTTAATTTTAGTCTGAGAACTTGACTACTTGTAGCTGATTTTTATAAACAGTTGACATTGACAGTTCTTTAATACAAGAGAATTTGAATGAGTTTTTGTTTTGTTTTTAGCATACCATTCCCCTCTCCCTTCCAGTTTTCTGTTGCATGCTTCCACTCTCTGGTTTGTTGAGTGATTCTTAATGTTAAGAATCTTGTTAATTTTATGGTCCGTTTTCACATGGAGATCAGCTTTTATTTCCCGTATCTGCCTTTATTCTCAGCTCCATCATCAGTAAGGTTTACTGAGCAAAAACAGTGGGGGTATTATGGGAAGAAATCTAATCAATGCAGCACCGAGGGACAGTCCTTCAGAATCCTCCCTCTTGGCCATGTGCCAGATTGGAGGTCATTGTGAGGTTATCCTGTCTGACTTTCATAAAAATACCCATCCAACTTCTAGAGAGGGGTGTCTGTGGAAGAGTGCTGGCAGTTGTGTCCATGTGTAACAGAAGCCTTGTTAAAATAAGTTCCTAATATACATACACCTGTTACATCACCCTCCTCAGCACAAAAGCTGTGTTTCCTATTTTAAACGCTTTGCGTGTCCGTCTGCATTCCCATCCGTCTGCAGTTGGTCTGGTGCAGTACAGCCGAACCACTCATATGCGATACCTCTGGGGAATGTCCAAGGGGCTAAAGAAAGTTGCCACAAACAGATGTCCGCAAACCTTGCCAAGCGCTAATTTTCGTGTCGGCTAGTTTGAAAGCTTCATTGACTAATCCAGACTTTGCAATCCCGAAGAGGGACCACATAAATCTGTGTCCTTATTAAGTATGTATTTCTTTCGGAAGCCTGCTCCTTTATCAGGTAGCCATGCGGGAAATTGCATTGACAGAAACTGATGTGTGTCAGATTTAAGGGAAGAAACTGCTAATAGAATAACTTTGGGGAAAAGATTGTCTTTTTCCACATGGAGTCATCTCTCACTCTTCTCGCAATTTTAAACATTTGTCAGATGCCGTACTTCTGTAGGCTATTATCTTGGGGCTATGACTAATGTAAGTTACCCAGTGGCAAAATTTATGACTGTGTAAGAAAAGTTTAATCTCCCTTTCACTCAGCACTTATTCGACTTTGTTACAGAAACTGGCCCTAGTTCAGCAGACGTCCTCTTACTACAACCATCATCATTATCCTTTTGCAAATTTCATCTACAGATCTATCACAACCCACCAAACCAAACATAGCCCACCATTCATATGGCCTAATAAGTGGGTCTGTTGAACCACTGGTAGGCTGTTTTTGGCTGGGTGGGTCACATTGTGCAGACCTGATCTACAACAATGCTTAACATTTTAAAATACCAAAACCACAGCACAACTCCTGCAACAAGCGAGCACAAAAGCTAGAATCAAATTGGCCATTAAAAAAGGCCACAGGAGAGAAAAACATCCACAGGCTTCTCTCCCAGATGATCCCAATCATAGACTAAACCTACTACCTACGTCTGTCTTTTCTCTCCAAGCTAGAGCCTATGTTTTCCTGAACATATGAAAGGTTGTGAGTAAACATTCTTAATACTTTTTACCATAGAAGACTGTCTCTGTTGTTCTTTTATTCAGCTAGTCTGTATGAGGGGAAGGTGGGCTGGTTAATTCTCATTCCGCTTTGCAAGATAAATACTCTGCTAAGAAATAGAGCTATTGAACTGTTTCTATTTCATTGTAAACCAAATAGGTTGTTCCATTAGGGTACATGGAGTCTTGCCCCCACCACCCTCAGTCTGCCCACAGCTAGTCCCTTACCCGCCTGCCTTCTTACCTACATCCAGCCCAAGGGGTGGCGGCACTCCTTAGTCTCAATGTTGCCATTGTAGAAGTCATCTGGGAGGAGGAGGAGAAGGCTAGAATTAGTTGGTGTTGGCTGTGCCTACTCTTGGCCATTCTGCCTTCTGCCCTACCAGTCCCAGTGGGCACAAGTCACCACTCTTCCTTTTGTTTGGTCCCAGTATCTGGAGGCTTTCAGACAGTGGCCTTTATATCACAAATTGGTCTTGTAGATCTGATTTTTTTCCTGTGTTTGACCCATTAACTTCCACACATCCCTGTTACTTCAGTCATAATATCATTACTCTTCCACCACTTGCCCATCCACCCCAGTGGGCAGAGATGGACAGAATGTTTCTGAACTGTCCCCCTTCCCTTGTCAGGCACTCCTCCCCACCCTCTACTGTCTTTTCCATTCTGGGCACGTACAAAGCTATTTCTGTACCTGTGTGTGTGCACTTTTTAAAAAGAAAACATAAAAAATCCCCAGGAAGTGTACAAGAACATGAATTACCAGCCTTCACCAGCCATTCCTCCTGTTTCATGATGGACAGAAAGGAGGCTTCTGCTTTCGGGGGAAGGGCAGGAAAATCCATTTCTGTTTGTTGTTGACGTCTGTACTTGGATGCATTTCTGTATGTAAGAGCCTGAGCCTAGTTGCCTTGGCAATGGGACAGATTCTCTCTTGCCTCCCATTCAGAGTGAAGGCAATGACATCGTTATGTAGCCAGATCTCAGTATGAAAAAGGAAAAAAATGTTATGTATATTAAGGGGAGTTTAAGTTGAGTGGTTACTGTGAATTCCTTCTTCATGGAAAATGTGCACATTAACCCTCCATGAAGAAAGAATTCTGCATATTTCCCAGTCAATATACATAATCTCCAACAGGCCTTGGGAAAATGTGCACACATACCCTGCATTTTGTCCATTATTTGGTTATTATGTATAATCTCCAACAGCCCTTGAGGAATATGAATATATCACCTGAATTGTGTACCTTTTCCAGCTGATCTGCCTTTGGGGAATGTACATAGCTTGGCTAAATTTTGTACATTCTGTGTACAACAGCCAGTTATTGTGCACATTAACCACTCAATTTATACTTCCCTTAACATATAGATGACATTGAAGCAGCATACAATGGCTGTAAACAGATGCAAAAAACTGAAATATTACTCAGGTAGGTGTTTTTGTTTTTATCTATCAGAAGCCCACTTTTTGTGTCAAAAATATTGCAAAAAGTTACGGAACATTAAATTGCTTGCTGTAGCACCACACTAGTGTTGGGCTGCACTTGCTGGTACCAATCCACTAGCATTCTGTCAAACTGGGATGCATTTCAACCCTGTCTTCGTTTCCACTAACTTCAGGTTTCTTCCAAGTGAAGGAAGTAGGTAGGAACAAGTTGGAAAAGGCATTTAAAGGGTTAATGCTATAGAGACTAACAGGGAAGCCTAGAGAGGCTTACCTTAACATGGGGAAGCCTCTAGATTTCCCTCGATCTCTAGTATTAACCCTTTAAATGCTGTACTCCCTCTTCATTGTTCAAAGCAGGAGGGGAAGGAGAGGATGTGCCCCCCACAGCTGGAAGGAAAGATTGGTGGCTACGGCTCCTCTGAACCAGGCTAGATCTCAGAACCCCATCAGTGAATTAGCTCTAGCTGCCACTACTTCTGGGTAGGAGTAGGCCCAGGCAGGAGAAGGGAAGAAATGCATGCCTGATGCAGGCAGGGCTCATGCTGCTTTGCACATGCAAGGCTTATGCTTAATTTATACAATTCCTCTTCTTTGGTGAAAAGGGGCTGGGGAGATTGTATGAATTGTTCCTATGCATCATGAGGGCTCTGTAAGTAATGATGTAACACATTAACAGTTTGCACTAAGCACAAAGTCTTCCCAACACATTTTACCCATCTGTATGCCTGATCCTTCACCACCAAAGAGAAAATCCGGTGTCGCAGAAAAGCCGCTCAATTTGTGGCAAACATGCTTGCTCCGCACACAGAGTGAGTATGCACATTCTTCAAAAATCGGGTTTTAAATCTGAAGTGGGCAGAATTGTCGCCCATCCCTACACCACACTGCAGTACACTGCACACTCTGTTACAAATTGCATTCTAATAATTGAGTTTTTAACATGACTATTATAAACCATTACTCAATTACTCAGCTTGTAGTCATGTATTGAGTCACCTTTGTGGTGGTTGTCAACTATTGTTGCTACTATCAAAGCACCAGTGAGTAGTGTAACAAACGAGACAATTAGTATGGCATAATCTTACAATCACTTTCTCTCTGAGAAATAGCTACTGTTTCTAGGAATCACTCTTTGCTCATGAGTAATAGCTGAATTCAAGCATTTAGGATCTTTGTTAAAAACACATGTGGAAGGGAGAGCAAGCACAAGCATACTAGCTCTGCTCCCCCATTCCCATCAGCCTCAATGAGTTCAAGAGCACCTGTCTGAAGTGGGGAGCCTCCTTCTACTTGGTTAGGTTTCCCATGCTATGTAGAACCCTGATTTTCCATGGTTCTACATCGCATGGAAGATTCCACAAGTACAGGAGGAATCTCATGTGCAGACAGTTGCCCTTGAACTCACAGAGGAGGGTGGGGGTGCGGTGGGGTGCTTGTGTCTGTTCTCCCTTCCTTGCATTTTACCAAAGGCCTTTCTGCACCTACCTTTTAAAGTGGAATTGATACTGTTTGATCTGACATGTTTAAGAGTGAATTTGTAGCTGATTATCTGCACCTTTGGTTGCATGTCGCTGTCATTAGAGAGTGTGGGGTTTTCTTTTCCACACTAATGGCGCATTGTGCCCGAATTCAGAAAAGTTTTGTGGCAGTAGTCACACCCCTTACATGCTTCACTGTACCCTTCTTATTTATTTATTTATTTATTTATTTATTTATTTATTTGTTGTTGTTGTTGTTTATTTGATTTATATCCCGCCCTTCCTCCCAGCAGGAGCCCAGGGTGGCAATATTTATCGTATTCTCAACCTTCGTAGGGATTATTTGGGGGAGGGGTGGAAAAAGGGGGACGGAAATGGGAAAAGCTGACTTTTAACCACAGAAGCCCTTACAGGATGTCATAACTGAGATTACAAACTTCTTGACTAAATTCTGGAATAATATACATTATTTTTTAAAAAAAAATCAGCAAATTAAACTGCATGATTAGGTGATTACTGGCACCAACTTAGCTCTACAATTCTCATCAAGATATGTCCACTGTGCAGAGATCCTCAGCATAAAGTGCCCTTTGCTGCTTCTCAGACTGCTGGGGCAGGCGGCTTAATAGTAAAGTATGTGGCACCCTCTTCCGTCTCACACTTGCATCTGCCCTCCAAATATGATTTGGAAGATCATAAAATGAATGCCTCGCCAAATAGCTCTTTGAACAAGAGTTGTGTCCCCATCACTCTTATATTCAGACCAGCGCACCTTTGTTTTTGTTTTGCACTCTACAGTGGTCGTAGCCCTTGTTAAAACATAAGCAAATAGATGACCAAGACAAACTGTTAACAGAACTGCTGTAGAGTGCAAAATAAAAATGATGGTTCTAGCAGATCTTAAAGTCTCCATGACGCCCCACGGCTGCCACAACAGCTCACCTGTGAACATTATTATCATTTATTATTATTACTATTATTAACATTTATTACCTGCCTTTCACCCAAAGGTCCTAGGGCGGGTTACAACAATTTTAAAATACAGTATTAAAAACAACCTAAAATCACAAAATAGGATGGTTCATAAAATATCTCTCAGATATCAAAGGCCAGGATAAATTTCTGTCACATCTTTCCTCTAAACTCAGCTTGCAAAGTGATAGCTCACATTAGTCAGAGGGAAGTCATATGAAACAGATGTCGCCAAAACCACCCCCACCAACCCCTTCACACAAACTGGGATGAAGCTTGTACACATGCCACACAAATAAAAATATTGAGGCTCCATTCTAGATCTTTCACAAAAGTTGGATTTTTTGCAATAGAAGAAAAAGGGGAATGTACATTATTCTGGAATACTAGCTGAATAATGACCTCATATGGCAGCGTTATAAAAATTAAAAAAAACACACAACAGCAACTATTCCACTTTAAAAGATAAGTGAGAAAGGCAGGGCCGGTGCCAGAGGGCAGCCAGGTCGGGTCCTGGCCGAGGGCCCCTGAAGGGCCCCTCCTTAGAGTGGGTGGGTAGTGTTCCCTTCCGTGATCTGCGGCAGTGTTGGCTCCCGACCCTGCCGTGGATCACAGAGAGGGAGGTCCAAGGCACCCCACTACTACTGCGCAGGCCGACGATGCCCGCCTGCATGCTCCACCTACCTCTCCCTTGAAGCAATGTTGGCTGCGCTGCAGGTGCAAACCTGCCATCAACCAAGATGATGGCTGAGGTTTCCCTAAGGGGCTGATGCCCCTGCTGCCATCTTGGTTGGTGGCATATATGTGCGCTTGTGGTACACATGCGTGCCATCAACCAAGATGGCAGTGGAGGCATCAGCCCCTTAGGGAAGCCTTGGCTGCCATCCTGGTTGATGGCAGGCATGCAAATACAACATGGGCAGCATTCACTTCAAGGGAAAGGTAGGTAGGTGGGGTGTGCATGCGGGTGCCGGGGTACAGGGCAGGCTGGCGCCCAAGGGCACTGGTATGCTTGCTGCCGGCCTTGGCAAAAGGCCCCAAGATTCTCAATGTCTGTATAGGGTTATCATTTTTAGGATCTTCTGCTCATAATCACTACACACCTAAAAGAGGAAGCCAACAACTTACATATTCTCTGAGGCCAATCTATTCTTCAAACACTGGTCAAGGCTGGAAATGCCTATTGTTACTCAATCCAACCTCTGTCAGGTCCACCTCAATCAGCCAAAGGGAGACAAAAATCCGATACAGTCTCTGTGGCTCATTTTGGATGCTCAGTAGCTTCTATGTGATCATCTGCACGTAGGATCACTGTCAGTTTGTAATCCGGCAGAGTGACTGAGCTAGTTCCTCCATATGTAGTGTATGCACTAGCCTTCCCCAGCTTGGTGCCTGCCATATGTTATTGATATCCAACTCCCATCAGCCCCAGTAAGCCTAGACAATGGTCAGGGATGATGGGAGTTGTAGTGCAAAATATCTGGAAGGTCCCAGGTTGGGGAAGGCTGCTACATAGTTTCTGTGTTTTGTGCAATTTAGTAGGCTGTTTCTATGGGCTTATCCACATGGGGACATAACTTCGTGCTAAAGATGCTATTTTTACCTCCATTTTCTGTTTGTACCGTCTGCAGTAAGGGCTCAATGCCAGCTGCAAACATGGTGTTTTCTAGTCACACTTGAGGGGAAGCATCAATCACGCAGTTTCCTAAAGACCATGCTGCCTCTAATTTAACATTTCTACTCCCTCTGTTTACCTGGCATGCTCAGTTTGTTCTACCAGTAAGTTTCATTAAAAAGAAACAACTCGGAAGTGCGATTATTTGTATTTTCTCTGGTACAATACAGATGAAATACAAATCTTTGTTTGAGCAGTGTTATGCTTTTGTGAACAAGTTAGGGGAGGAAATAAAGGCATCATTTGCAGCAACATAAAAAAGCTTGCAGAACAGGAGAGAGCAGCAGAAGTTTCTCTTCAGCCCACAGGAAATGAAATGAATGAAGGGAGGAGGGAGCGGGTGTGGAGAGGGGAACGAGTGACTCACCCACCTAAAAGCATTGGATCAAAGTGTCTGCAAGCCTTAGAGATATGGAGTAAAGACATTTTTTCATTCCCTTTTCAGACTATCAGACGGTTGGGTTAGTGCGGGTTTATAGGGGGGAAACTGTGTTGATAGCTTCTGTTTGCCAGTAATGTCATGAGAACCATGCGAATTAAAAGGGGATGCAAGTAGCACCAGACATACAATAAAACTCTGTGTAGATGAGCTCTATGATGTCAGCAGGAGAGGATTTTATTTTCAAGCAACAGAAAGCAGTGATGCACAAATATTTTTTTCCTAGTCTTACTGATTTGATCTGCTTAAAATTTGTTGGATGTTGAAAAAAAGATATCACTTTGAATTTTATGTTAGGCGATACCCTGTAGTAGGGATGACATCCATTTGGTGATGTTCCTTTGATGGCATTCCAGTGAATGGATAGGCAATTCTGTTCTGTTTCTTCTGCTAACTTCTGCTTTCACCCTTTGTTTGCTGTGAAGGAGGCCGTGGAGATGAAGGAACAGAAGCAGGAGGGGTGGCGGAAAGCCAGCAGCGCCATGCGGCAGGATACAGCTGCTAGGAGAGAAAGAGAGAGCGAGGGAGAGAGAAGGCAAGTGAGTGGCCTGGCCTGCTGCTGTTTCCCCCCCCTTTTAACTGTCTCTCTCTTAGGGGCGCTCTTGGGGCTCTGGGACCACCACTACCAACCTCTGCCACCACTGCTCCTGCTGATGCTGCTTTTGAGTTTGTCACACTGCAGTAATGCCAGACCGTGCCCACGGGGAGCCAACCCGAGTCCCAGGTGGCTGCCAGTTTGGGCTTGCTGTGCACACATTAACCACCCCCTTTGGAGCTCTTCACTCCAGTCTTTTGGGTGCCATTTTCTATCTGTGTTTCTTCAGTTGGCTCCAGCCTGAAGGGCGGATTGCGGTAAAGAGAAGGGGGAGGAGATCATAATGCCATTTTGCATCCTGTCCACTGGGCTAGCTCTGCTCCATGCCTCCCCAACACAAAAACTCACACAACCAGTTTACAAACATTGTCCCGCTGCTGCAAGAACTGCTCGCTTGAGATAGCATCACACTAGCCAGAGAGAGAGAGAGAGAGACTGGTGTTTTCATTGCTGCCGGATTGTTGGGAGTTCTTTGCATCTGGGTCTCTTTGTTCCTGTCATCTGCTGCTTTGCTTATGCCAGAGGAAGAAGGCGGATGCTTGTGTCATGCAAGTGAGGCTGAGGGAAGTGGCTCTCCGATGGCTACAGGACCAGTGAAATGAAGTGCAAGTCTTTCTCGCTCTCCCCCTTCCTGACAGTGACAGCCACAAAGGAGTAGCAGCAGGTGCAGCCTAACCCGGGCAGTCAGGAAGCTAAACTTGTTTTTTTTTAAAAAAAAATCAGTGTCAGGAAAACCCATAGATGTTTGCAGCCCACAAGATCAGTCTGCAAAGGTAACAAATGTGTGGACTATGGGGAAATTTGAAAATAGCAAAATTCTCACCCATCCCTACCTTAAAGACAGGCACGTGAGCACACACACAGTCACTGAACATGTTTGCTAGTCTTATCAAACCTATTTTAGCTTTCTTTGAAATTACTCATATTTATCACTTAAGGAGTAACCCCCAAATTCACTTCAAATGGTGGTTTAGGAAACATTTCAGTGGTAACTTGAAAGACACCCTTTGAGAAATAAATTAAATCCAAGTATTTGTTTTGTTTTGCTTTGTACATGCATGGACACAGTGATGTTGGTACGTACCTGAAGTGACAGTGTAGTTAGTGGGGCACAAAAGAAATGATCTTAGTGGTGTTCTAAACTGTTAAATACTCATTTAAAACTCTATGGGGCCATACTCATTCATTCTCAAATATTTTAGGCTTATAACAAACAAATAGACAAAAAGGAAATCCGTAAGCTTCTTGCGGCAGGAAAAGGGAAAAGCCTACAGAATTGTGTCACATAATTACAAAAAGGGTTCTTTTCATAATCTGGTTGTTCATACCATCAGAATGTAAGATTATTTATCCAGCAAGCTAAAAGAGTGACAAGTTTCATTAATCCTAAAGGTAATCTTTTGGTATCTTTTTTATACACTGTGTTAATAAAGTGCTACTGGCTGAAGGGCTTAGACTAAAAAATTAATTAGGGTCACTGCCTTTCATATCGCATTCTAGAGATTTTAGATAATAGGAGTTGCACATTGCATGCTTGGATCACATATTTGATAGTAAATATAGGGATGTAGCGTAGTAAAAAGGCAGCTTTATTGATATATTGGCCTCACTCCATTAGTGCTTATGGAGCTCCACAGAACAGAAGTCCCTCGTTTTATATGGGAGATAGTAAAGGTATATAATCAGGGGCACTTCTGGAGTCAGGACTAGCTAAACCTGTGCCCTGCTTCCAGTGGCCTAACCCACTGAGATTCAACCCAGTATAGCCTCGTCCTGGGTCATTTTTCTTCGTCACTCTAGAGCCCTATTCAGACATTCAAAAACAGGCAACCGCTAGTTGTGTGAGGGGAAGAGTAGAGCAACCCTTCTGAAATTTTACAGGCTATTTTTCTACTGGCACCTTTACAACGTATGCCCTTTTAATTCTAAAATAATTACCCACAAAAGCACAGGGAGGAAAGTGAATGCCTTTTAGTTCTCCCCGCTCAAAGGCTCTAAACACACTAGTCCCCAGTTCAAAGCATTTCCATTAGCCACACCTGGAGGGGGAACGGGTTCATCTGCCAATCAGTTGTGAAATCTCTTTGAAGCTGATTTTAAGAAAAATGCACTCAAGCAGCTCCCACCAGGTTTTACAGTAAAAGGGGGTGGAGTTTGACCAGCGTCATGTGCCCTCATTTTCAGAAGAGGTGGAGACGCACTGGAATCAGAAGAAGAGAGAATGTGTTTCTACTCCAAATCAACTTTAAAGGCACCTAGCACACACGCAAAAGCCCTGCATTTACTCTTCAGAAATTTGTCAGGTTTCTTACCTAGGGGCACTTTCATAATTATGTATGCTATTTTCATAAAAATTGCACACTAAACAGAAGGGAAGATTACCTGAGTCTTTTTTAACCACCCCAAAATTATGAAGGCTTCCCTTGCAAGAAACCACTTCAGCTATCCTTCAGAAATTCAGAAGGATTCATTCCCTCTAGAGCAGCTACAATGGTATCCACTTCTATCAAGAGAAAACAGAGCATAGTAGTTGCTGTTGTTTTTAATTCCTATAGCAATGAAGGGAGAAGGCACAGAATTTTGATCTGCTTAATTAGGATTTGGACTCAAAAGATTCAGGCAGCCTACAAAGTGCTTCGAGCTGTTTTCCAAAGTGCCAAATCAGGCTCTGAATGAAATATTGCCGTTGGTGCACACCCCTACCTCATTTTGGTTTTTTTAGTTTGGAGTTTTGTTTGAAACCAGTTTGACTTTTTAGTTGGCTTGACTTTCTCACCTTTTGAGTCACCATCTCTACCTAGGTTGCATTAGGGCTGGCCAGCAATTAAGGAATTTTTAGTTTTCATAATCATAGGTGAGTTTTGAGAATCCTGATAGATATGGGAAGTGACCGTTTACAATTAAACTAAAGCTAACATTCACTGTTAGCAGAAAGGTCATGTTTAATAATTTAGGACATGATCCAGCACATGTTTACCCCCAACTGAAATCAATAAATTATTTTAAGGGCTATGAAATATGCTAAATTGGAGCAGGGTGTTGGAAATGGAGGGTAACTTGATCTCTCATCTTGGAATCAAAATAAACTCTTGCTTTAGAATGGCAGGTTTTGGGGAAAAGACAAGCTAGAGTAATTTCTAGTACCTAAGGAGTCAGGGGAAACAACAATGAAGGAGAGCAGTGTTTTGTCAAGGGAAAGGAGTGGGAGTCCTACCAATATAAACCCTGACGTGAAAAAGAGCAATATTGAAACAGGTGAAGAGAGAGAGGAGAAGCAGAAAAACATGGGACCCTGTTTTTCAGAAAAGCAGGCAGATAGAATACAGCTGTTACCCTTCCACAAGCAAACCAAGAGCAAGCAGTTTGAAGACAGCCCTGCTGGTGTTGAAATATGTTTCCAAAGGTTTTGAGGTTGCTCCGAGAGATATCTGTACTAAAATGTGTATTTCACACACATTACTGTGGAGGTACAACTGATCATATACCAAGTGGTAATTCACTAAGGTGTATAAGCATGTGATGTGCATCAGGTTCAGAGGGCAAGGATGCAAATAAAAATGTTACCTGTGGCTGACACCTCTCCAGTTATGAAACTTCTTCCTGGTACAGGCTTGGCAAAGTTCAAGTCTGACCTTCATTTGGAAGTGTAAATCTGTTTGCACTGGTTTCTGAGCCTTATAAGAGACAAAAGCCCTAAATGGACTGGCTGATGCCTACAAGTCAAGAAAAGAGGAGGGTATATAAGAGCATAAGAAGAGCCCTCTCCCCTCCTACACTTTGCAGCAATGGGTAGTTGGAAGCATACTGCCTTCAACTGCTAGTAGGCACGGGATTTGTGTGTATACATCCACACGCACTATTTTTGTTTGGACAACAGCACACGGGAAGGGGTTCATTTATTTATTTTCATTTGTTAGTCGCCTAATAATAATAATAATAATAAATGTCTCTAGGCAACTTAAAAACATACAGAAATTTAAAACGAGAATCCTAGATAAAAACACATACAGTACAAGCAATAATATCTAAAACTCTTCAATACAGTAAAAACCAAAAATAGATGTACATAGGAGCCAATAAAAACTTAGAAACCCACCAACCCTTCTTTAACTCTTCTTTCTCCAGCTGGGACATCTGGTTGACTAGAGAGTGCCTCAACCACCCTCCAAAAATTGAACTTAGGTGCTCCAAGAACCAGGGCTGGCACAAAATATTTTGCTGCCTGAGAAACCGATTGGACTGGCAGTTGAATCTTACGTCAACCACTGGTGATGAGACATTGTCTTTCACTTTACCTGAGGGCAACAGGCTAGCTTCAGTGGTGCTGGGCAGGCTGTATGGCACACATAGCTCTATCATCCAACATACATGAATGACTAGGAATATAAGAACCCGATGGTAGCCCATCTAGGTCAGCATCCTGTTCCCACAGTGTCCAATCAGATGCCTCCTTTGGGAAGCCCACAAGCAGGACCAGAGCACTCCCCTCCTGCTGTTTCCAGCTACTGATATTCAGAAGCATATTGCCTCTGGCTGTGGAGGTAGAACATAGCAATCAAGGCTAGTAGCCAGGGCCAGTTCTAAAGGGCGGCCAGATTGGGCACTCGCCGAGGGCCCAGGAGCCTCACGGGGCCCCTTCACCAGCCTCAGCCCATCCCTGCCACCCCAGCGCTTCTCCTTTTGCTGCCGCCACCTTAATATTTCCCCTCAAAGCCTCGATCTTGATCTTTCCCCTCAGAGCCGGCTCGGAAGCTTCCTCCTTCTGCGCATGCCTAGTCTTCTCCTCTTCCTCTTCCAAGAGGGAAGGATCACCACAGCAAGCGAGGAGGAGAGGCACACATACACTACCGGCTCTCTGTTGTGCTGCCAAGAGAGGAGCAGTTGCAAAAGGCACAAAGAAGCCGTTCTGGAGCGCTATAATTAGTTGCATTTCTCCTTTTGCTGCCGCTGCCACCTCTATATCTTCTTTCCCCTCAAAGCCTCGATATTTCCCTTCAGAGTTGGCTGGGATGCTTCCCCCTTCTGTGCATACCGGGTCTTCTCCTCCTCCAAGAGAGAAGGATCACCTTATCAAGCAAGAAGGAGAGGCATGCATACACTTCCGGCTCTCGAGTTGCTGGAATGGAAAACAATAGCAGCTGCCAGCCAAAGCACAGTGAGGCAACGGACCCTCTTGCAAAGCAAGTATTTTAAGTCATATTTTCTCTCCCCCTTTTTATTAAAAGTTCATCACAAATTCAGTAGCAAAGGGGGAGGGATGCAGGAAGAAGGCAGGGATGGGAGAGGCTTTTTACAATTTATTGAGATATGAGGAGCACCTCTTATACATATATGACAGTTTTGAAAGCAACAAACAGAACTTCACTCAAGCTTGCTCTGGATCCCTATAAGGATTCCGTTAATCACCTAAAATATATATAAACGTAATTGTGATTAACCAAACAGAGGTTTTTATTGTATTAACAAAACGTTTCAGCTTCCGCCTTCATCAGCTGCCAACATACAAATGCTGTTACCAAGGTGGCAGTTATAGAGCTTTGAGGATGGAATGCTCAGAGGGGCTTCATTGGCAGAAGCTAAGTAGTGGTGGTACTGTCCTCCAGGTTCAGGCCATGTGGTGCCAATGTGTCCAGAGAGTAAATCCAAAAGTTCTCCCTTTTAGTCAATGCTGCTGGATCTGCTGGCATCTCTATCGCTGTAATGGAAAAGTCCAACAGGCTGTGACCCTCGATGTTAAAATGCTTTGCAACTGGTTGCTCCACTTTTTTTTGTCAAGATTGCCGACTTGTGGTTCCTGAAGCGCGTGCGTAGGTCAGTTGTGGTCTTTCCTACGTATTGGATATGACATCCTGGTCAGGATCAGTGAACTTAAAGAACACCTTCTTCTAAGAGGATATTCTCCACATATTATGAATTGCAACATCCACTGAGCCTCCATTCTGTCCAGAGAAAACCTCCTCCATCATACTGAGGTGTCAAAGAGCAGAGAGCAACGGATTCCGTTTGTGGTAGGTTTCCATTCAGCATCTCCTAACTATCACCGAGCAATCAAGGAGAGCTACCTATTGCTGGCAAACTCTGAACATCTTGCTAGAGCCATCAGCAGGCCTCCTGTTGTAGCATTTCGCCAACCTCCTAATTTGTGCAGACTGTTGGTGAGAGCTGTGCTTAAGCCACCTATCACCAATCCAGGGTCTCATCCTTGTCACTCCAAACGCTGTATCACCTGTGTGTACCTCAGGGAGACAGCCACTTTTACAAGCACTAGGACAGGCAGGACATATTACATCAAACAGAACATCACCTGCAGGTCCTGCAATATAGTTTACATCATCGAGTGCAAAAGACCAGGATGTCATATCCAATATGTAGGAAAGACCACAATTGACCTGCGCACACGCTTCAGGAACTGCAAGTCGGCAATCTTGACAAAAAAAGTGGAGCAACCAGTTGCAAAGCATTTTAACATAGAGGGTCACGGCCTGTTAGACTTTTCCATAACAGCGATAGAGATGCCAGCAGATCCAGCAGCATTGACTAAAAGGGAGAACTTTTGGATATACTCTCTGGACACATTGGCACCACATGGCCTGAACCTGGAGGACAGTACCACCACTACTTAGCGTCTGCAAATGAAGCCCCTCTGAGCATTCCATCCTCAAAGCTCTATAACTGCCACCTTGGTAACAGCATTTGTATGTTGGCAGCTGATGAAGGCGGAAGCTGAAATGTTTTGTTAATATAATAAAAACCTCTGTTTGGTTAATCACAATTACGTATATATATATATATATATAAAACAAAAAAAGCACTGCCCCTGTTCATGTATATTTGGCATACCACCTTGCAAACTTTTAATGACTTTTTTCTAAAGTCCTTTGCTACAAGGGCAAGCCTAGCCTTTGGAAGGAGGTGACTTTGAAAGCCCATTCACATGTGTCCTTTTTGGAACTGTTGTGTTTGCTTTCAACACATGTCTGGATCAAAGCTCGAAAGAGGCTCAGGCTGGTGATGCTTCTCTTCCCCCCCCCCTTAAGAGGTGGAGGGGGCTTTGCCTTGCCAACGTGCATGTGTAGAGGCAGGGACTCGGGACAGGCTAGAGGGGGAGGAAGCAAACTTGAAAGCAAACACACACAAAATTACAGCGCCATCATATGCCTGAGTTTCATAGGGCTTCCCCCCTCCCAGGCAAATGTGCACAGGACTGCAACCCCAGTTAAAGGAACAAAACACTTTTCACTGGCAGATGTTTCTTCCTCTCTCTCACTCCCTTTCTAAAACTAATATCTGTGTTGTTCCTTTATTACATGGTGAAGAGAGTTTTGAAAGGGGGCTGGCTTCTTGCGCTGGTTTCTTCCTGAAGCAGGTGGAGGTAGCATACAGATGAACTTGAGGAGTTCTGTATTTGCATGCGGTGGTGTTATTTTCTTGTACTGTTCCTTGGAGTTGTTGTTGGTAGGTGGATGCTACCAAGTCCTCCCTTGTTCTGCCTGTCTCTGATGTGGCAGAAGTCCTTTGGTTGCCTCCCCCTTGCTAGCCCAGCATGTGTGCTTTTCTCATGGTCTGGAGCTGAGCACTACTGAAAAAATGAGGCAGAACTTGTTTTAGTTGCATGTTAATTTTCTGAAAATTGTAGGAGAAGAGGTAAAATTTATGATGGTTGTTTAAGTTATGCACATTTTCTGTTTACAACTGTTATGTCTCAAGTTCTATCTCTGTCAGTGCAATCCTATGTCTACTTGGATGTAAGTCCCAATCAGTCTATTTTTTTTAAATTCAGTTTATATCACACCCTTTCTCCCAAAGGAGCCCAGGCTGGCAGGTAAATGTGCATAAGATTGCAGATCAAGGCTGCAATCCAATACACACTTACCTGGAAGTAGGTCCTATTGAATCCAATGGAGTTTACTTATTATTTATTTATTTATTACATTTCTACCCCGCCTTTCTTTTCATGATAGAAACCCAAGGCGGCTTACACATGGCTCCCAGGCGGTCTCCCATCCAGGCACTGACCAGACCTGACCCTGCTTAGCTTCAGCAGGGAGCTGGCCTTAGGTGCCTTCAGACCATCGCCCGGGACTTCTACTTCTGAGTAGACACGTATTGGATTGCACTGTATGTTATACCTCTAATTTTTGTCAACAGTATAACTTAGAGGTATTTAAAAGGCACCTAATGAGATACTAAAGTTTTTGTTGTTTTTCTTTGACAATGTGTTGTCATATCATAATTAAAATTTTGTTTAAGTTTGGAAAATGGAAATGGATTGCCTTCAAGTCGATCCCGACTTATGGCGACCCCATGAATAGGGTTTTCATGGTAAGCGGTATTCAGAGGGGGTTTACCACTGCCTTCCTCTGAGGCTGAGAGGCAGTGACTGGCCCAAGTGCTGAGAGGCAGTGACTGACCCAAGTGCGCTTCATGGCTGTGGGGGGATTCGAACCCTGGTCTCCAGGTCGTAGTCTAATACTCTAACCACTATGCCACACTGGTTCTCTTTGTTTTAGTTTAACCAGGTTTTAAGTTTAAAGGGGAGGAGTCAAGGTGGACGGGTGTGGTTTAAGGGGTGGGGTCAAGGGACCCTCTGACACCCTATGGCCAGGGGCCCCAAGAAACCTGGAGCCGGCCCTGCTAGTAGCCTTTGACAGCCTTCTCCATGAATTTGTCTAACCTTCACTGCCCCTTGTTGGGAGGGAATGTCATAGTGTCAACTATGCACTGTGTGAAGAAGTAGTTTCCTTCATGACTGCCCTGAATCTTCCAATGTTCAGTTTCATTGGATGTCTATGAGTTCTAGCATTATGAGAGATGGAGAAAAACTTTTCTCTGTCCACCATCTCCACACCATGCATAATTTTATGCACTTCTGCCATGTCTCCTCTTACTCACCTCTAAACTAAAAAGTCCCAAATGCTTTAACCTCTCCTCACAGGGGAGTTGCTCTATCCCCTGGATCATTTTAGTTTCCTTTTTCTGAATCTTTTCCAACTCTGCAATATACTTTTTGAGGGTAAGCAAAAAGAACTGTATGCTGTATTCCATGTACAGTCACACCATAGATTGGTGTAACAGTATTATGATATCTACACTTTCATTTTCATTTCATTTCCCTAGCATAGAGTTTGCCTTTTTCACAGCTGCTGCCCACTGGGTCGACATCTTCATCGAGATATCTGCTATGACCCCAAGGTCTCATTCCTGGTCAGTCACCACCAGGTTAGACTCCATGAGCATATATGTGCAATTAAGACACACAACCCGAATTGCATCACTTTACATTTGTTTACATTGAATTGCATTTGCCATTTAACCTCCCATTCACTCAGTTTGGAGAGACCCTCTTGGAACTCCCTTTTTGTTTTAACCACCCTGAACAATTCAATATCATCAGCAAACTTGCCCACCGCACTGCTCATCTCTAACTCTGGATTGTTTATGAATAAGTCCCATTACCGATCCTTGAGGGACTTTCTACATCCCTCCATTGGGAGAACTGTCCGTTCCTACTCTCTGCTTCCTATTACTTAACCAGTTCCTTATCCACAAGGCCTCCTCTCCTCTTATCCCATGACTGCTAAGTTTACTCAGAGTCTTTGGTGAGGTACTTTGTCAAATGCTTTTTGAAAGTCCAAGTAGTTTCGTTGGATTTGATTAAATGTTGTAATTGTGGTTGTCGCCCACCCTGAAACTTCAACATGGAGTCAGCTATAAAGTCTATAAAATCAAGTGGTAATTTCAGACCATGTAGATGTAATCACTAAATAAGCCAGCCAGCCATAAATGCTCTACCAAGCCCTTTGCCACACATCTGCACCTACTCAGGAACCCACAGACTCAGGAACTGTCCTAGAAACTGTAGTTTACTCCTCACAGAGCTACAATTCCAGCATCCTTAACAAATTACAGTTCCCAGAATTCTTTGGGGGAAGTCATGTGCTTTAAATGTATGGTGTGTTTGCAGCCTATGACTCTTGCCCAATGTGTAGAACAATGCATTGTATATGATTTGTGACACACAAGAGGAGTCTGCAATTCTACCTGCTGCTGAATGTTATATGGGGCAATGACATGAATTAAACCAGGAAGTACCAAGTTATCTCTCTTCCAGATTTGTTTTAAGAAATTAAAAAAGAAGCTAAGTTCAGTCATCCTAGATTTGGCATCACTACAAAAAAAAAACAGAATGAACTTAAATTGCCATGGGTAAAAGTATTTAAAATACCTTTTGGTAAATCTCTTAAACTGCAGTTCTATACACACATACCTGAAAGTAAGTCCCACTGAAATAAATGGGGTTACTTCTCAGTAGACATTCATAGGATTGTTCTGTACATGAACAGCTTCATTTTCTGTGCTGAATCATGTGAGTATTCTCTGTACAGAATACAATCCCCAAAGGTTCTCTTATTGTAAGGATTTCATCAATACCAAGATCCAAGTGGTTTTCCCATGGCTCTGGGGGAATGTTTCGGCTGATATACCTAGCCTGGTCGATATGTGGAATGCAGAGATGAGCCAGGTGATTGACAAGGTCACTCCTATGTCCTCTCTCTTACTTGGCAAAGCCATGGTAAATTCTGAGCTAAGGGTGCCAAAGCAAGCTGGAAGATGACTTGAGCATAAGTAGAAGTGAACTGATAAACACAAGTGAACACTAGTACATGCTCATTTTCAAGCCTACTCAATGGCAGTGACGTAGGCAGTGGTGGAGAAGAAATGTTTCTTCACAGCCTTCATCCTCTATATGCTGTCAAATCTTACTTTTGCAGGGGTTCAGGGCCTATGACATGTTAGCCCAGGTGAAGTGATGGAACCCTTTGTAGCCTGCTGTGACAAGTTTGCAAAGAAAAAAAAGCACCTTGACAATAAAATATCTGGCATTCATCAGGATCTGGACTTTTCCGTTGTAGCAGGTCAAACTTGAGAGGTGCCTGGTCCAGTTTTATTGGATGAGTTTCATCCAATAGAGATGTGAACAAGATAATTGGATGGGTACACATCACTGTTTGCATACTTGATCCTTGCCCCCTCATTGCTGGTAAGTTCTAGCAGGAATGGGATGGGCAGTTGGGCCAAAGAGATGAACAATGCCTCTTTGCGAGAAGGAATGATCCCTTGCTGCCTGGTACATGTGCGTGAAACTGATTTTCTGGATCTATTTCCATTGGGATTTAGACCCAGTTATGACACTGAGACTGTCTTGGTAGCCCTGTATGGTGTTCTTAATCAAAAGAGAGATAGGAGAAATGCAACCCTGTTGTTCTCTTAGCAGCTTTTGATATCATTGATCATGGTATCCATGCAGAGTAGGTGTACTGTTTTGCAGTGGTTCTCGTCTTACTTGGATGACTGACTTCAGAAGGTGGTGTGGGAGGATATTGCTTGACCCTGTGGAACCTCTGGTGTGTGGTTCTGCAGAGTTAGATCTTCTCCCTCATACTACTTAACATCTACATGAAACCACTGAGTGGGATCATCTGGAATTTTGAGGTGTGTCGACATTAGCATGCTGATGGAACACAGCTCTATTTCTGCTATTAATCTCAAACAGATGTGACGGTGTGTGCTGATCCAGTGTCTGGTCATGATAATGAACTGGATGAGGGCCCATAAACTGCTTCATTGGTCTAAACAGGTGCTACGCAAACAGTTCTGGATCGGGTCGCAGTTCCTCTGATAGATGAGGTTTGCAGCTTGGGGGTACTTCTGGATCCATCACTGTCACTAGAGAAACAAGTGGCCTTCGTGACATAGAGTGCCTTCTGTCAACTTTGGCTAGTGGCTCAGCTATGACCCTATTTGGATGGGGATAGTCTAGCTTTAGTGGTCTGTGCTTTGGTAACCTCTAAATTAGATTACTGCAATGAATTATATGTTGGGCTGCCTGTGAGACAGCTCATAAACTGCAGCTAGCACAGAATTTAGTGGCCAGATTGTTAACAGAGACCAGATGATTTGAACATATTCTGGCCTGGTTTATTTTTGCATGCATTTGAGTGTTAATATTGTGATTCTTGTGCCTATCATTGTTGGATTTGTGTGTATGTGTGTGTGATAATCCTTGTGTTTTGTGGGGAGAGGGCATTTTTGTTTATTAATGGATTATCACTTTTAGTGTGTTACTGATTTAAAATATTGTTATTTTTTTGCTGTAAGTCATTCTGAGACTTTTATGTAGAAAGTGACAAATAACAATAATCTCTTTTATTACTTGAACTGTTTAAATTTATATTCCAACAAATTTAGAGACAAAATAAGAAGAAAAACATTTATATACAGTTTATAGCCCTTCCCATATTTTTTCAGCAGTTGTCAAATATGAATTTACAGCTTGCCAGCTATCAAAATACAAACCTTTTTGGGGCATCTGAATGACAAACTATACTAAATACCATGGGATGTGTGCTACTAAATAATAATTTTGCATGTCTAAAAGTCTGTTGAAACAATGTTTAATGTTCCTCAATTGATGTGATGTAATTTCCATAGATTACATTAATCCTCTAAATAGAAAATCCTGCTGGATTATCTGCATTTAGTCAATTTTTTCTAGGATTTCATTTATAACTTTTTCATCCGGTTCTTAAATCTTCTTTTTGTTTTAAACAGGATGTGCGATCTTTTGGGAATAGACACATGTGTTTGTGAAAACATTGGTTTTAACTAATTTATAGTCTCACCTGCGAATGGGAAATTACAAGGTATGTATATTTCTTTGTACACATATTTTTCTTTAAAATATTTTTATCTCACCCTTCATCAGAATTACCTTTACATGAATTTATTCCAATAACCTAGTATATTTGTGGCCAAATCTCTCTATTTTTTATTATGCCAAATATGTAATTCCACTCTATGCAGTCAAAGGCCTTAAAGATATCTGGTGACAAGGTTTTTGAGTTTTCTTACAATGACCTATAACATTTAGCAGTTTCCAAATAAGGTTTGAGATTTAGCAGCGAAGGACAAAGCCAGACTGGTCGGAATGTATGAGCAAATTATTTGCTTTAAATGATTGACAAAAACTGCTATAAATAACTTATAATACTGATTAAATAATAAAATGGGGTGGTTTGAGTCAACTTTGGAAGGGTCCTTGAAGGGTTTAGGGATTACTACAATTTTAGAATCTCACTATGTTTCAGGCCAAGATATTCCTTCTAATATGTAATGAAAAACTATGTCAGATAAGAGATTGTTGTTGTTATGTGCCTTCAAGTCGACTATGACTTATGGCGACCCTTTGAATCGGCGACCTCCAACAGCATCTGTCGTGAACCACCCTGTTCAGATCTTGTAAATTCAGGTCTGTGGCTTCCTTTATGGAATCAATCCATCTCTTCTTTGGCCTTCCTCTTTTTCTACTCCCTTCTGTTTTCCCCAGGATAATTGTCTTTTCTAGTGAATCATGTCTTCTCATGATGTGTCCAAAGTATGATAACCTCAGTTTCATCATTATAGCTTCTAGTGATAGTTCTGGTTTAATTTGTTCTAACACCCAATTGTCTTTTTCGCAGTCCATAGTATGTCCAAAGCTCTCCTCTAACACCACATTTCAAATGAGTTGATTTTTCTCTTATCCGTTTTTTTCACTGTCCAACTTTCACATCCATACATAAAGATCGGGAATACCATGGTCTGAATGATCCTGACTTTAGTGTTCAGTGATACATCTTTGCATTTCAGGAACTTTTCTAGTTCTCTCACAGCTGCCTTCCCCAGTCCTAGCCGCCTTCTGATTTCTTGACTATTGTCTCCATTTTGGTTAATGACTGTGCCAAGGTATTGGTAATCCCTGACAAATTCAATGTCCTTGTTGTCAACTTTAAAGTTACATAAATCTTCTGTTGTCAGTACTTTAGTCTTTTTGACATTCAGCTGTAGTCCTGCTTTTGTGCTTTCGTCTTTATGAGCTGCAGAGAGAAGTTGGGTGAGGGGATTAAGGCGGTGGTAAACGCATCCTTGAAAGAGGGTGTGATGCCATCAGCCCTCAAGGAGGCAATTGTAAAGCCCATCTTGAAGAAGCCCTCCTTGGATCCCCAAGTTTTCAATAACTTCCGCCCAATTTCGAACTTACCATTCTTGGGCAAGGTCATTGAGCGAGTGGTGGCTAATCAGTTGTCGACACACTTGGATGAAACGGATTACTCAGATCCATACCAATCGGGCTTCAGGACTGGTCACGGAACTGAAACAGCCTTGGTCGCTCTGGTAGATGATATGAGGAGGGCATTAGATAGGGGAGAATTCACCTTTCTTGTCCTCCTCGATCTCTCAGCGGCTTTTGATACTGTCAACCACAGTATCCTGTTATATCACCTTGAGGGATTGGGAATAGGAGGTACCGTGTTACGGTGGTTCCGTTCCTTTCTCTCTGACAGATACCAACAGGTGGCATTGGGGGAGGAGGTTTCAGACCCTTGGCCACTCAATTGTGGTGTGTCACAGGGCTCTATCCTCTCTCCCATGCGATTCAACATCTATATGAAGCCGCTGGGGGCCATCATCAGGAGATTTGGGCTGCAGTGTCACCAATATGCGGATGACACTCAGCTCTATCTCTCATTTAAATCTTCACCAGAGTTGGCTATGGAGACCGTGTCCAAGTGCCTGGAGTCCGTGAGTGGATGGATGGGAAGGAATAGGCTGAAACTGAACCCCGACAAGACCGAGGTACTACTCGTGGGGGACAAGAGAAGGCTGGGATTTGTTGACCTGAAGTTCAGTGGGATGAGTCTATCCCTGAAGGACCAGGTCCGCAGCCTCGGGGTTGTACTTGATTCCAAGCTGTCCATGGAGGCTCAGATTTCGGCTGTGAGCCGGGCAGCTTGGTATCAACTACACCTTATATGTAGGCTGCAACCCTACCTTCCTGTTCATCAGCTCCCACTGGTGGTACATGCCCTGGTCACCTCTCGATTAGATTACTGTAATGTGCTCTACGTGGGGTTACCCTTGAAAATGGTCCAGAAATTACAACTTATACAACATGCGGCGGCTCGGCTACTTACAAACAGTCGTCGCCGGGACCACATCACGCCAGTGCTGTTCGATCTACACTGGCTTCCAGTTGTTTTCCGGGCCCAATTCAAGGTGTTGGTACTAACCTATAAATCCCTATACGGTCTCGGCCCAGTTTATCTAAAGGAGCGCCTACAACGCCACCAATTATGCCGCCTGACAAGATCGGCCACTCAAGGCCTTCTCTCAGTCCCACCAACTAAAACAGCTAGGTTGGTGGGGACGAGAGAGAGGGCCTTCTCAGTGGCGGCCCCCACCCTCTGGAACTCCCTCCCACAAGATCTTCGGCACGTCTCTTCCCTGAATATGTTCCGCAAGGCCTTAAAGAACTGGCTTTTTCAACAGGCTTTTGGGACTTCTGGGGAGGCTTAATGTCCTTATGATTTAAATACTGCCTACCATATATTGTTTGTTAGCATAATTTATACTGTTACACTGTATTTTTGTATTCTATTTTGTTGTAATTTATTGTATGTACGTCGCCTAGAGTGGCCACTGGCCAGACAAGCGACACATAAATTAAATTTTATTATTATTTTTTAATTATTATTATTATTTAACTTTCATCAGCATTCGTTTCAAATCATTACTGGTTTCTGCTAGTAGTATGGTATCGTCTGCATATCTTAAATTATTGATATTTCTCCCTCCAATTTTCACACCATCTTGGTCCAATCCTGCTTTCCGTATGGTATGTTTTGCATATAGATTAAATAAATAGGGTGATAAAATACACCCCGGTCTCACACCCTTTTCTATTGGGAACCAATCAGTTTCTCCATATTCTGTCCTTACAGTAGCCTTTTGTCCAGAGAAGAACTGAGCCAAGTAGCCATCTGGTCCTGGCAATTTATTTGGTTTCAAATTATTTATTTTCTCAAGTATTTCTTCCTCAGATATTCACCCATTTAAGTCTATATTCTCCTCTTCAAACAGTGGGAATTACACAGAATACAAGTAGTAATTCATTTGAATATCTGATGGATGGGATGAACTGTATAATGCACTGTAATATCTATCAAATACAGCACAGATCTCTCTAAGGCAGCCTTTCCCAACCAGTGTGCCTCCAGATGTTGTTGGACCACAACTCCCATCAGCCTCAGCCAGCATTGCCAATGGTCAGGAAAGATGGGGATTGTGGTCTGACAACATCTGGAGGCACACTGGTTGGGAAAGGCTGCTCTAAGATAATATAATGTGCTACCATCACTTTGCTGTATATAGCGTACTCTAGTTTTTTATTCCTTTTTTCTAAATCTGTATGCCATTAACTTTGAGTTCTCTCCCCACCAATTTGTAATTTTTGTTGGTGAGATAAAGTAGTTTAACTTACGTGTGATTGATTTCCAGTTGTCTCTATTGTCCTAATAATGAATTTAGTTGCTGTTCAATTTTTGCTTGCATCATTACTTGTATGTTTCTTAAAATCCACCCCCCCTTTTTAACATATTTTCCAAATTACTGCCTTCATGGATTCTCATAAAAGTCTCCTTGTTATCCTTTCCATGTCATTTTATTGAAAATAGTTATCAGTGCCTCTTGTATCTTTTCCTTAATTATTTGATTTGTTATTAAAACCAGGTTAAAAGTCCAGACTAGGGATGGAAAGGTCTGTCTTGTTTCGGTTCTCTCAGTTTCTCATTTTTCCAATGTTAAATTCAGTTCCTTACATTTCTACAGCAATCTGCTATTTTTTTTAAAAAAATTATCAAAAGACTGTAAGAAGCATGATCCTGAAGGGATTCCTTGTAATACTAATTCTGCTGCAAGCTTCAAATACAATGGCTTGCTAATAAGCATGGTTTCAGGCCTTTGAATGCACACCCAGGAAGGTATGCTTATAGGGAACTTTGTACTTGTCACTTAAACTATGCTGGTAACCTTCTATGTGACATTACACCTCCACAGGTATATAGTCTATGATTTTGATGGAGCCAATGCTAGCTTCCCTAACTTGCTGCAGCAGGCCTGTGAAGGCTAAAACAAAATCAGTCCAAGACTCCATCTGATGTCTGCCAGAATTAAATACAAAGCTGTTGTCCCATAGCATCCATTTATAAAAATAAACTGTCATAGTTGCTTATGAGTGTTTTTAGCACTCCATATCAAACTAGTTTGTAAATGACCCTTCTCTGTAAAAGATGTCTCTGGAGGATACCCCATGCACATTCCTATTAAAATCACCCCCTTTAATCAGTTCATCCTCTCTATCCCACAGCTAGACTGGTGAGGACTAGGGAGAGGGCTTTTTCAATTGTGGCTCCCACTCTGTGGAATTCCCTCCCAAACAATCTCCGCCATGCCCCCGCTATGATGAACTTCCGCCGGGCCTTGAAGACCTGGCTCTTCAGACAGGCTTTTGGGGTGGGTTAGGTTTTATTACTACTGTTTGAGATTTTAATGTTTTAATGTATTTGTATGTTTTATTTTGTACGTCGCCCAGAATGGCTGGACAACCAGCCAGATGGGCGACTAATCAATCTGATTAAATAAATAAATAAAATATTAAAAGCTTTTGCTTTTTTCAATTACTTATTGATAAATTGATATTTATTTATGTATATATATTTATTTCTGGTGGACATCCATCACAGAGACCTCGTGATGAGGGAAATCATTCTCAGCTTGATCACTCCCAGGTGATGCTTGCTGTTATTGCAGTTGCTGCATTTACTGGTTTCCATTTTCCTCTTCTTTGCCCTCTTCACAGGCAAGGTCTCCTGCTTCAGGTGGCAACTTTATATCTAACTTCTTTAGCAATTCTGCAATTCTTTTCATTTGTGGCTGTTAGCATCACATTACTTCACATAAAATCAGCTGAAAGAGGACCCACCCACCCCTGTTGGTTCCTGATGCCTGCTTCTTGAAGCTGCCCAGTATAAGGCCACAGTTCCCTACATTTCCCTAATATCTCTGAAGACACATCCTGCAGCACCATTATTGACTGACTGTCATTGCAAGATATCTTTCACGCCACAGAGTTGGCACCAAAAGTCTTCTTTCCTTCTTTTTGTAGCATTATGATGTACCTTGATGGGGCTGTATCCTGGGGCTTGGGGACAATCATCCTACGCATCCACTTAAAGTCAGACTCAATTCAAGAGGAGAGTTTTAAACCAACATGACTGAACACTTTCTATATTTCCCTCTTCTGCTCCCTATTTTAAACCCCTCAAGCACAGATTCATTCTTATATTTCTATTTTCAATCTCCTTCAGCAGGTTACTAATATTCACATTTTCTTTCTGCAGCCATTTCAACAATTTTGTACAAGAGGATTGAGGTCCATCGCAGCTGAGGCTGTCTCCATGATCCCTTCCAGTCACAATCCAATTGCTGTAATTTTCCCCTCAAGAGGCGACATTAGTTCTTTCAATCAGTGAGTACTTTTTTGAGAGAAGCTGATTGTGCCACCCATAGTTCCTTTAAGCTCAGTGTGTTCTCAGTGAGGCCACCAGACAACCTTTGGAGGTGTGGGCACTTCATCTCCCACTATATCAGACATTTTAAAAGGGCTGTTAATTCTGGGGGCTTTTCCAGATGCCAGAGAGCACAGCTTAAAGCTTCACGTGACCATTCTGGTCAGACCTAAGCCACGCACCCCCATATCATTACCTTTAAAACTGCAGATCTATATTAATAACAAAAGAGCAGTTACAATCAGTAGATGATACCGGCGATAAAACAACAGAATGATAGCTACTTCAGTCTCAGCTGAACAATTAACCATTCCCAAATGTTTGGGTAGAGACCATGTTTGAAGCTGGCATTGAAATGAAGAAAGAGTCAGGGCCAGCCAGGCCTCCGAGGAAAGAGCATTCTTCAAATGGGGTAGCATAGAAAAGGCCTTTTCCTACATCACTGCATGAAGTACAGTTCCTGGCAGTGGGACACTAAGGGCCTTTTCCATACACAGTAAAATATGTCTTCAAAGGAAACTTATCATAATCCATGTGCAAAGTTTTATCCTTTTGGTTAACCTCGGAAGGGAGTGAATTCTGGTTCCAGACCGTGGAATGTTTGGGAGAATTCAGTGGGGGAGGCTACTCACCATTTGCAGCTGGGGAGGGTCTTTTTTCTTGTTTATTATTTACTGCTGGCTGTGGCAGCACCCTTCTTTCAGCACCCCAGCTGCCATTTTCTTTCCCTCAGACTGCCAAGATGAAGCATCATTCCAGGGCATTTGGGTGGAGGCTGAAACATTTCCTTTACCAAGGGTAGGTGGGTGTATTGGGGTGCTCAAATGGGGAGGTCATCTAAAATTGGACTGGTTTGAAATGAGCTAAATTATTTTCTGAACTGGGTGAAGAATATTTCTGAGCCACCTTTAAACTTCACTTTAGGGTGAACAGTAAAGTGAATGAAAAGTACTAGTAATGCTGCATTGCCAATAATTGCTGGTGAATACAAGATTTTGATGCAACTATGGCAAGGTTGGGTTTTTTTTAAAAAATGCTGATTTTGTCATTTTTTTCTCTGAATATTAGTTCTTATCACTGCTTGTTGATTCAGAATAGCTGATATTTGGATCAAAAGATATGCGGAGAGCAGTCACTCCAAATTTTGCTTATACGTTATGCGGAATGTGCATCTCCTACATTAGAATTAACCACTCAAAATTGTGTGTTGCATTTGTACTGCTAGGACTCACATAAGCAACAATGTTGGCAGCCAGGTACTCTGATCCTGAACACATTGACTGTAAGGCCTGTTGCATGCTGTTCTCAGAAGTGTTCATAAACTTGCAGTTGGAATTTGTGGTTACTCAGGTTGCCATGGGTAAGTTGGTCTTGGCAAGACTGCTAAATATTTCTCTGCAACTCTTTGCTTTGCCTTTACGAGGATTGTTAAACCATTTGGTGTACACCATAGAGAGCACTGTTCAGAAAGAAGCGATAGGAGAGAGCAACGGGGTGAGCCACAAAATTACTTACCTTTGCTAGTGGGAGAAATAGTTGAAAACAGGACTTTTCTTTATTACTTTTTTTTTGCAGTTTGGTTCTACACACTGCAAAAATATTCTCTGAAGTGTTGAAGCCCCAGTACCTGGTGAACAATGTTTAACTGTTGACTTTCTGCAGCGTATTTGGGAACGGAGGGCATTGCTAGCCATTTATTCAGGTTAATTAATGTAGTTTAGCTATACTTTAGCCTGCCATCTTCAATACTGGGCTTGTCCTGTTGCTCACAGGTACCAGTCTGGCCTAGTTAATCTTTCTTTTTACTTTGCTGGATGGGTATTGTAGATTCCTAAATAAATACTTCAAATTTGTATCTGCATGAAGGGTTGGAGCAAATATATTTCATGGGGGTTGCGTCTACGCTAGGGATTGATTTTGGTTCTCTCTGGTTCTAATTTTTCCAATCTTAAATCCATCCTCCACATTTCTGCAGTAACATTTCTGCGTTTTTGTGTGAATTTTTCCTAATAAACACATTTTGTAGGCGGTTTTGACTATTGTACTATTTCTGCAACCAATTCCTCAACATATAATGCATTGGTTGGTGAACTGCATTTCAAAATTCAAATAAGTGCAAATTTCAAAGGATGGCTGTGCTTTGGGTCTCGTATTTGAAAGTGCAGATTTGATAAATTCGGCTTGAAATGTGAACTGAATGGAATTTCTTGCCCGTCACTATTGTAGACACTGATGTAGTATTTGGTGGCATGTTAGGACTGTTCCAGATGACTTGTTATTAAGCTTTCATCCTTATTTGCTTGCACAAAAATACGTGGAGGTTAGACTATGTCCAGTCTTTATTGAGTGTTCATTCTGTCTGTGGGGAAGTTATACATCCAAGAGTATTCATTCTGATTTGCTTGTGGAGTGCTTATATGTCTTCCCCTTTATCATTTATTCGTTCCACACTTGTCAGTGCATTTTCCCATCACTCCCCTAACAACAAAAAGTCCATTGTTTTTTAAATGGATTTGTTGCTCTAAGGCAACAGAGCGCTTTAACCACTTCAATTGCTCAGACTTTAATTTCCAGTATGTGCTTTAATTCTTCGCACAAGTGACAATCTGAAGGCACCCTTAGCATATTAGCAGTTCATTATACAGGCAGCATAATTCAATATATTGAGAATTTGACAATCCCTGTATTTTGGAGAGGATTGCAGATAGACCATTTGTATCTATTCGTAACTAGAGACTCTTCATAATTATAGTCAATGTGGGGCTCTCCAGATGTTGTTGGACTCCAGCTTCCATCAGCACTGACTATTGGCCATGCTGCCTGGCGCTCATGAGAGCTGGAGTTCATCAACATTTCTTTTAAACTGCTTGTATTTTATACTATTGTGACCTTCCCTGGGATCTACAGGTGTAGGGTGGGTTAATAATAATAATAATAATAATCTGGAAAGTGCCAATAAGTCTCTGGTGTGGTAGATGCTAAAAACTTTGAAAATGACATACGACTTTTACTTTGTGCACAGTAGATTCAAGGTATTGGATTATTTGTCAAAATGATATATATTTTAAATTAATACACATAATATAGAGGTATTGAGAGTTCTATTAATAAAAATGTATCAGTTCGAGTTTTACTGTTTATAGCCAATGGCCTTTACAATATAACACAAGACACGATGTATAATATATAAAAACACAGAGATGGTCAATCCAATAAAACAGGGATAAGACCCTGAACATACCAGTAAACAAAATTTAAAACCATTCAATTAATTTAAAAGCTCCCCTTAATATTTGGCACTAGTATGATTCAAAAAGGTCTCTCTGGTCTTTATTGCAGCTAATGCAAATAGAGCTACCCTACAGTTGATGAATTTATCTACATCAGCCAGTAACCATCTAATCTTAAAATCATCTGATTGACCTTTTAAGGAGGTCGGAAGAGGGAGAAGAAGCCTAGTTCATTGTAAATTAAATAAAGAGCACTAGAAAATATAATGCACTACATCTTCAATTAGGCGTGATCCACAAAAAAAAATCTTTTATTGGTCTATTAGAAAATCTGCCAGCCAGATCATTTGAAATGTAAGCTGCCTAGGTGAAAGGATGTCTAACAAGAAAAAAGATTAGTTCCCACAAATAAACAGCCTTTTATGGTCTGATTTAATTTTGGAATACCAACTGACAGGCTTGCTGTTCAACATGTATTCAAAATCTCATTTGCCATCTTTGGCAAAAACTCTATGCCAGATCTTAAAATCAGATACATCCTGTGATGTCGTTGCTAAGGGAATCAAATAACGCAGCATCACACATCTACAAAATTGTACCCAACCTTCTCTGTTCTATAAATCTAAAAAGCATCATTTTGCTAAGTGTTGATCTGACATCAGTGATAGCCTTTTCCAATGCAATATATTGGATTCGTGGATATGTGCTTTTAGAGAAGGAAGACTTAGTTCAATTCTTAGTAATGCGCTGGGTGTACTCTGTGATACTGCCAAAAGTGTGCAAAAACGTATTTTGAATTACACTGAGTTCATCTCTGCAAGGGCTACCCCAAATTGCTCCATATAAAAGATGGGGCACAATCTTGGCAACAAAACCTTTTAATATTGGTTCTATTAAATGATGGCCGTTAATATAGTATATACCCCAGTGAACAGGGAGCTCTGAAAATGTAATTGCCTCAAAATGGGTATGCCACAAGATAATTTTCAGAGAAATTAAGCTCTATATATTTAAATGAATGACACTGGTCAGTACTGTGTCCATCCACAGCCCATTTAAGTTGTTTGTGGCAAACACCACCGCTTTAGTCTTACTGTAATTAATAGATAGACCTTCCTGCTTACAGTAAATTCCAAATGTGATAAGTAATCTTCTCATACCCATTTAAGTTAATGAAATAAGGGCCATATCATCTGCATAGACCAGGACTGGGACCTTTGGTTTCCCAAGTGCAGTGGAGGGAGGGGAGGAAGTGGAGGAGAAATTCTGAGTTATATCATTTATATGAAGGTTGAATAAAAATGATGCCAAAATGCAACCTCGTTTGACTCCCTTTACTGTGGAGATTGAATCAAAAAGGAAGCCTGCTAGTCCAATTCAAATTTTGGTATTGGTATTGGAATAAAGGAACAGCAAACATTTGTTTAGTGAGGTAGTATCTAATTTATTCCATAAACATTATCTGTCAGTGGAATCAAAAGCAGATGAAAAGTCTACAAATGCAATATATAACTTCTTTGATGAACTGTTTACATACTTTGGAGGTCGGGTGAGAGACGTTTCCTCTCGGCACTGAGGGCGGGTGAGAGCCGTTCCTCTGTAGGCTCGTTGCTTTCCATCGCTGCTTCGTTCTGTTGCTGCATCTTGGGCTTTGGTTGTGGTTGCTGTGTGCTGCTTGGGGGGGGTCGTTGCAGACCCGTTGCGGCTCTCCATCCTTGCCGCCGCTGCCTACTCGCGTGCAAGTCGGCCGCTGCTTGGGACTCCATTCCTGTACACGCCCATTGCTTTTGCATCGTTGCCTGCTGTGTCGTTTTTTCGGGCTGGTTTGGGACGGAGAGGAGTGCGGCCTGTTGTTCCATCTGGAGGCCCCTGTTCGACTGCCCACTTTCCTCGTTAGCGTCGCTGGTGGATGACGCGGCTTCGAGGGGCCTTGGAAGCATAGAAGGCCCAGGCGGCAGCGAGGAGGCGGTCTCGGATATCGCCTCCTTTTGGGAGCTGTCGGGAGCCGCTGGAAGGTAGGGGGTTCCCCGCTTCCACTTCTTGCTCCCTGCTCTTTATTTCTCTCCTGCTGTTGCAGCTTACTGGAGCCCGAGCCCGGGCGTCGTCGCGGCCTCGGTCACTGTGGCGCCACGGCTTCAGATTGTGGCTGCCGCCGCTGCCGTCGATCTGGGCGCGGCCATTGCTGCAGCCAATTCCCGTGGCGTTGCGGGACGGGTTGGGCCGTTGCTGCTTGCCCGGGGCGTGGACGCTTCTGTTGCTGCCGCTGGGCTGTCCTGGAATGCGAGACTGTAGTGCTGCGGCTGTCTCTTCTGAGGTGTGCGCCACCGTTGCTGCTGTCATTGTCATCTGGCTGGGGGACATTGCTGTCCATCGCTCTTGGGCCCCTATTACATCAGCTACTACGGACTGCCGGTTGCTGAAGCACCTCGGATGCTGCTGTGTTGTCTGAATGTATGAGTGGGTTGTATGAGTGAGTGTGTGATTGTGTGTATATGCCATGAGTTTTATTATTTTATTTTTATTATGTGCCTGGGCGAGAGGACAGTGTTGTGGGAGGGAGGACCAAAGGGGGCCCCTATTAGTGTAGTGACGGGTAATGGGAGGTATGGCGCTGTGAGTAGGACATGCCAGTTAAGGGGAACTCGCCCCAGACAACTGGTGGCTGTGACGTGTTCCGGTCCTCCCCACACCCACAGGATTGCTGGTAGTTCTATCAGCCAACCCTCGGATCTCCAGTTGCTGCTTTTCAATGCCAGATTGGTAAATAATAAAACCTCCCTCATCCATGACCTAATTGTGGATGAGGCAGCCGATCTGGCATGTATTACCGAGACCTGGGTGAGCGATCTGGGAGGTATTAATCTCTCCCAGTTGTGCCCACCTGGGTATTCGGTTCAGCATCTGGGTAGATCCGAGGGTCGGGGAGGGGGAATTGCTGTGGTCTATAGAAGTTCCATCCCTCTTGTTAGGCACCCTATCCAGGTGGCTAATGGTCTAGAGTGTCTGCACATAACGTTGGGTCAGCGAGACAGACTGGGAATACTGTTGGTGTACCGTCCACCCTGCTGCCCAACAGCCTCCCTAACTGAGCTGACAGAGGTGGTCTCGGATCTATTGTTGCGTTCCCCCAAACTTTTGGTATTGGGGGATCTCAACATTCATGCTGAGGCCGCTTTATCTGGAGCAGCTCAGGACTTCATGACCTCCATGACAGCCATGGGGCTGTCTCAATTTGCTACTGGCCCTACGCATGTGTTGGGGCACACTCTGGACTTGATTTTCGCCACTGGATTAGGGGATGGTGATCTGAGAGTGAGGAATTTTACATCTATTCCTTTGTCATGGTCAGATCACCGCCTATTAAGGTTTAGACTCACATTGTCTTCTCCCCTCTGCAAGGGTGGAGGACCAATTAAGATGGTCCGTCCCCGGAGACTAATGAATCCTGAGGGTTTTCTGATGGCTCTAGGGAATTTTCCGGCTGATAGAATTGACGGTCCTGTCGAAACCCTGGCCACGCTGTGGAATATGGAAATGGCTCGGGCAGTTGACACGATCGCCCCGGTGCGCCCTCTCCGTTGCAGAGCTCAATTGGCTCCCTGGTTTACCCCGGAGCTAAGAGTGATGAAGCAAGAAAGGAGACGGCTTGAGTGCAAATGGAGGCGAACTCCCGACGGCTGTAATCATGCACTTGTGAGGGTCTCTACCAAACTCTATGTGAAGGCAGTGAGAGCAGCAAAGAAGCAATACTTTGCTGTCTCTATTCAGTCATCCCTTAACCGCCCAGCGGAACTTTATAAAGTTGTTCGGGGACTTTTACATTCTGGTCTCCAGGACGCAATAACACCATCAATTGCCCGCTGTAATGAGTTTGCGCGACACTTTCGTGATAAGATCATGAACATCTGCCGGGACCTTGACTCCATTATTGTAGCAGTTGATCCTAATGAGGTGTCCAGAGCACAGTCTTGTCCTGTTTTACTGGATGAGTTTCAGTTGGTACAGCTCGAGGATGTGGACAAGGTGCTTGGACAGGTGCGGGCGACCACTTCTGCTCTGGATCCTTGCCCCTCATGGCTAATAAAAGCTAGCAGGAATGGAACAGCCAGCTGGGCCAAGGAGGTGATTAATGCCTCTTTACGAGAGGGAGTGGTCCCACCCTGCCTGAAACAGGCGGTGGTGAGACCGCTCCTAAAAAGACCCTCCTTGGACCCTGATAATTTGGACAACTATAGGCCGGTAGCAAATGTTCCATTCCTGGGCAAGGTCCTAGAGCGTGTGGTCGCTCGCCAACTCCAGGCTCTCTTGGATGAAACTGATTATCTGGACCCATTTCAATCGGGCTTTCGGCCGGGGTTTGGTACAGAAACGGCCTTGGTTGCCCTGTATGATGACCTCTGTCGGGAGAAAGACAGAGGGAGTGTAACTCTGTTGGTTCTCCTTGATCTCTCAGCGGCGTTTGATACCATCGACCATGGTATCCTTCTGGAACGACTTACGGATTTAGGAGTGGGAGGCACTGCTTGGCGGTGGCTCTGCTCCTATCTCGGGAATCGTCTCCAGAAGGTGATTCTGGGGGAACATTACTCGAGTCCCTGGGTACTCCAATATGGGGTCCCGCAGGGTTCAGTTCTGTCCCCCATGCTTTTTAATATCTATATGAAGCCGCTGGGTGAGGTCATCAGGAGTTTTGGAGTGCATTTCCAGCAATATGCTGATGATACGCAGCTCTACTACTCCTTTTCATCTTCGTCAGGTGAGGCTGTTGATGTACTAGACCGCTGCCTGGCCGCGATAATGGGCTAGATGAGAGCTAATAAACTGAAACTCAATCCTAACAAGACTGAGATGCTGTTGATGGGAGGGCCCTCTGCCCAGATGGTTGACGTTCGACCTGCCCTAGATGGGGTTACACTCCCCCTAAAGGAGCAGGTACGTAGTTTGGGGGTCTTATTAGATCCGCTTCTGTCACTTGAGGCTCAGGTAGCCTCGGTGGCACGGAATGCATTCTACCAGCTTCGGCTGGTAGCCCAACTACGACCCTATCTGAACAGGGAGAATCTCGCCTCAGTTATCCATGCTATGGTAACCTCTAGATTGGACTACTGTAATGCACTCTACGTGGGGCTACCTGTGAAGACGGTTCGGAAACTTCAGCTAGTGCAAAATGCTGCGGCCAGAGTTCTCACTGGGACAAAGAAATTTGACCATATAACACCTGTCCTGGCGCAGCTGCACTGGCTACCGATATGTTTCCAGGCCAGATTCAAAGTGTTGGTTCTTACCTATAAAGCCCTAAACGGTATCGGACCGCAATACCTGGTGGAACGCCTCTCTCACTATGTACCTACCCGTTCACTACGCTCGACGTCGAAGGCCCTTCTCCGGGTCCCAACTCATAAAGAGGCCCGGAGATCAACAACTAGATCTAGGGCCTTTTCAGTGGTGGCCCCCGAACTATGGAATGCCCTCCCAGACGAGATACGCCTGGCGCCTTCTCTGTTATCTTTTCGGCGCCAGGTAAAAACCTACCTTTTCGCCCAGGCATTTTAAACATTTTAAATTTAATATTTTAAACCTAATATGGATCTTAATTTATAAACTCAATGGCAATTCTATTTCAGATTTTTATCATGTTTAATGTTTTTATAATTTGTACTATATTTTTCACACTTGCTCATATTTTAATTGTGATTTTATTTGTTGTACACCGCCCTGAGAGCTTTCTGCTATAGGGCGGTCTAGAAATATAATTAAATAAATAAATAAATAAATAAATAATTCAAAACAAAACACTGATTGATTGTACTATGCCTTGTGAAAATCAGCCTGCTGTGGGGACAGAACCTGATGTTCTTCAGCCCATTATTCTAATTTGTGTAGGTGTCATGCATATATTTTGGCAGGAACATCTAGCAGGCTTACTGGGCAATAATTTTGAGGATCCCCCTGATCACTTCTTGTAAGTTAGAACTACAATACTAGATATCCAGCCAGCTGGCAATATTCCAGTTGAATTAATTGTTGTAAATAGTGTTGCCAGGATCAATGCCCACCACACTGGATCTATACGAAAGATTTCAGGTGGCAGCATATCCCAGCTTGGGGCTTTACCTAAGGAAAGTTTCCCAATGAAACTTTTTATTTCTGCTTCAGGAATGGGGCCAAATTGGTAGCATCTCTAAAACTGACTTGTCCATTGTTTCATACCTCACTACTTGGCCCTCTTCAGGATTACCTTTATACATATTTTCAAACTGCGAAACCCATTTTGACATTGGAATTTGGCCCTCTACCACTGCTTTTGCTTGCTTAAGTCCACATGCTACAAGATCCCAGAAATATTTTTTGTTCTTACTAATGATAGCTTGCCTGAGGTGTTTCCAAAATTTAACATAACCCTTCTTTTTCTCTCAGGAGGTTCTTATATGCACTTCGCTGTGCTAAAAATCTCCACATTTGATCATCAGATTTATCTGTCCTTAAAGATCTAGCTGTTTTTTTATCAAGGACTGTTCACTTTTTCTGCACTCTGCATCAAAGCAAGATTGCATATAAGATTCCATCTTCTGGTGGCAAGGTTTTACCAAAAAGGACCTTAGGTTTTCTGACAGGGTCTTGTATAAACTAAGAGAGTTACCTGCCTTAATTTTAGATTCATGAGAGTCAGTGTGGTGTAGTGGTTAAGGTGTTGGACTACGTCCTGGGAGACCAGGGTTCGAATTCCCACACAGCCATGAAGCTCACTGTGTGACCTTGGGCCAGTCATTGCCTCTCAGCCTCAGAGGAAGGCAATGGTAAACCCCTCTGAATACCGCTTACCATGAAAACCCTATTCATAGGCTCACCATATGTCGGAATTTATTTATTTATTTATTTATTTATTTATTTTGTTGCATTTCTATACCGCCCATAGCAAGTAGCTCTCAGGGCGGTAAACAGAATAGGATAAAATACATACATCATAATAATAAAATCACAAAACATATAAGACACAATGAAAACAAAATACAATTAAACAAAATATAAGATGATAAAAGGATTAGTATTACAAGATTAAAAAGATAAAAAGATTAAAATGATTAAAATGCCTGGGAGCATAAGAAGGTCTTTACCTGGCGCTGGAAAGATAATAATGTAGGCGCCAGGCGTACCTCTTCGGGGAGGCTATTCCACAACTCGGGGGCCACCACAGAAAAGGCCCTAGATCTAGTAACCACCCTCCGGGCTTCGCGATGGGTTGGTACCCGGAGGAGGGCCTTAGATGCTGAACGAAGTGAGCGGGTAGGTTCATAGCGGGAGAGGCGTTCCACCAGGTATTGCGGTCCCACGCCATGTAAGGCTTTATAGGTCATAACCAGCACCTTGAATCTCGCCCGGAAGCAAATAGGTAGTCAGTGCAGGCGAGCCAGAACAGGAGTTATGTGCGAAGACCGACTGGTCCTTGTCAATAGTCTAGCTGCCACATTCTGCACTAGCTGAAGCTTCCGAACTGTCTTCAAGGGCAGCCCTATGTAGAGCGCATTACAGTAATCCAATCTCGAAGTTACCAGAGCATGAACAACTGAGGCGAGGTCGTCGCCATCCAAATAGGGGCTACCAAACGGAGATGGTAAAACGCGTTCCGTGCCACCGAGGCCACTTGAGCCTCAAGAGACAAGGAAGGGTCAAAAAGGACCCCCAAACTACGGACCTGTTCTTTCAGGGGGAGTGTAACCCCATCCAGAACAGGATGCACATCCACCATCTGAGCGGGGAAGGCGTTCACCAACAGTGTCTCAGTCTTGTCTGGATTGAGTCTCAGTTTATTAGCTCTCATCCAGTCCATTATCGTGGTCAGGCAACGGTTCAGCACATCAACAGACTCACCTGAAGAAGATGAAAAGGAGAAATAGAGTTGCGTGTCATCAGCATACTAATGACAACGCACTCCAAAACTCCTGATGACCGCACCCAGAGGCTTCATGTAGATGTTAAAAAGCATGGGGGACAAAACCGACCCCTGAGGGACTCCACAATGGAGAGTCCAGGGTGTCGAGTAATGTTCCCCAAGCACTACCTTCTGGCAACGATCCGCAAAGTAGGAGCGGAACCACTGCCAAGCAGTACCCCCAACTCCCAACTCCGCGAGTCTCCTCAGAAGGATACCATGGTCGATGGTATCAAATGCCGCTGAGAGATCAAGGAGAATCAACAAAGTCACACTCCCCCTGTCCCTCTCCCGACAAAGGTCATCATACAGGGCGACCAAGGCTGTTTCAGTGCCGAAACCGGCCTAAAACCGGATTGAAACAGATCCAGATAATCGGTTTCATCCAAGAGCACCTGGAGCTGGTTAGCAACCACCCACTCCAAAACCTTGCCCAAAAAGGGGACATTCGCCACCGGTCTGTAGTTGTTCAAATTATCTGGGTCCAGGGAAGGTTTCTTTAAAAGAGGTCTCACTATTGCCTCCTTGAGGCTACTAGGGACTACTCCTTCTCTCAAGGAGGCATTAACCACTTCCTTGGCCCAGCCGGTGGTTCCAGCCCTGCTAGCTTTCACTAGCCAAGATGGGCAAGGATCCAGAACAGACGTGGTTGCCCAGACCATTCCAAGCACCTTGTCCACTTCCTCGAGCTGCACCAACTGAAACTCATCCAATAACAAAGGACAAGGCCGTGCTCCGGACACTTGAATGCAGTCCATTTCCATTTTCTTAGATTCATCATAGCCTTATAATGATTTCAAAATGTTGTTATGGTTAAACAAAAATGAAATGTTATATTTCTATGGATGTTCTTGCTCTTCTGTATTTAACTTTGTATAACTGGCAACATGAATTTAGAGTGGATACTGGTCTCAGTTTGCATGCTGAGATGATGTGCAATCCAGTGGTTGGGTCCTGAACATGAGTGGAAGAAAAAACATGGACAGTTCTATTTGTTGGAGAGCAGATTTTAGTATGAATAATAATAATTATTATTCATGATTGTAGGCTAGAGAAGCTTTCAATAATGTCTTCAAATCTTTGCATGCTACTCCATCAGGTAGTGTGTGTGTGTGTGTGTGTGTGTGTGTGTGTGAGAGAGAGAGAGAGAGAGAGAGAGAGAGAGAGAGAGAGAGAGCGCATGTGTATTCATGTGGCTCATGACATGTTTAAACAGATTTTATGTCAAAATAGCTTTTTGCTGATTTAGCATATTATTGAATTGAACAACTGGTTGCTCCTCATTTGTTTGTAAGATTGTTTTATGACACCTAGTGGTCATTGCAGAGTTACCGTTGACTAACACATCATAACTATTAGAGAGCTAGTATTCTAGACTAGACAGTTTTATTCAGTGATTTGTGAATTTGCAAAAATTGGTTTAGTGTAGTTTAGTGGCTAAGACTGAGCTGCAAATTAGGCAGTCCCAAGTTGGAATCTCAACCCTGCCATGAATTCATTACCTAGCCTTAGGCCAGCTGCTTTACCTCCACTTCAACCTCTACATCTGCAGTATGGGCACTGGTGGCTGGTGCCCACTAGACCTAGTAGGGCTGCTAAGAGGTCATGGGGGCATGACCAATGAGAGGTCATGGGAATGTGGCCAATGAAAAGTCAGAGGGGCGTGGCCAAAGTGTTTTGGTTTTCTCTCCATCCTTCTTTGCAAAGATTCTGTAGGCACTTAAGCATTGCTGTTTTACAAATAGTTATCACCAAAACTAAACTGAAAAATGTCTTCCTTTAGTTCAGAAGGTGTCCCCGCTGCCACAGCTGCTTCTCTGCTGGGAGAAAAGTTGTGTGGCCTCCATCTGTTCTGGTTCTCTCCCTATCTTTCTTCTTTTGCAAAGAAACACTGGACAGTTAAACATTGCAGTTTTATTAATATTTAGCACCTGTGCTGTCACAATTTCTTATGTTACTCAGAGGTAAGCCCCCACTGAAATCCATGGAGATTGTTTCCTGGCAAATATGTACAGGATTGCAGCTCGAACTGGTTAGTCTTAAAGGTGCCACACAGGACTGTTAACCCCATACATTTCCAGACCTGTGGGGAAGTATTATTTTCCCCCTCCCCCAGCTGATTCATTTCCACATCTTTTTTCTAAAATGTGGAATAAAATGCAGGGAAATTAAGTGGAGTAGGACCTGGGAGACTACAGTTAAAATCACCACTCAGACAGGAAATTCACTGTGTGACCAGCCACTGTCTAACCCTAACCTATGTCACGGAGTTGTTGTGAGGATAATATGGAGAAAAGGAGACCCATGAACGCCACCTTCAGTTCTTGGAGGAAAGGTGGAGTGGATGTGTATATTAGTCTGATTTATAAGAAAAAATCCACCTCTAGCCTCCTTGTCCTTGGTTTTGAATTGGGAAAGGGTGAGGGTGCAGGTTTGGAATCATTAAAAAAAAACCTAAAAAAAGGAAAAAGAATCTAGAACACAACCAGGATGTTCAGACCTACAAACAATGCAGTTTACATGTAGGTCCTAGCAATTCCAATGTGTGGCTGCCTTCTGGGGCAGGCTTGGGGGGCGTGCAGGCAGCATGTAATCCGTGCTCCCATACTGTATATAAACTGTGCACACTGCATTCTGATCTGAACAATCCCCTGTAGCTTCCTTTTTTTTATAATGGCATTTAAAATTTGCCAGTGTTTTATAATCTTTATTCTCACAACAACGCTGTAAAGTAGGTCACAGTGCCATTTTAGCATAATAGAGTAGTACCGCCACTTAAAGAATGTATTGTGGCATAAGCTTTCTTGGGCTAGAGTCCACCTCATGAGATGCACCATTCTTTGTAATGCATGAAGCTAATACAACAATCAAGGCAAGATTAGTGTGGTTGGGCCCTGGTGCAGTTTCCCAAAGAAGGCCTCCTTCTCCTAGAAAGTAACATCAAATAGGGTACCACAAAATAGTCTTGTTCAGTCTTCAAGACTAACAAATTTATTGTCATAAGTTTTTATGGACTACAAAAAATACACTGAACTTATGAAGTTTCACAACTCTCAACAAAACACAAACAAAATCATGTTGTCAGACTTGATAAACAAAGAAAATACTCTGAGCATGTGCAATTTCACCTTGTAAACTCACTTAACTCATTGTTTTTGCTCACTTCTTGCCTTTCTTAGTTATTTAGTTACATTTATATTCCACCTTGTCCTTGAAGAGCTCAAGATGATGTACATGGTTCTCTGCCTACCCATTTTATCCTCATAACAACCTTGTGAGGTAGGTTATGCTGAAAGCCTGTGACTGGCCCAAGGTCACCCAGTGAATTTCATGGCTGAGTGGACCTTTGAACCCTGATATCCCAGATCCTAGTCTGATACTCTAACCACTATTCCACTCTGCCTCTCACACTGGCCTTTGGGTCAGTTACTAATTCTCAGCCTAATCTATCTCACATAGCTGTTGTGGAGATATAGGAGGAGGAATAAAATGCAAAAGGGGAGTTAGAACTTATATCATAGGCATCACATTTGGCTCCTTTTATTAGAGGGAAGCATCTCTGTATAATAAAAGGCCATGTTTTTCTGCCAGTCCCTCAGGTTAGTGCAGTTCCAAAGCTTCAGCTAATCTTAATCTGGCCTGATTATTGCATGTTTTACATGCATAAATCCCACTTCTGTTCAGTTGATTTTCCTCCCACATTAGTGTGCGCATGGAATTGATTCCTAAGAAGAGTGATCTTAGGCCTACACCCAGTGGGGTGGGGACTTTGTGGAAAGCAGAGTGATTTGCTTTTGTTTTTAAAATGATTTTTAAAAAACTTTTACTATTTTACTTTTACAGGTAAAATACCAAGGAAAAGCATCTTGTAGGTGTTCAGAATAGAAAGTTGGGTGGGACATTAGAAGAGTGGAGATTTACTGCAGCCTCCTGCTCCCAACTTTCCAAAAGGCTTTGGGAGCAAACACAGTTGCAGAAGAGGAGGACAACTACTGAGCTCGTGGAGGGTGGGCATGTGGGAGAATTGGGAAACAATTCAGTGCCACCAGCTACCTTCCCCCTCCAACAGTCCCTCAAGTGTAGGGGCACAGACTACAGTCCACCATTTATCCTCCCAATCCTCTAATAATATCTCCCAACCCATTCACAAAAATAAATGCAAAAAGTTTTAAAAGTAAAAATAGATAAATGTTGATTATATAAAGAGACTCACACTGTCCACTGTTGCTCTCCTCCCCTCTCTGTTAACAAATGCTTTTTAAAAAGCTGCCCAAACCAACAACCACTCCTTTCTCCTGCCTTCCTACAAAGAGCCTGTTTTGAGGTCTGGCCTTGAAGCATGTTCAGAACAGCTCCTGGGTCTACTCAGAAAGTAGCCCAGTTAAGCTAAGGTACTGATCACAGCAGAGAGGGGAAAACTGCACAACCGGGGCAAAAAAACAAGTAGCACTGGTAAGATTAAAAGAAAAAAAATACTGTCACATGGTTTTTCTGCCTGGGACCTCCTGTCCATAGCAATCCTTTTCGACTGAGATAGGCTGAGTGGTGCAGAGAGCTGATGGGCCAGAGAACAGGAGATTGACAGGAAGTATCCAGGACTCTGTACATTGAAATGAATTGTGTCTGAAAGGTGTATGTACTTCATTGTGGTATAGTAAAGTTTGGCAATTAGCCTTTATAGATAAATTATCGGAGAAGCTAAAGATGGCGAAAGGACAAAAATGAAAAAGAATCTTTTGTGGCAGAGTGGGGGAGTTTTATTACATATTCTAATGTAGCAGACAATAAAAAACAAGGTTCCCAAGGCTTTTCAAAATTTATGGAGTTTATAAAGGTGACCAAATAATAACAACTGATTGTTTGCTTGTATGTTAACTGCAGGAAATTTTATTTGACATATATGTTGTTTACCCCTTACTCTCAACGGATGCATGATTTATTTTTCTGAAAATTAATAAGATTATTTAAATAAAAAAAAGAAATGGATCGTAGAAGAATGTGTGGGACGGGAAAGATCACGGATTTGGGATTTTGGGAGGTACTTTTTTAAAAATTGCTGGGCATTTCACTTGGTAGTGCTGAGCCCTGGTAGCCCTAACGGACCAGCCTCTGGTGAGTATGGCACTGATAATACTTGCTTACCTTACAGGTTGTAAGAATTACTTAATAAATGTGAACTCTTGTGAAAGCTTAAAATGTGCTATAAGTAGTGTATTTCTATTATATATGATGTAACGTTCAAATGTTAAAGAGGTCAAGAGGGAAGTTCCAGAAAATTCTGACAATTACAAATAAATTTAAAAGCCAAGTGAATGCCTTCAGTAAATGTCTAAATGTCATTCTCATTTTCATCATCTACAGGTAACAGATTTACAGTGCCCCATGTACAAACAATGAAAGCAACCCTAAACATTTCTGTCATTTCCTGCTAGACTCTATAGAATCTTAAGCCTTACCAGTCAATGTCAGCATTCAACAGTTTTGAGAATTTTTTTTCCCGGTAGGTGGGAAAAGCATGGACATTATACTAGAGGGGTTTTAATTATTTGTGTTTACTTATGTAGCACAATGTATTTAGAGCTTTATTGACAGAATGTGAAAGAAAAAAGATTCCTGCTCTGAGAAACTTACAATCCATCCTTTTATTCTAAATGACATAAATGTTCATATAAAAACACACTCCGCATACACTCGTTGTTGTTGTTACTAGGAGAGAGAAAATGTGGTATACAGAAACTGGCCCGCACAATTTGGTGATTTGGTATAAATTGTTTAAAGGAAAACTGCATGCATGGAGAAGAATATATGCACACCAGTAGCAGTTTTTCTAATTATTTTTGTTACTGGTTTGTTATTCCACTTTTCTCTACATTAAAAGGAAGCTTACTGAATGTGGGCAGAACAATCGTAATCCTTGATCTGCACTCCTGGAGGAGGTTAGGATGCTGCAGGGGTTTCCCTCTGCTGAGTGTGCTCTGCTGCCAGAGACGCCTCAGGTGCACCCACCGAAAGTGTTGCACGGCAGCACATGCTACTGCTGTCAGTATTCCCACTAGCAATAGCCAACAGCAGAGTAGGACCAATGATGGATTGATGGATTCAAAGCTGGCTGGTTTCCAGACGCGGCCTGATTCAGGCTACTCTGCTATACCAGCCTCGAGCTGGCGCAGCAAAAAATAAAGATACACACACACACCCCTGCCGGGGCCAGCAGGGCTGTGGAAACATGCAACAGAGAATCCACTGCTCCCCACCTCTCTAGCCCCAGATGGACTGCTCCTTAAGAATATAAATAGAGAGAGTTTAAAGTCATCATTGAAAACAAAACAAAAGAGAAGCAACTGGAAAATTAAAACAGTAATTTTAAGAAGCTAAAACATTATCTGAGGTTTTTGGTTTTTTTAAATGACTTTGCCAGCCAGGAAGACTGACACCCTGAGCTCCTTCTGAAAGGCAGTTCCACAAGATGAGGAAGAGATCCTGCTAGGGAGGCTGTGCCAAAGGCCTCTGAAGATGTCATTTGGCAGTATGTGGGACCTCAGAGCCAGGGCCCTTCCTGAAGACCAAAGAGGGAAGGGGCCTTTTACTTTCAGCTGCTCTTGTCCACTTCTCCACATGGATTTTGTTTCGGCATATGCATTATTAGCTGAATGAGGTGTCCAATCCAACTTCATAGTTGTGTAAGCACAACCCTGGTCAGTAAATCAGCAATACTGTTTAGGATTGGGGCTGGGTTTGTCTTCCCTCTGACCTCCACCACCTGAACAGTTTATTGGTGCCATCATGCACACAGGCCTAGCTGGAATGAGACCAATGCATTTAAAGAACAACTAGTAGGTTCTGTGGGGGCAGCTTTTGAACAGGAAATCCTATAAACAGCAGAACAGCAAAGTACGCCTTCAGTTCTGAGCAAGTCTCCATTTTTCTGTGCTTTTCTTAGCTGATCATCATAACGGTTCCCTTGTTACTTTCACTTATGTAAAATTAGAGCCCTTAGCAAAAGCATCATGAATAATTGACACTGAGAATAGCATGCTGTTCAACACCATGGCAGCAGCGATCTGCTTGCTTTCTGATACTTTGAAGCCTTCCTTTCGCTCCATTAATGAAGGTTTAACTACATAAAAGCTTTATACTGTGAGTTGAAGACACACATACTCAAACTGCAGAAAGTCCATTTCAGAGCAACAGAAGGTTACAAAAAACAAATTGGAAGTAGCATTGGTTGTGCAACTGAATTACAGTCAAGTTCCACAAGAGTGCTCTTTTGGTAAATGCTTTGCAAATCTGTGCCTCTATGGATGGATCGCAACATTCTGGTACTCTTCAAGTAGACCACGTTCTCACTAGGCCCAAAACCCCCAGCTTTCACATCTCTTACTTCATCCCACTCAGTGCCATGCCGCAGTAGTATTTTACCTCTTATCACTAGGATGTTGTGTTATTTAAGAACAGTTGTTCAGTGAAAAATTGATAGATTGGATAATAGCATACAATCAGAAGTTCTAAGGCAGCAATTTCATTTATGCTATATGCTTACCAGGAAGTAATTCCCACTGAACAGAGTGGGGCTTTCTTACAAGTTAACATGCATAGAATTGAGCCAGAGATTTAAAAATATCTCTACTACAGTTTGTCCAAAATATGGGCATGTCTTCTAAATCTTCTAAATCTTCTCTAAATCTTTCTCTTAGCCATTCCTCTGCTTTGCCTAATTTTTTTCTGGTCAAGCCATGCACACAAAGCCTTACTTTGAATTATTTAAGCTGATGGTTTTTCTTCCTCAATACGATTCCCATCTCTCTCTCTCTCTCCTCAGGTTTCTTATCCATCCCAAAATTGGCTTGGTACCGATTTCTGAGCTCAGACCATCTGGTAGCCATCATTACCTCCCGTTGAGATTATGGAAACCCATTCCAGCATGAGTTCTTGCTGTGGCTGCCTCGATCAACTGTACATAGCACATTTCACTACAATGTTTGATGTGGGTGTAAAGCCCACTGGCACTAATGCAGCAAATCACCGGACAAGCACAGGTAAAAGGATCCTGTAAAAATTGTAAGGCCCCAATCCAACCAAAGTTAAGTACCTCTGAGTCTCACTGATTTCAGTTCCAGGAGAAGCAATTGCTTTAACTGACACACACCTGCACACATGCATATGTGCACTCAGAAATCAGTGGGAATTAAAAGCACTTACCTTTGGCTGGATTTCAGCCGATTTAAAACCTGCTTTATTAGACTGGATGTAATGAATTCTTCTGGGTCAAAACTAGGGTATCAGGTATTCTCTGTGATTTGCTAAAACACCTGACTAGCGATTTTGAGACTCGTACTTGGCTAGCATCTCTGAATCCCATCTTGCCCTCACAGAGCTGGACTACACATTATGTTTACCATGTGCAAAACACTCTGGCTTCACCTGTTCAGAACTATGAAAGTTCCCTTCCTACAGGCAAGGAAAGATGGAAGAGATAGGAGACATCAGGGTTGGTGTGAGGCTTTAGTATTCCCTTTGCCCCCAGCAGCACAAATCTGAAGTCCTGCCAAGAATTTCCACAACCCCTGCCACCCTTAGACTTCCCACACTGGCAATAACTTCCCCTGGATATCCTCACCCCAGCATTTGACTTCACTTTTGGATGGAAGCCAAGCAACTGATCAACTGCTGTCTGCAGGCGGCCACCATATTAGATCCCCCAAAATGCAATGCCTGACATTGACATTCTGTCCTAGGAACACGGCTGGGCAGCTGATGGCAGCCAAGGCCCACTTGAAACACCAGGAAGGCTTTTTTTGTTGTAAAAGAAAGAAGGAGTAAGACCTTCAGCCATTTCATATTAAAAGCAAGGCTACCGCCTGAAAATTCTAAGAATTCACCCACACACCCTGAAAGTCACCAATTATTTCCCCTTTCATGGGGGACAAATGGTCCCACATAAAGGTAGGTGGGAGAATAATCAACCAAGCTTTAATAATAAATGTGACTTGTAACCTGCCTTTCATGGACTGAATCTAAAAGAAGGGCAGCTATTAGAACATCTGGAGGACTTTGCCAAGAGGCCCGTGAACAGGTCCCCTGCCACATGATGTTTTTTTGTTTGGGCAAATACGGCTAGCCTTGATCCCTCTGAAGATTAACCCAGAAGGCACTAGACTGATTTTTGAACATTACAGTCATTAGGAGGCATCAGCCATGGCCCTCTCCATGATTGAGGGCCAAATCAGATGAGATCCATGTATTACATTTAATAGGTCTAGTTTTTAAAATCTAAATAGCCATGGGAGGAGCCCAGTCAGAATCAAGACTAGGATAGGAGGGTTAACCTTTCTCCCCGTGCTGCGTCCTGTTGAAAAAATCCCACCTGAGTTGCTCTTCACCCCAGCTGGAAATGGCCATTGACTGGGGATTTTTTTTTAAAATGAAAGGTTGGTCGCCCTGTTTATGTGCTTTGTAATTACAAATGTAATTATTAAGTTATTGTCTCTCCTACCATAAAACTATTTTTCCTATTGCATAACAAAAATAGCTGGCCTGGTGCCTCTTAAGAAGAAACTGTTGAGGTATTTATTAGTATTAATTCCAATCTTCCGAAGAACAAGGGCGTGGTTCTCTTAGCACTGAAACTGTGGGGAGTGGGGAGGAGTATCAGCTTTCCTGCTGTGGAATAGATCTTAGATGGAATCTGTATGTGCCATTTTGGTTTATTAAACAACATTTTAACTAATTAAAATAGATTTACAAGTAGTTATAAAACCTAAAAAGTAATTGGTTTTCACCCTTGAGCAAAACATTTCATAAGAGGCACATTAAGCATTAGTGTAACCAAACCTCTTTATTGTTGACAGCTACAGGACAATCAAGGTTAAAACTAACAGTTTGTACTTAATATTTTTGATGGAGCTTATGACTCACCTATGGAGCAATTAAGTACTGCTTTTTACAGACTGAGGTTTTTTTAAAAAAAAAATAGTAATCTTTCTTCTGAATGCCCATGTTAATCTCCTGCAATTTTAGTGCACACTTACTTTAAATACTAAACATCATGCATTATTCTACTGAACACAGACACATTCATTAGTGTTGAGATTATTCTTCTAAAGGCTATTGTATGTACAATATTAATACATCCACAGTATATTGAACCTCAAATTATAGATCAGCTGAGGCCAGTGGGTGAAAGTACACATTATCAGAAACATTCAAATGGCAACCCCATGTCGAGACCAGTATTGTAGTGGCACATTCAGAAGTGCAGAGTCCATGATAGTCACAGCCACCATCCCCTTTTTTTGCTGCTGGGTTGAGAATGAGATCCTTGTTGATGCCTTCTCCCACAACAACAGACATTCCAAGGACCTATAAGCATGGAAGGGGGAGGTGAGTGTTAGCTACTGAAAAGAGTCTTCTCAGTGGCTGACTCACCTCCTTTCACTCTTGATTGGCTCCAATCAGCAGGAAAGGATGAGGAAGCACATTAGAAGACTCTTCTCACAGACTAACACACTCCCCTTCAGTACTGATTGGCTCGAGGGATGCTGGAGACATAGGGACCCTTCTCCCCAAAAAGTAAGGAGTCTAAAACCCCCGAGACCACTGATGATTACACCCCTGGTAAAGACCGCTGTACCACAATAATATGTCATTTAACTGACTTTGTGTTCTGAAGTCATTACTGTGAGCCTTTGACTGCCCTAACCGTACACCATCAGCTGCTGGTGGTAGGGGCAGGGGAATGCTCAGTCAGGGCTGGCACCAGGTCGGGCCCTTAGGGTGGGGGTGTAGGGTTAGGACTCCTGACCCTGCCGCAGGTTGCAGAGACGGAATTCCCAGCCCTGCCCCCCCAGACTGTGCGGGCCCGCGGCACCTGCCCATTCCACCTAACTCTCCTTCCTTTCTATGAATCCCCTGCACACGCAGCTGCCATCAACCAAGATGGCAGCAGAGGCTTCTATAAGGGGCTGATGCCCCTACCACGATCTTGATTGATGGCAGGCAGGTGAGAGCACGCAGCATAGCGTGCATGCATGCCATCAGCGAAGATGGTGGTGGGAGTATCAGCCCCTTAGAGAAGCCTCCGCCATCATCTTGGTGGATGACAGCGACCCGCACACAGGACATTCACAGAAAGAGAGAAGAAGTAAGTGGAGTGCTCCTGCACGGTCTGTAGGGGGGCTGGGAGCAGGGGGGCCAGGGCAGGCTGGTGCCAGCCCTGTGCTCAGTATAATGCTGTCAGTATACTAGGTAAGTTAAATTACATTGTTACTGCAGGGGTAGCTAATGTGGTGCCCTCCAGAAGTTGTTGGACTTCACCTCCCATTATCCCTGGCTATTGCACCATGCTGGCTCAGCCTGATGGAAATTGGTGTCCGGCAACATCTTGAGGGAATTTGGCATGCGGCATGCAGCTGTCATTTTCAAGAGCAGCCCGATGTCTGTGATAACATGTAGTTTTACCTTGCATAAAGCTACATAAATGTCTCTTCATTATTTCACTGTGATGGGTCCAAGATAAATTAAGTCAGGTTGACATGTTCTTATAGAGAGCCAGGATGGTGTCACAGAGTGTTGAACTAAGACTGGGAAGGCCCAGGATCAAATATTCATTCAGCCATGAAGCTCACTAGGTGACCTTTGGCCAGCCACATTTTCTCAGCCTAATCTACCTCACAGGAATGTTGTGTGGATAGAATGGTAGATGAAAACTATGTACTCCATCTTGAGCTTTTCAGGAAAGGTGAAATATAAATCCAATAATTGAATAGCATGCACATCTGCAAAGGGTCTCCAGTGTCAAAACGTTCTTACATCTTTGCAACATGCAGCCTGATCGTGTGCATGTTTACTCAGAAGTAAGTCCTACTGAATTCAGTGAGGTTTACGCATAGGCAATATACATATGATTGTAGGATTATTACTGTTCATTGTTTACTTGGTTACAGCTCTACATTTATTTCTCAAACTATGTTGTTTAATTTTTTTCCTGTGATTGTTGCTTCCCAGTATGTCTTCTTTGCAGTAGGAAGAAAATATATTTAAAAAGACTGTAAATCTCTCAGGGGTTGTACAGCATTCATGAATCACTGCTAGCCATGATTCACCAAAAATAATGAATCATTAGCGGGATTATTGCATTGGTCATAGAGAAAGACAGGATCTGTTGACACCTTTTCTTTGATGAATTGTGTTGGCATGGTAGCAAGCTTTGGTGTTGCATTGAAGATGCCTTTGCTTAGTGGTAGAGCACATGTTTTGCATACAAAAGGCCCCAGATTCAAATTGTTGTGTTTCTCAAGTGCCAGGATGCGGAAAAACTCCTGCCTGAAATTTTGCAGAGCAGGTGCCAATAAGGGTCAATGGAAGTAGGCAGGATTGGGGCCTTTTATGTATGCATCAATTTTGGCCCAGTGTGGTTCCAGGCTCTCTTTCAGATTCTCATCACAATCTTTAAAGCTTACATCCATATAAATTAGTAAAATCAATTCAGGAGGACCTGCAAGTGGTTCTGCACAAACAGGGCCTTCTCCGTTGGGGCATGCACAGTGATCAGAACATTGTTTAATCAGTAACAGGAATCTGGCAGCGCCTGGCCAGACCCCTCCCAACCACTGCTTGCCCTGCACACAGAATGGAGGATTGGGACCAGACTTCCTGGGTCGTTAAAAACAATAAAAGATCAAAGCACAATCAGTATACATTTGGGGTTTGTAAAACATTCCTAAAATATTCCATTGTGTCTGAATTAGTAATGCAATGACTGGCAAAAACCATTAATTTGTTTTCTCTAGAGATCTTTTTTGTCTTCCAGGTTACTACGATGCAACCCTAGAAATGGTTGCACCTCATCTGTATCAGAGTCAGACTGTCCTTTGGGGTGAGGTAGTAGGTTGTATAGTTTTAGGGTGATACCCTGCCTGTCAGATAACTATACAATCTACTGTCTTTCCTGAAGTGGCTGTGATAGCGGCGCAGGACATATCTCCCATCACCATATCCAGAAACAATACGTCTTATTGATGTGCACTGAATATGTATAAAGACAGAAGAGCAAGCTACTGCTATTTGATAAATTATTAGAACATTAAATTATTTGAAGCACTCAGTTGACATCTTCGAGCCAGGGATATGATTCAAGGGCCTAACATACCAACCAAGTAATGTCCTCTTATTGAGTTGTACATGATAAGGATGTTTTGCCAACTGCAACTGAATAGACTTTTAAAAAATATTTTACAAAAGGTAACTCCTGCACAAAAGATTTAGAAGGAAAAAATAACAGCTTTCTTTTGTATAGTAATATTCACAGGAAAGATCACAAGATACTGCAAATATAAATCACAGAAGAACTGCTTGGACCCCAACGGTCCCCACTGGGAGCAAGAACAGACCGACTTGGCAGCTGCCACTGGTGAAGGGGAGAGGGTCCATTTGAATATTAGCAGAGAATGCCAAAGTGTGGCAGCAGAGCCAAGATACGAGACCACATGGTGGGAAAATCCCACACAATAGACTTGCAGTAGTGGCTCATGAGTAGAACCAGAATTGCATTGCAAGGCTGCTGCTGCTGCTGCCATTTAAGGAGTGACCCAGAGTGGGGTTGGATGAGGCCCATGTGGTTGCTGAATAATGTCACTGGACAGAGATGGAGGGAGGAAGGAGACCATGGTGTCCATGCCACAATGTAGCACCTGGAGAATGGCCAGCAGCATCAATCCTTGTTTGGCACTGTTGGGCACTCCTTATACAGTAATTCTGTTATTCAGTGGAGGTGGCAGCCTTGCGTTTCACTTCAGATACTCTCATGCATCGCTACATGGAAGGCAGTCCCTCTTAATTTTGGAACCAAAGCCAACGATAGCCATGTTTTCTGTCAGCACCATCTAATGCTCTGGCAGAGTGAGGTAGTAGGTTGTGTGGTTTCAGGGTAGTGATTTTACCCCAATCAGGAGATAACTATACAACCTACTGCCTTCCCTGAGGAGCAGCTTTGCAGCATGCCCAGAAAACCAATTTCCCTCTGAAATAGACAATTTATCTAGACTGCAACCCTTCCAAAGTGTTCTGGGAACGATAGTTTCATGATTGTGCTGTGAATTTTGTGTTAGACAACCATTTCCCCCTCCTAGAAATGCAGTTCCCATGGATGGCATGACTTTTAAAACATTTTCAATCTTAGTAAAGTATATGTTGTTATTTTTGTTATCACCAGAGTAAACCCATATGTGAAAACAGTATGATTTAGGATTTTATAGAGAGAGCTTATATGATTTTATATTCCTAAATCATATTATGGCTGCCAACAAATGCATATTTTTGGAAAGGTCTTTTAAGATTGATTTATCTCAAAAATTCAATAAAATGTCTTGATTTTTGAAGCGTTTGCCTTATGTATCATTTGAGTAAAATTTTCGTGAACTGAAAATTAATACTCTGACCACATATATAACATTTTTACATGCCCACTGGGTTCAGTGGGACTTACTCTCAGGTAGGTGTGTGTTGGATCGCATACAGTCATGATGGTAAATAACAAGTATTAAGCATCAGAAGTTGTGAGTACCAAAGCTCCTTTTGATGCTGGTTGAGAATGTTTCCTCCCTTTACCCAGATAGATAAAGCAGTTGATAGCAAATACATCCCTTTACAAAATCATAGAGGGCATGTTTTCACTGGAAAGTTGAACTGTTTTTTATCAGTTTGACTATAATGGCTACAATCTCCAAAGAGTCCTGGGAATTGTAGTTCAGTGAGGCTGCTGAGGACTATCTATTAGAGACTCCTTCTCCCTAAACTCTGGGAAGTAGGAATGATTGTTAAATTAGTTTAGCATTACTTCCAGACTTCTGGAAAGGTGAAAAGGAAATATATATATGTGCAGCAGCAGGCAAGACCTGGGGGGCGGGCAGGTGGAGTTGCAGTGGTCTATCGGGATACTATCTCCCTGACCAGATGCCCTACCCCACAGTGTCCAGGGTGTGAGTGTGTGTATTTGAAGTTGGGTGGTCGGGACAGATTAGGGATTCTGTTGGTGTACAGCCCACCCCGCTGCTCAACAGTCTCCCTTCCTGAGCTAGCCGGGGTGGTCTTGGGGCTGATGTTGGAGTCCCCTCGGCTTGTGGTGCTGGGGGACTTCAACATCCATGCCGAGGCCGCCCTGTCGGGAGTGGCTCAGGGCTTCATGGCCTCCATGACAACCATGGGTCTGTCCCAAGTAGTATCTGGCCCCACTCATGTTGCTGGCCACAAGGTTGCTGGACCTTGTTTTCTGTGTGGAGGGGGATGATGGTGATCTTGGTGTGGAGGAACTTTCTGTAGTTCCTTTGTCATGGACAGATCACTACCTGGTGGGGTTTAGACTCACTGGGACTCGGAACCTCTGCAGGGGTGGGGGACCAATTAGGATGGTCCGCCCCAGGAGGCTGATGGATCTGGATGGTTTCCTGATGGCTCTTGGGGATTTTCCTGCCACCTCGGCAGGCGATTCTGTCGAAGCTCTGGTTGACCTCTGGAATGGGGAAATGGCCAGGGCGGTGGACATGATCGCTCCTGAGCGTCCCCTCTCACGAAGTGGAGCCAAACCAGCCCCTTGGTTTACCAAGGAGCTGGCGGTGATGAAACGAATGAGACGGAGACTAGAGCGACGTTGGCGGAAGACTCGGAGCGAGTCTGACTGAACACGGGCTAGAGCCTCCTTGAAGGCCTACTCCATGGCAGTGCGGGCAGCAAAGAAATCATCCTTTTCTGCCACCATTGCATCTGCAGGGAACCGTCCAGTGGAGCTGTTTCGAGTGGTCAGGGGTCTTTTACATTCTGGCCCCCGAGAGGGTAATATAGATCACTCAACAGCCCGCTGTCAAGAGTTTGCACAGCACTTTGCAGATAAAGTGGATTCTTTTCAATATGTACAGCCCGAGGATGTGGACAAGATCCTTGGAGAGGTGAGAGCCACCACACGTCTGCTAGACCTTCCTGGCTTATAAAAAGTGCCAGAGAGGGACTGGCTGAGTGGGTGAGGGGAGTGGTTAATGCCTCCTTACACCAAGGCAGAGTTCCAGGTTGCCTAAAGGAGGCAGTTGTAAGGCCTTTGTTAAAAAAGCCCTCCCTGGACCCCTCCATAATGGATAATTACCGGCCAGTGTCCAATATTCCATTTTTGGGTAAGGTAATAGAGTGTGTGGTGGCCTCCCAGCTCCAGGGATTCTTGGATGAAACAGATTATCTGGATCCATTTCAATCTAGTTTCAGGCCTGGTTATGGGACGGAGCCGGCTTTGGTCGCCTTGGTGGACGACCTACGCAGAGAACTGGACAGGGGGAGTGTATCCCTGTTGGTTCTGCTGGACCTCTCAGCGGCTTTTGATACCATCGACCATGGTATTCTTCTGGGCCGCCTTGCTGGGATGGGACTCGGGCACTGTTTCGCAGTGGCTCCATTCCTTCCTGGAGGGACGAACCCAGAAAGTGGTGCTGGGGGATTCCTGTTCGACCCCTTGGCCATTGACCTGTGCGGTCCCTCAGGGCTCAGTTTTATCCCCTATGCTATTTAACATCTACATGAAACCGCTGGGAGAGGTTGTCCGGGGGTTTGGGGTTTGGTGCCATCAGTATGCTGATGACACCCAACTCTATGTCTCCTTTCCACCTAATTCCAAGGAAGCTGTCTCGGTTTTAAACCAGTGTCTGGCGTCAGTGGTGGACTGGATGAAGGTGAACAAATTGAAGCTTAATCCAGACAAGACAGAGGTGCTCCTGGTCAGTCGTAAGGCGAATCAGGGAATAGGGATACAGCCTGTGCTGGATGGGGTTACACTCCCCCTGAAGACACAGGTTCGCAGTTTGGGTGTGCTCCTGGACTCAGCGTTGAATTTGGAGTCCCAGGTTTCTGCAGTGGCCAGGAGTGCTTTTGCACAATTAAGATTAGTCTGCCAACTGCGCCCGTTCCTTGAGCTGTCTGATCTGGCCACGGTGACACATGCCTTAGTTACATCCTGTTTAGATTACTGTAACACGCTCTACGTGGGGCTGCCTCTGAAGACTGTTTGGAAACTTCAGTTAGTACAACGTGCTGCAGCCAGAATGCTAACTGGGGCTGGTTACAGGGACCGTACTACCCCCCTGTTAAAAAAGCTCCACTGGTTGCCAGTCTGTTTCCGGACACAATTCAAAGTGCTGGTGTTGACCTATAAAGCCCTATAAGGCTTAGGTCCAGGCTATTTCAGACCGTATCTCCCTGTATGAGCCTGCCCGGGCCCTGAGATCCTCAGGAGAGGCCCTTCTCTCAATACCCACATCTTCTCAAGTACGACTAGTGGGGACGCGTGAGAGGGCCTTCTCGGTGGCTGCCCCTAGGCTTTGGAATTCCCTTCCTAGGGAGATAAGAATGACCCCCTCTTTGCAGTCCTTCCGCCGACAAGCAAAGACCTTCCTATTCCAACAAGCCTTTGGAATTGAAGGCTGTTAAGGATAGGGCGTGAAAGGTGCTGCATTGCTAATGTCTATTATATTATTTTAAACTAGTTTGAACTCTTTTAGCTATATGTGTGTATGGTTTTAATATTGGAAATAGTTTAATCTTATTTTAATGTAGACTTTGTATGTTTTTAATTATTTGTATTTTTTATCTGGAAGCCGCCATGAGTTCCAGTTTTGGAAAAATGGCGGGGTATAAATAATAATAATAATAATAATAATAATAATAATAATAATAATAATAATAATAATAATAAAATGGTAGACAGAAGAATAGGGAAGATGTGCCAAAGTAGATTCATGGTGATAGGCTCACCGCCCATTACATCACTGCACACATTAAAGCCATGCCAAAGATGGCAGGGTAGCATTAAGACAATCAGCACTTGTGGAGATGGTGCTGCTGGTCAATTCCCACATTTACACACAGAAGTCTGGGTGTTGTTTTTCAGCAACCTGAAGTGACACAGAAGAACCATGGGGAAAACAAGAGAAAAATAATGTGATTATGATATGTAGAGGTCTCATAAAAATTGAGTGAACCAAATGTGGCTATTCCAGAAGCAATCTGTTTGTTACATAAATTCACCTACAAAATATAAGGGATGCCAGCTCCTTTTTAGGGAGTCTGGAAAAAGAAGAGCCCTGTCCTAAAACCCATGTGAAACAGCCTATGACTCCACCTCTTACTAGACAAATGAGACAAGTATTTGCAAGAGGATTAAGGTCTACTCTGTGCAAGCAGCCACATCTAAGCATGAGTGATTTAGGTCCTACCAAACCCCTGTATCTTTGTAAATGAGGGTGAGGCAAAAGGGGTCTTCATTTTCTACTTTTTCAAAGGTAATTTAAATGAATCAATGTCTTCCAAGTACATATGCCTATAAGCCCATTTTACAAAACTGGAATAGCTACTTGCATTATCAGTTTCACATGTGTGTAAGCCTACATGTGTAAATACTATTCACTGAGCTTGCCAAACTGTGGTTGTGGGAGGGAATGTCACAGGTTTGTAAGCAGCACTCAAGTTCATTGCTAATAGTAGTCTGAGGGAAAATGTACTTGCCTCACAGTCCTCTTGGAGGCTTGTCAATTTACCAGGTGTGAAATCTGGATTGATTCCTGGAAATCTTACCTGTCTCTAATGGAAAGCTTGGGAAGAGCTTAAGTAACTTTTTAGCAAGTTATTTAACTGGTTAGGAGGTAGAAGATAGAAGAATGGCCCTTTTTCCACCTTCAAATCTGGCATCTATAATTGCTGTTCGTTAAGGATGCAAGATTTTATCCAGATCCTCCCAACTTGAAACCCACCACGTTGAATACAGCTCACACGCTAGGTACTGCAACTGAACTTCTGCTGTCCGCATGAAATGTAAAACAAACAAACAAAACAGGAGGGTTATTAATAGGGATGTGCACTGTATACAAATCACAAATCACAAACCAAATAGGGCTGATGCAGGCCTATTTGTATCCTATCCAAATCAGGTTGAAGTAGCGACAAATCTCTACAGAGCAGAACAGCTAGTCCCAACTCAATTTGTAGAGATTTATACAGATCTGTAGCTCAAAACAGTCTCTGATGAACCCAGACAGGGTGTCTCTCAAATGGAGCAGTTACAACACCATAAAGGAGAACACCAGGGTGACTGGGGAGAGAGGGAGGAAGGCTAGAATGTCATCAGCCCACCCAACACACTCTAATGACAGTGCTTGAAAGGGGTGAAGTTTAAAATGCAGAAATGTTTTGTAAATTCAGTCTCAGAAATGTTAGGTGGCATATGTTCAGCGAGTGTATGTTTTCTGTTCTCTCCAAATCAATCCCATTCTTATTCACATATTTTTGAAAAACATTTTTGTTTTTGTTTTCATTTTGATTCTGATTGCTAAGAATTATTATTAACCTTGTGGGCATATTTAGCCACAGCTTTCTGAATTCAGTATTATTATTTATTATTATTTTCCAGTTGCTACCCAGAAACAATAAGAAACAGCCAGCTTGTCTGGTTACATATTATTATTATTAATTATTATTATTAATCAGCCAGCCAGCCAAACCTTGTGGGGATGTTTCCAGCATTCCGAGTTAAGACATTATTGTTTTTATTATTATTATTATTATTATTATTATTATTATTAACCACAGTGAATATTATTAATATTAAATAGTATTTTTATTTTTCCCTCACACCACTGCTGTTGGCAATGTGCTTCCTATTGACGAAATCTTTTTTTTTAAAGTTTCTTGGGAAAAAATCAAATTTTAACGGTAGCTAGTATGAAAAACCCCTGGTGCTACCCACCTGAAATTTGGTAGAATTAGTCTCCTCTACTACTATGTACTACTACATAGCTATTATGACCCCAAAATTCATGCCCGTATGTGCATATTACCTCCATGGTGCTGCCAGCCTGTGCCTGCCTAATGCTACCCACTTGTGTCTAGTATCGCAAACCTAATTTTAAAACCCTCTTTTAATCAAAATTTTGAAGAAATGAACAAGGGAAACAGGAGCATGAGAATTGGCATGACTGAGCACTCAGTCTTTTTTTAAAAAATGGAAAAAGCAAAATTTCAAGGTGGCTAGCATGAAAATCCTTGGAGTTATCCATCTGCAGCTTGGCTGGTTTAATCCCCTAAATAGCAGCTACTCTGTCTTCAAATTTCATGTCTGCAAGTCAAAAAATAAGAAAGTTATAGACATTTTGGTTTTGTAATGTAAGTCAATGGGATTTCTGGAGATGTGTAGTATCTGGATTGTGGTCCGTTTTCAGATCCAAATCAGGTCAGATCAGGTCCTAATCTGTCCAGATTGGATTGGGTCTAATCTGTATTTACAAATCAAAACCACAAATCAGATCAGGGGTTCATGCACAGCCCTAGTCATTAAGTGTCTATCAGGCCACAATACAGTAGGGCCCCGCTTTGCAGCGCTCCACTTTGCAGCGTTCCACCGATACAGCAGTTGTCAATTGCAGAAAGGCCCCGCTCCTACACACTTGTTCCACTTTTATGGTGTTTTTTGGGCGCCATTTTAGACAATAGTCAATCGGTGGATTTCGCTTTACTGCGGTGGTCCAGAAAGGAACCTGCCGTATGAGTGGGGCCCTACTGTACATGGTTGTGGGGCTGTCATTGTTTTGGTGGGTCACGCAAGTTGATAAAGCCTGCTAATGTTAATGCCTCCCAACCAGCCAGTGGAACTACCAGGGCACAATAGCTAAAGCAGGCCACCCCAACCTGTGACCTATCAAGGCAATCCACCACCTTTGTTTGTTGGACCAGCAGGGTCTTGACAAACCTTGTTTTTGGTGTCTGCCAGAGACTACAAAAATAGGGGAGTCGCAAAGCATTTGGCAGGCCAGAATATATGACTGGTGTTCAGTATGATGTGTTTCAACCTGTGCAGAGCCTGGGATTGAAGAAGAAAAGATCTGCCTGGGTCTGCCCATCTGCCAACCACTACCCTACCTGCCTTGCTAGGAGAACTCCCTTTTTAAGCCACAATTGCCCTGTAAGCCGCTCCCTTCAGTCTTTGCCTAGGGTGAGACAAAAAGCAAGATGTATTTTGTTCCTGTTATCCTGGAGCATTTAGTAACAGCAATTAAGTTTCTCTCAGTATTTCTGATTCTCAATCATCTACACAGTATTCAGATAAAATTGTCAAGGCTGGAATCTGGATTCCCTGGAGGCATTCAAATAGCAAATGAAACCAGCAGCAGAGTCGCTGAAAGAAGAAATGCATTAAGAAGAGACATTGAACATCAGGAGAATATGTGGAATTTCAAAGTATTCATTTACAGCAGAAATCTCTTATTTGCATTATGATCCATTATTTATTGAAAGGCACTTTGAGTCTCTGAGAAAAAAGTGGGTGTAAAAGCTTTCTCAATAAACACAAATAAATAAACATTTTTCCATCCCAGTCTGCATTGGAGAATAATGCAAACAGGTGATATCCATGCAGAACCAAAGCAATGGCAGCATATTTTGATCCAGATCGTGTAATTTTTAAATGTCCCTAAATTTTAACTGTCAAAAATGTGGCATCAGTTCTGAATGCAGTCTCACTGACCCATTGTTCTCAACAGCTCACTTTTGAAAAACGGGTTACCCCATTTGCCCTAATAGATGTCACTTGTACCTAGGCAGGGGAGATTTGCTGCTAATTAGGCTAAAATCCTAAAACCGCTTCCCTGGAGGTAAGACCCATTGAGCTCAATTGGGCTTGCTTCTGAGCAGAGGTGGTTAGGATTACACTGTAAGTTAAATGTATTGCCTTCAAGTCGATTCCGACTTATGGCGACCCTATGAATAGGGTTTTCATGGTAAGAGTATCCAGAGGTGGTTTACCATTGCCTTCCTCTGAGGCTGAGAGGCAGTGACTGGCCCAAGGTCACTCAGTGCGCTTCATGGCTACATGGGGATTTGAACCCTGGTCTCCCAGTTACTGAGACATATATTCCCTAATGAAAAGGGTGATGGGGGTTCCTATAATTTCTTTGAGGAAACAGAACAAGCCAGTCCATCAAGTCCTCTCTTGCACCAGCTGACTATTCTGAAGACCCCTCAAAATTTCTCATGAGCAGGGACAGATTCTAATCAAACATTAGAAATTGCACAAAATGAGGTGATAGACCATGATGGTAGAATTTTGGAATGTACTACTTCAAACTGCAGGGGAGGGACACATTTCTGAATGCACAATGCATACACAAACTCCCTACAAGTAGAAAATTTAGCAGAGAGGGATGTTAAATATTTCTCCCCCAATACATTAGATTGCTACATGGAGGGACTGTTTTTTTATGTGAGGCAGCATTTAAAAAGAAGCGAACCATCTATGTGCAGTTTGAAGTGGTAGCCTCCAGAATTTTACTCCATTCTGCATAATGTGTAGAACAGCTGAAAGCCTGTATCCTTAATGAGCTCAAGCGAGAAAGAAGTTGGATGCAAAAATACACTCCTTGTTTCTGAATCAGCGGAAAGTGAACAACAGCTTATCTGTTAGTACTCATCTGTAATGAACTCTTGGAAAAGTAAGTGAATAACACTCACTGTATTTAAAATCAACACCTTGAAACAACATTACCTTACTTTTGTTTTCCTCAGTGTAAACATCCCTTAGCTAGAACAATTCTCACGCAAGGTAATTGTCATCGCATCTAAGCTCCTGTTGAAAAGGTTTGCTTGGTTTTGTTAATAAAGCACATGCAGGTGCATATTTATTTGAGTGCCTCTGGTTCCATCCCACACTTTCAATATTGTCACACTCTAGCACAGAGATAAGGAACTGCCAGCCTGCAGACCAAATGCAACATGCCAAGCCCCGCAATATGGGCGGTTGGACTCTTCGTTGACCATGGGCCCTAACCGGCCCCGCTCCATGCCTTTCTTAGTGCCCTGTGATTGGGCTGGCACCTTCATTGTATATATCATAGAATCACAAAATAGTCGAGTTGGAAAGGGCCCATAAGGACATTGAGTCCAACCACCTGCAGGAATCGAACTTAAAGCATATTCAACAGTGGCTATCCAGATGCCTTTTGAATGTTTCCATTGTTGGAGAGCCTACCACCTCCCTAGGTAATTGGTTCCGCTCTTCCGTTAGGAAGTTTTCCCTGATGTTCAGTCAAAATCTGGCTTCCTGTAACCTGAGCCCATTCCATGTCCTGCACTCCGGGATGATCAAGAAGAGATCCCAGCACTTCTACGTGTGACAACCTTTCAAGTACAGAAGAGTGTGTTCATGTCTCCCCTAAGTCTTTTCAAGACTAAACATGCTCAGTTCTTTCAGTCTCTCATCATAGGACTTTATTTTCAGTCCCTTGATCATCCTTGTTGCCCTCCTCTGAAGCTGTTCCAGTTTGTCTACATCCTTCCTAAAGTGCAGTGACCACAACTAGACACAGTACTCAAGAGGCCAGTGCCAAATAGAGGGGAACTAGTATTTCAGAAACACCTGTTTACCCTGGCCTTTGATGCCTGTGGTATTTACGTTTAAGACCCACATTATTATTCTGATTGTAAATTGTTTTACTAATGATAATATTGTATTTTTATATTGTTATAATCTGCCTGGGAGCTTATGATGAAGGCTGGGGAAAGAAATCCAATTAACAACAACCCACCCACCAGGGCCGGCCCCAGGCATGCCGGGGCCCTTGGGTACCAGCCTGCCCTGGGCCCCTCCACTCCCCCTCCACGATCCACGGAACTTAAGCATCCGTGGACCACAAGACAGGAGTTAACAGAGATGGCGCCTGTCTAATATTTAAGAGGAGGGGATTTCAAAGGGTAGGTGCCACAGCACTAAAGGTCCACTTCCTGTGTTGGGCAGAATGGACCTCCTGATAAAATGATATCTGCAAGAGGCCCTCACCTGCAGAGTACAGCGCTCAACTGGGTATATAAGGAGTAAGTTGGTCTTTCAGGTATCCTGGTCCCAAGCTGTATATGGTTTTGTACACCAAAACCAGCACCTTGAACTTAACCTCACAGCTAATGGGCAGCCAGTGCAATTAATTCATCACTGGGGTACGTGGTTATATCCTGTCCCAGTGAGCAGTCACGCCAATGCAGCTTCCAGCAGAGCCAGTGTGATGTAGTGGTTAAGGTGTTGGAGTACGACCTGGGAGACCAGGGTTCGAATCCCCACATAGCCATGAAGTTCACTGGGTGACCTTGGGCCAGTCACTGCCTCTCAGCCTCATGAAAACCCTATTCATAGGGTCGCCATAAGTCGGAATCGACTTGAAGGCAGTACATTTACATTTTGCAGCTTCCAGGCCAAACTCAAGGGCAGCCCCACAGAGTGCATTACTGTAATCCAGCCTGGAGGTTACCAGTGCATGGACAGACTATTCTGGTCCAGAAACGGCCATAGCTGTCTTAGCAGCTGAAGCTGGTAAAAGGCACTCCTAGCCACGGAGGTCGCCTGGGCCTAACAACAAAGATTGATCCAGGAGCACCCCCAAATATGAACCTGCTCTTCCAGAGAGAGTACGACCCCATCAAAAGCAGGCAGCTGACCAATTATCTGGACTTGGGAACCACTTACCCACAGCACCTCTGTCTTGCTAGGATTCAGACTCAGTTTATTGGCCCTCATCCAGCCCTCCACCGAGTCCAGGCATTGGTCCAGGGCTTGCATGGCCTTTCTGATTCAGATGTTACAGAAAAATAGAGCTGGGTGTCGTCAGCATATTGCTGACACTTCACACCAGATCTCCTGATGACTGCTCCCAACAGCTTCATATAGATGTTAAATAGCATTGGGAGCAAGATAATACCCTACGGCACCCAAGAGCACATACTAAGGGGCTGAAAGATAATCACCCAATACTATTCTCTGAAACCAACCCTAGAGATGGATCAGACCCACTGTAAAACAGTGCCTCCGATATTCATCTCACTAAGTCGGCTCAGAAGGAAACCATGGTCAATAGTATCAAAAGCTGCTGAGAGATCAGAATAACAGGGTTGCATTCCCCTGTCCTTCTTCCAAAAGAGGTTATCCATCAGGGTGACCAAGGCCAATTCAGTCCCATAACCAGGCCTGAACCCAGACTGGGTCAAGATAATCTGTTTCATCCAAGAGTACTTGCAATTGCTGCTCCACAACCCTCCTTATCACCTTCCCTAAAAAGGGGGATAATTGCAACCTGATGGGAGTTGTCACAAACCAGTTGGCCCAATGTGGGCATTTTCAGGAGCGGTCAGATCACCGCTTCTTTCAGGGTGGCTGGCACTACTTTTGTCATGCACAGACGTGTTAACCCTGGATCCACTTGGTCATGCCCCCTTAGTAAGCTTTAATAAGCCAAGAAGGGCAAGGGTCAAGAGGACAAGTTGCTGGCTACATTGTTGCAAGCACCTCCCCCTTGTCATCAGGCCGCATCGACTGAAACTGATCCTCAAATGTTGCAGCAGATGTTCCACTGGACACCTCACTGGGGACTACAATAGATGTCGATAGGGCATCAAGATTGCTATGTAGGGGAACAAACTTTCCCTCGGAGTGTATTGCAAACAATTAACAGTGGGCTTCTGAAGGAATATGGGGTGAAAGGTAATTGTGTTGGCCCATAAGAAAGTCCAAATTAGGGCAACACCTTTATTAGGCCAATCAAAATATCATAAAATAGTGTGCAAGCTTTCAAGTTCTCAGAACTGTTCTTCAGGGTAGATGTTAAGTATGGTACCCTAGAGGAGACTGATAAATCTCCCGTGTTCTCCGCCTGCCTAGGACAGCAAGAGACTGGCTAGGCATATGATAGACTGCAGTACATGACTCGTAGACTGCCAACTGTAGAAGCCTAATCTTCCTCCATCCCCCAAGTCATTCCCCCTTCTATAAGCTATGGATGCCCCATTTTCAGCAGTTGTGTCTTGTGCGTTTAGCAGCAGCTTGTCACACAGAAATGATATGGATAAAGTTTTTCCCGTCACTTTATCCTAGGAATGGGGGAGAAATTTTATTCAGTTTGCATTTGAAGCCAAATCTATCAAATTTGCACTTTCCAAATGATATAAGAACCGAAACACAGTCATCTTTCCAAATTCACACTTATCTGAATTTTGCTATACTGTTCTGCAACCAAACAATATTTACAAAAATGTATATATTAGGGGAACGTGTGTATAAAAATGAATATTGGTGAAAATAACATACACAAATGCATTATTATTGTTGTTGTTATCTCACCTTTCCTCCAAGCAGTGCAAGGTGGTGTACCTCTGGTTCTCCTCCCTCTCCATTTTGTCCTCACAACAACCCTGTGAGGACAAACTGGTTAGTAATGTGTACATTAGTCAAAATTGCATAGAAATACATGTTTGTTAGGAGAAATTCACACTAAAATGCTGAAGAGTTTTCATGAGGATTTTTTTTTTAAAAAAAACTCACATTGCTGCAGAAATGTGGACAACTAAATTTAAGACTGGAAAAATGAGAAAGTGAGAGAACATAATTAAAGGGTCCTTCTAGTCCTACTTTGTCCCCATGCCAGGAAAACCTTCACCTATTAAGTGTCTCAAGGCGAACAGCAAGATGAACAGATTCATTCCTGCCGCAGAAGCACATTTATTGCACAACGAGAGCAGTCAGAAAACCATCCACTTGATATGCATGCAGAGACACCTACTGGCTGATTCAGAGGAGCTTTTTCAATATCCTTACAAGAATATAGGAACATATTTTAAAGTCTGTTTTTAAGATGTTTTAGAGTGTTTTTCGTGTTTTTGTTTCCCTACTGGGAGGAAGCGTGGGATAGAAATCTGATAAATACATAAAATAAAATAAGAGTCCCGCTGGATCAGGCCAAAGGCCAATCTAGTCTCCAGTAGCGGAGGTAGAACCAGAAGAACTATGGAGTGAAGTCAGAGACGTTATTAGGGAAGAATGCAAAAAGACAATACCTCTAGTTAAAAAGAGAGAAAGACCCCAATGGATGACTGAAGAAACCCTTAAAATGGTTAAAGACAGAAGGAAAGCAAAAGCAAAAGGAAAGAGAAACACAGTCAGAGCCCTAAATGCAACTATACAACAACTAGTACGTAAGGACAAAGAAAACGATTACAATAGTTATTGTATAGAAATAGAAGAGGACAACAAAAAGGGTAGAACAAGAGCCCTATTCCAAAAGATTAGAGAAATGAAAGGGAAATTCAGACCATGAGTAGGGATGCTGAATAATCAGCAGGGGAACACACTGACTGACCGAGATGAAATAAAAGGAAGATGGAAGCAATACACTGAAGAACTCTATAAAAGAGATGCCAGGATGACAGATTCATTCACGGAGGAACCATATGATGAAGAACCAGAAATTTTAGAACGTGAGGTGAAAGCTGCTCTTAAAATACTTGGAAGAAACAAATCACCAGGAACAGATGGCATGCCAACAGAGTTGTTACAAACTATTGAGACAGAATCTGTTCAAATTTTGACAAAATATTGTCAAGAAATATGGGAAACTAAACCACGGCCCACATACTGGAAGCGTTCCATATACATCCCAATTCCAAAGAAAGAGGATCCCAGGGAATGCAGTAATTATCGAACTATTGCCTTAATATCCCATGCAAGTAAAGTAATGCTCAAGATTCTACATCAACGGCTCTTACCATATATGGAGCAAAAAATGCCAGTGTCCAACTTGGATTTAGAAAAGGAAGAGGCACCAGAGATCATATCGCAAACATACATTGGATAATAGAACAGACCAAGGAATTTCAGAGGAAAATCACTCTGTGTTTTATAGATTACAGCAAAGCCTTTGACTGTGTAGATCATGAAAAACTATGGAATGCTTTAAAAGCAATGGGGGTGCCACAGCATCTGATTGTTCTGATGCGCAACTTATACTCTGGACAAGAGGCTACTGTAAGGACAGAATATGGAGAAACCTATTGGTTCCCAATTGGAAAGGGTGTGAGACAGGGGTGTATTTTATCACCCTATTTATTTAATCCCCCTCTAGGATTCACACCTTAACGTGGTGAGGTGGTTTGAGATTGCTGAAGAAGCTAAGAGCAATGCTGTCAGGAGTCTAGACCAAGAGGCTAGACTACTAGCAGGGGCACCCAAGGCGGAATGGTCAAAGCTGAAACACCAGACTAAGATGCATCCAAACTCAGAGGAAGGCCACCTCTGAATATCTCTTACCACGAAAACCCTATGAACAGAGTATCCAAAATGCAACACAAGATAGTGCTGGAAGATGAGACCCCCAGGTCAGAAGGCACTCACCGAGCTACTGGGGAAGAACAAAGGACAAGTACGTGTAGTGCTGTGAGTAATGATGCAGCTGGGTCAAAGCTGAAAGGAAGCCCAGAGGCTAATGTGCACAGATGCGAAAGGAGAGCCCGGAGTTGTACGACACACACAATAGGAACATGGAATGTGAGAAGCATGAACCAGGGAAAGTTAGAAATTGTCAAGCAAGAAATGGAATGCATCAACATTAAAATACTTTGTGTGAGCGAACTAAAATGGACAGGAATGGGACATTTTCAATCAGGCAACTACAAAATATTTTATTCAGGAAATGATAAATTAAGAAGAAATGGGGTTGTTTTAATAGTGAGAAGTGATGTAGGAAGAGCAATTAGGAGCTACAACACCAGGTCTGAGCGAGTTATATCAATAAGATTAAACGGGAAACCTATCAACATAACCATCATCCAAGTCTATGCTCCAACGGCAAACATAGAAGAGGAGGAATTGGAGAGATTTTACGCAGAAGTACAGGAAGAAATTGATCACACACCAAAACAAGATGTGCTGATAATCATGGGAGATTGGAATGCAAAAGTAGGGAACAGAGAAGAATTAGGAATTGTGGGGAAATGGGGCCTAGGAGACAGAAATGAAGCAGAAGACTTACTGAATTCTGTGAAGCCAGTAATTTGTTTCTTGCAGAGGCATTTTTTGAGCAACCGAAAAGACCACTGTACACATGGACATCACCAAATGGTCAAGATAAGAATCAAATTGATTATATAATTGGTAGCAGAAGATGGAGAAGTTCCATACTTTCTGCGAAAACAAGACCAGGAGCAAACTGCGGTACAGATCATGAACTGGTCGTATCGAAAATCACAGTAAAGCTAAAGAAGACCAACAAAGCAATCAAAATGCCAAAATACAATTTAAATAACATTCCAGAAGTATATAAAGATCAAATAAGGAACAGGTTTGAGGCTTTAAATTTAGTTGACAGAAACCAGAAGAACTATGGAATGAAGTCAGAGACGTTATCAGGGAAGAATGCAAAAAGACAGAGCTTGGAAAAGTTACTTTTTTGAACTACAACTCCCATCAGCCCCAGCCAGCATGGCCACTGGATTGGGCTGATGGGAGTTGTAGTTCAAAAAAGTAACTTTTCCAAGCTCTGCAAAAAGACAATACCTCTAGCTAAAAAGAGAGAAAGATTTCAATGGATGACTGAAGAAACTCTTAAAATGGTTAAAGAGAGAAGGAAAGCAAAAGCAAAAGGAGATAGAAACATGGTCAGAACCCTAAATGCAACAATACAGCGACTAGTATGTAGGGACAAAGAGAACTTATTACAATAGTTACTGTATAGAAATAGAAGAGGACAACAAAAAGGGTAGAACAAGAGCCCTATTCCAAAAGATTAGAGAAATGAAGGGAAATTTAAACCAAGAGTAGGGATGTTGAATAATCAACGGGGAACACACTGACTGACCAAGATGAAATAAAAGGAAGATGGAAGCAATACACTGAAGAACTCTATAAAAGAATCGACTTGAAGGCAGTACATTTACATTTTATGATTTGGTAGTTCCCAAATCCAGGAATTAGGAGAATGGCCATGATAGGGTTGTGCTCCCCTTGAGGAACAGACTGAATTCCTGAATTCCACCTTGTCATTAGAGGCACAGATATTTCCACTAATGTGGAGTGCCTTTTTTCAGCTCCAGCTGGTTTGCCACCTATAGCAGTCAGGGACAGCCTGGCCCTAGTAATCCATGCTGTTTGGAACATTGTAATGTACTCTACACAGGGCAGCATTGGAGGAAGATCCAGAAACTGCACCTAGTGCAAAGTGTGATGGCTCAACATCTGAGTGGAGTTATCACTCAGACTGATATTACCCTTCTTCTTGAAGAGCTGCACTGGGTGCCAAAATGTTTCCTTACTCAAAGTTTTACAGATGTATACAACCCTGGGACTTGATATAAGCACTATATAAATGATAATAAAATAAAGCCATAATCTGTAAGGGGTCAGCTGGATACCTTTTTATTTATAACGTTTATTTATTATTTTTAAAGATGAGAATAATGGATACAGGAGAGCCCCGCTAATATGGCAGGTTAGGGACCAGGCCCCCGCCGTAAAGCGGGCCCCCATAGATTATAATGGGCTGCGTCGTGCAAAATGATGTGAAAACGTTGCAAAACATCGCAAAACGGCAAAATCGGCTTTAAAACGGGGAATTTCCCAATTGAAAGCCGCTGCATCAGCGGAATGCCATAAAGCGGAACGCCGTAAAGCGGGGCCCTCCTGTATTCTAAAATAAAGAATGCTTGCCAAAAGATAGGAACTGCAACAACACAACAAATTTTAAAAGTAAAATCTGTGATAGTTCTGCTGTGTTGCACAGTGCACTGCCACTGCTCAGAATGTGGCTTTTCGAGCTTTGGCTTGTGCACACTGTAGCATGATGGTTAAGAGATCACGGCTTTGAGCAATGTCCTTCTTGGTGGATAGGATAGCAAGAAATGTGAGCCTCTCACATGTCTAGGCTGCGATAGAGATAAGATTGGTCAAGCAGGCTTATGATTGGCCCAGGCCAAGTAGCCCAGGTTACAGAGTTTGTTCTAAGGAGAGTTTGTTCTAAGGGGGGATTTTGTGGCAGAGGAGGCAGCCTATTCTTGTCACAGAAAGAACTCGTGGGCCAGCATGGAAAGAGTTCATGGAGTGAGTGAGTGAACACCACCAAGGTTTTCTGGGCAAGGTGCCACTGGAGAGTAATTTTATGTGGCAGGTACCACAGGGAAAGGCACAGGAGTGATGTGAAGCCAGGGCTTCAGGGAGATATTCTTCCTGAGTGAGTATCGGAGAAGGCCGGCAGCAGGCCAGAACCAGAAGAGCTGGGAGACTGAGTCCCAGGAAGCAGGAAGAAGCTCTGCCAGGAAGGGGTTTGGAATTTGGAAGGGGAACAACCTGATCCCTATTCCCTTATCCCCGTGTAAGACAAAATGAAGCATAGCTATCATTCTCTCACATGTGGCCCCCAGCTCTGTACATACATGGATGGGTTCTTATAGGGGGCAGTAGCAGGGCCCCCAACATCACACCTGCATCAGGCCCCATAAACTCTCTAGGTGGCCCTGCAAAGCTGACCACTGGAGGGGCACGAAGGCACTCCTTGCCCAGGGCACTATTTATCCTAGGGCCAGATGTGCCCCCATCCCGTCTTTCTCTCAAATGGATTTTTTTCTCCTACATATTGCCCATGTTGTGCAAAAGGGAGATTTCCCCCCTGTATCTCACTCCCTACCCATTACCTCCTTTCTTTCATCTCCCTTTCTTCTGCTTCCTTCCCTCCTTTCTCCACTGCATGTGTCCATGCAGATAGAGCAAGCTTGGAAACAGCCTTACATCATAGGATAGCCTGTATTACATATAAAGAAATACGGGATCAGCACCCTTAATAATCCGCACCAACAATGGATTTTAATGGGCTTCTAATGAGGTTGTGGGGAGTACAGTGGCCGAGCGTCCTACTTCACAGAGGCAGCCCTCTATTTGAAGGTGTTCTCTATTTGAAGGGTTGTTCAGTCCAAGTCCTGTTTAGAGATAAAAAACCGTAAGAAGGGAGAGGAAGCAGCACCTGAACAACAGATGGAGCAGGGCCAGGCACACAGGTCACCTAGCTACAATCTTCCCCAACTTAGTGAGATGTACTTCAGCTCAAATTATAGCAATTATTTCTATCAATCAGCATATACAAATGTATGCTAATCAGTGTCTCTTTTGTTATTTTGGTAATGCATTAATGGCACCCTAGTTGGAGTCAGCAGTTTGCCTAATAAAAACTACACTAGACGGTGTTAGGAATCAACACAATCCAGGAGCAGGTGGCCCTACCATGAGATAAGATTGTTTAGCAGCCTCAGTGAGTGGATTTCGGGCACCAAAAGGGTGGCAGACTTGGACATAATCCCATGAGAAGCTGTCCTAGACAAGCGTCAATAAAAGAAGGGTAGCTGCAGCCCACAATGGTTCCCTTTGCCATTTTACATGTACACATACTGTACCACAAAAACGCAATGTATGTGAAGAGGCGCTAAAGGCAACCTTGGGAAATTACTTTTCAAGGTGACAGAAAGGGGAATAGCATTAAAATCATGCATCTCTCTCCCAAAGTAGTTGTCTGGTCTGGAAATATGTAGCTCAGCGCAAAAGGTCAATGAACAGCATTCCCCAACCTGAAAGTGTGGAAATTATTTCATCCTTGTAATGTGTATTAGCACATGTACATGTTAAATCCATAAACCTTTGCACATGGTAGGGCCACCTGCTCCTGGTTTGTGTTGACTCCTAACACCTTCTGGCATAGTTTTTATTAGGCAAACTGCTGACTCCAGCTAGGGTGCCATTTATACATTACCAAAAGAAGATGACAAAAGCAAAGAAATAAAATTAAAAGTTGGTTGCAAAACTCTGCTTGCCACCTAAAGATGCAGTTTGTTTGGATTTAATGTTGGACTCCAACCCCGCTCCACAGTTTTCAAATATGGTCAACTTTTCAAGCTGGTCTTGCCTAATGTGGGCTGACTTTGTGTCCCTGGTGCCAGACTCTTTTCCCTTCTGCTCATGGCATGAGCCATCTGTTCAAATTACTGTTGAAAAAGTACTGACCTGAAATTTTGCAGAGAGAATATTATGAACAGGAAGCTGGTTCCCAACAGAGGTAATCTATGCATTTTAAAACGGAAAGCTATATTATCCTTGCTATAACAGACATGTTACCTGTTAAGCTGAAACATATATTTTCTCCCTGCAGGGCAAACAACATCCAGGACAATTTCAATCAGGAAAATGGCATTGGGGGAACAAGGGTGTTTTAAAAAAAAATCTCCCACTTCTTCTGACATCCTCCTCCCCCTGCCAACATTTATTTTTGTTCTTACAAGTCAGGAAATGTTGATCGAAAGGCACTGAGTAGGGAGCCGTTCTTCAAATAAGTGACTGCTGCTGGCAATTACTGTATTAAGGGAAAGGTACTTTGCATATGCTCACAGTCACTTATTGCTACCTTGTTATCCTCTAGCGCTGAGACCTAGCAACAAGTCCTAGTACTGAAAGAGTTTCCAGAGCTTTTCAGCAAATGGAGAACCACGGCAGGGTCAATTTTTAAGGTACCGGTTGTGTTCAACTCAGGGCTTGTTTTTTTGCCTCCCTGCATTTGAGAGTCTTGTTTATTTAAAATATATTTATAGTAATTTATAGTAATTTATAGTAAGTAAGTAAGTAAAATTTAATTTTTGTGTCGCCTATCTGGCCGAAGCCACTCTAGGCGACGTACACATTAAAATTAATAAAATACAATATAAATACAGAATAAAATACAATGCAGTCAACCATAACAATTTTAAATAGCAGCAGTATAAACAATGTAGGGCAATCAATAAACAATTTAAAACAATCATAGAAAAATTAGCCCACCCCGGAGATCCCGAAGGCCTGTCCAAAGAGCCAAGTTTTTAAGGCTCGGCGAAATGTATCCATGGAAGGGGCATGGCGGAGATCGAACGGGAGGGAGTTCCAGAGAGTGGGGGCCGCCACTGAGAATGCCCTCTCTCTAGTCCCCACCAACCTAGCTGTTTTCGTTGGTGGGACTGAGAGAAGGCCCTGTGTGGCTGATCTAGTCGGGCGGCTTAATTGGTGGTACTGGAGGTGCTCCTTCAGGTAAACTGGGCCGAGACCGTATAGGGATTTAAAGGTTAACACCAACACCTTGAGTTGGGCCCGGAAAACAACTGGAAGCCAATGTAGATGAAATAACATTGGCGTGATATGATCACGGCGGCGGCTGTTTGTAAGCAAACGAGCCGCTGCATTCTGCACCACCTTTTCTCATATATTTGAAGGTGGATATACGTCTAGTGTGTGTTCATGTGCACATGTAGTTATAGGCACATATAGTGCGGGGATGGCCACTCTGGCCACCAGCGCTTCCCCTTCGAGGCGCTGAGCCAGGGATAGCAGCTCTGCAAGGAATGTCGGATTGCACACCCCACTGCACAATGTACTTACTGCAGGACTGAATTCCAGCAAGAGAGCAAAACTAACACAATACGCAAGAAGTGCGCTCAGAATGTGAAACTTTATGGAATGCCCAAACCCTGCCAGTATTGCAATATAATTGCTGCATTTATTGGTAACAAGTGCCAGCGATGTACAAACTCTGAGAAGAAATATGGGCTGCCACATTCCTGTGAACAGTGTAAGCAGCAGTGTGCCTTTGACAGGAAAGACGACAGGAAAAAAGTGGATGGGAAGCTACTCTGCTGGCTTTGCACGCTCTCCTATAGAAGAGTCTTACAAAAGACCAAAGAGCGACGTAAACACCTGAGCACCTCCTCCTGGACCAGCTGCCAGAAAAGGAACAGTATGGCCGACTCAGTATGGCCACTACAACTGCCAGAAAATACTATCTACATCTTCTGTTCAGAATGAAATCCCAAAGCAAAAGCCCAAGTTTGATTACATATCAGCCGATGGAGACAGTTTTTCTCCAGACCTTGCCTTAGACTCTCCTGGCACTGACCACTTTGTCATCATAGCCCAGCTGAAAGAGGAAGTGGCTACTCTAAAGAAAATGCTGCATCGGAAAGACCAGATGATCCTGGAGAAAGAGAAGAAGATAACAGGACTGAAGGCTGACCTGCAGTACCAGGAATCCCAGATGAGGGTGAAAATGAACCAAATGGAAAAGACTCACAAGGAAGTCAGAGAACAATTGCAGCCTGGCGTGGGGCCTCTTGCGTGGGGCCTCCCACTCAACAACAGCCGCCGCTGCATCCTTCTCCTCCTCCTGCTCCAGGCAAGGCCCAGGTCCCCGAGCCCAAGCTCCTGCAGCCGTCCCCTGACATAAACCATCACCACCTGGGGAGCAGCAGCTGAGCGAGCCCAAGGACATGAAGTGAAAGACAACATTGAAACAACAGCTTCGCTGTAACAAATGCCTGTCGCCCTCCTGCCTCTGGGGAGCTGCCACCCCCGCTAACACCACCTCCTCTTTCTTGGCGGTGCCGATAATGATAATGTTATTTGTTATTTAATTTCATTTTTGTAAATCGTATTGCTTTTATTGTATTTTTATACCTGTGTTTATTTTTCTTTGTAAGCTGCCTTGAAGGCCTTTGGCTGAAAGGCAGGTTATAAATAAAATTTAATAATAATGTTAATAATAATAATAACCCTAAAAGTGAATGGCCACTAAGTGAATTACATAACAAAATTTACTAACAATATTTTACTTTGCTTGATTCAAAAGTGTAAGCAGCTAACCGCAAAAAGCAATTAACCCTGTTAACATACAATACGATACAATATTTAAGTAAAAACCCAAAAAATCCTAGAAACCTACATGCATAAAGCCTCCCCATCTCAAATCAAGCACTTTCTACTAACTGTCTGCAGCGATGAGTGAAGGTATGTGTCAATAGGTGAAGGAAACAACAGAGCTGACCTGGTCTGAATTCCCCATCAACCTTGTTTTTTGTATTCATGAGATTCTGATATAGGTCTCTTTTCCAGATCTTCAAAGTCAGCGGGACTCACAAGGGGAGTTTCTGAGAAAAGCCATCAAATGAGAACTTTAATAATATTTCTTTTCTCTTCTTATAGAAAACAATGGTATCCATGTGACACAATAGCCATGTTCAGATGTGACACTAAACCTTGACTTACTTGTACATGAACAAGACTTAGGCTTGTGCGTTCCTCCCTTCCCTCTCCTCCTCTGCTTCCATTTTCAACTAACTGCCATTTGTCATGTAATCTGAACCAGGGCAAACTGTGATTAGCTTAAACTATGAGTTGTCTGAACAAGCCAAGATCAAACTATAGTTCTGATCCCTGGCTTGTTTAAATAAACCATAGTTAAAACTAACTTCAGTTCCAAGTTCAGACAAAGCAACACACTATTGTTAGTTAAAAATGGAAGCAGATGCTTCCAATCTCCTTGAAGCCACACTAGAGGAGGAGAGGAGGGACAGGAGAAGGCTCATGCATATAACACTTAACTGTGGGCTAGCATTACTTCTAAACTAGGTCAACAGAGCACTTCCATGAGAAGACAAATGTGGCAATGGTCCACAGAAGGAACTCAGCTTTTGGCAAATGGAGCCCCAAGATCATCACTGATGAAGAAAAATAATTCTCCAAATGACAGGAGCAATCTTGTGCAGTTACACGGATTAAGTCCCACTGAACTTAGTTGTTAATGTTAATAAATGAGGCTGTTACGCGCATTAGGAACAATAGGAAAACATTCTCCAGAAAGGCAGCTATGTTAGTCAATTGCAACATACATCACAATTTTCTGGAAAGAAAGGTTATTGACTTTTTTGAGAGTGGAATGCTGTTGAAGAAAGGTTTCACCTTCCATGGCAGGCATGCACAGTTCTCTAGTTCCACTGTGGCCTCCAGTCAGATAGGTTTTGCAGTCTTGCGAAACACTACAAAAGCCTTAAAAACCAAACACAACAGTGAGATGAGCATCTTATACTATAAGCAGCAGTTCTTCTGTCAAACAGCCTTGAACAGCCTTAAACTCTCCTAAAAAATGCTGCCTGTCTCCAGGTTAAATCGGATATTTTTGAGTGAGTTTGCAGTCTGTGGAAGACTTTCCTTTGCTCCCCCCTCTTTTCCCGCACTGCTTCGATTATGTTTCTCTTCAGAGAGGGATGGGGAACCTCCAGCCCAGGGACCTAATGCAGGCCTGTCTAGCCCTCAGCGCCCTCCGTAGGCCACATCCTCTTTCCCCAGGCCACACCACTCAGTGGCCTGGCTTCACACCTTGAAAGTTTTTGCCTGGCTGGAATGTGTCCTTAAACTCTGACAATGTCTCTTGCTTCCCTGGATGGAGGATAGAGGGTGTTAGCAAGGCTCCTCAGCAGACACGTGTTCCACATTCACACATTTTACAAGTCTTGTGAATTAGGATCTTTTGACATTGGCAATAGCGCATCTTGGCAGATTTACCCAGTAACTTGCACTCACACAGATCTTAAACATGGGGATACTTATTGAGCATAGACACACAGAATCAAAATACACATATTTAACACTTCAATGGGGAATAGCTCAGTAACAGTTTATCTATTGACAACAGTGGGGCTAGTTCAGTAGCAATATGCATGAGGGAATTAGCCAAATAAACCTAATCATAACTAAGCTCACATACACACGCACGCACACAAACACAAAGGAGCAAGCGCATATGGCACAAGAGGAGAAGGGGGGGTGTTGACTTCAGCACAAGTGAGGGAGGCACACTAGCCTGCCCTTTCTCTCTCTGGGCTCACTTTGCAGACTAGGCCTTAGTCATGTGCAGCTGGGCAGGGAGGACCAGAGCATGGCTTCTGAAACACAGTCTCACACACAGAGAGAATCAAAGATAGGCAGGGGGAGCAGATGTGGAAGCTACAATGTATAGGGAAAGGACCTCCAGAAGACAGGATAGAGAGCGAGATATACCTTACCCAGCCCTGATGGGCAATCTAGAAATGGAACTGGAGCACACTGAGACTCCTGGGTCACAGAGAAACAGCAGATGCAGCAGGCAGGGGTCCTGAAATGGCTTCTTGGGTCTCTGCTTTGGCTAGCAAGTTCCACAGCAAAGCAGGAAAAGTAGTGGAGCCCTGAAAAGTGCTTTTGTTGCAGCTTCAGCAAGCAGGGACCTCTGTTTCAGCAGGCAGGGGGTCAGAGATAGTGAAGGAAAAGCAGGGGAAAGTCAGACCCTTACGTTCTGGCTGGCTAAGTGATTCAGCAGGCAATTTCAGGTCGAGTGATAATCAGCAAGGCGGGTGACCAAGACCCAGAGACCAGAACAGCAATTCAGCAAATGATTCATAGTGGGACTGGGCAACCAGAACCCCAGAACCTAGCTCTAGGAGTCCAATTTTTATACTTTTCTGGACAAAAGCCGCAAAGAAGAATACAGAATTGATTGGATCAGGCAGGTATCCTTCCTTAATTTCCATACCTATGGTCAGGGTAATGGGCTTTTCTTTTGTGAAGACAGGTGGTGGCATTCACCTTTTAGCTAGCTTGATAAGATTTGAACAACGGGCTCCTCTCTCGAGGGCCAAACCTTTACAATTACTTGTGGGATTGCATTGATTGGACTGCCAAAGGTCATGTCCTGTGCACATGACTGGCATTGTCCTTTCAGTTGAAATGATAGACTTAACTCTTTCAGCTATTTTTTCCATCAGGTCTCAAGCAGCATCTCTGTAAAATGAACCAAACTGAAGGCATTTTAAAAACCATATAGGCCATGTTGGAGTGTCTCTCAGGTTTATAGGCTCGTAGCCAGCCTGCCAACCAGGGGGCTGCGAATGTGTATCAAAACTAGCCTACTTTTCATTGCTCTGCCCATTTTGCCTCTTGCCCATCACCCACTGGCATGTGGCCCCTGTAAGGATGCTCTGAGTTTCCTGGGAAGAGAGATCATTTGCTAAACTACTCTGGGACCTGTAGCTCTGGGAGGGGAATAGGGTTGTTCTAACAACTCTCAGCACCAGTGGAGGCTGGTCCATTGGGGCTAGTGGACCACTACCCCACCAACCTCAGTCTGCCCTCACTTGCCAGCCCACAAACACCTCCTTGCCTTCTTACTTATAACCAGTCCAAGAGGTGGCCCTGGCTTTCGGCTTCCTCTTCCTCCTTAGTCTCAGTGCTGCCTTTGTAGAACTTAGCAGGGAGGAGGATGGGGCCACAACTGGAATTAGTTGGTTTTGGTTGTCATGGGCTCTGGCTACTGTTGGGCTTACTGCTTTTCCCGACCAGTCCCAATGGGCACCAGCCACCACGACTCAGCACCCTTAACAAACTATACTTTTGGGAAAGCCATGACTTCATGAAGCCATGTTCAAAGCGGTATGATGGTGCTTTAAATGTATAGTGCAGATGGGGCTTGAAACAGAAGACAATAAAGAGAGATAACCAAGCCCCCCGTGAAGAAAGACAAAAGCTAAGTTGTCTGATATATCCCAGAGGCCGAGGGAAGGCAATGAAAAGTGATGAACTGGCAGGAGATCACCTCATTTGGGGGGGGGAGAAGGGTTGGGGCATTGGTCACTATAAAAGAGGTTTCTGGCGGGGAAGGTTTTCATAGATAATGACAGAAATAAACCCCAATTTGTGCACATGCATCCAAGTTGAGAATGAATTTTCCCACACAGCTGTAGATGCACCAAAGGTGAGTCCTGCAGCATATAAAGTATACATGCATGGAAAGGCTTCCTTGTACAGGTACAATGTTTTAGTAAGCTTGTGAACTGTGAGTTCAGTTCTCCTGAGGCAGCTACTTCCCAGAACTAATTACCCTGGTCTCCTTTGCCATGCCAGGAAAATGAGAAGTTTCACTTTATAAATTAAATTAATACCTATAAACATCACTTTTCATAAGGAAATGCTTGACAGCATGTCACATAGGAACTATACATCTCTCTGAACTGCAGGTGCTAGAATTAACTGTACAAGCACACCATCTCTGTTCTATAGAAAGGCCCTGGGACAGCCAGCTAACACTGCTTCTGATGCCTCTACTAGCAAATGTCACGTCCTGTTTTGGTAGTACATAGGTTCGCATGAGAAAAATTAAATAAGGCGAATTATTTATAATGATTTGCATGGTTGGGTGGAGGTAAACTGTTGCAACTAAGGCTCTACCCACATTATACTCTTCAAAACCATTTTGAAATGGAACCAGCTTGAAAGGATTGAAAGGATATCTTTTTCAACTTTTTTAACTAGGGAAGAAATCCCCCCCCCGACATGCACACACATACAATATTCCAGCTCCCCATTGCCTGGGCAAAGTTAGTAAGGTGATTACGCTTCCTGGGCCCTGGAGAGCTAGGTCACTCACCTCTCTGCATCTTCTCAGGTCCTGCCCTGGGCTAGGCTGGGCCTCTGCTGTTTCGAAAAACCGCCAGATTCTGACCATAAAATATTTGACATCCACTAGATTTCCCACTAGCCACTAGACAGGAAAATTTGCCACCAGACATGCACCTAAGAACACTAGATTTTAGCGGGGAAATCATTAAATTGGGGGAGATGCTCTGCAGTGCATCACAACACTGTTCTTTCCGCCTTGCCTTCTTCCAATTGTAAACCCTTAAATTTGGCAACTCTTTCCCCCATCCATCAAGATCTGTGTTCACTTCATCCACACTTTCAGCTCTTGTATTTGCTGTGTTTGGTATCAGCCCCCGTTTATCCATGAGACAAAGGTACTGTGGATTCTTGAGGAGAACGTTATGGGTCACATGCAGTCCCAGTCTTGGCCTAATCCCTCCTGCTCCCTTTCCATCTCTTCCCAGCTCCACCCCTCAACTACTGGACCCTGCTCAAGGCAAACTTCTTAAACTCAAACTTATTCTTAACAGAATACAACACTGTGTGTGCATCACCTTGACAACTTTGCCCTGCCCCTCTCTTTGGATGCCCAAACTGTATTTCTAAAAACTCATGTAAAGTTTTAAGTTACTGCAATGACATTTGGGGACTGAAGGAAAATTTCATTTGAGGGGGCAAAATTATCACTGGGGGGCAATGCCCTCATTTGCCCCCCCTGTTGCTACACCCCTGGGCAGGCCCCCTTGGCTGAGGCCTCTGCTCCATAACAGCTTCCCCAAGCGGGGCTAGACTGCGGAGGAGGAAGAACAAGAAGAGGAGTTGCCACCTGGAGAGGTGGTCAGAATTAAGAGGATAAAGTCACTGGTGACCTCTGTGAGGCTCTCCAAGAGTGCCAATGCCAAAATGCCTCATTCAGATGAAGGGTCCTTCTTCAGTGTGAGGCATTTTGGATGAGGTAGCCTCCTAGATCACCTGCGCTGTTGCCACTTTGCCGCAGCAAATATTTGTAAAAGTTTAACAAGTTAACTGTTAAACTTGAAAGTTAGGGTTTATCCACAAGGGAGCATAACTTCATGCTAAAGGATCTATTTTTACCTCCGTTTTCTGTTTGCACCGTCCACAGTAAGGGCTCAATGCCAGCTGCAAACACAGTGTTTTCTAGTCACACTTGAGGGGAAGCATCAATCATGCAGTTTCCTAAAGACCATGCTGCCTCTAATTTAACATTTCCACTCCCTCTGGTTACCTGGCAACCGAGTATGCTCAGTTTGTTCTACCAGTAAGTTTCATTTAAAAAACCAACAACCCGGAAGTGCAATTATTTGTATTTTCACTGGTACAATGCAGCTAAAATACAAATCTTTGTTTGAGCAGTGTTACGCTTTTGTGCACAAGTTATGGGGGGAAAGAAAATAAAGGCACCGTTTGCAGCAACATGAAAAAACCTTGCAGAACAGGAGACAGCAGCGGAAGTTTCTCTTCAGCCCACAGGAAAGGAAAGGAAATGAATGAAGGGAGGAGGAGGGAGTGGGCGTGGAGAAGGGAACGATTGACACACCCACCTAAAAGCAGAAGAGCAAAGCGTCTGCAAGTCCTACAGCTACGGAGTGAAGACTTTTTTTTCCTTTCCGTTTCGGATTATGAGAAGATTGGTTAGTACGGATGCACAGGGGGAAACTGTGTGATAGCTTCTGTTTGCCAGTAATATCATGCGAACCATGTGAATTAAAAGGGCAAGTAGCAAGCAGCACCAGACACACAGTAAAACTCTGTGTAGATGAGCCCTTAAACGCCTAACTCCTCTCTTCAGTCACTATCCGTGGAGACCTACATGTTGGCCTATGTTACAAGTTTTTTTTAACAAATGCCTTCCCTACGGTAATCTTGTATTAGACAAATAGCTACAAAACCATGCTTTCCTTAATATAAATCCATTTGTTTGCCTGAGGGAGTTAAAACTTGGTTAACCCCATTCCCACTCTTCATTCTGATTTCTTCATTTTTCTCTTGCAAACATTATTTTTATACAAAAATTGCACTTACTAAAAACAGCAACTTTCCCTCTTGGCTGTTGTAAATATTTCTGCTTTAACTTTATTCTCCTTTCCCCTTGAGATTTCGGCTGCAAAGCTGTTCATTTTCATGCCAGTCCCTTCTGGATTCCTGTTTGTATCAGCTTTGATGTAAGCTGCAAGCTTTTTGGTTTTTTCTTAACTTTGCAGGAAAAAAGCCTCTTCATAAATTAATTACATAGCATGAAATCTCGAAACCTGGAACTGGATAACATTCTGGGACAAAATACCTAACAGTTTCCCCATGGAAATAAACAAGCATGGAACCAACATGTATCTCTTTGAAAAACAAACAACAAACCAGCATTTTTAATGTGGGGAGCAGACTAGAATTTGGTACAGGCAAAGAAAGCATTTAGCATGTTTTGTATTGCGCTCACTCACAATGAAATATGGTTGGGAGACTACATGCAGAATACTGTATGCTAAAGAAATGTAATGATCTTAAGAAAAAATATGTTGGTATCCAAGACTGTTCCAGTGCAGATGATGGATGGGCAGAGCAATCCAAGTCATGGGAAGCCGGGGGGGGGGGCAGCGAAAGAGGAGCCAGCAGGAAGCTCCACGGCACCACTCACCATTCAGGTGCTGCCAGGCTAGCTGAACGCCAGCTCAGTTGGCAGCAGCACATACAAACAGAAAAGCAAAAGCTGGCTGGGGTGATCCAGCAAGGCAGTCCTTATAATTGTTGCAAAGACCTTATGAAATCGAAAAGTATGCTCCTACTGGTGGTGCCTCAAGACAGAGGTTCTGGAGGTGTTTGGAGAAGAGCTATTGTTCAGAAGGGTTACATGTATAACAGGCCAAGACGTATTGATGCCTAAGGCAAACAAGATGGCATCCTTATTTATTCCATATACAAAATACAACTGCACTGGAAGTATTTTACTTCAACATTGGTGATGGGACAGTATCCCCCAACGTACCTGAGAACAGTAGGCTAGTTTAGCGTGCATAACGCAGGCTGCATGAGACTAGGGTTGTCATATTGCCTGGGTTTTACCTGGATTCTAGTGATGCTACCCAATGCCCACTTAGCCCATTAGGTGGCCCAGATTCCAGGCTCTCATTAAAGGAAGTCTTTAGCTCTTGTAGATCCAGAGATACAAGGCAAAATGTGCAGCCATTTTCTGCTCAATCACTTTGTGAGAATCAGCCTACTACCACCTTCCTCTGTCCTTAGCCAATGAGGGACACCACAAATGTTCTGGTAAAAATAAGGAATTTTAGACTGACTGACTGCTGCATACGCAGACTCTAGGCAGTTTAGAAAACGGCTCATGATCACTTGATCAACATGTACAGCCCCCACCCCTTATCCAGAGACTTGCTCACTTTATAGTTGAGTCAGCAAAAAGAAGTAGCCTTCATCTCAATTGTCTCTGTGTCTCAGGGTATGTGTCTTAAGTGGTGAATGCAACGGGAGGGTCTGCCTGCCATTATGGACGATGGAATAAAGGGGTTTGAATCCATCAAATGCTCCCTTCCCTGAATGAATACAAGATATAAAAGCAAACTTCTCTGTAGAAAAGACCAAGGTATTTGCATTTGCATTTTTGGGCCCTGCCCCCACCTTGTGAAACGGTGCTTACTGCCAAGTAAAGTTGCATTGGAATGTAGCCTTGCTCACCCTATTGCCTGGCAGAGCCTCTGTTCAGCAATTCAGAAGGCTCAATTTTTTTTCAAAATTAGCTGGCAGGCATCTCCTCACCAAAGATCACCCTACTACATTTCCTCCCCAGGTATGGATTGATGGGGGGGTGTATGGAGGTGTATACATATATATACATATATACACACACATATACATACACACAGACTATATATATATACACATATTGTTGCGTGCCACCCCAATCTCCAAGCAGTGAGAGATTTCCAAGGGGTCCCTGCGCTTGCCAAGGGTTTGGATTCCTTGGAAAGAAGGTCAGTGTAGACTGTGATATCTTTTAGGAAATATGGTTCTTATTTACACACATTCCTACCTGAGCTTAAGATGGAGGTGTTCAAAGCATTAGCAGTCCAATAGATCTTGCTTTTCTACCAGGTTTACAGGAGACATCCTAAAGCCATGGTGCAGGGAGCCAGCCTCTTTGTAGTTCCCAGCCTTTCCCGCCAGTAAACTATTATTTATTTTATTTATTTATTTAATTTGTACCCCGCCCTTCCTCCCAGCAGGAGCCCAGGGTGGCAAACAAAGCACTAAAACACTTTAAAACATCATAAAAACAGATCTTAAAATACGTTAAAACAAAACAGCATTAAAAACATTTTAAAAAACAACCTTAAAAAGGGTTAAAAACATTATTAAAAACATATTAAACAATTCTGACACAGATGCAGACTGGGATAGGTCTCAACTTAAACAGCTTGTTGAAAGTTAAACTAAAAACACATGTCTCTCTTTTGGCCGGGGGGGGGGGGGGCTCTCCTGAAGAGTTTCAACAACAAGTTCTCCTTGGCCCATTTGCCAGTTAATGGGCACTTGATAGACCCATTAGCCCACCTAGCCACTCTATTAGACTAAAAAAGGAGACTCATCTGACCAACAAAGCGTGTTTCTCAGCTGCGGAGCCCATCTCCAGGTTCAGGGTTCCAAATCAGAGGCTGGAAGGGTCTCATAGAAATCATCTATCTCATCTCCCAAACCCATAATACTACCCCCTTCCCAGAAAAAGTTCTGTCCCAGACCTTTAAACAAACAACAGAATAACAGCTTTTCCTATAATGAAATAACAGATACAGCCAGGTTAATAAGACACTGAAATATACATTATCAAAAGCATAGTCCTAGTACAGTCACATTGCCACACAACACAAGTACAAAAACAGTCCATTCCTTTACAGCCAGTTCTCAATCAATTACTCTCTCTTTAGGCTTCCTCTTCTTTCTTGGAGCCCCCGGTCACAGTTCTGCATTCAAACCGCTTACCCAGTCCTCATACTTGACAGTGCCCAAGAGAGTGAATTCCCAACATGTTTCAGCCAGATTACAGCCTCTGTGCCGGAGCTCCTTTGTCCTGCCTGGTGCCACTGCAGCACAGCAGCCCTCAAACACACACACATTTCCCCCTTGCTCCCCCAAACAGTTGCACACACACAAAATCTAACAGGCATCGTGTAGTAAACCTTAAACATTAAAACCTTACTGCAAAAACCTATCGGCATAATTCCTAAAAGATCATTAAACAGCTCATATCCCCACAAACAGGCAAAAAGCACAAATCAACAGCATTTCAAAAAGCAATACTAAAGCCATCAGGACAAATTCCTACAGCAAATCAGAAAAGTCTTTAAGCCAGTCCACTTCATCTCCTGCCCCAAACTCCAGATCAAAGTCCTGCCACAAATCTTTATCCGAGGGCATCTTCCTCAGGACTAGCTGGCTAGCCCACGCAGGTTGGCAGAAAGAAATCTTTATTTATTTTATCTATTTATTATTTGATTTATATCCCACCCTTCCTCCCAGCAGGAGCTCAGGGCGGCAAACAAAAGCACTAAAGACACTTTAAAACATCATAAAAACAGACTTTAAAATACATTAAAACAAAATATCTTTAAAAATATTTTTAAAGCTTTCAAGATATCTTTTTTTAAAAAAGGTTAAAAACATTTTTTAAAAGGTTTAAAAGCATATTAAAAAGCAATTCCAACACAGACAAAAACTGGGATAAGGTCTCAATTAAAAGGCTTGTTGAAAGAGGAAGATAATCTTCCTTTCTGCTCTCCCTCACCATCTCCAGTGCAAGTTATGGGTCCAAACAGGCTGGTAAGCCTCCTTGTGTCTCTTGCCCTCATAGGATGCCGGGTGCCTCTCACTGCTGGAATTTGCTCATGGACTGCACCCATCATAGGAGCTGGATCCCACCCTCTATAATAATAATAATAATAAAATTTTATTTTTAGGCCGCCTATCTGGCTGAATGAACAGCCACTCTAAGACCATTACGGGGCACCCAAGGGGCAAAGTCACTTGGGGAGTCTATCTTACCCATATCTCCAGGCACTGGAAGCTGCTCTTGAACTTGCACTCCCACCTCAGGCTTCTCCTCCTGCACTTTTTCTTGCACAGCCATTTCTCCAGGTGCTGGCAGCTCCTCTTGCACACACACCTCCAACTTTTCCTCCTGCACTTTCTCTTCCATAGCTGGCACACACAGGGTGAAGAAATCTATCAACAGCTGCTCTACTCATGCCTCTAGTTCACCTTTCTCCAAGGCCCTTTCTCCCTCCTGCATTACTTCTTCAATAGCAGGCACACATGGAGCAGAAAAATCTATGGGTAGCATCTCTTCTCCAGCCTGTATTCCACCCTCTCCACTTTCCAGCCTGTCCTCCTTCAATTCTTGGGGCTTTACTTCTAGCTTTCTGGTGTCTTCCCCCTGGCAGGCTCCCAGACAATCAAGGCTTCTTTTTGCTTCTCCACTACTGACTGCAGCTTCTCACAGTCCAAGCCCTCCAGCTGCCCATCCACTTTCTGGATCCAAGCCACCCCAATCTGGGTGCTCTGCAGCTGGATTCCCGGGTCACTCTCAACCCCTTGTAGTGGCTGATAGGCAGGGCTCTTACCTCCTCACACGGGGCCTCGTTTTTCTCTCCAAAGAGGCTTTCCATTCTTTCTGCAAATTGTTGCTGGTCCTCCTGACGCTCTTGTTCCCTTTCTGTTGATCGTCCTGGTGATCTCACTGCCTTTGCTGCTGGTCCTCCTGGCGATCTGCTCAATCCATTCTGCTTGCTGCTGGAACATCAATTTCATCTGTTCCAGAAGACTTGCTAGTTCTCCCTCCATTTTGACTCAGGCACACCTTGCTCCCAATGCCTCTTCCAGTAATCTCAGTCCCACTCCTAACACCAGTGTTGCTCACCACCCCAATCTCTGTGTGGTGAGAGATTTCCAGGGGTCCCTGTGCTTGCCCAGGGTTTGGTTTCCTTGGAAAAAAGGTCAGCGGAGACTGTGGTGTCTTTTAGGAAACATGCTTTTTATTTACACACATTCCAACCCGAGGTTAAGATGGAGGGATTCAAAACATTAGCAGTCCAATAGATCTTGCTTTTCCATCAGGCTTACAGGAAGCATCCTAAAGCCATGGTGCAGAGAGCCAGCCTCTGCGGGTCTCCAGTTCCCAGCCTTTCCTCCCACTAAACTAAAAACACAAGTCTCTCTTTTGGCCCTGGGGGGGGGGGGGCTCTCCTGAAGAGTTTCAATAACAATAAGATCTCCCTGGCCCATTCACCAGTTAATGGGCACTTGATAGACCAGTTAGCCCACCTATCCTCTCCATTAGACTAACAAAGGAGACTCATCTGACCAACAGAGCATGTTTTTTAGCTGCAGAGCCCACCTCCAGGTGCAGGATTCCAAGTCAGAGGCTGCATGGTCCTCCTAGAAGTCATCTATCTCAACCCCAGACCCATAATAATATATTGCAGTGGGGGATGCAACTCCCCCCCCTTAAGACCAATAGGAATGGAACAATCCACCCCACTTTCATTACCCTGGGAAAAGTTAATTGTTTACTATGTGGTATTTTTCCTCTTGGTGTTACATGTCTGCCCCCTGGCAGTAGCTAAGATCTTTGCCATTCCCACTGCTGTGATAGGTTCTGGGGGGGATTGGGCTGGAGCTTTAGCTCCTTCAGGAGTAATCAGCAGCAGCATTATTCATGGAAGGCAGAAAATGGCTGATTGGGAAAATCACATTCTCCTTTTTCACTATAAGCTGCCCTGTCTGATGCTAGCACAGCTTGCCAGGTCTCTAGAGTTCACTGCATTTTTTTAAAGAGGTGCCAGCACTCAAATCTCCATCAAGTTCCAGCCTTTATCATACAAGGCTGTGTTCCCCCTCTCCCTGATCTGGTGTGTGAGAATCAGTGTACTCAAGACACTTCTCACATGCTCAGACTCTACTATCTTTAGATAAGATTATTCACTGAAATGATATTGAAATCTTGATTTCTATCTGCGTTACAAGTTGTAGTGGTATGTTCATTTCACATTTCCTAATTGTTAGTACAGCCAACTTCTTGGTCCCAATATTTATTATAATTGATGTTTTGCTGGCTTTTGGTTTTATGCTAGATTTTTATACTGCTGCTCTGACTTTTTTTATGCTTCTTTGTATTTTGTGTTTTTACTATGTTGTTATATTATTTGTGTATTTTTTATTGTTCTATTATGTTAGTAAGCTGCCCTGAGCTCTGTTTTTAACAGTGGAAGGGGAAGATATAAATCCTCTTAATACATAAATAAATAAATATTTCTAGTGTTGGACACTGGAGTATAGGCATTTAAGGCTCATAACATTTTTTTTAAAGATTCCTCACATCTCCTAGTTTGGGTGGTAATTACTAGGGCACAGAAACAAAACAACTGGATGATACAATCATTAATATGCTTAAATTGCATAATAAGCAAATAATTTTCATAATATGCAAATAAGCCTGCCCAGATTTGTAGAACAGCAATATGGCAACCCTGCATGGGACACACAGAGCTCTGTCCTCCAAAACCTTGCCAATGTTCCCCAGCATATGCTGCTGGAAGTGCCTCCAGGTTCATTTCCTGGCATTTCTAATTAAAGGATCTCAGGCAGCAGAGCTGGGGGGGGGGGCTCTGCCTGAGACCCCTGCTGGTCAGACTAAACATTCTGCAGCTGAGGAGAGAGACCACTTTCATGTGCCTAACTGTGACCTGGCCTACCTGTTCAGCAGAATGAGGTGACAGGATGGACGTACTGATTTAGAAAAGTGGAGATACAGGAATACCCCGCATTAGTGTACGCAATGGGTCCAGAGCGAGTAAGTAAACCGAAAATGTACTTAAAGTAAAGCACTACCTTTTTTCACTTATCGATGCATATACTGCACTGCAATCATCATATACGGGCAGAACTGATCCAAATAACGCATTTATAACTAAAATAAACACAGTAGGCCTTATTTTAAGAAAAAGTTTGTAGTTGGAAACTGATCAGGCGGTGGCGTCATGCTGTTAAGTGTCCATTCTTGCAAAGCGAATGTACGTAAACGGGAATGGTACTACTGTAAATATGTCCATACTCGCGAGTGTCCGTAAAGTGAAGGTCCATATAGCGGGGTATTCCTGTACACATTTTGTTAACTCTCCCTGTTGAGTATATATGGCTGCTTATTTGAAGGAAAAACATATTCTGTAACCTCTGTGTCTGTCATGAGGGCTTGTCTTGTTGCACTGTTACATGCTTGGTGGCAGGTTCTGAGAAGGGAGAGACATGATTGCTCTGAGAATGTATGAGTTGAGGCCTGGATCAGGTAAATTAATTCTGTTAGGACTGGATCACAAGAGACGGATTGGCTAGAGGTTCCAGTCAGTTGGGAGTTAATGGTCAGTGAAGGTTGGGGGTTGGAGTTAGGTTGGGAGTTGAGGAGACAGGATTGGTTGATGAGAGCAATGTGAGGAACAAGACCAGAGAATAGCTGAGAGGAAAATTAAGGCCTGTACAGAAATACCCCGCTATGCGGACCTTCACTTTACAGACACTCGCGAGTATGGACATATTTACAGTAGTACCATTCCCGTTTACGTACATTCACTTTGCAAGAATGGACACTTAACAGCATGACGCCACCGCCTGATCAGTTTCCAACTACAAACTTTTTCTTAAAATAAGGCCTACTGTGTTTATTTTAGTTATAAATGTGTTATTGACATCAGTTATGCCCATATATGATGATTGCAGTGTATATGCATCAATAAGTGAGAAAAGGTAGTGCTTCACTTTAAGTACATTTTCGGTTTATGTACTCGCTCTGGACCCATTGCGTACGTTAATGCGGGGTATTCCTGTACATTAATACCCAGTGTGTTGGTCATATTTATCTGGGGACTATGAGGATAAGGGAGCCGGTGAATGAGATGGTGTGAGAGGATACCCTGTGTAAAGGTCTGACCAAAGGAAGGTGACAGGTGCAGGTTAAAAGCTGGCTAAACTGCCCAAGCAGCCAGGAGGGACAACCAGAGGAGCTTTGGGGTACAGAGGCATATTGTTCCCAATAGCTGGACTGGGGTATGGGAATATTTGGCTGGGGTGGAGATTTAGGAAAACTTAGGTAAAAACCACTTAGAGGCTAGTGTCAGCAACGGTGTCGCTCGAGTTTTTAGAAACTGTCAACAAGCACCTTTAAGACAAGCCAAGTATCAATGTTCCCTTATATAAACTGTATCCCTTTAATAAACCTACAATCTCACTCTAAGGTTTAGACTGTCTCCAATGTTGGTCTCCATCTCACACCTAAAGCCTACTTTTACATGCTATCAGGAGGTTTTGAAAGTATTCTGGCAGCCAGAAATTAAGGAAACCTGTGTGAGTCTGAGGGACCCGGAGATCCCTAACTCTTTCCTATGGAAAAAGCTCCCTGATGTAGTAAACTGTTATTGTACTGTTTGTGCTATTTCTTCATTTGAAGAGGGTTTTGTTTTGTGTATTGTACAGTGATGAATATTCAGAACTGGTATTCCCTGCCTGCGATTTGCTGTGATACATTCCAGAATTAACACAATCTACCAGGGATGGGGGAGAAATTCAGTTTGGTTCACGTTTTAATGCAAATCTATCTAATTTGCACTTGCCAACAGCTATTCTTCAAAAATTTGCACTTTTCTCAGTTCTTCAACCAAAAAAATGTCCAAAATACACCTATTAGGGAAAGTGTGAATAAAACTTGATATATTAGTGAAAATAACATCCAAAAATGCACTACATTTTGGAAACCTATTTGTGAAGATGTGTATGTTAGGCAAATTTTCAAACAAAATATGTATATTATGAGAAATGTGTATTAAAATGCTGATGAATCTTGGGAACATCCTAAACTGAAGCAGAAATGTGACAAACTGAACTAAAGATTGAAAAAAATACTAAATATTAAATAGACAGATTCATCCATACTTACTGTCCACCATCTCATTCTGCTGCATATCTCAACCAGCATGATCACTGCTTTCTAGAGGATTCCAGAATCCATATGTGGGATCACCTTCTATTGTTTGCTTTAAACTTGGTGTCTGCCAATTACATAGAATCATAGAACAGTAGAGTTGGAAGGGGCCTACAAGGCCATCAAGTCCAACCCCCTGCTCAATGCAGGAATCCAAATCAAAGCATTCCCGACAGATGGCTGTCCAGCTGCCTCTTGAATGCCTCCAGTGTTGGAGAGCCCACTACCTCTCTAGGTAATTGGTTCCATTGTCGTATGGCTCCCATTTCCCATTTCATTAATTTTATCATATATGTCTACTTCTCTTTAAATTCCTGACATTGTCTCAGCTCAGCAGGAACTTCCAAATTAATATTTACATTTATCTGTAGCTGAAATTTGGGAACAGTTATAAATTAGGGTTGTTGGTTTTGCCATAAGAAAAGAGATCCAGAAAACTGTATCTGCCAGTTTGTCAGATCTAACTTTTAACCACTAGGTGGCAAATGCTCCCTTCTTTCTTTCTTAAAAAATACTGATATGTTTTTGGCTTAAACCATAACAATAACTGTAGTTTTCTCCTAAGCCAAAAACAATAATAATTAAACAGAATCTTCTCACATCTACTAACACGGTATTTAAAGTATGGATTAATTGCGTAAAAAAGCTGGCCCCAGGTTTCTCCCCTCTGACTTCAATCTTGAGAAATGAATTTGTAAACAATCAATTACGACAAACTATCAATTACCATGCATGGGGAAAACTGCTTTAGTATAGTGACTGGTTTAAACAAGGATTTATTATTTCTTATGAAAATGCAGCTGAAACTTTGAATAATAAGAGGCCATTATTTCAATTTTTTCAATTAAGGCATATAGTAGAACAAATAAAAACAAAACATGGAAATCCATGTCCTCCTACTGCTTTTGAGATTTTTTTTATTACAGTCAGAGAAAAAGAACACTATTGCTAAAATATATCAAATCCTCTCCTCATTAAGTATGCAACAATTACACTCAACATACAAAAAGAAATGGAACAGAGATCTAGAGAAATTTAATCTATCAATATCAGAAGAAGAGTGGATTTGGTTGCTTAAGAACATCCCAACCACATTATCAAATAGTAATTTGAAAGAAAAATTTTTTTAAAGTAGTTTATCAATGGTACTTAACACCACATAGATTAAGCAAAATATTTAATCAAAATATGTACTGTTGGAGATGTAGAAGAAGTAACGCAGACTTTATACATCTCTTTTGGAGCTGTGTTAAAATAAAACCTTTTTGGAATGAAACTTTAGATATAATACAGGACATTACAGGTCAAACGATATCAAAAAATCATAAAACAATCCTTCTGTGCTAATTTTGTGAAGAAATTATTAATGTAGATTTTCAATTAGTAGCAACTTTGCTTACAGTGGCAAAAATATATATCACACAAAAATGGAAGAATAACAACCCCCCAACATTGATGGATTGGTTGAAAAAAACTTGGGAGACAGTATTAATGATAAAAATGACTTCTAATAGAAATGTGGTGGATTATAACCATCAAAATAAATTTGTAGAAAAATGGGCTTTATTTATACAATTCTGGAATGATAAAGTGATAGATGAAATAGCTCCATTTAATTTATTTACCTTAATATAGGAATTACTATGCTTAAAATATGAAGGTGTAAGAAGTTAACCTTAATCATTACCTATATTATTCATCTTTTCCTTTTCCTTTGATGTTCCCTTTTGTTCATCCCATATTCTTCTTTGTAATGCTTTTATGTAATTGAAATGGAACATTATGTACTTCTACTTTATCTAGAATAAAAATTTTTAAAAAAATACTGATATGATAGTAAATTGCTAAATTGCAGGATAATAACTTCTGTGGGTTTATTTACAATGTTGGGATAGATTGGCATTCCAGTATCACTGTGCATGGGATCCTGAAGACAGAAGATAATTTATGGGTGAGCAGATCCAACTGCCTATGAAAAATAAATTCCCTCAGAAACATGTTTGGACTTAAATATACTTTGTCTACTCAGCTGGAACTGTTGTGTTCTCTCTCCCCCCTGCATTATTTCTCTAAGAGTATAGAGCCGGGGAGGGGGAGCTTGTGCACTGGCAGTGTCACAACATCTACATGGGAGCATTTCTTCATAGCAAATAAGAACATAAGAACATAAGAAGAGCCTGCTGGATCAGGACAGTGGCCCATCTAGTCCAGCATCCTGTTCTCACAGTGGCCTACCAGGTGCCTGGGGGAAGCCAGCAAGCAGAACCCGAGTGCAAGAACACTCTCCCCTCCTGAGGCTTCCGGCAACTGGTTTTCAGAAGCATGCTGCCTCTGACTAGGGTGGCAGAGCACAGCCATCATGGCTAGTAGCCATTGATAGCCCTGTCCTCCATGAATTTGTCTAATCTTCTTTTAAAGCCATCCAAGCTGGTGGCCATTACTGCATCTTGTGGGAGCAAATTCCATAGTTTAACTATGCGCTGAGTAAAGAAGTACTTCCTTTTGTCTGTCCTGAATCTTCCAACATTCAGCTTCTTTGAATGTCCACGAGTTCTAGTATTATGAGAGAGGGAGAAGAACTTTTCTCTATCCACTTTCTCAATGCCATGCATAATTTTATACACTTCTATCATGTCTCCTCTGACCCGCCTTTTCTCTAAACTAAAAAGCCCCAAATGCTGCAACCTTTCCTCGTAAGGGAGTCGCTCCATCCCCTTGATCATTCTGGTTGCCCTCTTCTGAACCTTTTCCAACTCTAGAATATCCTTTCTGAGATGAGGCGACCAGAACTGTACACAGTATTCCAAATGCGGCCGCACCATAGATTTATACAACGGCATGATGATATCGGCTGTTTTATTTTCAATACCTTTCCTAATTATTGCTAGCATGGAATTTGCCTTTTTCACAGCTGCCGCACACTGGGTCGACATTTTCATCGTGCTGTCCACCACAACCCCGAGGTCTCTCTCCTGGTCGGTCACCGCCAGTTCAGACCCCATGAGCGTATATGTGAAATTCAGATTTTTTGCTCCAATATGCATAATTTTACACTTGTTTATATTGAATTGCATTTGCCATTTTTCCACCCATTCACTCAGTTTGGAGAGATCTTTTTGGAGCTCTCCGCAATCCCTTTTTGTTTTAACAACCCTGAACAATTTAGTGTCGTCAGCAAACTTGGCCACTTCACTGCTCACTCCTAATTCTAGGTCATTAATGAACAAGTTGAAAAGTACAGGTCCCAATACCGATCCTTGAGGGACTCCACTTTCTACAGCCCTCCATTGGGAGAACTGTCCGTTGATTCCTACTCTCTGCTTTCTGCTTCTTAACCAATTCCTTATCCACAAGAGGACCTCTCCTCTTATTCCATGACTGCTAAGCTTCCTCAGAAGCCTTTGGTGAGGTACCTTGTCAAACGCTTTTTGAAAGTCTAAGTACACTATGTCCACTGGATCACCTCTATCTATATGCTTGTTGACACTCTCAAAGAATTCTAATAGGTTACTGAGACAGGACTTTCCCTTGCAGAAGCCATGCTGGCTCTGCTTCAGCAAGGCTTGTTCTTCTATGTGCTTAGTTAATCTAGCTTTAATCATACTTTCTACCAGTTTTCCAGGGACAGAAGTTAAGCTAACTGGCCTGTAATTTCCGGGATCCCCTCTGGATCCCTTTTTGAAGATTGGTGTTACATTGGCCACTTTCCAGTCCTCAGGCACGGAGGAGGACCCGAGGGACAAGTTACATATTTTAGTTAGCAGATCAGCAATTTCACCTTTGAGTTCTTTGAGAACTCTCGGGTGGATGCCATCCGGGCCCGGTGATTTGTCAGTTTTTATATTGTCCATTAAGCTTAGAACTTCCTCTCTCGTTACCACTATTTGTCTTAGTTCCTCAGAATCCCTTCCTGCAAATGTTAGTTCAGGTTCAGAGATCTGCCCTATATCTTCCACTGTGAAGACAGATGCAAAGAATTCATTTAGCTTCTCTGCAATCTCCTTATCGTTCTTTAGTACACCTTTGACTCCCTTATCATCCAAGGGTCCAATTGTCTCCCTAGATGGTCTCCTGCTTTGAATGTATTTATAGAATTTTTTGTTGTTGGTTTTTATGTTCTTAGCAATGTGCTCCTCAAATTCTTTTTTAGCATCCCTTATTGTCTTCTTGCATTTCTTTTGCCAGAGTTTGTGTTCTTTTTTATTTTCTTCATTTGGACAAGACTTCCATTTTCTGAAGGAAGACTTTTTGCCTCTAAGAGCTTCCTTGACTTTGCTCGTTAACCATGCTGGCATCTTCTTGGCCCTGGCGGTACCTTTTCTGATCTGCGGTATGCACTCCAGTTGAGCTTCTAATATAGTGTTTTTAAACAACTTCCAAGCATTTTCGAGTGATGCAAAATACACTGCATTTACCTTCATTATAGATTTGCACTGTCTGCAGTTCCTGCTCAATGTTAACTGCCAATCGCTTTTTCCCATTCACATAAGTAGGCATTCCTCTGGGAAGGATTAGTCTTGTTCTTTTCTTGTGACCCTGCCCTCTAATTATACATTTCCACTCCCTCCAGTTGCTAGGTGACCGAGCATGCTCAGTCTGTTCTACCAGCTGCAGTAGGTTCCTTTAAAAAAAACACCTGGAATGTGAATATCTGTGTTTTCCATGCCTATGGTTGGTAGGATACGGCTGAAATACAAATTTTTGTTTGAGCAGGGTTACGCTTTTATGCACAAATTGGGGGGGGGATAAAGGCACCATTTGCAGCAACATAAAAAAGGCCAGCGGAAGGCAGAAGAGCAGCCGAAAGCTGCTTGTCAGCCTACAGGAAACAAAATGAAAAAAGGGAGGCGGAGATAGTGGGTGACTGACACACCCACCTAAAAACAGTGAAGCAAAATGCCTACATAAAGGAGGGAAACAAAGCCAATACATATTTTTCTCCCCTTTTCATATTATCAGTGGATTGGGTTAGTATAGATTTACAGGGGGGAAACTGTGTGATAGCTTCTATTTGCTGCTAACATCATGTGAACCATGCAAATTTAAAGGAGATGTGAGTAGCACCAAACACACAGTAAACCACTGTGTAGATGAGCCCCAGGTTGAGCCACCCAGGATGCCACAAGTGGTGTGGTACCTAAGAACAGGAAAACAGAAAGACAATACTTTTCCCCGATTGGACAAATGATAAGAAATAGTTGAATTACTATATTCAAGAAATGTTGACATCTTGCTACAGCAAAAGCAAAGACCAGAAGCCAACTTTTCACTGCTTCTTGCAGTGCTTTTCTCATTAAATTAATGGAGAATTGAATGGCTGTTAATTTATTTTTTAATACATTTTCATTTAGTGGTTCTCAGAATAGTAGTGAAGAATAGTTCAAGGGCCAGAAGGGACAAAAAGAGTGGTGCAGAGTGCTGCCCTTGCTGCTTAGACAGCATTTTTAGTGGCAGGAGGGGAAGGTGGTGGGCAGCAGTATGTAACTTATCTTAATTAAATTCTTCTACAGTTCACTACATTTAAGCATGTAGAGAACCATCCTGGTTGGAAAAAAGTGTATAATGGGGGTTAAAGTATCTGAGATTCATCGTGTATGTAATACACAGATTCTTTTGAACCTAAAAAAGGGCATTGTGGAAGTAAGTTTGGGCTAACTATAGCATTTGTGCATAATATGTGTGCATACAATATAGGTTTTTGTAGTATAGCTTTTGTAATGGAATTTCTTCACTTAAACAAGTAGAAGTTAGGTATATGCTTATACATGAACTCTAGCTGGCAATTCATTTAGCTTCAGGATTTTTAACATTTAAAGGTAAAGGTGTCCCCGCACTTGTAGTGCGAGTCGTTTCCGACTCTTAGGGTGACGTCTTGTGACGTTTAAAAGGCAGACCGTATATATGGGGTGGGATTGCCAGTTCCTTCCCCGGCCTTTCTTTACCCCCCAGCGTATGCCGGGGGGTAACATTTAGTCAGTTGAAATGGTGGTGTAGTGATTCCTCACACAAAATAACAGGTTGCTTACCTGTAACTATAGTTGTTTGAGTGGTCATCTGTGCAGACACACATATGGACATTATAAAATGTCCTAACTAGAAGCTCAAGAAATAATCTAAGTATAGCAAGAGCAATCCAGCTCAGGGGAAGCTGGTGTATGCAATGCTGGAGCAACCAGTGTAAAGTTCCACTGTATCCAATTGCCATTCAGGAGCCTCTGGGTTGGCTGAACACCGGCTCAGATAGAAACTATGTGCAGGGACAAAAAGGAAAAGCTTCCTATCCGAAATACCCTTACCAGGAAGTAAGCATTAACTTCTATTGCAGTTATTTTCTTAGACCGACCTTTTTCCCAGTGTAACTTTTGCCTGGATTGGGACCTGCAGGAGCGCTCCGAACACGAGTTGAATGCGGCCTAAGTTCCCTCACCTTGGCCTCTCCCCTGACACGGCTCTGACACCAGCTTATGCCGGCTCCACTTGCTCTGATCTCAGCTGAGCCAGCTGGGTCCCAGCTGAGCCCTGGCTGGGCTGGGCTGGGCTGAGGGACCCAGACGGCTTGGCGGGAGATCTGCCACATCCTGCTCCCCTCAGCCCGGTGTAAATGCAAGTTAGATTGCGCCCTAAGTCTTGAAGATGCCTTTAGACTGGGGTGGGAAACCTGTGGTCTTCCAGATGCTGCTATATATGTGCTCCTTCAGGAGAAAGGGCAGGATGTAAATTCAATAAATAAATAAAATACTCAAGTAAGTTCCATTGAGTTCAGTGGGGCTTACTCCCAGGTATGTGTGTATAGGATTTTAACTTGGATTAAAAAGGTTTTAATTACATTTTCTTTGTAATTTTACATTACAGCATAACAAAACGTGATCTTACAGATTGATCAATAGTATACAAAAACAGCAACAAATATTCTGTACAAATGTCATGCCCTTGCTGGAGGAATCCTCTTTGGAGGGGGACCTGGAACTCCCCAAAGCAAACACTACAGAGGAGCAGGCAGCATCAGCATACAGTGAGGCAGAGTAGGGGGATCCAGGACCTTCAGGGGTCATGGCGCCCCAAACTCCTCAAGACACAGAGCATCCCTGCACCAAATCTGAAGTAGAGGCTGAGCAACCATTGAGACTGGGGAGCGCAGGTGCTTCATGGTGCAGGCTCAATCAGCAACCAGGCGCCATATTGGTCTCTGAGGAACAAAGAATCCTCACAAGTATGGGATCACTTGTGAGTAAGCCGTTACTCTTGAGGAGACTCTCATGAGGGTTAAAAGCCTTCAGATCCTTGAACCAGCTCTCTGCCTTTACTTAGCTGTTCACTGGACCTCCTTGTGTTTTGACCTTGGACTGTTTCTGGCCCTCGCTTCTCATGTTGTCCCTGTATTTTGACTTTGGGCTACTATCAGACCTTGCTTTTTGTGATGCCCCTGTGAGGACACTTGGAACTACTGGATTTGTTTTCTCCTCATGACAAAGGGCACACTCCAGATATCTATAACATCCTCTAATGCATGCTGTTCCTTTTGGCAGCCCTCATAAGGAGAAAGCTGGGATTGCCAGTGTGTTAAATAATAACTTCTGAACAACCGGTATAAAAATCAGATGCACTATTCTTGAATGATCTAACTGTACTGATAGACTGCTTTTCTTCAGAATGTAGCAGCACCCAATAAATTGCCATCAGGATGGCCATGCAGTCTAAGGCACTCCATTCAAGTGGCAGTCTCCTCTGGAAGCATGAGTTCGAATCCCACTCCTGACAAAATGCAGTTCTAACACTGTAGGTCTGTAGCCATACTACCCTGATCTTAGAAACTAAGCAGGGTCAAGCCTGATTAATAATTGGATGTGAGACTGCTTGGGAATACTGGGTGCTGTGGGCTTTGGGTAGGGGTCATAGCTCGGTGATACAGCAGAAGGTCCCAGGTTCAATCCCCAGCATCTCCACATAGGAGAAATCCCTTGCCTGAAACCCTGCAGAGCTGCTGCCTGTCGGTGTAGACAATATTGAGCTAGATGAACCAAGGCTCTGACTTGGTGTAAGGCAGCTTCCTATATTACAGGAGCCATTTACTTACCTTAAATTCTATTCATGTGGTACAAAGGGGTTTTTTGGGGGGGAGGGAATATCCCCCTAAACAGGCAACTCACATTGGTCATTTAAGTCCATAAAACTAAACATACACAAGAAACAGGCATGTTCTTTTGAATTTTTGCATTAGCACATTGTATGATATGAGACTTCCAAACTTGTTATACTGATCTAACATACACACAGAAACACACACAAAGATGTCCAATTGTTTTCATGTTTCAGTATTTAACTGGCATGCCTTACAGGTATTCATATACTTAAAAATCAAATGTCTAAATCTCTAATGAAATATCCAATGAAAGTAAACTAATAGTTATCCTAGAGTTTGTTCTGAATAACTATTGTTAAATACTTTTACAAACCAGTCGGACCTGCAACAAAGTGTTGCAGTGCAGAGTACTTCTGTTCTGAATACTCCATTCCATCCCCCCTCTCACAAGGTTTTCTATTCCATTCTACCACCACCCCAACAGCCAGTCATCATTCTGTGACCACTGAGCATGTTCAGTCTTTATTGGGCTGTTTCTGGGGTCCCCCACAAGCTTTTTTATAAAGATGCTCATGTACTTCTAAAAACCTTGGGGTTCCCTCAAGCTTCCTAATATCTCCCTCTTTTGCATGGATGGTGCAATTTTGGGTTGTCACTCAGAGAATTAGTATATATTATTATTCACATGGTTGTATGCACACATACATTTCTGACTAGACAGTGACATGGTTGAGGCCAATTTATATATTACTTAAAACAGTAATTTTCACCTCTTTGGTACATCTTTCCACCATAAATGACAAAAGGCATTAGTATATAGTACAAATCTTACTGCATTTGCTCCTATATGCAGTGTAACTTTGTCAGCAATATACTATTATCAAAGTAAGAACTGCAGATCATTTTCTAAGTTTTCTACCCATTACTGTACCATTAGTGATATAACATCATATGTAGATGCAGTAATGTATCCTGCCTATCTAATTGCAATAGACTCCCATATGAATTGCCTCGGTGGTTCAAACCAAAGTCCATCTAACCCAGCATTGTTTTCAACAGCTGCCAGCCAGATACCTTTTGGAAGTTCACAGCCAGGACACAAAAAAGTATGTTAACTCTTTTGTACATACCCCACATACAGCACTCAGAAACAGTACTGGTTTAATGTTTCTGGGGGTCCTCGGACAAGATAATCTCAGTGGAGGCCTCTACCTGCTGTTGCCACTTCTCAATAATTTGCCTCTCCTTCTAGGCCCAGTCATCACCATCTCAGGGGAAGACATCAAAACATTTTGATGGTCAAATTACTTCTTCTAGGTCTTTGTTCAGAGAGGCAGGTGAAGAAGCAGCAACAGCAAAGAGGAGGAGGAGCAAGGTCAGAAGGCTACGGATTAGCAGTGGGGCCCCTATTGAGGTGATGGCTGTGGCAGGTACCTAACAATGCCAGCCCTTGATGCAGGCCCTGCTCAGAAACAAACTCCAAACGTGGAGGTTTCACTTAGCTATCATAGCTAATAGCAGAGCTTGGAAAAGTTACTTTTTTGAACTACAGCTCCCATCAGCCTAATCCAGTGGCCATGTTGCCTAGGGCTGATGGGAGTTGTAGTTCAAAAAAGTAATAGCCATCAGTAAAACTCTTTAGTCAAGGAAAGTCGTTGGTTGCTGGATGCTCATATTACAAAATACAGATATTATGACATACACATCCAGATCTACGTTTATGAAACTGCATTATGAAAAGCAATCTCATTTATTTCTGTTCACAGAAGTGCCCATTTATGTATGTTTTTCTCAATTTAAATATAGCTTACACTGTGCTCCTCTCAATGCATTGAGGCTGGATCGATCATTGGGCTGCCACCCTTGGAAGCCTGCTGTAACAACTTTGTGAGACACATTAAGGGCAAAGTCGCTCAGATTTGGACAGAGTTGGATGTCACAGAGCTTCCAGAGCATTGTCTGTTCCATCTGTAATGGATCAATTTCAAATGTAGTGGCCTGAGGATGGAGACAAACTGCTTGAAGAAGAGCAGCTGACCACCTGCCCCCTTGACCCTTGCCCATCTTGGCTTCTCAGAGCTAGCCGTAGGGGTTGACTAGGTGGGTCCAGGAAGTGATCAATGCTTCACTGGAGGAGGGGGAACTGCCATCCACCTTGAAGGAGGTGGGTGTGCATCCCTCTTTAAGAAGACCTCTCTAGACCCACAGAGGTGCATCTGGTACCTTCACTATACAGCTTTCGTCATATGCTGAAGACCTGGCTCTTCACCCTGGCTTTTGATACTTGAGACATACATTTTTAGGTTCCTCTCTAGTTGTGAATGTAATTTGTTTTAAACAATTTTTATCAATGTATTTTATATTGTTGTGACCCACTATGGGACCAACTGGTAAAGGGCAGATAATAATAAGAACAACAACAACAGCAATAAAAAGAAGAAAATCAGTGTTCAGCAAACCACCACTTGTATCAATTCATCTACTTCTTAAATATCTCTCTATATCTATCTATCTATCTATATATAGGGCTCTGATGACCTCTATGGGGGGCTAGGGGGAGCTCTGATGACCCCTGTGGGAGGGAGAGAGAGTTCTGGCAACCCCCCATGGGGGAGGGGAGCTCTGGTGACCCCTGTGGGGGATAGAAGCTTTGGCAGCCCCCTGTGGAGAGGGGAGCTTTGGCTACCCGTGGGGGGAAGGAGCAGCCTTGGCTACCCATGGGGGGTGGGGCAGCTTTGGTGACCCGTGTGGAGGAGGGAAGAGATTTAGGAACCTGTGGGGGGTGGGGGAGCTTTGGTGATGGTAAGTGTGGTTGGCAAGCAAAGAAAACAGGTGTGGCAGTCCTTAGTGTGTATATTATAAAATTAAATTCAGAATTAAAATAAGACAATCAAATGCAATATCTTAAAAGCACCATTTTCTGAAAATCATCAATAAGGCCTTTGATAAATCAAAGCAAGCAAAATGTTCCCAAGAGGCTCTGTCTATAATTCCACAGAGATTAAATCCAGAAGTGTTACGAAGAATCTTTCTATGTGACCCTAATTCAAATCCCAGGGCTTGTTGTTTATATCACTAAGATTCTACTATGAACAGCTGGTTTTTCTTCTTGTTGTTTCCTGTCCTACACCATCATGGTTGTTATGACTGGCAATATTGGCGCTATTTCTCCCACTCCCACCCCCAAGTTAGCATAATTTAGCCACAATTAATCGCTTGCCAAGGAAACAAGAGATAATACTTTGAAACAACTAGTAATAATACCGAAAGAGGAAATCCTCGCCTCTAATAGCCTTTGGAGGGTGGGGTGGAGAACAATTCTAGCCCTAGAAGTCTTGCAGGTCCTACATTAGGGAAGGGCAAAGTATAGTCTTTTGGTTTCAGCTATACAATTCATACAAATAGGAATTAGTGTAAATAGGAGAGTTAAAAAAAAAAAAAAAAAGGTTCCTTGCACATTATTTTTCACATGGAAGACCCAGTCTTCTTCCAGCATTTTGTATGAAAGTGCCATGGTGTTTGTTTGTTTTTTGCTTTTGGGGTGCATGTCAGCTGCTGGAGGTGTACACTGGGGCAAATAAGGGCAATGGTGCATCCAGGGGGTTGTGCCTCAGCAGACATGCCTTGTACATTCACCTAATTAATAATCGATAACAATTAATGCATAGAATCAGTGACCTGGCCAGCAATACTGGCAGCCCTGTGAAATACGGAGGCAATCTCACCTTCCTTAAACTGAGCTCTTGGTTGCATCCATTTTCACATTACATTTCTTATTCACAACTGCAGACATTTGAGAATGAAAATGTAATGTGAAAAACATTCTGAGGATACAAATGTTCCTGACTTAATTAGGAAACAAAAGTATGCATGTGAAATCAGACCTTAGCAAGAACATTAGCAAGCTTCCCAGAACTAAATGTAAAGCTCTCCATAGGGTTTAAAGAAAGTAGCTCTTTAAATGCTGTTTCCATTGGTCAAACTCTCACTCGTTTTTCATGTTTGCTTTCTGGAAGATAGGGGAATCTATCTGTATTACTTATTTTATTTATTTATTTATTAGATTTATATCCTGCCCTTCCTCCCAGTAGGAGCCCAGGGTGATAAGGTTCCACTATGTAATAATTGGAGTCTCAAAAGGTCTGCAGCAATGAAGAAAGTCCAGCTCGACAGCTGTACTACATATTCTTTTTTAACTTTACTCACCCTTTAATAACAGAGTTGAGGAAATTTTCTTTGAGTGATTTCTTAATTGTTCGCTGTATTACAGAAAACCAGCAGTGTAGTGGCAAATTCAGAAGTGCAGGGTACCTCCATGATCGTCACACTATGCCCCCTCACAGCCACTTCCCCTTCTAAGATAATACAACATCCTAAGATTATACAATAAAATGAACTTTCAGTCTCTTACTTTGTTTGGAGTACTTTCCCTGAGTGGTGTATTACAGCCATCAATGCAGATCTCCATGTGTTGCCTTTCAGCTAGATCTACTTTTTTCTGTGTGTGTTCATGGACAAATGTACTAGCGTGCTGTAAGGTATCTTCCTTTTCTAAGTTTCCTTTCTTGGTTGCCATATTAAGACTAAAGGGCTATGTGTTAGCTACTGAGAAGAGTTTTCTCAGTGACCAATTTGCCTTTTTTTATTCTGATTGGCTGCAATCAGCAGAAAAGGACACTGAAGACATAGGGACGCTGCTCCTAAAAAAGTGAGGGAACTCAGATCCGCTGGGACCCTGTACATCTACATGTTTGCAAAAACTGCATAAGAATTCTCATCAGTCAGTGAGGGAGCCTCCTATGATGACTGCTGCTGCTGCTTTTGTTCTTGTTGTTGTTAATAATAATAATAAAAGTTGATTTTTTCAGAACAAATCTCAAAGCGACTTAAAAAAAAATCTCAAAAACATACAAAGTAAAGATCCCAGTACAAAAAGCAAAAGCAAAACTCAAGCAAAACTCAAAAAAGATACAAGAAATAAATAAATCACAAAACAATATACAATACAATTCAAATACAGTGCAGCATACAATTAGGAATCATCTTACAAACTTAAGTAGATAAAATAATTAGGTAAAGGGACATCCTCATGGATACTCTCCTTATTCTTTTCATTTGAACTCCAAAATCTATATCTATCTTCTTTGATAGGGTAGGTTTCAAGAGATGTATTGATTTCAAACTCTCATGAGAGCTTCCTTTCCCCATTTGTTGAGGCCGTGACAATTTACTTTTGAAATTCTTTAGTCCCTGCAGTCAATACGTTTATTGCTTAGTCCAAATACCATTGCAGAACAGAACTAATAACAAAACATTAAGACATTAAATGACTTTCATACAATGTCAAGAATCACAATTAAAATTAATAAATAAAATATATATCTTAAAATAAATAGAGCTTTACTTATGAAACAGTATTTCCCTGTTATGAAACAGTAGTCCCTGCAAGAAAGTAACAGATCTTGTAATTAACATGTGAATGTTTCGAACTGGGATGTTATTAGGAAATGTCAGATGGGAATTCCTCTTCCCACTCCTGAGGGCTGCTGGTGAATAGTTCTAGTATCCTCCTTGAATTTCACAGGGGAGGTTTGCTCTAAATCTAGTGGGTTCCTTCTGGGATAACTTTAAAGTTGACAATGAGGACATTGAACTTGTTAAGGATTATCAATAGCTCAGCGCAGTCATTAACCAAAATGGAGACAATAGTCAAGAAATCAGAAGAAAGCTAGGACTCCGGAGGGCAGCTATGAGAGAACTAGAAAAGGTTCTCAAATGCAAAGTTGTATCACTGAACACCAAAGTCAGGATCCTTCAGACCATGGTATTTCCGATCTCTATGTATGGATGTGAAAGGGACAGTGAAAAAGGCTGATAAGAGAAAAATCAACTCATTTGAAATGTGGTGTTGGAGGAGAGCTTTGTGCATACCATGGACTGCGAAAAAGACAAATAATTGGATGTTAGAACAAATCAAACCAGAACTGTCACTAGAAGCTAAAATGATGAAACTGAGGTTATCATCCTTTGGACACATAATGAGAAGACATAATTCACTAGAAAAGACCATAATGCTGGGAAAAACAGAAGGGAGCAGAAAAAGAGGAAGGCCAAACAAGAGATGGATTGATTCCATAAAGAAAGCCCCAGACCTGAACTTACAAGATCTGAACAGGGTGGTTCATGACAGATGCTGTTGGAGGTCACTGATTCATAGGTCGCCATAAGTCGTAATCGACTTGAAGGCACATAACAACAAGCACATAACAACAAAGACTGAATAGGCCCCATTTCCAACAACAATTTATGGGATTAGGAATATTGTAACGTGTTCCAAACCTTCAGCCAAAACACCACCATCCACTCACAAGAGTGAGGTATCAGAAGAAACCCTCCCCCTTGCTACAAATGAGAGAGGAGGTCATTTGCTGCAGCACCAGTTTCCTTCCGGCTTGCTGAAACATGTGGCAGATGCCAAAGGAGGCTGAGGGTGGAGCTACCAGGAAGAAGAGGGGATTACTGAGGCCAACTCCCATCTCCTCACACTGCCACCGCTGCTGCTGCCCTTACTAAGAACAAGAGGAGAGGGCTTTTCGTGAAGCAAAAAGAAGCAAGGCTACAAGGAAAGGTTGCTTTCCCCCTTCCTTCATGGCAGCCGGCCTGCCTGCCTTTCTTGGCTCCTGATTTGCTGCTACCTTCTTTTAAAAATTATTCTTATTTGCGAGGCTGCCCATATCTCGCCTTTGGCCCAGACGGAGCCAAAGAGAGGAAGCTCAGGACTTGCTCACCCCTCATCTGAGGCTAAGTGTGTGTGCCAGCATTCCCCCTTTCTTCCACCTACACTCCACCACCACCCCAATCTCTCTCTCCAAGATGCTGCAGCACTTGAGGGCTCCCCCCTCTGACGTGTCCAAATGCATGCACACCTGCAGATGCCTACAGGAGGGGCAGGTGTGTTTGTGTGTGCGCATGTGCTGATCTGTCTTCTGCTCCACTCTCATTCCCCATATGCATGCTAACCAAGTCATCAGTTCTGATGATCAACCCAAGGCCAAAAGCACTAACCCCCTCCTCAAGCTATCCACTCTTTTGCTTTCACAATCTAGCATCCCCACCACTACCACATTGCTGCTTCTTGACTGTTATTATTATTTTTTAAAAGCTCAGCAGGTTGGCTGAGGCTGGGGTCCACATATTGCAGCTGAATTGTATTTATCTAATTATTGCATTTATATTCCACCTTTCCCCCAAGTTGCTCAAGATGGTGCACATGGTTCCCCCCCCCCATTTCCATTTTATCCTTACATAGACACTGTGAGATAGGTCAGGCTGAGAGACTGTGTCGGGTCCAAGGTCACCCAGTGGGCTTCATGGCTGGGTGGGGATTTTAACATGGATCTTAGCCCAACACTGTAACCCACTGGTGTGGGGAGACAGGACTGTACATCTTCAGACTGTCAGGGAGGGGAGGGGGATCTCAATTTGATGGGCCTTTGCATTAAGAAAAGAAAGCAACACCTCACTGTCTGCAGGGATCTTTTTGTGGAAAGGGATATTTGGAGATGTGATTTTGCCATGCACCATTTTTTCAATTAACAGAGACTAAAATTACAATTAGCATGAGGGGGGGGGTCACAAAGTTTTTTGAGCTTACAAAGGGGGTCCCCTACTCATAAAGGTTGGGAACCACTGCTATAGCTGACATATTTTGCATCAGGTGAAGATTACATACCATCTTCAAAGGCAATCCCATATATAATGCATTACAGTAATCCCCAACAGGAGGTTACCAAACATGGATCACTGCAGCCACATTATGGACCTCCACATGGAATTGCAGCTGGGATACAATGATAGATCCAAGTGCATCTCCAAGCTACTTGTCTTTCAGAAGTAGTGAGACAGAACATGTTGAACCCCACTCATTCAGATTGCAGAACCATCTGCTAACAGTGCCTTTCTTGACTTGATTGATCTTCTGTCTGTTAGTTCCCATCCAATCCATTACCATGGCCATGCACTGATCTAGCACCCTCACAGCTTCATATGCCTCTGGACATAAGTACAGCTGTGTGTGATCTGTATATTGATAACAATGCACTCGAACCCCCTGAATAACCTCAATCAGTGGCTTCATGTAGATGTTGAAGAGCAAGGGATTAAAATGGAATCTTGCAGGACCCTGAAGCCAAAATGCCACTGGAAATCCACAAGCACCACTTTCTGAAAATGGCCATCCAGGTAAGTATGGATCCACCAAGGCAGATATGCCACACTCAACTCAGATAGTTGCTCCAAAGGGTAACATGGCTGATGGTATTTAAAGCTATTGAGAGATCAAGGAGAATTAACAGTATCAAACTCCCCTATTATTTTCCCGACAAAGGTCATCTCACAGAATTATCAAAGCCGTTTCAGTGCCAAAATGGGAGCTAAACTCCAGTTGAAATTGACTCAGAAAATAAGTCTCACCCAAGAGAGCCTGGATCTGGTCAGCTACCTTGCTGGAGAAGGGGACATTCACCACTGTCTATAACTATTGCTGGCCTAAATTGGATCCAGTGAAGTCTTTTCCATAGATATTCTCACTACCACCTCCTTTAAGGAAGCTGTGACATCTCCCTTTCTCAGAGGAGTTGACTACATCTTGGCTCGAGGTAGCCATTCCCTCCCTCCCTCCCTCCCTCTCTCTCTCTCTCTCTCTCTCTCTCTCTCTCTCTCTCTCTCTCTCTCACACACACACACACACACACACACACACACACACACGTAATCAGCCAAGAGGAACAAGGGTCAGGCAAGTATATGGTTGGCTGAAACTTACCAAGCACCTTGTTCATAGCCATTATACCCACTAACGGAAAATCATGCAACAGTAAAACCAGAGAGTGCTCTGGACAGATTAACCTGTACAAATGATGGAGTCCCATGATGGATACAAGTGATTTTACCCTTAAAATTTCTGTACACATGTCACAGTGTGCCACCAAGGGTTCCACAACATCACCATTAGAGTCTGCTTTTAACAAACCTCGAACTATTCTAAAAAAAAAATTGCAAACTGACATTTAGAGGATGCAGTGGTGATGTTCACTCCATGTTTTCCTCCACTTGCATGCTAGATATCTCCCAGGCATTAGATGAATTGTTGTTGTTATGTGCCTCCAAGTCAACTACGACTTATGGCGACCCTATGAATCAGTGACCTCCAACAGCATCTGTCATGAACCACCCTGTTCAGATCTTGTAAGTTCAGGTCTGGGGCTTCCTTTATGGAATCAATCCATCTCTTGTTTGGCCTTCCTCTTTTTCTACTTCCTTTTGTTTTTCCAACCATTATTATCTTTTCCAATGAATCATGTCTTCTCATGATGTGTCCAAAGTATGATAACCTCAGTTTAATCATTTTAGCTTCCAGTGACAGTTCTGGTTTAATTTGTTCTAACATCCAATTATTTGTCTTTTTTGCAGTCCATGATATCCACAAAGCTCTTCTTCAACACCACATTTCAAATGCGTTGATTTTTCTCGTATCAGCTTTTTTCACTGTCCAACTTTCACATCCATACATAGAGATTGGAAATACCATGGTCTGAAGGATCCTGACTTTAGTGTTCAGTGATACATCTTTACATTTGAGGACCTTTTCTAGTTCTCTCACAGCTGCCCTCCCCAGTCCTAGCCTTCTTCTGATTTCTTGACTATTGTCTCCATTTTGGTTAATGATTGTGCCAAGATATTGATAATCCTTGACAAGTTCAATGTCCTTATTGTCAACTGTAAAGTTGCATAAATCTTCTATTGTCATTACTTTAGTCTTTTTGACGTTCAACTTTCATCAGCATTCGTTTCAAATCATTACTGGTTTCTGCTAGTAGTATGGTATCGTCTGAATATCTTAAATTATTGATATTTCTCCCTCCAATTTTCACACCTCCTTCTTCTTGGTCCAGTCCTGCTTTCCGTATGATATGTTCTGCGTATAGATTAAATAAATAGGGTGATAAAATACGCCCCGGTCTCACACTCTTTCCGATGGGGAACCAATCGGTTTCTCCATATTCTGTCCTTACAGTAGCCTCTTGTGCAGAGTATAGGTTGCGCATCAGGACAATCAGATGCTGTGGCACCCCCATTGCTTTTAAAGCATTCCATAGTTTTTCATGATCTACACAGTCAAAGGCTTTGCTGTAATCTATAAAGCACAGGGTGATTTTCTTCTGAAATTCCTTGCTCTGTTCCATTATCCAACATATGTTTGTGATATGATCTCTGGTGCCTCTTCCCTTTCTAAATCCAGCTTGGACGTCTGGCATTTCTCACTCCATATATGGCAAGAGCCTTTGTTGTAGAATCTTGAGCATTACTTTACTTGCATGGGATATTAAGGCAATAGTTCGATAATTACTGCATTCCCTGGGATCCCCTTTCTTTAGAATTGGGATATATATGGAACGCTTCCAGTCTGTGGGCCATTGTTTAGTTTTCCATATTTCTTGACAGATTTTAGTCACAATTTGGACTGATGCAGTCTCAGTAGCTTGTAGCAACTATTTGTATGCTGTCTATTCCTAGTGATTTGTTTCCTCCAAGTATTTTAAGAGCAGCTTTCACCTCGCATTCTAAAATTTCTGGTTCTTCATCATATGGTTCCTCCGTGAATGAATCTGTCATCCTGGCATCTCTTTTACAGAGTTCTTCAGTGTATTGCTTCCATCTTCCTTTTATTTCATCTCGGTCATTCAATGTGTTCCCCTGTTGATTATTCAACATCCCTACTCTTGGTTTAAATTTCCCTTTCATTTCTCTAATCTTTTGGAACAGGGCTCTTGCTCTACCCTTTTTGTTATCCTCTTCTATTTCTATACAGTAACTATTGTAATAGTTCTCTTTGTCCCTACGTACTAGTCGCTGTATTGTTGCATTTAGGGTTCTGACTGTGTTTCTATCTCCTTTTGCTTTTGCTTTCCTTCTCTCTTTAACCATTTGAAGAGTTTCTTCAGTCATCCATTGGGGTCTTTCTCTCTTTTTAACTAGAGGTATTGTCTTTTTGCATTCTTCTCTGATAACATCTCTGACTTCATTCCATAGTTCTTCTGGTTCTCTGTCAACTAAGCTTAAAGCCTCAAACCTGTTCCTTATTTGATCTTTATATACTTCTGGGATGTTATTTAAATTGTGTTTTGACGTTATGATTGCTTTGTTGGTCTTCTTTAGCTTTACTCTGATTTTCGATAGGACCAGTTCATGATCTGTACCACAGTCTGCTCCTGGTCTTGTTTTTGCAGAAAGTATGGAACTTCTCCACCTTCTGCTACCAATTATATAATCAATTTGATTCCTATATTAACCATTTGGTGATGTCCACGTGTATAGTCGTCTTTTCGGTTGTTCAAAAAATGTGTTCGCAAGAAACAAATTATTGGCTTCACAGAATTCAATAAGTCTTTCTCCTGCTTCATTTCTGTCTCCTAGGCCCCATTTCCCCACAATTCCTAATTTTTCTCTGTTCCCTACTTTTGCATTCCAATCCACCATGATTATCAGCACATCCTGTTTTGGTGTGTGATCAATTTCTTCCTGTACTTCTGCATAAAATCTCTCCAATTCCTCTTCTTCTGCGTTTGCCATCAGAGCATAGACTTGGATGATGGTTATGTTGATGTTTCCCATTTAATCCCATTGATATAACTCGCTCAGACCTTGCGTTGTAGCTCCTGATTGCTCTTGCTACATCACTTCTCACTATTAAAACAACCCCATTTCGTCTTAATTTCTCATTTCCTGCATAAAATATTTTGTAGTTGCCTGATTGGAAATGTCCCACTCCCGTCCATTTTAGTTCGCTCACACCAAGTATTGTAATGTTGATGCATTCCATTTCTGTTGCATTTTGGATACTCTGTTCATAGTGTTTTCGTGGTAAGAGATGTTCAGAGATGGTTTACCATTGCCTTCCTCGGAGTTTGGATGCATCTTAGTCTGGTGTCTCAGCTTTGACCATTCCGCCTTGGGTGCCCCTGCTAGGAGTCTAGCCTCTTGGTCTAGACTCCTGACGGCATTGCTCTCAGCTTCTTCAACACACTCAAACCCCCTCACCACGTTAAGGTGTGCATCCGAAGAGGAGGATTAGATGAATACTATTTCATAAAATGCAGCAGAAACCATAGTAACTATAGACAGACAAACTAGCAATCCTCATTTATTTGATTTGTACACTGCTTCATTCTAGGAAGTAAAATATTAAACAAGGGCTTAATGGAACAGCTGGACAACTGCTGCATCCACAGGCCTGCTGTTCTCATCAGCTGGGGTAGAAGGTGAGGGAAATATTGCAACAGCCTAGAGAGGTGGAGCCAGCTTGGAATCCAGCAGATTCTGGCCAACTCAGCCCCTCCCCACCTACGGCACTCCCCATTTCAGGGCTTTCTGAAGCCAGCAGACTTCCACCTGCCTACACATTTGGTGGGTGAAGCATCATGTGTAGGGCAGGTATTAGACATGGCTCCCTGCCAAAACCAAGGTTTCCAGGCACTCTGCCTTTATAAGTTCTAGGTCTATCAGACTAAATAAAAGCTGACTAAATTTCTCTTGAAGCCCAGTATCACCACCCACAACAATTCTGTGGCGAAGTCTGCCTCCTTTGTGGTTTCTAGCTTGCTGGATTCAATGCCTTCTTTCACATATAGAGTGACACCATCTCCAATAAGTCATTTCTTGTCCTTCCCACAGAGTTTATATCCAGGGATAACTGTGTCCCACTGATTTTCTCCATTCTACCACATTTAAGTTATACTCGCTATATCACTGCTGTCCTTTAAGACCAAACACTCCAGTTCTCCCATCTTGCCTCAGAGGCTTCTAGCATTAGCATATAGACACCTATATACAGTGTTTCTCTTCAAGTGTCTTTGGCCTATGGTGCTTTGGCCTCTCTGAAATGCTAGAATGTGCCCCTGCACTTATAATGCCTAGTTCTACCCCATTTAAATGTTCATCATTTTTATGTCTTTATCCCTGGAGGAAGATTTGTTCAGAATTGGACCTTCCTCAGCTCCTGTTGGGTTTCCCCCCTCAATCAGTTAAGCTGCTCTGCCATCTTTTTGATGTTTAGTGCCTGCAGTTTGATTCCATCCCAGTTCAAGTGGAGCCTGTCCCTTTTGAACAGGCCCACCGGTCCCAAAATGTTCCTCAGTGCCTAACAAATCCAAACCCCTCCTCCCAACACCATTGTCTCATTCACACATTGAGACTACAGTGCTGCGCCTGTCTAGCTGGCCCTGCACATTTCCGAGAAAGCTACCTTGGAGGTCCTGTCATTCAGCATCCTACCTAGCAACCTACATTTTGCTTCCAGGACCTCACAACTGCATTTTCTCACATCATTGGTGCCAGTGTACACCATGACCAGCACCACCAATATATTCAGACAACAGGTGACATCCACAACCTTCATGCCAGACAGGCAAATCTCCCTGAGGTCTGCATGCCCATTACTCACCCCACTATCTGTGTTCCTAATGGTCAAGTCACCCATTACTAGGGTCCCTCCACACACATCCCAAGAAATAACCTCGGCACGAGAGGATATCTGCTCGTCCCACAAGGAATGGGCCCTTTCTAAGGGATTGTTTCCCTTTTTTCCCTGGGCCCCTGAATGACTACACCCCTGTAGGGATGGGTGAATCTGACAATTTCAGTCTCTCTCTCTTTCTCATTTTTCCAATGTTAAATTCAGTTCTCTACATTTCCACATCAGTTTGCAATTTTTTTTAAAAAAGGCCCTCATGAAAATTCATCAGAATTTTCATGAGAATTTCTCCTAATATACAAATTTTTGTATGCACTTTTGCTTAATATACACATTTGTACAACATAATTTCCCCTAATATGCATTTTTGCATGTTCTTTTCACTAATAGATGCACTTCTATGCACACTTTAGCCAAGTATATGCATTTTTGTACACTTGGTGTACACTTTGTATTACTTGGTGAACTGCACCGCAAAATTTGAAAAAAGTGCAAATTTTGAAGGATGGCTGTATTTGAGTCTGCATATTGTTTTGGAATGTGCCAATTTGCTAGGTTCGCCTACATGTGAATTGGACTGAATTTCTCCCCCATCCCTAACACTTGCTCCAAAACTTTGCCCAAGAAAGTAAGACTTGTGACTGGCTGGTAGCTGCACAATGCTTGTGATCCAAGAGGCTTTCTTCAGGAATGGTCTTACAATCGCTTCTTTCAAGGTGGCAGAGACTATCCTTTCTACTAAAGAAGTAATTATTACCTCCCAGATCCAGTTTGTTAGTCCCTCCCTAGATTAGATGCAATAATCCATATGCCATACGCATAAGGATGTTTCCTACAATCAAATATAAATAAGACAAAGACACCAAAGAGTGCTTCAGCACTCAATGTACAAACTGCACCCAGAAAAGGATCTTATTTTCACAAAGCAATATAAATTGCAAATTTTAACATCTTTCATTTTTGCTCAAATTTGCTCAATGTTTCAAGCCTCTTTCTTTCATGTTTTCCCTCTTCTTGATATCACCATTCCTGTTATGTCAGGATTTATTTGGACAGTTCTCCCAAAGTATATTGTCTTCTTGAAGGCACTTTTTGAGTTTACTGGATAGGATGGGTTGTATATGGCCACTTTTTAACTGGCTCTGCTCCTGTCTCTTAAGCAGGAGAAAAAAATTCACCGGCTCCCACTCCTCAATATGTCATGCTAATGTTAAATCACCATGTACCCTTCAGCTTTATAGACCCACAGCCCAAATTTAGCCTCATGGAATCCATTTTTATTTTTAATATATGTTTTCTTCTCTCCCCAACTGTTTTCATGTAAGAATCTAAGAACTGGCTTACTGAATCAGATCAAGGTCCATCTGGTCCAGCAGTGATTTCTAACAATGGTCAGCCAGCTTTTCCCTTTATTTTTCATTTTCTCTTTTAAAAAATGTAAAAAAAGAAAGTGGTGGGGGTGCCGCTACTGTTACTTTAAATTAGGAAGGCCCATTTCCTACCCCAGCTGAAGAAACAGTCAGTTAGTTACAGGACACCCTGAAAAGAATGACACAAATAGCCATTGAAACACAACTGGAATCTAAGCCTCTTAAAAGGAATAAAAGCAGCATCAGTTAAAAAGAAAGAAAGTTAACAACCTTACCTTTCAGGTTACATACTATTTGCTGAATATATGGGAGAGCCCCTTCCTCTCTTTAGAGCGACTTTGTTTTTCTTCTCTGAAGATTTCTGTGTTTCCCATAGCTGTTGACATACAGGCATTCAATAGATGCAGCCATTTTGCTATCACCAGGGTACCTTTGAGAGCCAGTCTGGTGTAGTGGTTAAGGTGTTGGACTACAACCTGGGAGACCAGGGTTCGAATCCCCACACAGCCATGAAGCGCACTGGGTGACCTTGGGCCAGTCACTGCCTCTCAGCCTCATTGGAAGGCAATGGTAACCCCCCTTTGAATACTGCTTACCATGAGAACCCTATTCATAGGGTCGCCATAAGTCGGGATCGCCTTGAAGGCAGTCCAGCCAGCCTGGGTACCTTCATGCTGGGCAGTCATGCAGCTGGCAAAGCAAAAGCTTTTGCTACATCTGTTAGGTTACATACAAGAGTCTTTTAGCTCAAAATACTGTTTATACAGATTTTTAAATCCCACATAGTTTATGGCTTTATTTTCTGCTCTAGTACATTCAAAACTGCCTTAGTTGTGTTCGCTGGGCAAGTTTAACCTCTTGGATTTATGGCATGCAGCCAGTACAGCCTCCTCCCACCCATACTCCCATTGTATTCAATGGGACTTGCTATGAAGCAACATCTATTAGTGAGCAAACTTCGAGGTGTGCGGTTCACACCAGGTTTCGGGGAGTGTTGTGTGGCGGCTTGGGTGTGTGTTTTCATTGTCGTGGCACGTGTGTGCGATGTCGCTGTCACCAAGGGTGGTGTGTGCTTGTGTAGAACGTCCAACTTTTAAGAGTTTGACCCGCAACAATGTTTGTTGTTTTTTTATCGCCATGTCATGAAGAGTCTGCGCGCCGATTCTTCCGGTTCGAGCTGATGTCGAAAGGCGCAGCAGACCTTCCCCTTCCCCCGTCAGTTGGCAGCCGCGCAAGGGTGTGCTAGCGCTCAGTCCTCGGGGCAGGCTAGGGCCTTGTGCGAGCGCGTACGTGTCAAGACTAGTACCCTCCCCGCTTCAAGTGTCTGACTCCCCTCAGGCTTCCGAGCCTACCTCCGCCGCCCGCCCGCCTGCCTCTTCTTTCTTACCCAATAGCAACCAGTCATGTCGGGAGGTGTGTACGGGCGTGCGGAGCGTACTTGTGTATGTATGGACACCGAGACCTCATTTCCGGTAGCTGTCACCGAGTGGCTGCCCTGACTGAGTTGTATCTAGGTTGCCGCCCCCCTTCCGTGGCTGATCTTCGAGTCACCTCCCGCGAAGAAGCGACCCACTTACTAGAGCGCGCCCGCCTCCGCTCGCCTGTGCCAAGGAGGGAACTCAACGGCAGCGCCAGAGGCGCCCGCGGATGGATCGCTCCCAGACTAGCTTCCACCCGCCGTCTGGCGTCAGCGAGGGACCTGTTTCCCTCTGAGGGAGTTGCATTGGCGGGCGGCGTAGTCCCAAGCGGCGATTAGATCCTTACTCGGCCAAGGGTCCAATAGGAACCTTCGTCCTTTTCGTAGCAAAGCCAGCAGGCAAGGCAGGCTGCGTGCGCTCACCGCCTCCTCGCTCGTCAAGACCAGGTGTGTGACCTTCTTCCTTCCACGCTTCGCACAGTTCGACATGTATGTGTAGTACATGCATACAACATGGGGCGAAAGGACAGAAAGGGGTAGGGGCGGGTAAAGTGCACGTGAATGAGAGTTGCTTTGCCTTTCCTATCAGGACTTTCTTTTTATTCTTTTAACATCGCATTAAAGATAAAATTCAACAAGTGAAGTTTCCTTCTACAGTTGATTCATCGGGACGGGAGGAAGGAGGAGCTATATTTGTTGAATCATTGCCTGTCAGGCTGGTCGAAGGAGCATGTATGTGACCTTCCATCCCCACTTATTTATATCAAAGCTGTGTGAAGGGACAGAAAAGGGTGAGGTAGTTTTTAGTGTGTATGTGTGAGAGAGGCTTGTGGCACCCTCACCTTCTGTGCCTTGAACGACTTGTTAAAGGCAAATCCGTCAAGTGAAGCTTCCCATCGTTGCTGGTTTCCAGGCTGGGCAAATCCTGCTCTGGTTGAATTTCTGCCTGCCAGTTTTGCTACAGGGTATGTGTGCTCCTTACAGCTCCGTTTGTAACCTCCTTCCTGCTTCTAATCTTCCTTTTGGGAGGACAAACGCGGGAACAGAGGTAAGATGAAGAAGGGGAGCTATTTCATAAAGCCTGTGATTAGTCAGTGCTATATGCTCCCTTCACCTTAAAACTGCGACAGGTGTAGCAATTGAGGAGGAAAAGCTCCATTTCAGAGGGGAAAGTTGCACGTGTTGAATTCCTGTCTGTCAAAGACTAGAAAGCTTTGGGATACTTGTCAGAATAAGAAGTGGAAATCCTGTGATTTAGTCCAGCTCCCAATTACTCCCTTCTAGCTGAAAATGAAATCCAAGTAGATGTAACTTGTTTGTTATCCTCCTCTCCTTTTGTCTAAATGCAGATTGTCAACTCTTTATTTGTGTCATCTTGTAAGGTGCCATACGTTTTATAGCACAGGAAAATGTTTCAAATATATTTTTGCCCAAATAGGTAAACACTCCGTCTCTTAACGATTCTTAGTATTTGTATCATACGTTTAAAAAGTGCTCAGAGCTATTCACAATTTACGCAGCGGTTCATTAACAACATCGAATGACCCTAACCCCTTCACATTTGTAATCAGCATGATTGAGCCATAGTACCTGGGTGGACTTTCCCCTCCTCCTACTCTCATGAATCATATAGTTTGTTTTAGTTGTGGAGGTCACAATTCATATCTCTGCTCAGCCATCAAGCTCAGTGGGTGACCTTGAGCCAATTATTCCCTCTCAGCCTAATCTACTTTACATGGTTGTCATGAGAATATAGTAAGGTAAATTACATTCACTTATGCCTCCTTCAACTCATTGAAGGAAGGGTGGGGTACAAACATGATAGGCTAACGAAACAGGTAGATGATATTTTTTTTGGACCAGACTAGTTGTAGGATTATGTAAGCTATTGAGTTTCTCAAGATGAAGTGGGGAATTCTGATTTGCATTAGTTCTTTTAAATCAAAAGTTCAAGCTCTGATGGATGTCATTGATTAATTATATATTATCACACTCTTGGACTTTGTGTTAGGAGGCTGCTCCCTATATCCTTGCCAAAGAGAAACTGTCTGTAAATTCTGGAGTAAAGGACCTTAAAATAGTAATAATAATAAACCTCTGCTAATAGATAGAGGTTGGAACAAAAGAATAACAGTAATGTAAGAGTCTCGAAGATTTCTGCCACTGTTGCAACAAGCTAGGTGGCAATTCTTTCACAGTAGTTTTCTAGCAGCGAGGATGCTTCCAGACAGGTGTTTATTCTGGGTTCAGTGCTGCCCATGCATGCATTGGGGGGTTTTTTGGCAGCAGGTTCAGAGGAGGGCAACAACGATGATCAGGGGACTGGAAACAAAACCCTATGAGGAGAGACTGAAAGAACTGGGCATGTCTAGCCTTGAGAAGGGAAGACTAGGGGAAGATATGATAGCTCTCTTCAAGAACTTGAAAGGTTGCCACACAGAGGAGGGCCAGGATCTTTTCTCGATCATCCCAGAATGCAGGACATGAAATAATGGGCTCAAGTTGCAGGAAGCCAGATTTCAACTGAACATCAGGAAAAACTTCCTAACTGTTAGAGAGATATGACAATGGAACCAATGACCTTGGGAGGTAGTAGGCTCTCCAACACTGGAGGCATTCAAGAGGCAGCTGGACAGCCACCTGTCGCATATGCTTTAATTTGGATTCCTGCATTGAGCAGGGCGTTGGACTTGATGGCCTTATAGGCACCTTCCAACTCTATGATTCTATGATAGTATAGCTAATTCATATAATTAATATAAAATAGTAATTTTCTTAAATCTTACTGCTTAAATGCTATCTGGCGGAAATATGCATAGTATTTTCTCGGTTGTAAATGTGCACACCAAAAAGGCTGGGGTGGTTTTTTTTGTTGTCTTTGATGAACAACTAGGAGATAGTGTTATCGTTGAGGTTTTAATTGGTGGCAGGAAGGATGTGTCCCTGGCATAAACAGTTGGAAGCTTCTCATACCCATGAAGTGGGATTTATTGTTGTGGTTTGACAGGAAAATGTGTTTCTGTTCTAACCTGCAAGGTTACCTGATTCCCCCCCCCCACTCCCCTCCTCAAGAATTTTTGGGAGTATAGTCCTAAAAGTACCCCGGGCATGGGAAAGACATGAAAGTAACACTTTAAAAAAAAGCAGTGTATTTTATTTTCATGAAATGAACAACAGTAACTTGAATTACTAATTAATTAATTTGTATCCCGCCCTTCCTCCCAGCAGGAGCCCAGGGCGGCAAACAAAGCACTAAAAACACCTTAAAACATCATAAAAACAGATCTTAAAATACATTAAAACAAAACAGCGTTAAAAACATTTTTTTAAAATAAGTTGCTCCTACAACTCCTGGATGATTTGACTTTTTTTTAAAATTGAAAAGTCTGCCAAATGGCATTCAAATAGCAAGATTTGAGAAAATTATTATTTTATATGAATTAGTGGTTGTATGCTGACACTGTTATCCAGCTTTCTATTCATAATAGAGGTTAGTACTTCTTGGTTGGTTGCACTACACATTGTAGAAGAAACTGCTATACTATAATTGGAAGCTATACTCTACAGTCTGTGCATAAATAATTAGAAGTTTGTCTCATCAAATTAGTGGGGTTTATTACCAAAGAAATGTGTAAAAGATTGGGCTGCAAAAGTATCTAATTACAAATTTGAACAGATGGCAACAACACTTCTGTTAGTAATCTTTCGGTACTCAGAAGCTTTTTATTCATCTTCTATTAGCAAAATTATCTGATATTGACCTTGGTGTCTCTCCAGCTTTCTATGATCCAAGTACATAGCATATTCCTCCCTCTCTCTCTCTTCTCCGCCCTCTTTCCATTTTGGAAAAGTGTGGCATAGTTATCATGGGACGTGGATGGAGGAATCTTGCCAAGTTACTTGTGCCCTGCACTGCATCTCATTTGCTGCAGTAATAAGATGGAGCTAGGGATTTTGAAATTGAGGATTTGTGGGGTTAGAGTGTGTTAAGCTTGCTTGCTTTGCCTTTAAATGTTAACTATTTGCTGCCTTTTTACCTTACCTTTCTCACAAATTGAATTTATTTTTTTTTGCATTGGAATTATTGTAGCTGTGGACCAGTGACTTGTATTATACTAATTTCATGGACAATAATGCCTGCCTTATCAGCATGGATTTTTTTTCCCAGCAGGGTGTCAGCTATCACAAGAATGTTATTAGATCAAAGATTATGACTTGTTTTAATATTATTCCAAACAGAAAACTTTGCTACAAAATAATTAAACTGTTTTAATTTACCTGCTGAGATTTGTATCAAACATGAAAAAAAATTTAACTGCAGGGAAACTAAAACTTGTTGTAGCAAGTAAATGAAATTAATGTTTCAAATATTTTCTTTAATATATTGTAGAAATTAATTTAAATTGGTATAATTTAGAATCGTATACCATACAGCTTTTGCTCTCATCTTTTAAGCCTGAGTTTCCATTTGTTTTTCCCTTTGGGATGAGTGTGTAAGGGAATAGATTTAATCTGGTCATTTACTTTAACCCTCTTGTGAATAGGGTGTGTATTCATCTTAAAATGAGCATTTTAATGTATGTAAATGAAATGCCTACCTTAAGGGTGTGACTGATATTGCAAACACATATTATGACATTGCTCTGTTTTGTGTACATAACACCAACAGAAGCGTGGAATACACTTACCCTTAATCTTTTGACTATAGTTGTAAGAGACATCTTTTGACTTGTAGAATGCTGTTAGTATTTCCATAAAGAATGCTTTTGAGAAGTAAAACAGTAAAGTGGAAGACCTACTGCGCTATTTGTTAGAATATCTCATTGCATCTAATATAGAACAAACGTTGTTTTTTAAGTTACCTACAATTTTATATTTTTGGTCTGCTAAAGTTAGCTGTGATTTTGTTAAAAAGTATATGATTGATAGATGTGGTGATGTAAATATATGAAACTGAAACAGGAATATGTGTTGAGAAAACTATTCGCTGTAACTGAGATTTATAAAGGGTTGAAAAGGGCAATGAAAAATGCTTGAAAATAAGTAATTGTGGCTCTCAGTATTGAAGGTATTTGTAGGTGAATACAACAAAAATATAATTTTGTTGACAATATTTGTAAATATAATATCTGGATGTATTTGCACAATTTCAGCTTTACAAATATAGCCATTTCTAGAGCAGTGGCAGTGTGGCAGCAACAACGAGACTTGCAGCACCATAAATACTCTAGGTGATATCCAACTAAGTCATATCAATGTGTCTACCCTGAGTATAACAAACATGGGATATAACTCTAACAAATTTATTATGGCTTATGGCATAAACATTTGCTGACCACAGTCTACTTCATCATGAAGTGTTATCATGGTATGTATGCATGCTGTGGGGATGTATTATAAACAGTGAGGTCAGATTGAAATAAAATGCAAGAAAGTATAGATAGAAATAATTACAATATTAACTACTGGTATTAACAGAAAAAGATGGTTGTTGATAGCACAGATGTCCTGGCATTGATGAGCCAATTGACACATGCAGTGTGATAATAAACATTTATTTATTTATTTATTATTACATTTATATCCCACTTTTCTTTTCATGATTGAAACTCAAGGCGGCTTTCATCTGGTTCCCAGGCAGTCTCCCATCCAGGCACTGACCAGACCTGGCCCTGCTTAGCTTCAGCAAGGAGCTGGCCTTATGTGCCTTCCGACCAAAAGTAGTATTGAACCTCTATATGAGACACATTTCAATGGTTTCATGTTGTGATCTCCTTTTCAAGTTACTTTTTCAAGAATGGCCACCTTAACATCAGTTACAGAGAGTCCTGAAGTTCCAGCACTGGTAGAATCATAGAATAGTAGAGTTGGAAGGGGCCTATAAGGCCATCAAGTCCAACCCCCTGCTCAATGCAGGAATCCAAATCAAAGCATTCCCGACAGATGGCTGTCCAGCTGCCTCTTGAATGCCTCCAGTGTCGAAGGTAATTGATTCCATTGTCGTATGGAAGTTAGGAAGTTTTTCCTGATGTCCAGTTGAATCTGGCTTCCTGCAACTTGAGCCCATTATCCGTGTCCTGCACTCTGGGACGATAGAGAAGAGATCCCGGCCCTCCTATATGTGACCACCTTTCATGTACTTGAAGAGTGCTATCATATCTCCCCTCAGTCTTGTCTTCTCGAGGCTAAACATGGCCAGCTGTTTCCAGTCCCCTGGTCATTCTTGTTGCCCTCCTCTGAACCTGTTCCATTCTTCTGGATGCAGTATTCAAGATGAGGCCTTCTGATGTCAGATTTGTCTGCTTATTCTTTTGCATAGATATTGGCCTGAAATACGCACAAATCTGTCAGGACACTCTGAAACTGACGTTTAGGTGACCATCCATGAACCTTCTTGGTTAATAATGCAATGTTAATAACATAATTATCACAATCTGTAGTTCTCTGCATCTCATTTTGTTCTGACTTCACTGTTTATAACATCCCCCATCCAGTAATGTGGGTTGGAAAATTTTCCAAAAAGGAAACATTTTCCAGTGCTATATTTTTCAATGGAATTTTTTCTGTTTTCATAAATTCATTGCAAATACAATATAAGGTAAGCTTTGCGGTTTCAAAGGTTTTAGCTTTGTTTACTAAATACAAGTAAAACAAACATGCTAAACTTAGATCACTTTCTAGGGTATTGCCCTGACTTGCATAAGAAAATTTTCCAGAAAACCTACATCATTGCCCCCATTGTATGTGAGTGAAGCTCAGGATAACACTTCAAACATGTGATGGAATGGACTTTAGTCCATGAAAACTTAAGATATAATAGATTTGTTAGTCTATAAGGTCTCAGAAACAGCTGGTATAGCATAGTGGGGAGGAGAGCCTGGCTAGTAGTCTGTGAGTTCAAATCCTCGCTCGTGTTTCCTGGGTGTCAAGGGCCAGCTAAAGATCACCCCTACAGTGAATGGCTCAGGGGTTATGTGCCATGCCACCTGCGTAGCCGTAGGCAAGCTGCATAGTCCCAAGGAGCCCAGTTGCCCCCCAGCTGGCAGTTGCGGATCAGGAAGGGGTTGGTTTGTGCAGTTGTGGCAAGCTGAGCAGGCCCTGGCCAGCTGGGGAGGTCTAGCCTCAGAAGGAGGCAATGGCAAACCCCCTCTGAATACAGCTTACCATGAAAACCCTATTCATAGGTCGCCATAAGACAGGATTGACTTGAAGGCAGTCCATTTCCATTTCAAGGTCCCAGAAGACTTCTTGTTGCTTTTAGAAATACAGTTGTGTTAGCTTCTGTCACATGCTATCCTGAAGCCTTGGAGCAAATAGCAGTGTGATAAAAACACAACAATACCGTTGTGGGTTTTTGCTTGACTGAGGCTGCGCCTAAGCAATAATCAACACAGTCAGTTTTGCTAATTTTAATTTTAACTCTGTGGCCATTGGACACCGGGCCATTTTTATTCATCCAGGTAACTATTTCTCGTCTTTTCTTGCATTTGATCCTAAATGCACACTTTGGTTTCGGTTGTCACCTCTTTTCTTGGCCCTAGTCCTGTGCCTTTAGCAGTGGCCTGCCATGTAGAAATTAAGCAGGTGGCACTTTCCTCATAACGTTTTTTCTGTGCCAAAAAAAGTTTTATCTCCTTATTTTTGTGTGAGCTATATTGTTAAAAACACAGGATGAGAGCCAAGGGAAGAAAGCGGCAACCCTAGAAATCATACACATAGGAGGAAATGTAAGGAAAGGCTGGAATATTTATCAAGTTATAGCAGTGTGACTCACAGATATTAAACAAACAGAATGTTTTCTGCCATGGGTATAAAGGGTTGAGAGAGGTTCTACCTGCATGGGGGTGGGGCCTCTACAAAGAAAACATTTTTCTTGGCTCCTTTACAATTAACTTATAGGAGAAAAAAATAGTGATCTCATGCACATAATGTCATCTTATTTTTCTTTTTAAGTGAAACTAGCAGTCCAGAATTCATGGTGAATCCAACAATAAGGAAGTGTGCCCACACAATGGAAGGAAAACACATGGGTACAGGTTTTACAGCTAGCTTTCTAAAAGTCTATCAGAAATGGTAAGTAAAATTTGCATTTTGTATATTATACAAGTCACTTTCATGTATTTAAAGCAAGGAAAGAAACTATCAAGGATATGTTTGTCTGAACAGGAATTTGTAATTTGACAAAATAACTCCCGATAATCTGTTTTAGGTCTGGAGTTGGAGACATTAGCTCTAGAGCTCAATTCTGATCCATTGCTAACCAGGTAACTCTGATAAATGTAAAGTACAGCAAGGCAAAGAATGCAAAGTCAGGTTTTATTCTGAGCCATAGATATTTAATATTGGGCCCTACATCTTGCCTTAGAAGCTGGTGTCTGTCCTTGGAACTTGTAACCTGCATATCATGTCTTAAGACGGGTTGATTTATTTTTTTAAAAATAGCAGGTTTGTTAGTATCTCCAAGCATGTGTAGAGAACCATTCTCCATTTCTGGTTCACTCAGTAGCTATGCTTCTAGAGCTGAAAGGACCCAGTGTGTCAGGTGACATATCTTGTAGGCATGTCTCTGTAAAAATTTAATAAAATTATATTATCATGAGGTGAGGGAATACCCAGCTCTATAATGCCCCTTCTGTGATGAGCTTCCCTGGGCCTTGAAGACCTGGCTCTTCAGGCAGGCTTTTGGGGTGGGTTAGATTTTATCATTATTTTTTATAGATTTTTAATGCCTACTACGTATTGCTTATGTTGTACGTCACCCAGAGTGGCTGGACAGCCAGCCAGATGGGTGACTAATAATAATAACAACAACAACAACAACAACAATAATAACAATAATAATAATAATAATAACAATAATAACAATAATAATAACAACAACAACAATAACAACAACAATAATAATAACAATAACAACAACAACAACAACAATAATAACAACAACAACAATAATAACAACAACAACAATAATAATAATAATAATAGCACACAAGGAATCTTTAACAGGAGATTATACGCACGAAGTATTTTCAGCCCATTCTGTGGCTGAGAAGAAATTTTCCTCCCAGTTAATATCGCCCTTACCTCAGTTAGCATTTCTTTATCCTGCTGCATGTGTCATCTTTCTTTTATGTGAATCCACTCATGAGTTTCCTAGTGAGCACCTGTGTGTAGTGCCCCTATCCTGAGCTTGAGACATCTTGTGGCCTGTGTTGTGAAGGATGATGGATGGGTGGTCTGACATAGGGTGGGGAACTGGACTAGATGATATTTTCTAACTTTCATCCTATGTGTATGAATGGCACATTGCAAGTCTTGAGAAATGGCAACATCTAGCTTTGGAAATGACATGTTTTAGGGTAGCTGTGATATTTCACAAGTCTGAAATTCAGACTGTCTTGTCTGAAAATGTAGCTGTCTTGTAGGATTCAGCTAGGAACCAGAGGGCAGACTCTTCCTCAATAAAATTTCCTGTCTCACTGGTTTCTATATGTGGACTGCCTTCAAGTCGATCCCGACTTATGGCGACCTATGAATAGGGTGTTCATGGTAAGTGGTATTCAGAGGGGGTTTACCATTGCCTCCCTCTGAGGCTGGTTCTCCCCAGCTGGCGAGGGCCTGCTCAGCTTGCCACAGCTGCACAAGCCAGCCCCTTCCTGTCCGCAACTGCCAGCTGGGGGGCAACTTGTCTCCTTGGGACTATGCAGCTTGCCCACGGCTGCACAGGAGGCAGGGCACGTAACCCCTGAGCCCCTCACTGTGGGGGTGATCTTTAGCTGGCCCTTGACACTCCCCTTTTTGGGATGATTGGGGATGGGGGATGAAGTTAGTGTTTGACCATTCTTAATGAAAAATGTATACTTCTATATTCATATTGAACTGTGTCTATAAATAGCATAACAGCAGTGTAATATTCAATTAATAATGAGCAATAGAATTGTGTTATATATATGGCTGGCTTAGGGGATCTAAGCTTAATGCATGTTTTATTACTGATAAGTAAAGTGTTTCTACATCTTGTATCCTTGTAAAATATCAAGGAGCCTGCATGTTCCTGTTTTAAGAAATGGCAACCAGTCTTGTGACTTCTCTAAGGGAGAAATCCAACTTGAGTTTATGCTGGGCTGAGGGGAGTTGGATGTAGCAGACTCCTGGTTGAACTGGCAGTCTCCCAGCACTGCCAGGCTCTGCCACCAGAAGCCCCTTGTCCTGGCTGAGCTGCACCACTGGTGGGGAAGGCCAGCCTGGTGGACAGAGAGCCAGTGAAAGCTGGCGGAAGGCCCGAAAATGGGGCATTCCAGGGGCATGGTGGAGAAGGAGCCAAGGGGGGAGGGGACTTATGTCATCCTCCTCGTGTTCGGAGTGCTCCTGCAGGTCCTGACCTAGGGAAGATTTCCACTGGCCAATAGGCCAGCAGAGTAAACTAATTTCAATGGTGGTCAGTGGGGAGCACTTACTCCCTGGTAGAGGTATTCGTGGGAGCTGCCTAGTGCTTTTACGGCTCCCACACATGGCTCCCGAGTGAGCTGGTGTTTAGCCAGCCTGGTGGCTCCCGAATGAGAAATGGATACTGTGGAGCTTTCTGCTGGTTTCCCCTCCACCAGCTTCCCATGATTTGAATTGCTCTGTAAGTCATAACTGAATCTGAGATATTATATAGGTCCCCCATGCATGAGGTGGCAGAAATTCTAGTGGCCAACAATTGCTTGCAGCTATAGTAATTTCTCTGGAGGCTACTTATGTTTCCCGGATGTATAGCAGGCTTTCTTCCTCTGCAGAGCTCTTTCTGGGGTGATGGCGAGTGCAGGGAAGTAGGGGGAGATAGGATTTCCCGCAGCTTTGTTGTCAGGAATATTGAATACATTTGTAAATTTGTTAGGCTAAAAAAGGGAATTGTTTTCTTTAAATGAAAAAGTAAAAGATTATGTATGAGAGCCACTAGTTATAGAATGTGACTACTTCAGATGATGGTATCAGCAAATTAAAGTTGAATTTATGTGGAGCTCATATGGCACATTCGTTCATAAACTGGTGTTTGAATCCTCCAATTTTGTGATTTATATTTATACTTTACTGCTTTTCTGTTCTTAAATATGCTGCTTCTATCATTTTTCTTAAGATCCATGCTGGAAATGATAGCTGCAACCATTCCTGGACCAGGACAGCCTGACCAGTGTAGTCTATGCATTAGTAACCTCATGATTTGATCACTCTAATGTGCTTTATGGAGAGACTCCCTTGCATCTGGTCCAGAAGCTACAGCTAGGGTGGAATGCAGTGGCTGGGCTACTCACAGGAGCAGGTTACTGGCAAAATGTTACTCTTTTGCTGAGAGAATTCCATAGCTGACGATTTGCTGCCACGCCAGGTTTAAGGTTTTTCTGTTAATTTACAAAGTCCTAAACAATTTGGCTCTGAAGTACCTTAAGGACTAGTTGGTTCCCTGTGCTCCATCTTGATCACCGAGATATTCTGAGGGAGCACTTTTGGTAGTCCCCCTTCTCTGAGGTTTGTTTGGCCTTTTACCAGGACCTAGTCTTTAGTGTGGCATCTTGCCAATAGACATCCATAAGGACTCATCCCTGCTTTCTTTTAGAGTCCTTTTAAAAACGGTATTGTTCAGACAGGCCTTTGGAATTTGATTTTTCCCCCAACCAGTTTTTTTTACAAATGCTATTGTTATATTCTGTTTTTATGTTCTGTACCATCTTGCTACATTTCCTGTGAAAGTGTGATTTATAAATATTTAAATAGAAATAGAAAAAAATATTTTTGAAGTAAAGATATATGTTGAATATGTCATGTGCTTAATGCTATCTTGAAAACATTCCTGAGCTATTTTAATTTTAACTTCCACCAAATCAAACACTCAGATGTGTAAATAACTATTGATGAGTGGAGGATGAGGAGGGCAGGGTAGTAGTAAAACTCATTACCCTTCCTCCCTCTTTGTTGCCACAGTGTGCGAGTATCGACCCATACACTTAAACAAGAGAGAGCATATGCACTTACGTTTCTACTGCTGAGAAAATGCAGCAGAAACCATGAATGGAGACTAGTGGAATATTAAAGGCTAACCTGTGCAAGGTAATGAGATTCTATAGGCTAGGCCTCAGCCTTTTTCAACCTTTGGGACCCCAGATGTCATTGGACTACAACTCCCATCAGGCCCCAGCCAGCATGCCAGTGGTCAGGAATGATGGGAATTCTGGGGACCCAAAGGTTGGGAAAGGCAGGCCTACAGTCTACTTCTTCAGCTGCAAGTAGTGGTCTGGAAGTTAGTAGGGGTAGGCTTATCTCTGTGTCCCCACTCTACTTGAAAATATGGTAAAGAGAATGCATAATTGTAGTGCATTATACAGTCAGCACTAGGAATGTTCAGTGCTGTAGATGCTTGCAGCTTTATCTACTACCAATGAAGGGAACAATCAGTGATACCTGGAAAATTGAAATGATTCACAGCCTAGCCCATGAAGGTCTCCACAATCATACTCAAAGAGTGCTTATCAATGGTTCCTTCTTAAACTGGGCGGAAGTAACGAGTGGCGTACCACAGGGCTCGGTCCTGGGGCCAATGCTCTTTAACATTTTTATTAATGACTTGGATGAGGAGGTACAAAGCATGCTTATCAAATTTGCAGATGATACATCTTTACAGATTTACAGATGATACATACAGTTGGGGGGCATAGCTGATACCGTGGAAGACAGAAACAAAATTCAAAGGGACCTTGATAGGCTGGGGCATTGGGCTGAAAACAACAGAATGCAATTCAACAGGGATAAATGCAAAGTTCTACACTTAGGAAAAAGAAACCAAATGCACAGTTATAAGATGGGGGATACTTGGCTCAGCAGTATGACATGTGAGAAGGATCTTGGAATTGTCGTTGAACAAGCTGAATATGAGCCAACAGTGCAATGTGGCTACAAAAAAGGCAAATGCTATATTAGGCTGCATTAACAGAAGTATAGTTTCCAAACCGCGTGAAGTACTAGTTCCCCTCTATTCAGCAGTGGTTAGGCCTCATCTTGAATTCTGCGTCCAGTTCTGGTCTCCGCACTTCAAGAAGGATGCAGACAAACTGGAACGGGTTCAGAGGAGGGCAACAAAGATGATCAGGGGACTGGAAACAAAGCCCTGTGAGGAGAGGTTGAAAGAACTGGGCATGTTTAGCCTGGAGAAGAGAAGACTGAGGGGAGATATGATAGCACTCTTCAAGTACATGAAAGGTTGTCACAGAGGAGGGCTGGGATCTCTTCTAGATCGTCCCAGAGTGCAGGACACGGAATAATGGGCTGAAGTTGCAGGAAGCCAGATTTCAACTGAACATCAGGAAAAACTTCCTAACTGTTAGGGCCATACAACAATGGAACCAATTACCTAGAGAGGTAGTGGGCTCTCTGACACTGGAGGCATTCAAGAGGCAGCTGGACAGCCATGTGTCGGGAATGCTTTGATGTGGATTCCTGCATTGAGCAGGGGGTTGGACTCAATGGCCTTATAGGCCCCTTCCAACTCTACTATTCTATGATTCTATAAGAGGCACCTTCTTTAAAACACACATACACATAATCCCCACCGACAACACCTGTCTCTCCCCCCTTCAAATTGCTACCCTCAGCTCAATTAAACATACTGAAATCATGCTTAAATTGACCTGCTTAATTCAGATGAAAATAACTATGCTCTCCTTTCAGAAGTGTTCAGAACATTAAAATGCAAAATCTAGGTAAGGACAGAGAAACCACTCTTGTTCTGAGAGTGGTTATTGAAGTTTTCAACTACCATAGCGTACCATTCTGTTTCTTGGAGAGGGAAACATATCACAGTGCTGTGGCACCTCTGGTGCACTTTCCACCTAGGGACAACTGCTGTTTGCCCTGGGTGAATAGGCACACAGTAAATTATGCGGCTGGTGAGGATCATCCTTACCCTGTTGATTACTGAAAGTAAGATCTGCGACATTTGTTTTTATTGTAACTTGGTCTAAGATAGTTTCATGTATAAAGTTTACAGCTAAACAAGGAAGAAGACCCCCTCGTGTGAGTACTTGTATTACATATGTGATTTCTTGCCCAATATTGTGCTATCACTGAGGGATGCAAGTGCATTGACAGAACAGCAAGAAAGAATATCAGTAAAAGGACACAGTATCATTTTTCTCTTTGACCAAGAGGAAGAATTCATTCTTACTCAGTTTCTTCCACAAACAGTTTTCAGTTCCACTGTAGCTTTTCAGCTTGTAAATAATTGTGGTCTGTTTGTATTTTGTAATGAATCATGCAGGGGGCTGCAGATGGTGTGAAGGCTGCAGCTGTGCAGATGCAGGAAGAGCTGGGAGAAGGTTGGAGTACTGTATCCATGGGGGAGGGAGGAGTGCATTGGCATTCCTATGCAGTAGAGGGAGAAAACAGCTGAGAGCGAAGATTTACACAAAGGGAAGAAGAAATAGTGAACTGGGGGTGATTCAAGTACTTCTAAGAATGGGACAAGTAGACATTGGTTGTGCTGGATAGAGACGAGATCAGAGGGTCACATAGAAATGCAAAAAATTGCTATACAAATTAACTTGCTAAATATAATAAACTTCACAGTGTACATCTGAACATCATCTTGTTTTGCTGTCCTGTTACAATATAATTCTCCCAAATGATCCTCTTAATTTGAACTCACATGAAAATATATCATGTTCATGTGACACATTGTTCTTGTGTGTGTAGAAACTGTGGTGACAGTCTAAATAAATAAAATGCTCTTGTGGGGAGAGAATCTTTCAGGCAGTTGGAATTTCATTTGCTCTTCCTGTTCCTTAACTTCCTACTGCTGAAGAGACGACCATACCAGTGGCTTGTCTCCAACACTGGGGATTTCTGAAGCAGAGACAGTAAGGAATGCTGTGACTGTGGACGCACAAGTCACAACTTTCCTTTAGAATCATATTTAAGAAATTTTAACACAGTTTGTTGGGAAGTAAGTTGTGTATATTACACATTTCTATTTTATGGCAGGCGTTTCCCAAATGGAAGTCATTTATGAATAATTCAGACGTTGGTGCCTTTGTTGGTCCTTAGTGCTAGTGAAAATGTGGGCAAGGTATTAATTGGAGACTAAGTAACATTGTACTATTGAGTATCTTTGATAAGACATAAGACGTAGAATTGTACTGAGTTGGCAAGAGTTCTAGAACTTTTTTTAAATGGTCAGGTAAGAAAAATGAATAAAACTCCTGGGGAGAAAGCTAAGAGATTATCTCTACATAGAAAATCTGGGTTAACCTGAGATTCACCATAGTTTAAAGGCTAAATCATAGATTTATGGTCAATGCAGCTATAAACATAGGAAATATAGGAACTGGGGCAGGGGACCTTGCCTCTTGGCATAACCATGCTATATACTGCACTTGAATCTTTGTTGAAGCTAGTGTTTTTGTCTTAAGGTCAAAAGTCCTAAATGAGAAGTGAATATTTAACTACTCTTCCAAGGACAGTCTGCAATCTTTCTTTATTGGAAGATGAGATTAGAGCTGTGAAAACAACTCTAGAGAGATACAACTCTTGGTGGTTCAGGCTGCCAGTGCATAGCCTGCAAATTTAAAAGACCATGCCATAATAAAAATAGCACACACCTTGAATAGACAGTAAGAAATATTTGCATCTTGTCTTGGATGTAGCCACTGTCTTCTGAAATGTTAGTACCAGGATTAGTGTGGGTTCTGACTGTGGAGAAACAAGTATCTGCTTTAAAAAAAATTTTGTCTCAAGTTAGGAATGAAATAGCATATTTAGTCTCAGCATCACTGACGTTTAAACAGTGTTTAATTAATTAATTTATTTTATTAAATTTCTATCCTGCCCTTCCTCCTAGAAGCCTAGGGCGGCAAACAAAAATGCTAAACACATTTTTAAACATCTTGAAAACAAAGCTCATTAAAAACAATTCCAATACAGATGCAGACTGCGGTGCTCATAAGATGGGAGGTAAAACCCATTATTGTGTTCTTTTCTGACAAGAGCTTGGATACTACATAATCTAGAGATGCGCACTGTGTTTATGAGATACGAGGCATGACATAAATCAGGTGCCTTAGGCTGTTTTTTATTTGCCTGAATTGAATTATGATGTTAACAAGGTGCCCCACCCACCTACATCAGAGCAATACCATCTGAAAGCCTCATGTCTCTCTGTCAACTCTGTCACCAAAAAAAGAGCCCCAGACATTTTGTTTGTCTGTTAAAGGCAAAACCAAGCTGATGATAAGGAGAAAATGCCTTGGTGTGGCTCAGTGGGAATGGAGTGGGGATATATCATTTTGATGGACAGGACAAGCTTTTAATCAGAGGGAATTATTTTACTAGAGCTCTCCAACCAAAGTGCTTTGGGGGAGGAATGTTGATGGAAATAGTTTGTTCCGTGAGCAATTGTTTGCTCATTGCTGTCTTGCAAGTTCTCTTTCTCTGGAGCAGAATGCTTAAAGTGGTGGACTGGTTGACATCCTTCCCACCTATTCCAATACTTTCCATTTACCGAGAAACAAGATACCTATTTTAAATTATTTTTTCTTTCTTCCCCCACTTTTTTTATTTCTGCCAAGTTGTAGTGTTAGAGATTTTAGAGTAGAGTATTATTCCCATTTCTTCCCCCACCTCCCTTTAGTTTTAGGGCTGGTGGGGGTGAGTTCCTTTTCATTCTGTTTTTTAATATCCTTACTACTTTCCCAACTTCTCAAATCTACTTTAAAGACTCCTAGCACAGAAAGCTATGAATTGACCTTTTTCTTTCTTTTTTTGCAATTTGACAGGTTTCTTACCTGTGAGACCTCTCTCTTGTTCACAATCTTCAAACTAATTGCCTGCAAAACACTAGGGGAAGCGAAGTGATTCCTGTTTTACCCACCACAAAACTGTACATCCTGTGCTTGCAGGAGATTGTTCGTCTCTTGAAATTTGGTGAAGTTCATACCCTCGGAAGGGGTGATCATGTCTATGAATTTAATATAATTCTGCCCACAATAAAATGTTTCCTTTTTCTAAACAAATCCAAATTCCCTGAATGTATTTTGCCTGTATTTTGGAAGGCTTAATCCTCTCTGGATGGGGCTCCTATGCTTGCAGATTTTATCTTCTGTCAAAAGGGAGGGAGGTGCATATCCCTAATATTTCCTGTGACAATTGGCAAGAATGCGGATAATCTTGTCATGTCAGACACCTTTGGGGATTAAAAGGGATGCTGATTACAATGGTTGTGAGCACACTGGTCACCTGCAGCAAAGGGTTTCCATTGGCCACACCTGGAGGGGGAACAGGTTGATCTGCTGATCAGTTGCTAAGTCTCTTTGAAGCAATTTTTTTAAAAAAAAAAACACTCAGGCTGATCCCACTGGGTTTTACAGTAAAAAAAAAAAAAGGTGGGTTTGACTAGCGTCGTGTGCCCTGTTTTCAGAAAAGAGAGGTGGAGACACACTGGAACTGACAGAACAGTAAGTGTGTCTCTACCCAATGTGACTAGATAGGGTGCATGCAATGGGACTGCTTTAGAAATGCCAAGGTTGTCAGGTTTGAAGATTCTGAACACTTGGGTTAAAAGTTCTCTATACAATTACCTGCCTTTTTTTGTAGGACATATATAAAGAGACAGCCCTGAAATCAAATTTTGTCATTGTAAAGGGTTTAGGGCTATAAGCACTTCCAGCATAAGATCTTACGCATCCGTCGGGACCTAGACTCTCATTTTATAGCAGTTAACCCTAGTGAGGTGTCTGGAGCACAGTCTTATCATGTTTTGTTGGATGAGTTTCAGTCGGTTCAGTTCGAGGACGTGGACAAGGTGCTTGGACAGGTACGTGCAACCACTTCGGTACTAGATCCTTGCCCCTCTTGGCTAATAAAAACTGGCAAGGAGGGAACAGTTGGCTGGGCCAAGGAAGTGATAAATGCCTCCTTGCGAGAGGGAGTGGTCCCCGGTTGTCTGAAAGAGGCAGCAGTGAGACCACTCCTGAAAAAGCCTTTCCTGGACCCAGAGGATTTCAGCAGCTACAGACCAGTGGCAAACGTTCCTTTCCTGGGCAAGATCTTGGAACGAGTGGTTGCTGTCCAGCTTCAGGCACTATTGGATGAAACCGATTATCTAGATCCATTTCAATCGGGTTTCAGGCCTGGTTTTGGCATTGAGACGGCCTTGGTCGCCCTGTTTGATGACCTATGCCGGGAGAGAGACAGAGGGAGTGTAACTCTGTTGATTCTCCTTGATCTCTCAGCGGCTTTTGATACCATCGACCATGGTATCCTTCTGGAGAGGCTTGCGGAGTTGGGAGTTGGAGGCACTGCGTGGCAGTGGTTCCGCTCCTACTTGGCAGGCCATCTCCAGAAGATAGTGCTTGGGGAACATTGCTGGACACCATGGGTACTCCAATGTGGGGTCCCACAGGGTTCGGTTTTGTCTCCCATGCTTTTTAACATCTATATGAAGCCGTTGGGTGCGGTCATCAGGAGTTTTGGAGTGCGTTGTCACCAGTACGCTGATGACACGCAGCTCTACTTCTCCTTTTCGTCTTCTTCAGGTGAGGCGGTCAATGTGCTGAACCGTTGCCTGGCTACGACAATGGACTTGAGGAGAACTAACAAACTGAGACTCAATCCTGATAAGACTGAGATGCTGTTGGTGGATGGTTTCTCTAATCAGATGGTGGATACATATCCTGTCCTGGATGGGGTTACACTCCCCCTAAAGGAACAGGTTCGTAGTCTGGGAGTCGTTCTAGACTCTTCCCTGTCACTTGAGGCTCATGTAGCCTCGGTGGCACGGAATGCATTCTACCAACTTCGATTGGTAGCCCAGCTACGTCCCTACCTGAGTAAGGAGGATCTTACATCAGTAACCTCATGTTTGGATTACTGTAATGCGCTGTACGTAGGGCTACCTCTGAAGACGGTTCGGAAGCTACAGCTGGTGCAAAATGCGGTGGCCAGATTGCTAACAAGAACGAAGCGATCTGACCATATAACACCTATTCTGGCCCGCTTGCACTGGCTTCCAATACGCTTCCGGGCCAAATTCAAAGTGTTGGTATTAACCTATAAAGCCTTATACGGCGTGGGACCTCGATATCTGTCGGAACGCCTCTCCCGTTATGAACCGGCTCGTGCACTACGGTCTGCTACGAAGGGCCTCCTCCGGGTCCCGGCCCATAGGGAGGCCCGGAGGGCGGTGACAAGATCAAGGGCCTTCTCAGTGGTGGCCCCCGAACTATGGAATAGTCTCCCCGAGGAGGTCCGCTTGGCGCCGACACTATCATCCTTTCGGTGCCAAGTTAAAACCTTTCTCTTCTCCGAGGCATTTTAATTTTTTTGTTAATGATTGTAATGTTTGTAATTTGATTTTAGCTTATGCAGTTTTTAGATTGTGAAATTTGATTTTAGACGGTGATGTTTTTGTACTATATTGTATTTTATTGTATTTATGTTCACCGCCCAGAGAGCTATTGCTAGTCGGGCGGTATATAAGTTTTAAAAATAATAATAATAAACTCCATCCCTTTTTGCCCAAGTTGGTTCCAGAAAGTTCAAAATGACTTGAAGAATTCCATGATGCATTGAGATAATTTGTAGGAAAATCACAGATAGCAAACTGTGTTTGGTGTAGGTCTTTCAGCTGCATATTATTCACCAATATTTTCCTCGTTTGGTCTGCTGTTAGAAACTATGAAACAACTGGGGGTATTTGCTAGGGCAAGACATCACCTGCCCCCTCCTTGTCTATTTGTCTACTAATGCAATGTTCACACTACCTTACTGCTCTGTGTACTGCTCTATGTATGCCCTGTTTTCACTCCATCTAAAATTGTTACATGGACATTTCAGAATAATTTCTTTAGGAATAATCACAACTGCACAATTTTGATGGAAAATTCGTATTTTCCTTTTCTGGCAGTATTGAATGAATTAATTAATTTATTTCGGTCATGGACCAGCCAAACAGTATTAAAGATTTTTTAATATTAGGCTTATTTGTACAAATGTAATGTGTCCAACTGCCTAACAAGGTAGGTATCGATGCAGTGAGGGTACATTATCCAGGAGAATACCATCTTTGTAACATGATAATATTGCTGTTGCTACCTGGCTTAGTTGAGGCTGTGACCTAGTAGATTACATGTTTTGGCTAATTTCTTTGGAAAACACTTACTTTAAAAAAAAATCTTTTCCATTTCAAACCTACAAAGTCCCATTCAATCTGAAGAGCAAGATTAAGAAATGCTTTATTAGAATTATTACAATTCTGACATGCACACCAATCAGTACAAGGTAGCCCAGAGGCATGACAGGAACACCTTCCTCCTGGAGATTTCACATACTTGCAACTATAGAGCACTGCATTACACTGTCTGGTGTAAGGTTGCTAGCTCCTTTGGGAGGAAGGGAGGGATGTTGTTGTTGTTATTGGTATGTGGGACAGCCCAATGGGACTATGTGTCACCAGTCCTGAAAACTGCACTGGCTGCCAGTGAGCTACCAAACCAAATTCAAGATGTTCACACACAAAGCCCGAAGTAGCTTGGGACCTAAGTACCATAAGGAGCAACTCCCCATCCCAGGCCCTGCAATTGGTATAGGAGGCCCTGTTGGTGTTACCACCTCTGGCTGCTGCCCAGTTGGTGTTGACTCATGACACAGCCTTCTTGGTGGTGGGATCCCATTTGTGGAATGCTCTCCCTGGTGAGGTGTGTGTGTCCCTGCTGACTTTCAGAAGAAATTTAAAGACATCTCTATTTATCCAGGCATTTGATGGCTGATAGATATTCACTATGGCAACCTTGAAATAATAACTGTGAGGGTATGTGATTGTTTTTGAATGTTTTAGATGGTTTTTATTGTTTTAAATGTTTTGTTTTTAATTGTATTGTTTCAACATTAATGTTTGTTGCCCTGGGTTCCTTTGGGAGGGTGGTGGGATTCAAATTAGATAGATAGATTGATAAAATGAACATACCAAGTATCAAAACATTTGTTTTGCCTACTGGCACTGGTGGTAGAGATGCCAAGTAGTATGGGAAGTCTTTGATGAGGTTTAAAGGGATTTAGGTGTTAGCAGCGGGAGAGTTGTCTCAGATCCCAAGTTATGCTTATTATCAGTGAGGATAATTCTGATTTTCTCTTCAAACCATTAGTTATATATCTATTGATAGCTACTCACTTGGTTATTTCACAAGATTGGAAGGATGCTTTAAATCTCACATTGGACAGTTGGTACCGAAAAGATTAGTTTGTTGCCATGTCAGAAAAATGGACACACCAAATTTGTGTTACGAGGGGCTTGTCAGATCCAGAGGATTTTGCAATGGACTGGTGGAACTTCATGCTGGATGTAATAGACAGCTGCAACACCAATTGCTTCCCTCTTAACTATGAATTCACTAGAAGAAACCCTTTTCCTCAGATGTTGTATTCTTTCCCTTGGTTTTCAGCACTGTTTTCAGTAAGGGGCAATGCGTTCACGTCATCGCTATCACTTAGTTTACGATACTTGCAGGATGAGAATGCTGTTCGACTCTGTATCTCCAGGGAAGATGTTTTGTTCTTAATTCTTTTTTTAAATTTTCCTGTAACTTACAATGAAACCTAATTAAAAATCCCCTTCACTATCTCATGCTACAGCACGTGCCTTTTTCTTTCCTTTACCACAGAAGGTATTTGTTTAATCATGCCCTTTAAATGTGTGGAAGTCAACAAGTCTTGTGCTCCAGAACTATAGTGATATTTTGCAAATTGACAGCATGGCTTTATTGACAAACTCCAGTGAAAAAATATAAATTGACACTAATGCTTACATCTATTGGGACTCCTGATTGTTACATTCTTATAGTTCTTGATAGCACATTAAATGTGAAGAAATATTATTGTGTCACTGTCTACATGGTCACAGCTTAAATCATCATTGATTCTATCTGTGACTGAACTGTCTTGAACACTCAGGCAGTGGAAGTCCTTTCTATGTAGTACATTGTTTCCTCAACTGTGGCTTGCAAAAGTCCGTATTTCCACATAGAGCAATTCTCATCATCACCTGCCCTCTGAAGGTGGGGGTCTTGGGGCAGGACTTCCATTGGGGACCTGAGTGGGCCAGCATGTTCATACTAGAAAGTCCTTTGGATATCTAAGCTGTTTATAGGGGTTTAAAGGTCAAACCCAATAGTATCAAATGTGTCTAGGAAACATAGAGGTTAGCCATTGTAGAAATTTTAAGATCGGGTTGATCATGCTACATATTTTGAAACAATTGAAATTTTGAATAGTTTCAAAGGTAGCTTGACGTAGAACACATTGCTGTTATGCAGGGGTGGGGAACCTTGTGATCCCTCCAAATATTGTTGGACTATAATGCTAATCATTCCTAACTAATCACTATCCTCGCTGAGGCTGAATGGAGTTGAAAACCAACAACATCCCACCCCTGGTTTAATCTGAACTTGATGTTACAACAGCATCAATCACTGAGGCAAGGTCATCTTACTAAGTGAGAGCATAGCTGGAGCACTAACTAAGCTTGTTACTGGTTGTTTTAACTACAGACTCCTTTGGAACATCCGTAGACAAAGATGGTTCCAAAAGCATACCCCACTGCTAATAGGAACCCACTCTTTAAGGGGGAATGCAATCCCATTTATTACATGCTGTACTCCAGGTCTCCAACATCCTGGTTACATAAATTCCACCTCACCAATGGTGCATAGCCTTGTTGCCAGCCTTCTTTGTTAGATGGGGCATTGGGGGGGGAGTGCCAGCCAATCCCGCTCTCACTGGTGGAGAGGTTGTGAGGGCCTGGCCAGGGGAAGAGAAAGGGCAGGGTCCTTCACCGTCACTCCTCCATCCAAAAGGTGTGTTAACTTACATGAATGAAATTTAATCTGTTGAATTGTCTCACTCTTTTTTGAGAGACCCCCAGGAATGCCAGACTCAAAAGCTTGACTTTGCATGTAGCTACAGTACCCTTTCACCTGTGGTCTGTCCCTGTGTTCTCATCCTTCATGATCTGAACTACTTTGGTAATGACAGTGAGCCCCTGAGCTTGGCTTTGATGCTGCATTAGGTATCTCAGTTTTAGGTTCCACCTGAAAAACAAACTTGTCCACACTACAAGTTTAGGGAAGAGCAGACAGAAAATAAATATTATAGGGTGTATTTGTTAACTCCTCATTGAGAGTCCCTCCTAGTTTTATTTCTGGCGTTTAGATTTTCCTTCCTGTTGGACAATCAAGGGAAAACTTTTTAACTGACTGTTATATAAAGGACGAACTAAGCAATTGGAAAGTAATGGTGGAAAGCAATTAGTGGTGGTTTTATTTTTTCCTGATTGCTGGATTGATTTTTCTGTCTAGAAACCCTGAAAAGGCCTCACACTGGGCTACACATATTGGGGAAATCGGAATTAGGCCTGACTTACAGTCTAGGTGTCCAGCCAGCCAACTAGCTAACTGTAGTGTACACAGCAATATTTCTATTCCTCTAGGGCTATGTTCATCCTTTGCCATAAAGTAATCAAGAAAAGGAAAACAAAAATAGCCAATGTGATTGTGAATATAGTGAGTACTTGAAGAGTAAAGGGTAACTTAGGGTAGGTATTTTTTCAGATCACTTTAGGTTATTTGTTTATTTCATCCTTTAGCAATAAGCACATAGTCCTCCTCTACTCAGTATAATAACTGCAGAATAAACAAACACTTACTGCAGGCAAACATACTTTATTGCTGGCTGGGTAGACAGCACAACTGAAACTGAAAAGCAGAGCAAAGGAAAGTCTAAGGGGTGGAGTCTACCTTTAGCTCATACTACAAAGTTCTCATATTTAACATAACTAAGGGTCATGTTACTATACAGGCCTTTTTTTCAGGATCACTAAGTAATTATAGGGTGATTATGATCATGAAAAATCCACCCTCAGTCAGGGAAAGGCTTGAGTGAGCAAACGTTTGGGGACTTCTCCAGATGAGGCTTTTGTTGTGCACTCACCCAGCCTTATTCACTGTATTTTTCAGAGGGTCTGATTTTTAAATTGTTCCTATTGTTGAAACAAGCTATCATTCTTTAAATGGATGTTGTCATTGTCTGTCTTGTCACAAATTAAAAAGAAGACAATTCCCCAAAAAGATCCTAAAGGGGGGCAAAACACTGCTTGGGGGGGTCCCCCTTCCCTCCCCCCAGCTATAGGCCTGATGGTACATCAATCTTATTTGACTAAGATTAGTTTTAACCCATTGCCACCCATCACATTTGTTTAAGCTCCTAAATAACATCCCTATAAACCCCTATAAACAGTCAGGGTGGTCTCTGGCATCTTTAAAAGTATTGCATAAATAGTAAAATTATATGCTTACATTTTGTACTTGGACAAAATTGTGTGGTCATCCCAAATATTGAGTCTGTAACCCTGAATTAGATTACATGTGCTTGATTCTGTTGACTCTAGTTGCTGAGTGCTTGTGAATTCATGGAGCAGAGAAACATCTTGCATTCTTCAATTACTATTATGATTTTAACGATGGTTGGCTAATTAGCCAATGATCCAGATGTATAGACAGACATGATTGACATTTGTCCTTAGCAGTGGTTTCCCGTTTGGACCATACACCGTGTTGCAAAAGGCTCAGGCTGTGAGGGAGGGTTTACTCACATGGGTTAGCTATTGTGAAAATGTAAATAAATGCAGTTGTCTGCATCTTCCAGGGTAGGGAATTGGGTCACATTGGACTGGTCACATTTAATCTTGGTCTACAGCTGCCTATGTAAAGCAAAAAAGTCAAGGGTAACAAACTTAAATAAATATAATAAATCTATATATGCATAACATCAGATATCCAGAATACCATAAAACATGTTACAAAAATTGTTACATAAGAATGGAGTTCTATCTAGTAACATAAAAAGAAGAAAAAGCAGGTTTACACAAATCCAGAAGGATAATAATCAAACAAATTCTATAAGACAACAACTGAGATAAATAAATTAAAAAAATAAACACATCACATAAAAATAGTTACAACATATGAAAAAAATAGCTGTCTGTTACAGGTGTCCAATAGGTAGAAGGCAGAGATAACAGGACATTCACGGTAGTGGTCTCTGAAATGCTATCTATTTCTTCTGCAGTCTGTTTTCATAGTCTTAGTGCATGGATAAAATGACAATGGAAGGATTAGGCACTGGGGAATATTTTTGGACAAGCCAGGCCTGTGCAAAAGGGATGGACTGTACTTGAAAAAGGATGGAATTAGGCTTTTGACACAAAGTCAAAAAGGTGGCAGAGTAGTTTTAAAACTGATTGTTGTGTTGTTCAAAACCACAATAATAGAAGCTCAGCTAGAAAGTATATTGCACATCAGGAAAGGTGCCACCAAGGTCAATAAGAGGCCTGTGTAGTTAACAAGCAGAGTGAAGAAGGCTTTCTTCCAAAAAGACTTCCAAAAAAGTCTTGTCCAAATGAGAACAAAAAGGAACACAAACTTTGGTGAAAGAAATGCAAATAGACAGTAAGGGAGGTAAAAAATCTACAAAATTGAGGAGCTTATTGTTGAAAATATAAAGATTAACAAGACAAGCAACAACAAAAATCTTTGAATGCTTTAGAAGCAATAACTGGCTAAGGAGGTGGTTGGATCTTTGGACAACAAGGGAGTCAAAGGTGTGCTAAAGAAGGAAATGCAGAGAAGCTGAACGAATTCTTTGCATCTGTCTTCACAGAGGAAGATGTAGGGCAGATCCCTGTGCCTGAGCTGACTTTTGCATCTGAGGCAGATGGTGGTGACGAGAGACAAAGTTCTAGGCCTAACAGACAAAATAAAAACTGACAAATCACTGGGTCCCAATACATCCACTGAGAATTCATCATCATCATGGCTTATTTGTATGCCGCCTTTCCATAGAAATCTATGTTCAAGGCAGCTCACAAGATGAAAAAGTTACATAATTCACTGTTACAAAACAAAATTCAAATGGTCAAACAATATGTTAAAGAAACATCTTAAGAAATAGACAACAAATTGAAACAATACTATTATAATACATAATAAGGTTGAACAATAAAATATAAAAACATAATCCCAACAACAGTAAAAATAACTGACAAGCAGAATTAAATTTTGGCCCAAACAGAAGCCCCTAAACATCACCTGACAGTCAAGATCCCCATGCTCCCAGGCCAGGTGGAAAGAGGCCAGCAATCAGGGAGTTATTAAAGAACTCAAATGTGAAATTGCTGTTCTTCTAACTAAACTGTGTAACTTGTCCCTGAGATCAGCCTCCATACGTGAGGACTGGAAAATGGCCAATATAAGCACCATTCAAAGAGGGCGGGTTCTAGGAAAATGTATATTAACTTCACATATACCCCAAAGGAGTCTGAACTGGCAATGTCTGACCAGAAAAGAGACGTTGTGGTCATGGTGAGTAGCTCAACAGACGCATCACCCCAATGTGTGTCAGCTATGTAAAAGGTGAATTCCATGTTAGAGATTGTTAGGGTAGGGAGTGAGAATCAAACTGCCACTATTATAATGTCAGTATACAAATATATGGTGTGGTCACATTTGGAAAACTGTCTACATTTCTGGTTGCCTCACCTAAGAAAGGATATTGGAGAAGGTTCAGAAAAGGGTAAGCAAAATGATCAGGGGTCTGGAACAACGCTTCTTTGAGGGAAGGGTACAGCATGTGGAGCTTATTAGTCTAGAAAGAAGGCAAGTAAAGGGGGGCTTGATAGAAGTGTACAGGATTATTCATGGTGCGCGGAAAGTGAGTAGAGTGAGACTTTCCCCCTTGCATAATACTTGAGTTCTGGCCATACAATAAAGCTGAATATTAAGATTCAGCACAGACAAAAGAAAGTAGTTTTTTACGCAATACATTGTGGAACTATGAAATTTGCTGCCACAAGATGTAGTGGTGGCCACGAACTTGGATGGCTTTATAAGGGATTTAGACAGATTCATAGAGGCTAAAGCTATCAATGGCTCCTAGACATGATAGCTATGTTCTACCTCTGCTGTTGAAAGCAATATGTCTCTGGATACCAGTTGCTGGGTATAAGGAGAGTGCTGCTGCACTCAAATACTGCTTTTCACAAGACTTTTCAAAAGCAAGCCTTTTATTAGTTTCTGTGGCAATGTAGCAGCAGCATCTTAATGGACATCTGGAAGGAACCCTTCCTCTCCACAAAACAAGGACTCCCGAGGCTGTTTTAATGTTGGGGCATTTTGTTTGTATTGCTGTAACATGTTGTCGGTCCCTAAAAGAATGAATCGTTCTTGGCTGAGATACAGTTTTGTTTGCCATTAGGAAAAGCCTTTACCCTGGTGGGCTTTGCTTAGTCTCTCTGTGTAGAAAGTTTGCCCTCAAAAGTTGGACTTTGTTTTGTGTACTTACGGAACTGAGTGGAATTAATCTTTAGCTAGAGCTAAAACTAATATAAGGATTTTTGTTTTTAATTTATCTTTATTACTTTAAAATGTATATCGCATCTAATTTTTAAAAGACATTGAAGGTGGTTGTCTAATCAAAATATTGCACAGTATTGCACAATAGTGAAATGTATCACAAATACGTGTGTAAATGTGATCTATACAATTGTAAATTGTCACATAATTATTAAACTGGCATATTAACCAACTTAAAATCAGCCCTACAGTTATGTATGAACTATGTCTGATAAAAATACAATTAAGAGCTCCAAAGAGCATCCCTTGTAACTCTTTGATCTAAATTAAAAGCACATTAAGGTATTTTTATAGACTAGGACACAGGAAAGGTAATTTGACATCTAGGGACACATGGTATTTTTTATGGGATAATATGTATTCCTTTGTTGCTGTTGTCTTCATTTCTTTTTAAGAGCACTGCTTCTCATGTTGGCCCTCTGAGTATAGCTTTTCCATAGAACCTTTTCTGCAACATACTGCATAGGGGGGAATGACATGTTTTACGGTGTTGCTTTATAGTACAGGGTTTACAAACAATTTAGGATAAGAACGGGTATGCTACTGCACTTTGTAAACTCTCAGTGCAAGGGAATCTTCTTTCTACTATATAGCAATACTATTAAATCCAAAAAGAAGCTGTCAGTGTTGTTAGGATACTCAGTACTGCCCAAGTAATGAAACATCATCAGGTACTGCATGTTACGTTGTCTAGACATCTGTAAAATTATGATTATCGCTCTACACAATAGAGTGTATTACCATTCACAGTAGAATTTCCCAGCTGTGTGTTAGGCCATTTTGGTCCACATTGTTTTCTTTACATTGTTTTCTCTCTGCTCTCATATCCAATGCACATTTTGTTATTCCCAGTTCCATATAAATTGGGGGTATATCAGAATAACTGGACTGTGTCCCGTGATGAATATCCAGGTTTGTTTATCTGCCACCATACTAGATCAAATTTCCCCCTCCCTAGCACTTTAAATTTCTCTTTTGCAAAAGCTGTGCAATTTCAGGAGCCTTCAACAACTGTATTAACATCTTGAGCAGTATCTTGCGCTAGGACATGACTATTCAATTACACCTTTGAATTGAGGCTTTGTACTTCTTATGGCAGATTTAGCCAAATTGCCCATGGGATCAGTGGCTTTTTGACTGTGTTCCTAGGCACTATGGAGCTCTTCAGAAGCTTGTTGGGGGTACACGGTGAGAAGATATGTAATGCTAGACAAGTTTTTTTGAAAGACAGCTTACCCACCTCTGAGGATTATCCCCTACAATACACAGCTACAGAGGGAAGTATTAGGCGTATTCTGGGATATGTACTCAGTTCTTATGGAATGATGCTGAGACCCGCCAGTATTCTCTATGAGCTGAATGTGTAATCTACAATGCTTCCAGGATTCCCTTCAGTGCACAGGAGTTCAGTGGCAGATGTTCAAAGTGACTTTGGCAGGCAAGTCAGCGTGAAATTTTTGGGTTGCTTGAAGTTTGAAAGCCACTCAGATTATTGACTTGGCTGGTAAGAGGGTAAAGTTCCTTCAGGTTGTTTTATTTTATTTCAGGTGCATAAGCTGAAATCTAAGAATGTAATCAGTATCTTGAATATTTATATGATTCTAATGAAGCACAGCAATCAACCTCTCAGGTCATGAGAAGGGCTCCACAATTCAGCCTAAATAAGATTGAAGTAATGTGAAGCACTTCTTAATGCTTGAGTTGTGGAATTTAGGATAAAGACACACTAGTTGCTTGAAAAGCGGTCAGACCGTTTTCTCTGGCTGCGTTCTGAAACATCTCTGCCCATGGCTGGACACATCTTCCTTCTCCACAGCAATGCATTGAGCCAATCACTGTGTCTGCCTGAGACTACAGCAAAGCGTTTTCATTGGACCTACTTGGAGCGGCAACAGGGTTGATGACCAATAAGTTTTGAAGTCTGAGTGAAGCTGACTTCTAGGTAAAACATGCTTGAGCTGCAACATCTGAGGTTCTGGAGTAAAATGGGACAGAGTTTTACTAGCGTGGTGTGCCCCTTTCAGAAAATGGAAGTGGAGACGCACTGAAGCCAGCAGAACCACAAATGTGCATCTACCCTTACGTACTGGATTTCAGCTGAAGTGTCTTGTTTGAGCCTCAGAATTTCATGTTAATATGTAAATGATTGCACTAAACTCCATCTCAGTTTGGGAAGAAAAACATGATTAATTTGGGCATACACTTTGCCATTCAGGTCTTGTGATGAAATTAATAGCTTATAGTTCTGTTTATGCTAGAACTATCTAAAGCAGTGTTTCTCAAGCTGTGTTCTGCAAAACCCTGGGGTTCTGCAGAATAGTTGAAGGTTCCACATATAGTAGCGGACAAGCATGTGCAGTGTGTGATTTCCACTGAGCTGTGGGCAATGTGATTAAATGCACTATTCCAGCAATCCCTTCCCCTTCTTTCCTTCCCTCACTGTGCTCTCCAAGGGTTAAATCAGGAGCGCTGGGCCAGGTGACCAACACTGTCCTTCCCCCCCTTTACTGGGTTAAATGTGCCGTTGAAGCACATTATGTACTTATCATGGGAATCCCTCACCCCCTCTTAGCACCTTCCATTAAGCTTAAGCCTGGCAGCAAGGGTTAAATATTCTGCTCCTCTAATGCTGACAATAGAAAGATAAGAACTCTCCCTGATAACACCTGAGCTTTGAGGATGACAAACAAAACAAAGGCTTCTCCCATCAGATGAGATCAGGAGGTTGACACAGGGTTTCAAAGTCTCAAAACTGCTGCTTTAAAATGTTGCTGCTGTGGCTGGTTCTTCCTTGCTCGTTCTCCCAGTAATCATCTTCTTCCTCCCTCCTTTAAAAATAAAAAGGAAATTCTGTTGCTCTAGTGGTAATTCTTGCACTGAGGGGATGCTGACTTAGCACTACGTTGGATACAAACTAAAAAGTCTCCTGCAGTATAGGAGAGATTTGGGGAGGGGGATAACAATCAAGGGGCTTTCTGTCTCATGAAGACACCTGCCTCTTCTTGCTTCTTTCCCCTTCATCGTCTTCAAACCTCTCTGGTAGCTGTGTTCAGCAGGGATTCCTCCTGCTGCAGGAGACTCTTGGGAGTATCCAAGTTTGAAAATACAACAAGATTTTATTTGATTCCCCTCCTCCCTCTCAACACAATTGGATCCTGAAGTACTTTATGTTGAAGTTGAACTTTAGTTGGATATAGGGATGGGGGGAAATATCCACTAAATCTGACCTGGTGCCGGATTCCAGCTGAATTCAATAGTTTACCATCCTTTCGGACCGGCACCTGTTTCTTGCTGTGGGCTGTAATTGGCATGAGTTTTGCAGCCGCAGTTGCAAATTTTGCAACCGCAGTTGCAAATTGGCAAGAATTTATTTTTTTGAACTTTCTCCCCTGTTTTATATTGAGTTATTTTCGTAATCACAGCTGCTGCATTCGTAACTGTAGTTATGTTGACTGTTTTCCCACCACCAAAAAAACACGTGGGACACTGTGATGATTCATGTAAGCTACCTATAAATTACACAATGTTTTTCCCACTGCCAAAAAAACCACATCAAATACTGTAATCATTTACAAAAGTATCTACGTTGGTAATTATGAAATTTAGCCAGCCAAAAAAATAATAAACCGCAGATCAAATCGCCCAAAAACATGCACAGCAGATCAATCAGCAAGTGCGAGAGTAAGCAGGAACCAAAAAAGGGCAGACTGGGATCAAACTATGGACTATTGGAATGCAAGTGGATCGGAACCATGCAGCGAACCCCATCCCTAGTTGGAGAAGGCAGGTAGAAAGGAATTACGTTAATTTACAGAAATATTGACACATTCATAATGCCCTTCCTCAAGCTTTAAGCAGCCCAAAACATTTATTTTTAGCATTGGAGATCTTGAATAAATCTGTTTATGTGAGGAGCAAAGGGAAGAAGGTGTGTAGTAGTAGAGGCCACTCATTGAAATGTCACCACCCATGTGACAAACCAGTTACACACCTCTCAAAAAGTGCTAATGAGCTTCCTTACCAACAGTGACTACAGATGTATAATGGGTTATTTTTGCTTTGGATATTCCATGGTAAGAGGAAAAATGGATTACATAAAGGAAAGGCAGGATCTGGTGTTTTGATGATGACATTGTATGTCCACTGTGAAAAACGTCTCAGCATGAGCAGCACAGCACTAAGGCTACAATAAGTGGTCATGTGGAAGTGCCCACAATACAGGTACTCGTGTTGTATAATGTGGCTGAAATGAAGGTGGTTCACACCATTGATTCCATGGAATAGTACCTACAGAATGTTAAGTTTGAATTTGGGGAAACACAACTGACTGTGTAGCCTTAGACAAGTCTCTGTCTTGTAGTCTAAGATGCACTCCTGAGTGATTTGTGGGGGAGGGAATAATTCAAATATGATAAATAAATGGCTCATCTTGCCTTGCTGAGATACTTGTTTTGCTTTCAGACGTCTAATGAATGCTAACAGACATACTTCACCAAAATGGTGGACACAGAAAGCCAGCTTTGTCCCCTCAGTCCCTTAAAGGAAGAGGATCTTGATAGTCCTTTATCTGAAGAATTTTTGCAAGATATGGAGTCCATAAAGGAGCTCACACAATCTATAAGTGGGGACAGTTCAGGAGCATTAAGTGTAACAGACCTTCAGTCACTGGGAAATGGAGCTGGATCTGATGGATCAATCATTACAGGTAAAACTTTTATGATCTAGAATGGATCTAATCACCGTTTCTCTTAATGAATGGTTGCAACGATGCTTTATTTTGACTTCCAACACTTAGTACAATTATATATACTTGGTTTCCCATATTGCTGAAACGTGATTTGGGATTGGTGTAAACCAGGGGTTGCCTATGTGACGTCTGCTGGTACCTCCTATGACACCCGTGGAAGGTCTCAGTAAATATCCCCTCAAAAACCCACAATGCACAAGAGACTGCTCTCTTTGCTCAGCTCTCTTTTGCCGTGGCTTTTGTTGTTGTAGTTGTTATATGCCTTCAAGTCAGATAAGACTTGTGGTAACCCTATGAATCTTTTTTAGATATATTCATAGGGTTTTCATGATAAGAGGTATTCAGAGGTAGTTTACCATTGCTTTCCTCTAAGCCTATGGCACCCGGTATTCCCAGGCAGTCTCCCATCCAAGTACTAACCAGGCCTGACCCTGCTTAGCTTGCGAGATCAGGCGTGTTCAGGGTAGTATGGGCGTAGGCTTGCAGTGGCTTAGTCTCTCCTATATTGTGAACACCCACCCCTTAAACATACCCACATTTCATTGGATGTCAGAATTGGACACCTTCCCTCACACTTATTCTGAACAAATGAGAGATACAAAGCATGTCTTCCTGTGAGTGAGTGCAGCGGTGGCTGACATAGCTGCCTTTTTTCAACTGGGGGGGAGGCATGCCAGTACCATTTTGTGGTCCTGTTTCTTTTTCTGCTCTTTTGGATATGGCAGCCACTTTGTTTTATGTCATGTCACCCTCCCCCCAGCAGCCATTTTGTGACTGGCAGCGCCCACAGCACTTTCATAAAATTCCAACTTGCCCAAAAAGATTGATGATCCTGGTGTACAATATGCAAAACTAGTAACAGCCTAGAGGAGTAAAGTGACAGAGTTTGCTAACAAATGCATATGTTATAGATGAAACTGGTTTAGATGCTTCATTTTGTATCTTGTTCAGATGACAGTTAAATGAGGTCACTTGATTTCTCGGATCCCCTTGAAAATAATTTCATGTGCCCTGTATTACGTAGAAAACATATCTGTCAAGAGCTACAACCCATATCTTCAAAACGCTTGGTAGCAATAGCAGCTAGTGGAGCCACATCGCTTACCTGGGTACCCAGTGCAGAGGTTGCTGCCAGTAACCAAGAGGGGCAGGGGGAGGGAGGTTGGCACCATGCAGGCACAGTGGCGGATCCAATCTGATGTGCCCGATGTTGTACCCACACAACACCAACCTCCCAGCCACCTTGCCCCTCAGGGTTACTGACATCGAACTCCACACAGGGAAGCACATTAAGCAATATTGCCCCTCCTCACTTTGGCCTGCCAGCTGATACTGCTTGGTGGTGTTTCGGAATCATTTTCATGTTGGTAACTTTCATTTTGAAATGTATAGCATCAGTGGGACCTACTTTTGCACCCCAAACCATAATACAGAGATGGAGAACCTGTGGCCCTCCAGATGTTTTTGGTCTCCACTTCCCTTCAGCTCTAGCCAGCATGGCCAATGGCCTGGGCTGATGGGAGTCGTAGACCAGCAACATCTGGAGGTCTCCAAGTTTCCCATCCCTGCTCTAGTGGGTCGTGCTAGTGGCAGCACTACCTTTTAAAATTTGTTTTGCATTTCTCTTTAGGCGACAAAGAGGTAGAGAAAACTAGCAAAGGGAGACCAGGTGCAGAGGAGGACTGAGTTCCTTTTTAAGTTATATATACATGTATATATTGGTAAAAGTGGCACTTTGTGAGACAAGCTGTGTGACAAGCTATATCTGCAGCTAGGAGCTCCACCCCTGCACGCTTTGCATGCCAGCCCCTTCCACCAGGTCACCAAGGCATCTTCCCACTCCCCACCCGGTTGCCAAGGGGCTCCCCTCACCCTTCCCTGTCTAGTCTTGCATGCCCCCTTCCTCCCCCCCATGGTCTGGAGGAAAAAGAGGCATCATGGTAGTGAGGGTGAAGCCTCCCATGGAGTGGCTCTGCAGGTCACCCAGGCTGCTGCCCACTGCCCACTCACTCCGCCATTCTCCTCTCTTCTCTCAACCTTGTCTGGCCACCAGCCTCCCCCCCCCCACCTTGAGCCCAGCGTGGCTTGCTCATGCTGGCATTCGCAGCGCCACCTGTCTGTGCTGAAGCAAACTGCAAAGTGATGGTTAGAGGCGTACAAAAATACTGATATAGGAAGAAATAAAAATAATCTTCTACCCAGCTATGTAAATACAGGAGCCCTGCTCCCTGTTACATCTGGTGATATTATTGTCATTGTGATGGTGGTGGTGATTTTATTTCATTTATAAATCACTTCCCAAAAGGCGCTCTGAAGTGATTTACAATATAACAACACATATAAAACAATTGCATATATAAAAACAATTTTAAAATTATAAATAGAAAATAGAATAAATAGAAAAGCAGGATCGGAACCAGGAGAAGGTGCTTCTCGGGAGGAACAAAGAATTTGGACTGAGAAGGATGTAACAGTACAAGACTTCATCACTAAATTTGTGAGTAATGCTCAGATACCGTTGATTATGAATTCAGATACAAGGCAGATATCAGTTGGGATAAAGATTTTACAAGGCTTGTTGAAAGACATATGTCTTTAGCAGGGGCTGAAAAGACAATAGAGTAGGTGCCTGTGTGCCATGTAGACAATTCCAAACAGTAGATGCCACCACACTAAAGGCCTGATAGTGATATCATGTGGAATGGACTTCCTGATTCCTTCTCCTGCAGAGCACAGTGACTGATTATGTAGGGAATGAGGTGATGTTTTAGGTATGCTGGTCCTAAGCTGGATAGGGCTTTGTACTCCAATACCAGCACCTTAAGCATTGCCTGGTAGCTAATTGGCCACCAGTGTGTAATATGATGGTGATATTCTGCCCCAGTGATCAGTCAATTCACTACATTTTACACTAGCTGCAGCTTCTGAGTCATCCTCAAGGGCTGCTCCATAAAACATAGGGTGCTTTTTATTTCCTGTTCATTTGCGCATTAAATTTGAGCTTGCACACGACATAACGGGTAGCTCTGGAATTCTGGTGGAATGTAGTGGAAGTTTAACGCTAATTTCCGCAATAAATGATACCAGAAAAATTCCGATAGCAGGCTGGGAACCCGGAAGATTGCGGGGGTTTTGCACTAGCTGCTGCTGCTCATGTGACAGCCATCCCAGCATGCAGTGCGTTCCTGCCCTTACCAACAGCACTCCCAGCATGCAGCCTTCGCTCAGCCTGTGCTGCTGCTGCTTGTGCTCAACCAGAGCCTCTGCTGCTGCGCTGCCCTGCCTCTCAGCTGATTGCCATCGCAATCGTGCCTCAACGCACCAAAAGAACAGGCCTCAAACCAAAGGTAGATGAAGACCTGCTCATCCGGTGTCATGAGGCCGAATGAAGGGAGGGGGAAAACTCTGCTCTGTGTGTGAAAGACTGTTGCGCAAAATGCCGGTATAACAGATACTGCAGTGTGAAAGGGATTTTTGACAAAGCACTACCTTTTTAATCCGTTAAACTAGCGCTATTAGCCCCATGTGTGAAAGCAGCCTAAATCTATCCTGAAGCTTATCAGCGCATGGATGACAGTGATCAGACTATTTTGAACCAGAAATGGCTGTAGCTGTCTTACCAACGAAAGCACTCCTAGCCTCCAAGGTCAACTAGGCCTCTAGCGACAGGGATGGATCCAGAAGCATTTTCATACAACATACCCCAAAAAAGCGCCTCCCCATAACAGCCATAGGAAGCTTTGGCAGCACACTAACAATAGAACAGAATGAGTTTAGTCCATCAAAGGCTTGGGGGAAAAGGTAAGTCTTTACCTGGCACCAAAAAGATGCCAGCAAAGGTGGAGAGGGCATTTCACAGACAGAGATTCATAACTGAAAAGGCCCTCTTGTTGCCACCCTCCGAGCCTCCCTCAGAGGAAGGACCTAGAGGAGGGTCTCAGACAAAAATTTAAGGGTTCAGGTATGTTCATATTGGGTGAGGCGTTCCAGAATATATTGGGGTCCTGAGTCATAAATAGCTTTACAGGTCAAAACTAGCACTTTGAATTGGGTTTGGAAGCAAAGAGGCAGCCAGTGTAGCTGAAACAGAATTGGTGTTGTATGAACTGTTTACTTTGAACCTGTCAAAAGTTGGACAGCTGCATTCTGTGCTAATTGAAGCTTCTGAACTGTTTTCAAAGGCAGCCCCACATCAAGTGCATTGCAATAGTCTAGTCTTAAGGTTACCAGAGCACTGTAACCAGATTATCTCTGTCTAGATAGGATCATGGTTAGGCCACCAACCTAAGCTGGTAGAAGTCATTCCACACCACCAAGGCCACCTCTGCCTCAAGTGACAGTAACAGATTCAGAAATTGCAAACTGTCAACTTGCTCCCTCTGAGAGAGTGCTACCCCATCTAGCATACCACTCAGCTGGACAAAGACCTACAGCATCTCAGTCTTGTCTGGATTAAATTTCAATTTATTGGCCCTCATTCGATCCATTATCACAACCAAGCACTGATTCAGCACATCTGATGAAAAGGAGAAATAGATCTGTGTGTCATCAGCATACTGATGACAACACCCACCAAAACTCTGTATGACCCCATTCAGCGGTTTCATGTAGATATTTGACAACATGGGGGACAGAACATTCCTCTATGGGACCCCATACTGGAGAACCCATGGAGCCAAGCAGTACTTCCCAAGAACCACCTTCTGGAGCTGGCCATATGAGTCAAACCTTCACAGTGTGGTGGGTGCCCCCAATACCCAGTTGCCCCTGATGGATACCATGGTTGATGGTATTGAAAGCTGCTGAGAGATCAAGGAGAATCAACAGAGTCACGCTCCCCGTCTCTCTTCCAAATATACAGGGCAACCAAAGCAGTTTCCATACAAAAACCATTCCTGAATTCCCCCAAGAGCATCTGGATCTGGTTGGCAACTACTCAGTCAAGAAGAACCTTGCCAAGAAAGTGGACATTTGCCACTGGTCTAAAATTGTCCAGGGAAGGCTTCTTCAGGAATGGTTTTAACATTGCCTCCTTCAGGCAGCTTCTCCTTGAAATGAGGCATTGATTATCTCCCTGGCTCATCCAGCTGTCCTCTTCCTACCAGATTTTAGAAGCTGTGAGGGGCAAGAGTCCAAGACACAAGTGACTACATGAACCCAGCCAAGTACCACGTCCATGTCCTCAGGCCACAGCAAATAAAATTAATCTAATGACATTGGACAAGAAAGCACTCCAGACACCTGACTAGGATCATCAACACCAATGATGGGAGCCTAAATCCTGGTGGATTTTATTCTTAAAATGCTTAGTGGCATGTCACAGTGGGCTGCAGATGGTGTACACCTCCCTAGGGCCAGTATATAATAAGCACTTAGCCACTCTAAATAGTTCTGCTGGAAGACAAACTGAGGCCGCAGTGGAGGCAGAGAAGTAAGTTTTTTCTGCTGCCTTCACCACCACTGAGTAGGCTTGAACATGAGCATGTACCAGTGTTCAAATATTTGCTGGGATTTTCTCTATCTGCAAGCTATCTCCCCTCTCGCATCATTGCTCTCAGCTCTGAGGTATACCACTGAGCCTTCTGAACTCAATTGAGGAAGGATGCTCAGGTGCACTCATGGCAACTGTCCAGGTCATCTCTGTAGTCCACAGATGAACCAGGAAGTCAACAGAAAAGAGAAAAGGCCACTGTAAATCTAAAACGCACCAGGTGGTAATCTGACCATGACACAGGGACTGTTAAATATTCTCCACCTTCTGATCGTTCTCTCCCTGGTCAGCTGAGAAAACCAAATCCAGAGTATGCTCAGCTAAATCTGTTGGACCAATTATATTCACAAGTTTACAAATTACGCTCTTTTGCATTCCTTGGGGTCCCCCAAGTATACAGAAGTCACGGCTTTACTTTGCATTGTCCCATTTTGTTTCCAAACTGGTAGGTTCTCAATCACCTGAGTGTGCTAGTATGGGAAATGATAGTATTTGCTAACATTGCCTCTTTTATTTTCAGACTCTCTCTCACCAGCATCAAGTCCTTCATCTGTGCATTTTGCCAGTGTTCCAGGCAGCAAAGATGAACTGCCGAGTGCAACATTAAATATTGAATGTAGAATATGTGGCGATAAAGCTTCAGGTTACCATTATGGAGTCCACGCTTGTGAAGGTTGTAAGGTATTGTCAACAATATTATCTGTATAATGATATTGCAGAATAGCAAATTAGTTGCTTTAGAGCTGTTGAATTAAAAGTAAAAAATAATTTCTAAAAACCAGCAGTTAAGTCACATTGAGAGGAGCTTTGTAAAGTTAGCAATCCTAACTCCACTTACCTGGGAGTAAGCCCCTTTGAATTCAGTAAGCCTTACTTCTGGGTATGGTTAGGATCACACTGTAAGATTTTATTTATTTTTTTATTTAACAAAATTTAATATTTTTTTAGTCTATTGCTGTTTTAGTTGTTTTGAAAAAAATTAATTGTTTTTAATGCTTTTTTTGATAATTTTAGTGATTTCTGAAAATCTCTTAGAAAACCTCTAAAAAACTATGGTCCTGCTACACAGGAAAACTAAATTTATGTTGTTTTACTGTATACATGTTTATTTGAAAGATGGATGTATTGATGGTTATTGTATTGTTCATGTGAGCTGATGGGGAAGGTGTTTCAGTTTGACTCCTTTTTTTCTTTATTTTTCTTTTTTATATATATATAATTTGGAATAAAAAATAATGGTGGAAACAATTAAATACCTGAAAAATCTGGATTGTCTGTTCCTGTTAGCTGTAGGTGGATGTGTTCATCAGAGCAAGAGTCTTTCACATTGTAGTATTATGCTTACATTTAATTGGTACATACAATTGGTCTATTACTCTAACATCTACAAATAGCTGCATAGGCAATAAAAGAAACTAAAACCTATAGCGTAATCCTAGGCATTTTTTACTTGGAAATAAGTTCTATTGTCTTCAGAGCGTTTTCTCCTAAAAACTAGGTTTAGGATTGCAGCCTTATCTTTGCAGTTCACATTTTAAAAGCTTTTTATTACATGCTAATATCTTGTTTCCATTAAACCTTCCACAGGGCTTTTTTAGGCGAACAATCAGACTAAAACTTACATATGACAGGTGTGATCGCTACTGCAAAATTCAGAAAAAGAATCGTAATAAATGCCAATACTGTCGTTTTCAAAAGTGCCTTTCGGTTGGAATGTCTCATAATGGTAGGTAAGAGTGACCATAATTTTTGTTTTACCTCAACCATAATCCAGTTGGACAATGATTCACCATGGATAGGGTGCTGTTTTATTCTTCTTTACTGAAAATCTTAATATTCATAAACAATTTTAACAACTGTTGAGAACAGAAAAAGCAAAAAAGAGGTGGGGAGGGGGTGGGAGAAGGGGAGGAAGAAAGGGAAGGGAAGGGCATCCAGGGAGAGGGCAAGAGAAGAGGTGGGCTGCAGCCTCATGTAATCAAATCTTACGTGAGTGCAGGGCTAAAGCAAAAATGGGTTGGATCCAAATATGCCTTTATATATATATGGAAGACATCTTCTGCTCATGCAAATATTGTTCTATATCTCATGCTAGAAAAGTGAAACTACTTGCACAAGCAGGAGCAAGAGAACTACTTGCACAAGCAGGAGGGCATTCTCAGTGGCAGCCCCCACCCTCTGGAACTCCCTCCCACAAGATCTACGGCACGCCTCTTCCCTAAATGTATTTCGTAAAGCCTTAAAGACCTGGCTCTTTCAACAGGCCTTTGGGATTTCCGGGGAGGGTTAACTTCTATGACTGAAATGCCTCTTACCCTGCACTAGTATTGTTGTTGCTGCTGTATTGTTTATATATTGTATTAATGTATTTTATCCCATTGTGTTTTAACTGTTTACATGTACGTCGCCTAGAGTGGCCATCGGCCAGATAGGCGACACATAAATTAAATTTTATTATTATTATTATTTAACTACTGCAGGAGCCTACTTAATGTAACACTGCATGAAATTTTGCACAAGCATTTGTTGAATGCTGTTTTCTTTCTGTTGCCCAATCTTTGAGTCTAACCCATTATTAGAAGAGTTGAATGTCAAAAGACAAAGACATGCAAAATGATGTTTACTGAGGAATTGCAGACATTGGTATGCAGCACAATAGTCTTAACTCTGGCCATGACATAAGGTAGCAAAGGGAAAGAAGCCTCTGATCAGTTTCATGCTTTTCACTCACTGAATGCTACAATTAAAATTCACAGATGATTGAAATCATGGTGTAAAAGTGCTACAACAGGTCACAGGATTTTGCTAGGTTTGAATCTGAAGGTAAACCATTCTCATTAAATGGACATGGAGAAAAGATTGTCAGTTGCCACTGAACATCCAAGCTGCAGGGCTGAGAGACCAGAAAAGGCTGGGAGCAAACCAGTGTCTGAGTTGTTGTTAGGTTCTGCGTCAACCGGCTGGCTATGTATGTGTTGTTGGTCCAGGTAGGGATTTGGTTTAGGGAGGGACAATACTGATGGTTGCTTTATTAGGCTGTAGTCTAGTTTGGTGATGCACAAGTCAAATAAGCCACTTCTAGTTTTAATAATTTAAGAAAGATGTTTCTGATATTTCCACTTATCTGTGGAAGGTGTTTGTGTTGCAGTTTTATACAGTGTCTTGGAACTCACTACATTAACATCCTATTTTTTTGTACTCCATAACGCACACTTGACTCTTCTCCCTGAAGTACTACCATTCTTTTTTCTCCTTAACACCATACAACACTCTGCTCTCTAATGTTACTACTTTTTCTTTCCCTATGCCACAGGTTTCTCTGAAGCCTCATCTTTCTTCCCTTCCCTTTCTTCTGTCTCTGTTTTTGCATTGCTTCTTTCTCCTGCACACCTCCTCTATTTCTCCTCTCTGAGTTTGGCACCAATTTTCTAGCAGTTCATACGAATTAAGGAGTTGTGGGTTAGCTGTTAAGGAAGGCTGGAAAAACTAGGACAGATCTAGCCATTCCCCTGCTTCAGATGGGCTTGAGTAGGCTTTTCCCAGAAAGATGTGTGAAATACCTGCAAACTGGGTATCCTGAACTCCTCATGGGTCACAAATAGGAAGGGGGTCTCACTCATCGTATGGGCATGGTCTAGGCTAGTGCTGCTGGTGCTACGATCCTGATGTGCTTGCACAATGACACTTAAAATCAGGCTCACAATTGGAGAACAAATATATATGTTGTTGTTCCACTTTAAATGCATGTTTTCCCCTCAGCAATTCGATTTGGACGGATGCCAAGGTCAGAGAAGGCAAAGCTGAAAGCTGAAATTCTAACAGGTGATCATTGTGTAGAAAATTCTGAAATCGCAGATCTTAAATCACTTGCCAAGAGAATTTATGAAGCGTATTTGAAAAACTTTAATATGAACAAGGTCAAAGCCAGACTCATACTTGCGGGAAAAACCAGTAACAATCCAGTAAGTATTTACTATAATAGAATTGAATGCACACGCACACACAAACTAAGCAAACGGTGAACTAATGTACATATAAGACAAGATGTGAGAGATGGTAGAAGAGGCATTCTGCCTTCTCTCAGGAGGAAATGCTTCTGTGGTGACATGCATTATTTAAAAAACAAAGGAATGTGTGTTTTCTTCAAAATTTATTTTGTTCAGAAATTTCATCCTATGCACATTTATGTGGACTTAAATGACTAATTATTTAGTTTATTAAAATTTGTATGATCAATCAAAGTTTCTTTTTATCAGGTGACAGACTTATTTATTTTGTATTTATTTATTTTAAGGATTTATACCTTGCCTTCAACAAGTTTCCAGGACAGTTTACATAAAGTTAAAATGACAGTAAAACAAACCAAAGCAGAAAGACAAAAATCATACAATGTAAAACCACAGCATAAAAAAATAATTTAAAAGAATATACGCATAGCTTTGTTCACGTGAGATGAAAGCTTTCCTAGGGACTGGAACTTTGTAACTACTGGCCTTTTGAATTAATGTTGTTCGTCTGTGTATTTAGCCATTTCAATAGAAGTAAGCAGCTGTAAATGGGCTGGATGTAATATGGTATGAAACCTCTGTGACTGCTTTTAAACTTAAGAGAGAAAAAGATGTTTGGAGGTTTAATTATGGATCTCTCTTGTCATGTGTAGTATAGCCAACAGGCGGGTGGGAAGGAAAAGCCACTTACAGCCTATATGCTATATTGGGCCCACCAAGAATTTTCCCATTTACTTTTGGCCTAGCTGTTTTGTGCTGTGGCCATACCAGGCTAGGATGTTTTGGATTGGAGGTGAGAGGAAGAGAGGAAAGGGGAGGGGAAGAAATCTACAGGAGATCTATGAAAATTTATCTGTTTGGTACCCGGAAACAAAATACTTTTGTCTTACAAGTCCAACAGGATTTAGAAGTGCTTATCTTTTGGCTGGATCATGCCCTAAGGATGGTTTTCCCTCCTTCCTCTCTTTTAAGCATGTAAGTGCTTAACTTTGTCCAAAATTAAATTAACTAAAAACACTAATGTCACAATCCAGCCAAAGTTAAACAACCTTCTTTCCTTTCATTCAAGGATGCCTCAGTTATACTACAGTTACAGCATCTAGTTTAAAATGGTGTGAAATGACACCACTGCTTTACATTATTCTTCTCTACTCTAATTGTATTTACTTCAAAAGAAAAAAGGAAGACCTGCAATTGAAAAGAATTTGGAATTTTTATTTTACCATTTAAAGGTGGCGTGTCTAATGAGTGTCCATTTGAATTAAAGAGGTCTTCCAGTGATTCCCCACCCTCTGTTGTGTTAAAGGTCATATTATTTTTAAATCGCATTAGTAATTTAACTGTGAAACTATTTAGACAATGTATACTGTACATATAAATCAAGTTAGTACAAGAAGACTTCATTAATTGCCTTTTAAACAGTGGTCAGTATCATGTGACTGCTTATTACACACTGGTGAGTTTATTTATTTATTACATTTATGTCCCACCTTTCTTTTCATGATAGAAACCCAAGTCGGTTTACATATGGTTCCCAGGTGGTCTCCCATCCAGGCACTGACTAGACCTGACCCTGCTTAGCTTCAGCAGGGAGCTGGCCTCAGGTGCCTTCAGACCATCGCCTGGGCCCATAAGTACTGCATTCCTACAGTCTGTCTGCCAGGTTACCAAGAAACACGCTTTCTGTGAGCCCAAGAAAGAATTAGCTGTTAAAAAAGAATAATACGAAAATAAAAAGCAATCCCTGGTGGCATATAGTTATCTGGTTTTAAAAGAGTGATTTTCAAAAGCAAGTTGTGATTTTGTCATAGTGGCCAGTTTTTAATGGGAAAAGTAATAAATAAATAAATAAAATCCATAGTGATAATAGTGCCAGTGATGTGGGGTTTTCTAGATTTGGAAACTTTACGACACGGAACTGAAATATTTGATTTGGGAGGACCAATTAACTACACTTACAGTGCAGTTCTGTATATGATTGCTCAGAAGCAAATCCCATTAATTTCATTGGGGCTTCTTTCCAGATAAATGATATAGGACTGCAGTCACATTTAGCAATTCTATACTTGCCTTATGCTGGGTGTGGTGATACATCACTGTTACGCTGGTGAAAGAGCCTTCAAACTCTATGCCCATTCAGCCGGGGAGAGAAAAAATACATGACCAGAAAATACAAGCACATCAGAAAAACAACAAGACAAATATATACACTGCCACATCCCACTGATCAGGAATTGGGCCAGTGACAACACCCACATGCTGCAAATGAGCTTGCACTGATTGAGGCACGCCCTCAGCACATGCCCTGCATTGCAACGTATGCAATAATGGCAAAGCATCCTCCCCCTAGCAAGGTCTCCAGTACTGCCTGTCCATGAACATTCTTCCTACATGCCAGAGCAAGCATGCTAAGAGAATTTTCTGGGCCAAGTACACTGAATGCAGGTTGGGCCCCCTCCCCTCAAAATATGAGCACATTTGCATATAATTTGCATATGTTAATTTCCATGTATAGATGCACATTTAGAAGTAAATCTCACCACAGTAGGGAAGACTGTTACCAGGTCAGGTGACACCTTATCCCTATGTGGATCCCTGTTGTAAATATAAGGAAGGAGTAGGAAACCTTTTTACTCTGAAGGACCATTGATCCACAGAAAAAATAAATTGCGGGGCACACACGAATAAAATCTGACAGATACAATGCCATCAGATGAAGCTTTTTGATAATTAGAAAAGGCTTGACCTGTTGTATTTTTGCCTGCCGCCTTCTCCCTTACCTGTGTTAAAGGTATAAGAGCTCCACTCTCTCACAATGCCAGCCCTAAACTCTGAAAAGAACTCAAGTATCTTATATCAGTTGTTACAGTGGGACTTTCATCAATAGATCTTAGGCTGGGTATATGCTACATACATTTCAATACAAAGCATGATATATTAGATGGGGTGGTGCGAAAGAAATTTAAGATGTACAGCAACTAAACTCAAATGTCTATGCTTGGATACATTCAAGATTAAATTGTTAAAAAGCAAACAGCGTATTCAAAGAACATTAGTTGTGGTTACTTTTATACCTCATAACTGAAGCAATGCCATCAGCACAAGTCAGTCATCCCTTTCTTTTCTTTTTTGATTGAAAAGGATTTGAACTTTTAAAATTAATGTATCATTTTAGATGTTCATACTAGAAGCAGCCTACCCAGGAAAATCTCCCTATTTTTCCTCAAAGGTGGAGAAGCATTTAACCACCTCCTTCCTCCCATTTTGCTGCTGCCCCCAACTATATTTCTCTGGACACATACACACAGGTGTGTACGCATACATGCACACACCCCCCCCAAGAGACTGGCTAACACAGAACTACACTTAGGAACGGGAGAGAAATTTGATTCTGTTCACATCTAAAGGTGAATCTACCTAATTTGCACTTTCTGAAACAATATCCACACTGAACCACAGCCATCCTTCAAAATCCACACTCCTCCAAATTTTGCAGTGCAGTTCTACAGCCAAATAACATGTAAAAAAAATGGATATACTGAGATAAAATGTGTATAAAATGCATATGAAGTATGTATAGTAGTGAAAATAACATAATCATTATTTTAGGGAAAATACTTTTCAAAAATGTATATATTAGGCAAGATTGCATACAAACGTGTATATTAGGAGTAATTCACCTTAAATTTTCATGAGGACTTTTTTTTAAAAAAAAAATGCAAACTAATGCAGAAATGTGGATCGCTGACCTTAAGATTGGAAAATGAGAAATTGAAATAAATTGAAATTGACAGATTTGTTTATTCCTGTCGACTTGGTAGGATTGTCATAACAATACTGATTCTCAGCTATCCCAAACAATATAATAAAAAAATAAAAAATAAAAAATAAAATTTTATTTTTAGGCCGCCTATCTGGCCGAATGAACGGCCACACTGGACTGCTTTGCAGGGCTGATGTCACTGATGTGCTCTCAAACACAGTCCTCTCCCCCTGCAGTAGGGATGTGCTGATGATGGGCTTCATTTGCGTTACCAAGATAACATTAGCAAGTTTAAAAATGTATACTCAGAAAAAATAGTTTTTTCTCTTAAAAACTTAAACTGGAGTTAGAAATAGCATGAATCCCTGTCTTGGCTGCTATATTTTGCTTTTGGTGGGCATGCTACCAGGGTCGCCAACAGGATTTTCTGGTCCCAGTACACCTGATGTGGATTGGCCCTCCTGATCCCTCCAGCAATCTGTTGGCAAGATTTGCTGTTTATGTACATGTTTGACCTTAGCCTCGTCTATCTCACAGGACTGTTGCAAAGATAAGAAGAGGGAGGGGATAAATAATATACACAGCCTTGAGGTACTGAGAGGAAAAGCAAGATACAAATATGTAATGTCATCCACAGATCATGTAAAGAGAAATAAACATGCACGAAGCTAGAAAGGCAGTCCCCTTGCTGTGACATTTTGTAGTCTTGATATTTGAAGCAAAATACCAACACAAAACACAAAAAAGGTTGCCAATCCTGATAAATAACAACAAGCCAAAAATACTCTTTCATAGAGTGTCACAACTTTGGTGTCTGAACTACCAACTTCTACCTAGCCTACCTCACAGGCCTGTTACGCAAGTAAAAGGGGGGGGGAGGGTAAGACAGCGTACACAGCCTTGAACTCCTGAGAGGAAAACAACGTGCAAATATACAATAAGCGACAAATACTCTACAAATGTGTTGTTTCTCTCTCCCCCACACACACTTTTTGCCAACCTTGACAAACAAAAAGAAAGTATCCTTATGTTAAAGTACAACCTACAAACATTTTAACTTGCTGCAGCTGTAAGGTGTTTGATGATTTTATGGTTGTAGTTGCTAACAGCCCAGTGATAACAAGCAGACCAACCATTGCTGTATGGGGAAATTAGAAAACGGTGAGGGGGCAGGCCATTGCATGTCACAAAATTTCCTAAGTAGAAAGCAAGCCTCGTTTGTTTCAAAGGAGTTAACTTACCAGTCAAACATACCAAAGCCAGCCAGTTGTGTTTTATATGGTGAAGGCAGCCCACTTAGGGAGTGAATGAAATAATGTAGAGACTGAGCAAAGCTCTTAAACATACCCCATTACACAGGCAGACTCCCTTTTGTCCTCCATCAGGCTAGCAGCAGCAACAACCAGCTCCCCATTTTTTCTGCTGCTCTGGGAGGTCCTCCCCTGAGTCCCAGGTGGGGGTTTTTAGCATTCCTCCCTCTGATTGCTTCTCAACATTAAGCCTCCTTGGCGGTATTGCTGCCTGTTGAAGCCTTAGCCAGTTGTCTCCCCATTTTGCTTTCTATCTTTCTTCGTGGATGTCTGATTGGCTTACTTTTAAAAAGAATGAAAGCTAAGAGTGCAAGGGCTTCTGCTGGCTTAGGGCTCAGCACATCTGTACCCCCCCAGTCGGGAGCCCTGCATGTTATTGTCCAGTCACAGCTACACTAAAAATTCTGAATTTTGCCATTGTTTTGTCTATACAGCAGTCATTTCTGTACCAGGAAGGTGAAAAAACAGCTTTACAGTAAACCAGGAAGGCTAGAGAAAAGACATCCTAGTTAATATTGAAGCCATTTTTCTTCCTGGTGCATTGGTGACCCTAGTTTTCTTTATGACACTCATCAGTATAGCTCTGATGTCACTCATTGGCTAAAAACACTGAGAGGCAATTGGTTAGAATGGTGTCTGCATGTTTTGCTGTCTGCCTTTTAAATTTTTTTATGAAAGCTCAGAGTGCAGGCCTTCTACTGACTCTCAGCCTGGTACTGCAGTACCCCATACACCCCTCCCCCCAACTGCAGGCCTGAGCAGGAATTGGAATCCACTTATGCTATGCCAAAGCACTGTTATGGCACAAACACACACAAGGGAGGACAATGGGCACGCCACTGCAACCACATAGCTCCCTGTGCAGGGGAGCATGCACAGCTCTCCTACGACAAGACCTGTCTAAGGAGGGAAAGACTTTTTTTTTGACAAGCAGCCAAGGGAGTGGGGTCAGTGGGACTGGGACACGCAGCAAGGGCCGTCATACGTGCACTGACAGCAACACCCTCCAGTGGGTTACTTAATAAGGCAGCAGGCTGGGAAACAGTGGAAGATGGGCATTTGTCCCCACCTAACCTTTTGCATTCCTGGAAAACAGAATGAAGTCAATAAAAACTTTTTAGGGTGTTATCTAACATTAGACATACTCAGAGTAGACCTACTGAAATCAATGGAGTTAAATAACTTATTCATTAGTTTCAGTGAGTCTGTTTGAGCTATAACTTAGTTGGATATCACCACTACATGCTAATTTTAGCACCCCTTTGGAACTCTGCCCATAAATATATACACTGCCCATAAATATATACACTTCCTAGGGATTGTTATCTGAAAAAAGTAAATTAGAACCTTTTGATTTTCTTACAATAGTAGAGGCTACCACCCCTGCTTGCTTTGCTTGCCCACCCTGCCAGAGCTTCTCCTCCCCCCCCATGGGTTGCTGAAGCTGCCCTCTCCTCCTCCTCCGCAGGTTGCTAAAGCTGCCCCCCATGGGTCACCAGAGCTCCCCTTTCTGTAAATGTGACACTTACAAAAATATAATTATAGGAAGTTATAAAATAATACGCATTCTATTTGCTTTTAAATTAGTGCTCAGCCAGCTATGATCGCATAATAAAAGATCACAACATGCAAGAGCCAGGTGACAACACCCACTGTGCGTCATAGCAGGAAGGTGAAGAGCTCAGGCAGTGATTCTGGGTGTGAGAATAGGGATACTGTAATTGCACATCAGGGCTCCCCTTTTCATCTGGGAAATGTAGAAGAGTGTTGAATCCAAAAGAGATTCCATGACCACCTTTTGTTCCTTTGCAGCCCTTCGCTCCTGGCCTGTGTTGCTGAAGAATCTTTACATCATTTAAAGAGGAACAAGGAGTGTAATCAGTGGTGGTTGGTCCATTAGGACTAATGGCACACTGCCCTACCAACCTCAGTTTGGCCTCGGCCAGCCTCCCCCTGCCTGCTTTCTTTCTTATTAGCACTCCAGGGGGTGGCAATGCCTGCCAGCTTCTACCTCCTTGATTTCAGTGTTCCCCTCTGTAGAACTTGGCAGGGAGAAGGATGGGCTCTGCCAGTCACTGGCTCAGGTTCCACTGACTGTTGGTCTCCCTGCCTTCCCACCAGTCCCAATGATCACTAGCTGCCACAAAGTGTAGTGACTGGTCCAGTAGAGGGTGGTGCAGGAGGGCGGCATTGGCTCACCTGACCTCTCAACATTGAGCATCACTGCCTGTTACTGAGAAGAGAGGAGTGAGGCGCGGGGCAGGCATGGTGACAATCATGCACCTGTTGCCATGCTCGCATAGTACCCTCTTGTAATGGGTAATGACGCTCAGCATTGAGAAGCCAGGTGAGCAATGTCACCCTGCATATACCAGCTGGCTGCCCACTACTGGATTGGTCTGAATTGAAAACATATGATCTTCCTCATCTTAACGATTATCCTGGTATTTATAGCCTTTTTCTCTTTATTTTTTATAGTGCCTTTAAAAAAAAATAACCTTTTCCCCCCAGCCAAATAAATAAATGTGCACATTTGTGCTATATCTCCTGTGTGTTCCTGCAGTTATGTTCTCCATGTCCCTCTTTTCGTTTCCCCACCAGTTGTCTTGCTTTCTCTTCCCTCAATACAAGAACCTATTCATTTGCCATTTTGAATGCTGCTTGTGTCGTTAGCAGGTGGCTTGGTTGACTGCCTTCCTCACTTCTGCGTTCACTCTAAGTGCCTTCTCTCCTGCTCCCCACCCCCCATGAGCATACACATGAGCTTAGTTCTTCCCCTACCCCTCCTTGCATGCTGGGCCATTGGTGGTTTCATTTTTTTTAAAAAAAGTCTCCAAATCCTGGGGTCCACCCATGCTCACAGATGTCTCCCTCTTGCTTGTGGGTGGGGGCATTTTGGCTACAAAGCCATTGGCATGCCTCTGCAGCCCTTTGAAAATCTGCTCCTGGGAATTGGGGTACCTTTGGGAATGTTGTGAGATATGGTGTCCAAGGCTGCAAATTGCGCGCCATTGTCTTAAATCTTATTTAGACTGTGCGACTAACTGTGTAAGTAAATCAAAATATTCTTGAAACAACTGTCACATTGGTGGATCCCATCTTACATGTTGTAATATTAAACCAGGTTATGAAGAAATTCATTCAATAAGTACTTTAATTATTCTGTTGGTATTAGTATCCTTGTATATTCTGTTGCTGTTATTCATATATTTGTAGATAGTTATGATACTTACTATTACTCTCTCTTTGTAGCCATTTGTTATACATGATATGGATACATTGTGTATGGCAGAGAAGACACTTGTGGCAAAACTGGTAGCCAATGGAATACAAAACAAGGAGGCAGAAGTCCGAATCTTCCACTGTTGCCAATGTACATCAGTTGAGGCCGTAACAGAACTTACGGAATTTGCCAAATCTATTCCTGGCTTCTCTAACCTAGACTTGAATGATCAGGTGACCCTATTAAAATATGGAGTCTATGAAGCCATTTTTGCCATGTTGGCCTCCATAATGAACAAAGATGGAATGCTAGTAGCCTACGGAAATGGTTTTATAACTCGAGAATTCCTCAAAAGTTTAAGGAAGCCTTTTTGTGACATCATGGAACCGAAGTTTGATTTTGCAATGAAATTCAACGCATTGGAGTTAGATGATAGTGATATATCTCTTTTTGTGGCTGCTATAATTTGTTGTGGAGGTAAGACTTAAAGCTACATATCTATTTTCATTTATACCCCCATTTTTCTGCAATAGTACTCAGGGCGGCTAACTATAGCAGTAAAACAATCCTTAAGCAAGTAATGGTGGGACTTAAATGAGCAAATTAAAAAAATGAGAAATTTATGGAAAATTAGAATATTTCTTACATTAGAATGGGCAAAATAATTATTTGGTTTCTTTCTGTCATGATCCTAGTATGACTTTTACCTCCCCCTGCTTCTACTAATTTACTCTCATAAGTGGATTGAGCTGATTGAGAGTAAAAATGCACAAAAGGATAGCAATAATTGACAAGGCAAAACAGTTTAACAGATTGAAAATATATTTGGTTAAAATATATTATTATTATTATTATTATTATTATATCCCCCCTTCCTCCCCGCAGGAGCCCGGGGCGGCAAACAAAAGCACTAAAAACATTAAAACATCATAAAAACAAACTTTAAAACACATTAAAACAAAACATGTTCAAAAACGTTACTTTAAAAAAGCTTTCAATACATATAAGATTAAAAACATTTAAAAAAGGTTTAAGAACATATTAAAAGCAATTCCAACACAGACGCAGACTGGGATAGGTCTCAACTTAAAAGGCTTGTTGAAAGAGGAAAGTCTTCAATAGGTGCCGAAAAGATGATAGAGATGGCACCTGTCTAATATTTAAGGGGAGGGAATTCCACAGGGTAGGTGCTGCCACACTAAACGTCCGTTTCCTAGGTTGTGCAGAACGAACCTCCTGATAAGATGGTATCTGCAGGAGGCCTTCACCTGCAGAGCTCAGTGATCGACTGGGTATATAAGGGATAAGACAGTCTTTCAGGTATCCCAGTCCCAAGCTGTATAGGTCTTTGTATATCAAAACTAGAACCTTGAACTTGGCCCGGTAGCAAATGGGCAGCCAGTGCAATTCTTTCAGCAGTGGGGTGACATGTTGGCGATATCCTACCCCAGTGAGCAGTCTTGCCACCGCATTTTGCACCAGCTGCAGCTTCTGGACCAACCTCAAGGGCAGCCCCACATAGAGCTCATTACAGTAATCCAACCTGGAGGTTACCAGTGCGTGGACAACAGTGGTCAGGCTATCCTGGTCCAGAAACGGCTGCAGCTGTCTTAGCAGCTGAAGCTAGTAAAAGGCACTCCTAGCCAGTGAGGTCACCTGGGCCTCAAAACAGTTTAACAGATTTAAAATATATTTGGTTAAAATATATTTTTGTTAAAAACTGCTTTTTATTTATACTGATCTCATGATTTGTGGCTGAATAGTCATCTGAAGCAGGGTTTCCATAGTCTAGCATTCTAAAAACTTCACCACTCTGGTGCTTGCAATTAATATTGCTGTAAACCGCCCAGAGAGCTTCTGCTATGGGGCGGTATACAAGTGCAATCAATCAATCAATATTATAGAGGGGGCCTTTAATTATGGTCTTAAGCAATGATAATTTATGGTTACATATTAACTGTTTTACAACTATTTTCATTATGTATGTTTTTGTTTTTGAGAACAGATCGCCCTGGCCTTGTCAACATAGGACACATTGAAAAGATGCAGGAGAGCATTGTGCATGTACTAAAACTTCACTTGCAAAACAACCATCCTGATGATATATTCCTTTTCCCAAAACTTCTACAGAAAATGGCAGACCTCCGACAGCTTGTCACAGAGCATGCTCAGCTAGTTCAGATAATCAAAAAGACTGAATCTGATGCACACTTACATCCTTTATTACAAGAAATATACAAGGATATGTATTAAGGTTTTTTATATTATATGATATGAAAAGAGAAGAGCAATATTAATAGATGGGAGCAAACTACTTTGCACAATTATTTCTGCTGTGATTTTATATCAAAGCATTCATGAGCTAAAAAGTAGATAACTGGAATATCACATTTCTCTTGCCAGGAGAAGAACTTTTTAAGTACGTAAGAGAAACTGTATAGTACATATAAATATGGTACTTGATTGACTTGATGTGATTGACTTGAAATTTGAGCAACAGTGGTAATATAGTTTATATTACAATTGAACTTACTAACTACAAATACTTCTTCTGAAGTTTCTGCACTTTTAAGCCTTTATCCCCTCATCTTCATTACTGTAAGAAAGCTAGCAGTTTTGGCCCAGATCCAAAAAGCCTTTATGTGGTGCCCACTAGAACTTTTGAGGTGTTTCTCCAACAGCAGCCCCCCCTGCTCCATGATCAATTACATTTAGCAGACTAGGATATGGCAGATGGAAGTAGGGGGATCTGCCATTAAAAGACAAGTCTTATACTACTGTTCATAATCCCTTTGATCAGGGATAGCCAACATACTTTCCAAATGTTGTGGACCACATCGCCCATAAGCCCCAGCTAGCATGGCCAAAGGTCAAGAAATCATCAGAATTGTGCTCCTCAGAGAGCACCACAGTGGCTACCTTTGCCTTAGATGCATCTAAAGTAGGTTTTTTAGATCCTGTCCCTATCTTTGTCAGAAACTTAGGCATTTGATACTGGATGGCTTCCATAGAGGATGCATTTTTAAGCTCTTTTTCTGCCTAAGGCTGCAAGCCTAAATACACTTTCTGGGAAATAAGTTCCACAGAACTCAGTGGGACATGTAGTAATGCTATTTTTAAAAAAATAAAAATAAAATAAATTCCACTGGCACTCCAAAGCCCTTAAGATCTCGGAAAATATCTTTAATGATATACAGCCAGATGTTCCCTCCTTCACGATAATTATCAAACTGCTTATTTCCCAAGTCAGTTTGCCTTTAGGATATAGGGGTCCATCCAGGATAGATGAACAATTTTTTAAAAAACCCTACTGTCATGCAGAACCTTGACCTTGGATAAACGTATTTTTAAAATAGCTTTATAAAAAGCTGTAGGCAAATTTGATTTTAACCCACTATTTAGTGACACATCAAACAATAGATTACAACAGTGTTGAAACAGCTCACTGAATACTGCTTCCATACAACTTACACTGAAAAGAGGAACAGGAGTAGTGTGTTGCTTAGACTTAAGGATCTTTCCCCTGATCAATAGCCTTGCTTCACTTCAGGAGCAATATTACTAAATTGTTGAGTTTTTCTAATAACGAAAGCTAGAAAATAGCTAATTAAGGTTATGTTTAAGTCAGATCTTCAGCATTAATGCAAATTGTTGCATAAGATGCTTGTATTCCACAATCTGGTTATATAGGCATTCTTTCTCCTGGAATCCTGGGAACTTTTTTGAGGTGGGTGCTGTGAATCTCATACAGAATTCTCAGAACTTTCACCATTCCACAGTAAGAATTCTTTGAGGGAAACCATATACTTTAAACTGGCATAAAACATGTTTGTAATGTATACCCATAGACCTTATCATGTCAGATGGTACACTTTAAGGATCATTTTTGATGGATACACGTGAAAGGCTGCAGAGTGTATCCACTAAAACTGTAATATTTGAAGTGGCTGCATGCTGCTGTTGTTTCTTAATTCAGTATACCATCCAGGCGTACACATCTGGTGTTTTTTAAGATATGTAGCTGCTTTGAATGTTATTTACAGGCTGCACACTGCAACTAGTAGCGCGTATCTGCTAAAACTGTAATTTAAAAGGTCCTCTGTATTTTTCAGGATGGATTCATCTGTATTCTGTGCAATAACACCCATTCTGAAGAGAACTATGATACTTGGTAGTATATTTTATAAGATCACAGCTCAAGCTCTTTGAGATTGTAATCCAGCCTCCTTGTTTTTGAAAAGAAAACTGTTTCCATTGGTTACTTTTGTGCAGCCCTTGTCTTGCAGTATCTTCCACTAAAATACACGTTTGGGGTTTGCAAAAGAGGTATTTTGATTTTTTTTTTAAAGTATCTGATTTTTCCACCTTTTGCATTTTTAATTAGTTTTTTAAATGACTAGATTTCTGCAGAGCCCAAAACAATGGCCTGGTTCAGATCATCATTCCTGACATCATAAACTGTGCTTTATGAAGCCAGAAACAAGTATTAGAATCAAGTGCTCCTCCTTTGTCCCCCCCCTCCTGTTGTGCACCAGCTGTGGCATAATGATCCTTGCTTATATTAAGCTAGGGTTATTTGTTATGTCTGAGCTGGAGAACGCTGGCTTAATGTCAGCAAGCTAGGATCATACCTGCTTTATATCACATTGTTTTCAAAAGTTGGCATGTTGATATTGGTTTCTAACTGACCAATCACTACACAAGACTTTGTTTTCTCTGTGTGGCCTTTCCTGCAAGTAGTCTTGAATAATTTAGAATGCTATCGAATGCAGTTGTAGCATGCTGTTTTGGTTTCAATCCAGTGAAAATCTCTAGTATTTCACAGGTTACAACTATGAATTACAAGTGCTGAAATAACTTTTGAGAGCCTACAGAAACTTCAGTTTTATGTTAGTGGATTTTAGGAAAAGTGCTGTCACAAAGCACGCTAGAAAACCACTTGCACTATCATTAAAGAATACTCAGGACTGGGACAGTAATTTAAGACTTAATGATAAATAAAATGTTTGTTTTCCAAAAATCATATTGGCTACCTCAACAAATTATGAAAAAAAGCTACAAATTAGATTGCTTGAGAAATATGTAATTTGTATATGAGCAACTCAGGGTGGCAAGTCCAAGTAAACCAGAAACAGTTCTAATTATACTTATACCATACAAATGGAGTTCAAAGATTTTTATTTTATTTTTTTTGCTGTGTAGGTTAGACAAAATGACACTATTTTTTCCACACTGGCATCCTTGTTGCATTGGTTATTAATTATTACTTCCATATAATGTGAGGGGTCCAGAGGGGAACTTTATTGCCTGGACACCTGTGGGTGTAGTGCATACTTGTGCACTCTGCTGAGGCAAGACTCCTCCCTCGCTTACTAGAGCACATTGAGATGGGTAGTTTTTTTGTTTCCCCCATGTGAGTTCATAAAGCTTCACATTTTTCACCCTGCAAGCAAGACTTCATCAGCCATATAAGTGGCTAATGCAACTTTCCTGTACAATGCCATAGGTTGCTTAATCTGCTTTTAAGTCCTGCTGTCAGCTGCCAATGTTGTACTTTTTGTCTGTGTAGCCACACAAGTATCTTAAATCATAGAAGATTCCCTGGGAGGTGAGGCTGGACCTCTGTGGTGGGCGACCTAGCCTTCCTTCTCCTACCCACCCCCAACCTAACCAAAACCAGAAAAGCAAATCACTACACTTGACTTCCACCAAAAGAAGATGAGGGTGGGCAAGTACCTCAAGGTGCCTGGGCAGAAATTGGCGCCACATTGACACCCGCTTGCAAACTTCAGGCTTGCTTTCAAAGAGATCACAAGAAATTATAGTATGGCTGAGCTGTGGCCCAGTGACTGGATTTTTTTAGACCCATATTTGTAGCTGTTACTTATCTGTGCTTGGTTGAATTCCTTCATTTTGGCATCTAGCACTGTGTGCAGAAATTGCTTCACCACAGCACATGTTGTGAGGCATGGGGCAAGTATTTTTTCTCCCTCAACCCAAGTCTCAAATTGAGACTGTCAACTTCTACTTTAATGGGACAATAAGCATAATTGAGATGTGAGCCCGTACTGACCTGTTTTGTCCTGTCTCTTCAATCGGTATATCCCTCCACCCTCTGGGTTTCATTTCATGACATTTTGTTGTGACATGGAAATAATTATATATGTTAAATTTGCTATTCTCTATTGTGAAATGATTAAAATATATCTGATGTCATGCTGCTATTACTTAATCAAACATGATAGGAGTTTTGATCCATTTCATATAAATATTGCCATGGACAAACGTATAGAAGAAAACTGATGGGGTAACAATTTGTAAAGAAATTAGCTTGGTGTGTTCAGAAGTGTGAAAAATTAAATATACAAATATTTTTATTAATTTGGACACCTTTCTTGGGAAGAGGAAAGAATCAGAGCTGAGTATTAATCATGGGCTTGTTCTAAGTTATGTTGTAATCATAATTACTATTCATGTGCACTCTTAGTACTTCAGTGAGTAAAGGGTACTCTAATATAACTGTTTACAATAGTTATAAACCTGAATTTTTACAGTTTCAAGGATTTGATCTGAGGCTTAGCAGGAATTTGACCTACCAGATGACTTCTATTGCTTAAAACCCTAGATTTAGGTATATTTTGCACTGAATTTGCACTGAATTTGTAATTAAAGCTTTTAAAAATATATAGGGGGAGGAATTTAAAAACCCAGCAATACTATGCAACCCATATAAGATAGGACTTATGTGGAATTCCTGTGCCAGCACCATGGAAATGGGTGGGAGATTTGCACAGCACCATTCCTTGGTAGGTTGTGCCATTTAATGATGACTTTTGATTGCCCAAGATATATCCTCTATATAGACAACCACCCCCATACAGATTTAGCAAGAGACAAAGCTATGGAGTTAATGGAGATATATTAAAACATGTTGGTCAGCAGTAATTTAAATATTTGTGACTTTAGTTTTATTTGGAAGCATTATAATGTATTGTCTTGGGTAGCATGTAAGATCTGCTCTAATTGCTATGCCTTTTGTTGATTGTTATTTACAGTGTATAGTTTCACTTCATGTTTATCATCATAACAATTTTTAAAATGCAGACTTGAACCAGAGTAACTGACTGACAACATAGCCTATAACTTTATTTATCTGCCCTGTTTATTTTTTCTAGTCTGAGGCAGCAATAATCTGTGAAGAGTTCTGTCAAATGTATTGTAACTGTATTATAAGCGTACTTTCTGAGCCCTTGCTTCTGAGTCTGTTGTGCTCTTGAGTCATCCTACATTTCTGAAGATGTTTGTTGAAACCTAATTAGAGAGAGAATACAGCAAAGCAAGAGTTAGACAGGGAAGATAACCAAGGATCAAATCTCATGTATACATTTAGAACAGTTTTCACAAGTGGAGTCTTATTAATGGAAGGATTTCACCCAAGGATTTCATGGATGCTCAGTCAATATGTGCTTAAGTCTAATAAATAGAATGCAAGATAAACTTAATACAGACATGGTGAATCGAGTAATCTCCGAGAGTCATGTAGGTTTTAAAAACCCTTTCTGGCTAATGGCTACAAAATATCTGAATGCTATCAATATGTTAGTTAAGACAAAGGAAGAAAATATTAATCTGAAACATTTGTAACATGCATTCTGCACAACAATTAATTCAATAGCATCCAAAAGCTAATTAGAGGTGTGTATATTTGAAGCTTCATTGAGTTTTTGCACACAATAGCAAAAGAAGCAATATACAATAAATCTGGGTCGCTTACAGATTTGACATAGAGAACAGACACCAGACATGATGGGCACAGAGAGACAGTCGTTTATCTAACTGAATCCTTCCAAAAAGTGCTCTGGAAGTCTGGTGGTTTAACACTTTAATGCAAATATATCAGTTACCCAGTGAAAAGTCAGTTAATATACATTGCTTTACTTTGAAGGTAGGTTGCTTAATGAGGTACTGGGGGCAAGAACTTCAGTTCCAGGTGTTTCTCTTTTCCCCTTCCCTTTAGGAAGTGCTATACCCTTGAGATCTTCCAACTCTGCCTTGCACTTGAGTAGCTATGTCAAGACACCTTTTGAGGAACTTTACTATTATTTGTTCAAAACTGGGGGAAGGGAAACAACTCAGGTTCATGCTTTATGCATGGGACAGATTCATAAATGCACTCCCATCCCCCCCAAACCCCAATCACCTTAGGGTGTTGCTTGATTCATGGCCTGGTCTGACTTCCCTATGTGGGTAACATACCCATGGTCTGTTTTTCATTATGGTGCTTATACTTTTAGACTGCCACTATCATGTGAATATGCATGGCACATCAATGCTTACACTGTGGAGCTACTGAGTCCTACAAATGGGACTTCCATGCAATATCAGCCAGGCTATGCATCTGCACTTTAGATATCTGATAGATCCCTCTGAGCCTAGGAACTCAGGCAGAGAAGAGAAAAGGGCTCTGCTTTTCTGCATTTTCACACTTTCACCTGCTTTCTAAGTACAAAGAAACAAAAATGTAAATGTACTGCCCTCCAGTTGATTCTGATTTATGGCGACCCTATGAATAGGCAGCGGCATCACTAGTGGGAGTGTAGGGGTGTGCGGACATCCGGTGCGCGCCCTCCGAGGGGCACGGACGAGGTGGCTGGGCTTGCGTGCACGCACGCATGCACACACACTCAAGGCCAGCCACCCCGTCCATGCCCCTGGGAGGGCGCACGCCGGAGGGCCGGAGAAGGCCTGGGAACGCCGGCGCACCTCCCTCACCCCGCCAACGCTGCTCCCGGTCTCGCCCGCCTGCCTGCCTCTGAGGAGGAGTTGGAGCAGCCTTGCCGGGCAATGGCGTGGGGCGGGGCGGCTCTGGCTGCACCCTCTGCACCCCGGTAGTGACGCCCCTGAGAATAGGGTTTTCATGAGGCTGAGAGGCAGTGACTGGCCCAAGGTCACCCAGTGAGCTTCATGGCTATGTGGGGATTTGAACCCTGGTCTCCCAGGTCGTAGCCCAACACCTTTACCACTACACCACATAAGGGGCTGAGAAATATGTAGGCCTTTCACTATTAAAGAGGCAAGAGAGCTTTTAAGAAAAGAGAAATGCAAATTATATCTGATTTTGTAAGTAAAACACTTTAAATATTAATGGAGGAAAACATTCTGGCTTTAATAGACCTTGTAATCAACAACAAAGCAATACTTAGCTTTTTTTGTAATGTAATTATTGCAACTATTGAGACCTTTGTGGTCTAGCACAATCTGGAATTTATGTTGAGTTTAAATTCAGATCCTGGTCATGGGCCAATTTAGTCTTTCCTGATAGACAATAGGACAGATTTTAATCTTAAGGAAATCTGGTTCTGGATGGATCAGCTAAATGCAACTTCAGGCTACCAGAGAGAGGCTACCAGAATTAAGGCATGGGAAATCCTAGGCAGGCAGATAACCTCTTCTTTCTTTTTTATTCATTAATGGCCAGTTAATAGCTATTTTTATTGCTGGCTGAAGTGATAGCTACAAGTTTAAAGCTGTGAAACAGAGCAACAGAACAACTTGATTTTTAAAAGTTTTCCTTAGTTCTACTATTTTGCCATGTGCCTTTTGGAGTGATCTGCAGGTTCAGAGACTTAAATAAGCATATATAAATACTGCCATTTAAATTAATATTATAGGTGAAAGTAGTTCTTTGATACAACTGTATAAATATGGAATACATTTCATATTTATTTTTAGATACCTGTTTTAAACTTTTATCTTGGAGTACATTCTAGTGATATATGTACATGACAGCTTATGGGAAATGCACCAGGTTGTCAAAATTGTTGAATAGGTTTATGAGATCAGTTTAAGTCATCTTATGTATTTACGCTTACAGGAAGTGAAAATAAGAGTGTGCCGTTTTGTTTTTTAAATGTAGAATTTGAACATTCCCCACATGTGGGAACGGACAGAGTGCCTTGGAGTGGGGGGTACTGAAGGAAGAGTTCATATTCTAGTATGTAGTTTCTCTACATCATGGAGGACTGATTTTTGTCTTCTGTAAAGTATCACAAATAATGCAATCCTGGGCATCTGAAGTCAGTCTTGTTGTGTTCAGTGGGGCTTGTTCCCAGATAAGTGTATATAGGATTGTAATGTAACTCAGGTTAAATTCAGTAATAGAAGAGCTGCATGCAGTAGTGTTTAGATGGGAGGGTGAAATCTCTTTAGTAAAATATGGGTTTTACAGAGAGGTAAAACTGAATTCTTCCCCTTTTTGCTTGCAAAAATAATCTGGTCTATGCATTTTAGAATAAAAATGCCCATTAACCGATTATGTGATTTTTAATTTGACATTCTGATTTTCCTGTTCAGAGAACAAAGGACTGAATAATAAAAAAAATGTATTTGAGTCTACTAGGATCTTCTCAGAATCCATCTGTACTTTAAACTCTTTGTAAAGATTGATGAATGTATGTAAAAAGGGGTAACTTCACAGTGTGATTTTTGCCTTAATGGCTTAAAATAAAGTCTTTCTTAAAATGTTATCATATTTATTATTATTACTTTATATATTGAAAACATTTTTACCCTACTCTTTGGCCATAAAGGGCTACCAGAACAGCTTTACAAACATCGGTAATATGACAGTGCCTGCTCTCAATCTTATTCTAAAAGACACCGCATAAAAGAGAAATGGAGAAAAAAATCAAACTCAGATACTAGCAGTTACAAGATGACACTGTCACCCATAGAGGAGCAGGACCTGGTGCTGTGGCTCTCACATGTCAAAAGCAGATCTTGCCAGCCTCCAATAGCCTGGCTGGAAATCCTGGCCTTCATGGAACTGGCAGCTGTTGGCCACACAACCTGGGACCTCAGGCTTCTGGGGCCTTGCTGGAATCCGATACTGTCTTGTCACTCACGTTGCAGTAGGAAAGGTTTGAGGTGGGGTGCAGGAGATGATGATGGCCACCCACCAATGGTTCTAATCACCTCTGTGAGGGAAGGGGAGGGCCCAGTCCAGCTAGTGAGAACAGCAGCAAGTGGAGATCTTGAGTTATAATATGAAAACCTATTATAATATTTGTCTCTTGTAACACACATCATTTGTGGTGTTAAAAACATGGCGTATTTGCTACCCTTGGATGGCAACATTTTAGCACTCTTCAATGTTTTAGAGTGCAACTCTATCCATACCTGAGAGTAAGTCCCATTGAACTCAGTGGATCTTACTTTAGAGAAGACATAGGATGGTTTCATTAGGCTGATTCCAGAGGGGTAACTCCTAGCGCTAATAATTAGTGCTCTTTCACTGGAAGCTACAAGCAAACCAGCAACTGACTTTCCACACTATTGGGGATACTGCTTTTTTGTTTGTTTCTGCATGCTCTTCCTGCATGGATGGGTATAGATGCTGTGGATGGAGATGGGAAATATCCAGTCCACCTATGTAGTCAAAACTATTTCAAATAATCCTTTAAAAATATTTTTTTGGTACTGTGCACCTATTCATTTAACCATGGTTTTCCATTAAGAAATGTCAAATACAAAGTGTCTTCGCTTTTAAGTGTTTAATGGGTGGAAACCATGTTGCCAAAATTGCAGCACCCAGAAAGGATTTTTTTAAACAACTTCCCGCATTTTTAAATTTGGCATTATAACATTTCACATTTCACCTATTCACTATTTTGCTAATTTCACCTATTCACTAATTTGCTAATATGCTTAGAGAGAGAGTCTGAAAAGCATTATAGTACTAAATAAAAGATCAAGATAAATTTTAAAAATTAAAGGTGATAAAATGATGCCCACCACAACAGTTAGACTGAGTGTGTGCTGAACTGTGATAGGTTCACTTACCTGATATATCACTGCCCACATCTAAACCACATCTCTTGAAGATGGAAGAGTAGCACTAAGGGCATCTATACCAGTAGAGATTGTGCTTCTCTTCCGTATTCTCAGTCTGACTTTCTGCGGTAAACAAAATAGAAGCAGCACTGGGAAAACAGGATGGATGATGTTATTATGGACCCCCCCCCATGTGACCGAACAAGACAAGGTGCTTCTTCTTTAAATGCCTAGGATAGAAGCACCCAAAGAATCAGTAGGTGCTCTACCGTCATAACTTCCTGTGTTTCTGGTGTTTAGAGGTGAGAGCTAGTCCTTATATATTTATTTATTTATTAAGGCATTTTAATGTTCATGTTCACTTTTAAAATTGTTATATCCTGTCATTTCCTCTCTCCCTTCTGCCCTTATGTCCAACCTTTATCTGTAATAAGTATGCCTTCTCCGAGGCATACTAATTTAAGTTAATTTAATTTAAAATCTGCTGTGATTGTTTTTAAATTATTTTATTTTATATGTTTTTGTTGTATTATACTATGTGATTTTATTGTATTTTCTGTGTTCACCGCCCAGAGAGCTATTGCTAGTCGGGCGGTATATAAGTCAAATAAATAAATAAATAAATAAATAAATAAATAAATAAATAAATAAATAAATAAATCAATCAATCAATCAATCAATCAATCAATCAATCAATCAATCAATCAATCAATCAATCAATCAATCAAGCAAGCAAGCAAGCAAGCAAGCAAGCAAGCAAGCAAGCAAGCAAGCAAGCAAGCAAGCAAGCAAGCAAGCAAGCAAGCAAGCAAGCAAGCAAGCAAGCAAGCAAGCAAGCAAGCAAGCAAGCAAGCAAGCAAGCAAGCAAGCAAGCAAGCAAGCAAGCAAGCAAGCAAGCAAGGCACCAGCCACACACAAGAAGGAGGTAATGCTATGGGAGAGAGGGAGCAGCAGGACCCACAAGGTTTGCTGAAGTACAAAAAATATTTTAAAACCCAGCTGACTGAAGCATGAACTTGCTCAGTGGGCGTGGTATATTGATTGAATGTTGGTCGTGAAGAATGGAAAAAGGAAGGAGGAATAGAAAGGAGCATCCTGAACTGGAGCACTCCATACTGAGGCACTTTAGGGACAAAATTGCTCATATTTGGACATGCCACAATTAGAGCCCAGTGGAGGCATCCAGACCATTGTCGCATCTGTACTGGGTCAGTTTTAATTACCGCGGCCTGATGATGTGGACAAGCTGCTTGAAGAAGTGTGGCCAGCCACCTGCTTCCTAGACCCTTGCCCATCTTGGTTTCTTAGAGCTAGCCGTAGGAGGTTGACTAGGTGGCTCCAGGGAATTATCTATGCTTCACCCGAAGAGGGGAGATACCATCTGCCTTGAAGGAGGTGTGTTGCATCCCCTTCTTAAGAAGTTCTTGCTGGACTCAGAAGTGTTAAACAATTACTGTCTTTTGGCCAAAGTAATTGAGAGGGTGGTGGTAGACCAGCTTCAGGCATGCTTAGCGGAAACTGATTACTTGGATCCATTCCAGTCTGGCTTCAGGCCTGGCTATGGCCATGAAACTGCTTTAGTCACTCTGGTTGATGACATCTGTAGGGAAAGAGATGGGGGAGTGCGTCCCTGCTCGTTCTCCTTGATCTCTTAGTGGCTTTTGATACTGATGACCACGGGATCCTTCTGGAGCATCTCAGGGAGGTGGGGGTTGGGGGCACTGTGCTTCACTGGTTCCGCTCATACCTCCAGCGCCACTTCTAAAAAGGCTACTGTTCGGCACCATGACAGCTGTCATATGTTGTTCCACAGAGTTCCATTTTGTTCCCTAAACTAGTTAACATCTATATGAAGCTGCTGGGAGCTGTCATCAGGAGATCTGGAGTGAGGTGTCATCAATATGCAGATGACACCCAACTCTATCCCTCTGTTCCACCTGAATTAGGAGAGGCAGTTGAGGTTCTGGACCAGGGCTTGGAGGCAGTGAAGGGCTGGATGTGGGCCAACAAATTGAGACTGAATCCTGAAACAACAGAGAGGTGTTACATGTCCAGAGTTCTCATGTCCAGGAGGTGGGGAGACTGCCTGTTTTGGACAAGGTTGCACTCCCCTAGAAGGAGCAGGTTTGCAGCGTGAGGGTGTTCCTGGATCCAACATTGTCACTGAAGGTTCAGATGGCCTCAGTGGCTAGGAGTGCCCTTTTCCAGCTCTGGCTGGTTCACCAGCTTTGGCCCCTTTTGGAAACAGATGGCTTCACTTGGCCATAGTACTCCATGTTCTCGTAACTTCCAGATTGGATTGTTGCAATGTGCTCTACATGGGGCTGCCCTTAAAGATGAATCAGAAACTTCAACTGGTCCAAAATGCAGTGCTGGCTGGGATTCCTTTTAGATCTCATATAACTCCCATTTTAAAACAGCTACATTCATTGCCAGTTAGTTTCTGGACCTAAATGAAGCTGCTCACGCTGGTGTTTAAAGCCCTAAATGACTTCGGTTCCAAATATCTGAAAGACTACCTCCTTCCCTACAGATTCTTTCAGGTGTTGAGATTAGCAGAGAGGGGGGACCTGTTGGTAGTTCTCCACCCTCAGCAGGGGCGTCACTACCGGGGTGCAGAGGGTGCGGACTGCACCCGGGTGACACCATGAGAGGGGTGACACCCAGAGCTGCCCCGCCCCACGCTGTTGCCCGGCAAAGGAGCCGAAAAGTGCTCCAGGTTGGCGCAGCCAACTCCTCCTCGGAGGCGGGTGGGCAAGACTGAAAGCAGGCACCCGCTCCCTGGCGGTGAAGCCAGGATGGGCCTTCCACCGTCAGCCTGGAGCGCGTTGTGAGTGCATGTGCATGCACACGCACACATGCAAGGCTAGCCACCCCATCCATGCACCTGGGAGGGCATGCGCCGGAGGTCCGCACCCCCCCACACTCCCGCTAGTGATGCCGCTGACCCTCCTGAAGCTTGGGGGGATGGCCAGGGAGGGTGACGGCCTCCAAGTTGTGGAACTCCCTCCCCACCGAGGTGTGTCTGGCAACCTGGCTGTACAGTTTAGGTGAATGCTGAAGATGCACCTCTTTACCCTGGCTTTTGACACCTGAGACATGTATTTTTAGGACCCACCCAATTTTGGGATTTTAGGTTGTTTTTAAATTGTTTTTAATGCCGTATTTTAACATTGTTGTAATCCACCCTGGGACCTTTGGGTGAAGAGCGGGTAATAAATTATGATGGTATAGTTTGTTGCAAGTCCCACTATACTTGCTTGAATGGGCTGCAACTATACGATATCTGCAGCATCCAATAAACTGCCCTTAAAGTGTAGTTTAATATATGAGACTAGATTTAATGTAGCGAGAGTATTTTGATTTATGCAGTTTCTCTGTGCAGTATCCCTAGATACAAATCTTTTAGCTATTATGTAACATTAATAAATTATTTATTGTGTTCAATATACAATGTTTAAGATTATGGCAGACCTAATTTAAATTGGTCCTCTTTGGGGTTCTCTTGCTACCCTAAAAAGCATATGTGCCTCAAACTATGCTACATAAGACTTAAACAGCACTCGTCACATAGGTCTGTTGAATTTTTGTGTGACTAGGATTTATGGCTCCATGATATAGACACATTCTGCATGTTCACTGAATTTTGTATTACGAATACAGGCTGCATTCTGGAATTTTTCCTGTACAAGTCCCATTGAGGTGAATGGGAAATGCACATGATAATTTGTTTCCTCTGTAAAAGCCAATAGTTTTGCAATGTGTTTTTTAATTTCCTTTACAATTAAATGTATTCTTAGGAGTTTGTGTTTGATCTTTTTCAGTAGCCCAATTTAGGACGTTTGATCACTTGACTAATTCTCCTAGTTTAAATGAAACTTCTAAAGATGTAGTTAAATGTATTCTTGTTAAGGAAAGCTTGTTTAACGGGGAGCATAAAGGTTTAATGACCTGCTTGAAGCTAAGCAAGTGCCTCAGTCTTCGAGATTTGAGATATACCCGGAAAGTCAACATTTGCAGAGCCAATCCCTGGAAGTTACACTTTGCTTAAATTATGCACAAGGCTGTTTTTATCTAATTGCAAATATATATTTCATTTTATAGCAATCCAACTAGAGCATGACCTATTTTCCACTGTTTTCTGGTAATGACATTTAGCACAATAACAAGCTGATGTACAATGCAATCTTCTGTACATTACTCAGGCATATGTTCCTCTGTATTCGGCAGGGCTCACTTCCTAGTAAATGTGCTTTTAGGATTGCAGCCATAGGGTGCATTTGCTGTGGGATCGGTGTTCTCATATATTCCAGGGTTGTTTTTTGCAGCACCCACATAACATCATTGTCACCAAAATGCCAGTCCACATTTTTTCCTGATTTAATTTGGTTTTCCCTTTTCCGGGATAAGGTTTTTTAAAAAACTGTTGTCAATGACCCACTTGTGACATCGTAACAAACCATTTATGCTGTTAAGCCCTTCTGCATGATGCTCTATGGCACCCCTTAAATTTGGTGCATCTACACAACACTGCTCTGTGAAACACCACTAATATGTTTAGATAGGGGCAGGGCTGTGTGTATGCAAAAAAGCGATTAGATTGATCATGCACAGAATGTTTAAATTCAATTCCAAAACAAGCAGAATCCTGCAATCTGTATAAATAGTCATTTTGCATGGCCTCATTTTGCCTAACTACATTTCCCCCTATCTTGCACAATTCTGGTTTTGCCAGTTGTGGAGAAAAGCAAAGAGCTATCTAAGAGCCTGAAGATCTCCCCACCCCCCCGGCCTTCAATCACTGCAATCTTCCTTTGCTATCCCAGCTTTCATAAGCATTGCTCACACTTGCAGGCGTATCTTTGCAGTTGTAGGACTATGACGTTTTCCTTTTAAAACAGTAACAAACTGAAAGCTGAGTTATGCACCCTGTATCCTGTTCCAAACTTTCTAGGCGTTCCTGTGGAACTGTAGTATCCACATAGCCATAGCAGTGGGTTTGACCTTATCAATGTGTAGCTATTTTCATGTAGGCTTTTATTATTTATCCAATGATAGATATGATCCATTGAATTTTTGTATTTTGTATTTGTTGCTGTACCTGAGATACATTGAATGAGGTAGGAGTTGCAGTAAGAGAGCGGTTGGTAGTTTTATTTCCTATGTTTTGATCCTGTCCTCTCCCAAGATGCTCAGGGCAACATCCCTGCTGTCTGTTGTGTCAGTGATTATAGCCAGCATGGATTTTTCATTCTGCCATGTTAAATTGAAAATATCCCAAGCCACTCTGCTGGTTCCCATAAGCTCATTTCAAAACAAAATCTTACAAAACTTATAGTCCTGAACTCAGAAACGCTTGCTTAACTCTCTAAGTTTTCATGGCAAGACACAAAATAGAGAGAATCCAGAGTTCAAAATCTAAAACAAGAGTATAATAATCCCTATCCCTGTTGCACTTTTTTCTGTCAATGGTCTCATAATTTGTTGAAATTAATTAAAAATCAGCCATGTTCACAGTGTACTTGTAATCCTATTACTGACCTTGCCCCATACTCTGGCCTTCATCTTCTGCAGTTTAAAAGATAAACAAATGCATGGCTGATCTTTAAGAAATTTAACATTGGAGTCTATGATAGGGCCGGCGTGCTCAGTAAGAACCAACTGTCAGTGTTCTAAAAGCCAGACTAACAGTTTGGCTTGGTTAATCAGGGGGCCACACCCACACCAGACATTTACTCCATTTTAAACAGTCATAGCTTCCCCCAAAGAATCCTGGGAAGTGAAGTTTGTGAAGAGTGCTGAGAGTTGTTAGGTGACTCCTATTCTCCTGACAGAGCTCCAACGGTCAGAGTGGTTTACCATTTAACAGTCAGGCCTTTTCCCCGGAGAATTCTGGTGATTGTAGCTCTGTAATGTGGCCAGGGGCAGCTTTGGTTTAAATTTGGGTGGGAGACTACATGTGTCTGCTGTAGAACAAAAAGGTTGGGGAAACCCTGAGAAATAATGTTAACAGTGTTATCCTTTTGGAAAGGGGCTTCCCCTCTGTCCAGTGCCCACCTACCCAATCTCCTGCCCCTCCCCCATGAGTTTCACCTAAGCATGATTGCACAGGAGCAAATCCCAATGAACTCAATAAGCATGCAAATAATCAAACCTACCCTCCCTTTCTCCATCCCACCCACTTTCCCTCCTTCCCTCCTCCTTCTCCTCTCCTCCCCACTCCAGCCCTCCTTCCCCCTTCTCCTCCTCCTCCCCCATGGTCAGTTTCTCCTAGCCTAAGCATGATTGTATGGGAGGAAATCTCATTGAACTCAAGAAGCATGCAAATGATCAAACCTGCCCTCCCCCTCCCCCCCTGCCTCCTGCTCTTTTCATTTCCCTTCCCCCCCTTCAGATCTCCCCCCTCCTCCCCCATGGTTGATGTCACCTATCCTAAGCATGATTGCAGGGGAATATGTCCCATTGAACTCAATAAACATGCAAATGATCAATCCATTCTCAGCAAGCTTGCACAGGATCCCATTTCTAACCAACAGGTATTTCTATCAAACTTTGAAAAGCAGGGAAATTGGGCAGCTATAATGAATGCACCAGGGGAGCAGGAGACCTGACCTCCTCTCTGAGATATTGTACTGCTCTACAAATTTGTAAAAAAGCAAACACAATTTGGGTTGGTCTTTCACAGTCCAATCCACTTGCTGTGTAGCTTGGAAGAATTTGGTAACATGTGCCTCTGAGCATATGGTGAGTGGTGGCAACACCTGCAATCTGCCCAAATAACAGAAACAAGACATTTGCCTATTAGTGAATTGATAAAATTGGGGGGGGGTGTCAGACACCTCCCCATGTGTGCAGCAGGCAAATTTCAGGGGTAGTTGAAAATATGGCAGTAACTTATAAGAAACTGCAGTGCTATTGTCTCTTTTCCGTCACTAGAGATCCAGAGCCTGAAAAAAATCATGATAACCAGGTAGTAAACTTTTACTTGTGTGTAATAAAATAGGTTGAAAGATGGTAGAACAGTTATAAATGCTGGTAATTGGGGTTCATTCTACTTCTAACGTGATGAGAAAACTATTCCATTTTACAAACTAACAAATCTAAAAAAGAAAAATAGGTTTGTCTGATCTTGTTTTCAGTCTTATTTCCTGTGCAATCCTGTGTATATATACTCAGACATAAATCCCACTGAGTTCAATGAGATTTTCTGTCATGGGTGTGCTGGCTAGGGCAGGATTGCAGCCTTACAGTTAAAATTAAATCCCCTAATTGAAGGATCTTATAAAAACTGCTGTAGGGGAGATCCATCAGACACAGGGTTTTTAAATTTTTTTTTTTTTTTACAAAATCACACTTCTGAAACATGAGTCAAAAACAATCTAGTTTTTCTTTGAGATCTTGGAATCTTCTTTTTTCGAAGACTGGGATTTAGAGTGAGATTTCTTTTCCAAATCTTTCCTTATTTCCAAAGGAAACTCCTTTAAATGTAAGTTAACACAGGGGAGGCAGAATCTTTTTGTGTAGAAAAGGCTACAGTCCTGAAAAAGAACAGGGGGGGGGAAATGTAAATTCACTAAATTAACACATTACATCTACTCTTCATGTTAGCATTTATATTTACATAAATATAAATTTGGCTGGATTAGCCCAATCCCGCCAAAGAGCTAAATCCAACTGCTTTAATAGGATACATCTGTTACTAACTTGCTCTTTTGCTTTTAATGACAATTAACGTTTAGTCAATGAAACCTGCCATGGCCAAGCTTTGCTGGATTATGGCTAAATTATATAATTGCAACACACAACTCTCCTTATCCTTTAAAATAGCTAAGCATCTTCTGCACGCGCACACACCTCCAGAGATTATTGGGGATGAGGAGGTGGTAAAGGGGTTGGGCTTCCCCTTTCCAACTTCCCATCCCCACCAGCAATGGCATAAATGGCCTAATGGACCAATGGAAAAAGCTGGCTGCCTTGTCTCCTGCAAGTCAATCTACTGCAGGGGGAAGCCAACGTGATGCCCTCCAGATGCGTTGATGGACTGCAACTCCCATCATCCCTGACAATTGGCCCTACTGTCTGGGGTTAATGAGAGTTGTAGTCCAACAACATTTCGAGGGCACTGTCTTGGCTGTCCCTGCACTACTGGGTTTATAAAGGTGATCAGCTACACCCACACAGCTGCCCCCATTCAAAGAAATAAGAAACAGAGGCTACTGCTGAACTGCGCCAGTTGAGAATATTGCTCTAGAAGTCCCCTTGTGGTCAGCAGTTAATCTATGTACAGATCCAGCCACTTCTCCCTTAAAAATGTTGCCACCACTCCTGGTGTTTGGGGCGATTTGAACTGCAGATTGTTCTCCAGCTTTCATTTAACTCTTCAAGAGATTCCTCAGGTCTGCCAAAGCACATACCTCAATTTACTATATTTTACTCCACTTACAAACACACCCACATAGCTGGTATAGCACAGTGGGGAGGAGAGCCTGGCTGGGAGTCCAGAGTCTGTGAGTTCAAATCCCCGCTCATGTCTCCTGGGTGTCAAGGGCCAGTTAAAGATCACCCCACAGGGAGTGGCTCAGGGGTTACGTGCCCTGCCACCTGTGCAGCTGTGGGCAAGCGGCATAGTCCCAAGGAGCCCAGTTGCTCCCCAGCTGGCAGTTGCGGACAAGGAAGGGGCTGGCTTGTGCAGCTGTGGCAAGCTGAACAGGCCCTAGGCAGCTGGGGAGGACTAGCCTCAGAAGAAGGCAACGGTAAACCCCCTCTGAATACCACTTACCATGAAATCCCTATTCATAGGGTAGCCATAAATCGGGATCGACTGGAAGGCAGTCCATTTCCACAAACACACCCAGCTTCCAGCAGTCACAATGTGCTGCTGCTGCACGTGAACTGGGTCCAGACTCAATGGAGCAGTAGCTGGGGGTGGATTTCATTTGAAGCTGGACTTAGGCATAATGGAGATGTGCCTCATTGATTAATTGCCCAATGAAGGGAAATAGTAGGCAAAGGGTTCATTTAATTCAGCAGGTGGGTTAAGCTATCCACAAGCCTCATGCACTTATGAAATTCAACAGAAGATATACAAATGGTGACTAGAGATGATGCAGCCCAATCCCATGCACGTCTACGTAGAAGTAAGTCCCAATATATCCAGTGAGGCTTTTCCCCAGGTAAATGTGCATAGGATTGCTATCTTAGTTATTTTTTAAAAAAGATCTGCAAATTCATGCAGTGAACATCTCTCAGGAGCTATGAGCCACAATGGCTCAATGGAAGCTCCAAGGTCAGAGTCAACAAACCTCTGAATGCCAAAGGCTGCGGGCAAACAACACAGTAGGGCTATTATTGCTTTCGTATAATCTTCACAGCACCTATGGCTGCCTTCCCCAACCTCAAATTCTCCAGCTGTTCTGAACTACAACTCCTATCATCCCTGACCATTGGCCACACTGGATGGGGCTGATGGGAGCTGGTGTTCAACATCATCTGGAGGGCATCAGGATGCAGAAAGCTGAACTATGGCAGCCGGTAGAAGCAGGCTACCCAATTAAATGGACACTTGGTCTGTCTTCTTGTGTTCTGTCTCACAACGTATACAAAGTTTATATGAAAAATGGAAATGGACTGCCTTCAAGTCGATTCCAACTTATGGCGACCCAATGAATCGGGTTTTCATGGTAAGTGGTATTCAGAGGGGGTTTACCATTGGCCTTTCTCTGAGGCTGAGAGGCACTGACTGGCCCAAGAACACCCAGTGAGCTTCATGGCTGTGTGGGGATTCGAACCCTGGTCTTCCAGGTCGTAGACCAACACTCTAACCACTATGCCACACTGGCTCTTCCAAAGTTTATATAGGGAGACTAAACATTGCTGTATTGCTATAGGCCAATGAAGCTAATAATATTCATTCCAGGTACAAGCCAAAATATATTGCTGATGGATTTCTTTAGAAAAAAACTAGGATCTTTAGCTCAAGTATCATAATTTCAGAGAATTGGAGAGGGGGAAAGAAATGGGTTACAAATCATGGTTTTGGACCACACCCCTTCCATAGAATGTTTATCGTGTTTAGCAGAGGAGGAGTGCTAGGGATACTAAATGGGAATTGTCAGTGCTTCAGCAAAGTGCAATTTTCAGGATTCTTTGAAGGAAGTCACAATGATTAAAATGGTATAAAACAAATATATAGTTGTACTATAAATATTCCCTTCATGCTCAAGTTAACCTATATGTGTATTGGGAAAGAATGCAAGACTCCTGTTTTCTGTACAAACATCTAGAATTCCCACTTGTCCTGATATTTGGTTAAGGTAATTGAGAAAAACCATCATCATGGCCTGTATAAGAGACATCTTGTGGATTTATCTAGTCCTTACACATAGTTTCCTGGAAGTGTTCCACTGTGTCTCTGGAGCCAAATGCATGAATTCCTTGCTTAGAGATTGGCTGGAACTGAGAAGTGTAATATCATGTGGCTGTGTAATAGTGTTCTGAATGATGAATTGGTAAGTTGCTATAGTTAGCAACTTATATTCCAAGCTAACTTGTATAATGGGCTCTCACTGGGTGGCTCGACTGGTACTGACTGCGTATTGGTGGTTGATATGATTCCATATCCACAAACATTCAAGCAGTTGAAGAGCAATAATGAGATTGCCAACAGGACACCTACTGGACTTTCTGTTGGGCTTGGGGAGAGACTCACACAAGGACCCTGAGTTGTTGATAGGAGAATGGCAAATGAAACAGAGTACATAACGCAGGTGTGGGAACCTTTGGCCCTCCAGAAGTTGCTGAACTATAACTCCCATAAAGCCTGCCCATTAGGCATGCTTACTGGGGCTGATGTGAATTGTAGTTCAGCAGCACCTGGTAGACCAAGGTTCCCTACATGTGGCTGAAGGGCTTGATTTAGAGTGTATGCTTTTTTTTGGCAGGGTCCTGTTTGTATTGTTTTATTTTATGTATAGCACCGTGTGCATCTGATGGCGCTAAATAAATTATAACAATTATAATAGATCTGACAGAGGACTACTTAAAAAAACTGATTGTGGAACGATATTTTGTAATAGTACATAAAAGGTATTTTTCATTAACCAAAATGGAATCATTAACCATCCACAGTCATTAACCAAAATGGAGATAATAGCCAAGAAATTAGAAGACTAGGACTGGGTAGGGCAGCTATGAGAGAACTAGAAAAGTCCTCAAATCTGAAGATGTATCACTGAACGCTAAATTCAGGATAGTTCAGACCATGGTACTCCTGATCTCTAAGTATGGATGCGAAAGTTGGACAGTGAAAAAAGTGGATAAGAGAAAAATCAACTCATTTGAAATGTGGTGTTACAGGAGCGCTTTGCAGATACCATGGACCACAAAGGAGACAACTAATTGGGTGTTAGAACAAATTAAACCAGAACTATCACTAGAAGCTAAAATGATGAAACTGAGGTTATCATACTTTGGACATATAATGAGAAGGCATAATTCACTAGAAAAGACAATAATTCTGGGAAAAAGAGATGGGAGTAGAAAAAGAGGAAGACCAAACAAGAGATGGATTGATTCCATAAAGGAAGCCACAGACCTGAACTTACAAGATCTGAACAAGGCGGTTTATAGCAGATGCTACTGGAGGTCACTGGTTTATAGGGTCGCCATAAGTCGTAATCGACTTGAAGGCACATAACAAAAACATAAAAGTATAATGCAAGGGTGGAAAAAAGATTATGCTCCACCTTTATTTTCTGTCTCTAGGTCACTGCCTATGAAGCCAGCATCAGAGATATAAATGCAGCAGGAACACACATGCTACTTACTGTGCCAACACACAGACGCTTGCAACACAAACTACACTGAGATCCAAGTATAAGGAATTTGTCCTTGTCCGAGGTGAATGGATCCTTCATGACATAGCTTTCTTCCAGGAGGCTAGGAAAGAATAATTCCATGCTTAATATATACAGTACGGACAAGCTAAAACTCACATCTAAAGCAAGCCACTCCCATATGAAATCCAGGTCAGGTCAACAGCTAATATTTTCCAGGGTCTGTATTTTGTATTGAGTAAAGGGCTAAAGGGCTAATGCGACTGAGTCAGAGCAGGGTCGTTTCTGGTGGGAGATGTGATGTCCTGCTTGCAGGCTTTCCTTTCGACACTGTGAGACACAGGGTACTGGACTAGATGTGCCTTCGATCTGAACCAACAGGACTTTTCTTATGTTTTGACCAAACAAAGGCTTTAGATGAATCCTTCTCTTATTTTGCAGCTCAGCTGATTTCTGCAAGACAAACCACAGTGCCAGTAGCTACGTCAGGGTTGCTTTCTTGACGTCCGTCACTGACTGACTCCCATGCATGAGCCAAGACACAGGCAAATGGAAGTAAGCTGCAGAATAAGAGAAGGGATCTGTCAAGTCTCTTTTGCCATTTAAACAGTCTGTGTTATTAAATAGCCTATTGCATGTGTCTCTGCTGGCACAGGAGAAAATGGCTGAGAGGTCTAATGAAAACAGAGGCCTATTCTGGATGCCATAAATAACACAATTGGAGGCCATACTGGTTTATTTGTTATTTAGATTTATACTTGGCTCATTAAACACATTTTCAAGGTGGTATAGAATAAAATATTTAAAACACCATAACTAATATATTAGAGTAAGCTCAGAACAGCAACCCTGTAAAAGCAGCATCTAATTAAAGAAGAACAAAAGTTTAATAGCTGGATAGCCTAGGAAAATAAATAGGTCTTCACCTGGAACTATAAGACCTTAGAGCGGGGGCCAGGCAAGGCTCTTCAGGGATAGCATTCCAAAGCTGGGTAGCCACCACTAAAAAGAACTGAAAAGATGGCAGGGCGAATCAGAAAATGGACTCAGAGAAGCATCTCAAAATACGGGTGACCATATGTAGAGAGGGGCCATTCTCCAGGTGTACAAAAGAGGCCTCCAATTTTACTTCACAAAAGAAGTGTTCCTCAGACACACCTTTGGGCAATACTAATTAAACAAAACTCCTTGCCAGACTGCGTGCACCGCTTCGTCACCGCTCTGGAATTAACCTGATGTTACCCAAGGTCAATTCTCATATTCTAAAAGAGCCCAGAACAACTTGTCTCCTCCCCCCAGCACCTGTGCTTCCCTTTGGCAGACACCAGATGCTGAATGCTCCAGGGACCAAAATAGATTCTCTCCCTGTGAAACAGGGGCTCTTGGACACAGCTGATAAACAGTTAAAGGTCACCATGAGGTAAAGAGAAAGTGTTGTTCTACCATTGACAGATAAAATGAAATGGATTTCCCCACACACAAAGGCACACATTTAAAGGGCCAGATATATGGGTCTACATATATAGATATCTAGAAAAATGTGTCTCATGTTATGCCAGCAATACACTGGGTCTCATTAGCAAGTCATTCCTGAGTAGGTGAGGCAGCTTTCCCCAAAACTGGTGCCCTCCAGATGTTTTGGATTATAACTCTCATCAGCATCCTTAATGCTGGCTGAGGGAGATGCAAGTCCAAAACATCTGGAGGGCATCACTCTGGGGAGGTCTTCTGTAGGGTTAAAAAAGGTAAAGGTGTCCCCGCACTTGTAGTGCAAGTCGTTTCCGACTCTTAGGGTGACGTCTTGCGACATTTACTAGGCAGACCGTATATATGGGGTGGGATTGCCAGTTCCGTCCCCGGCCTTTCTTTACCCCCCAGCATATGCCGGGTACTCATTTTACCGACCACGGATGGATGGAAGGCTGAGTGGACCTCGACCCCTTTTACTGGAGATTTGACTTCCTCCTTCCGTTGGAATCGAACTCCGGCCGTGAGCAGAGCTTTGGCTGCGTTACCGCCGCTTACCACTCTGCGCCACGGAGGATCTTCTCTGTAACGTTAGAGCTCCACTAAAACCTCAGAACTGACTAAATTACCATTCCCTCTCCTCAGGGAACAGTGAGCAGATCTTGGAATTTCTAGCAGAGGATTCTTGAGACCCTCCCCAAATATACTTTCTGGCTCTCTTGATTCCTGTACTTGTGTGATCCAAGTGTTTTCAAATACTTGCATGCCACATTCATACTCGACGTGCAAAGAGGCCCGACATCTGGTCACCTTTACGGGGCCATGAGGCTCTTTGTACCTTTTTGAAAGTAAGAAATATTTTGGTTCTAGCTGCACGTTTGACAACAAATATAGAGCTGGGAACCTTGGCCTCTCCTTCTCTCCTGCAAAAAAGCAACATAGGTGCAGACCCAATTTTCAGAAGGTGCAGGAGGGGGGAGGTGCTTAATCCCCCCCTCCACACACATGCACAAGCACAGTTATTTTTCCCTATTTGATGCAACTGTGGGAACATCAGGTACAGGTATTGCCGGGGGGGGGGAGCAAGCAACGGAAGAGAAGCAAAGCAGGCATCAACCCACCACTGGTGCCCTGCAAATCACTGCAGACTAGAGACCCTGTGGCAGAAATTCCCATCCCTGTGCTAGCTACTGGCCCTTGGCCACACTGCATTTTCATTCAAAAGTGCTGCTTAGCAGGGCAGAGACACTGTTACTGCTGTACAGCATAACACAGGGAGTACATGGTAAGAGATCATTCCACAGGTAAGGGATATACTTACACAACAGAGGAGGCATTTGGAGGTTTTCGCCCGTAGTAGCTGTATGGAGCAGTTAATCCACACAGCTCGCATTCAAAAGTGCCTTGACGCTGGCGTTCTTTGTTGCTCTCCATCTGGGAATGCCACAGACCGAATGCCAAAAACAAACTGGCCTGGAATACCTGGAGGGCATGTAAGTGGAGGCACTCTGCCGATTCAGAACTAGTCCACAGTGGTCCACATGGGCTGCACCTGAAATTGAATGCTAAATTCATATTACTATAACCCCATGTTGTTACACATCAGAGAGTGTTGTGGGGGGGGACGCCATCTTGGATCTTTATTACCCCCAGCTTTGGAGGCAGAATATGTGGGGGGAAGCAGTGAGGAAGTGCGATTGCGCTCATGCCCTGCTTGTGGGCTTCCTCATAGAGGCATCTGGCTGGTTGCTATATGGGAGAACAGAATGCTGGGGAAGACGGCCCTTTGGCTTAAATAGGGTTCATCTTACGTTCTTATCCGCTCCAAATGGTTGGCTGTTTTGTAACACCTCAAAGCAGCCAGTTTGGCATTAAGATGGCATTTATATAATTACGCGTACTCTGAAAATGTGTGGAACTCGAGGGGATAAGACAACAAAACTAGCACATTTGAGTGTTCAAAGCATACATCACTGTCTTTAACAAAGTGAGAGGACAGGCCCCTTCCCCAAGGGGGTTGCAGTAGGCACAGAGGAAAGAGAGAGAAATGGAAGCAGGAAGAAACAGGAGGAAGAATGAATGATTACTTTGGTTACCATACTTAGGTCTAGTTACAGCATGGCTTGGGGATTAGGGGGCTACATGCTTTATCTTATTATAAAAATCCTGGAAGGTACAGTATATCCATATTACAGTGGGGTGGGGCTGAGGCTGAAAAGTAACCGTTTGCCAAAGGCTACCTGTTAATTCATGGCCAAGATGAGATTTGAACTGGGGACTAAATATTCAACTATGCACAAAAAAACCTCTCTGTACTTACAAAATTAACATTTCTGGGAGAGGGGTAGGTCAGAAACTTTCTTCTGATGTTTTGATTTTGTATGTATAGGGGATTGGTGCTTTTTTAATAAAAAAATACAGGCAGAGCATATAGTCACAACAGGGCTATATACTGTGCAAATGGTGCAACTGTTCAGATGACTCCAAGTGAAATTCTGAAACAGTCATGACTTGTGTGAAATATAATGACATTTCATAGAGAAGATGGTGTGATGTTGAATTAATAGGAGACACAACTGTATTATCATAAAAGTATTTGCACTTGAAGACATTTCATTAGCTGTCATCCATTGGTTCATATGCTCAATCAATCAAGGACCATTGATTCAGGTATTGGTGGCCTCTTTTAGAGTGGCAGGTTTTGTATGACCTGCCTTTTATCTGTACTGTGTCTTTTTAACTGGTTTGTTACAACTCGTTTTAGTGTTTTATTATTGTTACAAGTTGCTTTGGGTCACACATAGTGGAGGTACTGAGGTACATGGTCCTCTGTGTGTATGATCCTTCACCCTCAAAAGGGTTGCGGGAGGGAGGGAGCTACACACATACAGGTCAATGCACAAAGTGCTCATATAACATATTGCCCTATATGTACTACCGGGAGTGCACGAGAATCCTCCTCAGGTAAATGAATGAGTGAGCCAGGCCCTAGCAAGGGGACAAGACGACGACTCTGGAAACTCAAACAACTGCCCTGGTATTTTACTTGGACTGGGAAGTGTGTATTTTGGGATGGAGGTTCCTTTCAACGGCACCATTACAGAGCCAAGGAAAGCAGCAGAGTAAGGTGGGCAGATATCTTGTTTTCTTTGCTTCTTACCTTCTCATGCAAACCTTTATAGTGCTTATTTCTATGTTGCTTTTAATTCTCCATGGCAGCTTTTTGTCAGTTAATTGGTCTGCGTATTAAAGAAGCACAAATAAATGCACTTTGCACAGACAAGCCTCAACTGAAGCTTTGCTTTGTCAGGGAGACCTGCCATGGACACACCTTTTATTTAATCTAACCAAATTAAATTTGTACCGGCACTTGTGAGCTTTTCCCCCTGCAGGGAGTTCTCACACAGTTATTTAGATATTAAAGAGAGCCAACTAGAATATTTACAGCACTGGATGGAAAGAGTGTATGGCTGCCCCAGTCTAATCCTTCCAGAAGCAAACAGCCTCCTCATCTGAAAGGCTCATCAGACATCATTAGAGAGTCTCTAAGGCTGCAGTCCAATTCATGTCTACTCAGAAGTAAGCTCCATTGGGGCTTAATGGGACTCCATTGGGTCAATGGGACTTACTTCCTGGTAAGCGTGTACTGGATTGCAGCCTAAGGTATTAGAGACAAAGGAGGAAATGAGACTCAACAAAAACCCCAAACGATGTTATTCAGAGCAATAGAAGAACAGAGGCACACATATAGCATTAGCTGCAAATATGTTATTGGCAAAACATGAAAGTCAGCTATTTTATCAAATGGAAAAGAAAGATGTGGAACACTATGTTCAAGAATAAGATCATGCCCTATAAACAGTTGTAGAAAGATAAAAACTCCACAGAAACATTTCAGAAAAACTAGAGACCAATGGATTTGGCACCTATGGCAATTCTGACAATCCAATATAAATTTGGGAGTTGGTGTGCTAATCATTAGATATAATTGCACAATTTTTATCATACAATATTCTTTCATTTGTTGGTTATTATATTGAGTTACTCAACTTGTAAGTATGAAATGAAGCTATTAAATAAAGATTTATTTTAAAAAGGGGGTGCAAAACCATTAAGTTCAGAGTCTAACATAAATAAGTGCTTTGCAAACCTGCTATGGATTTGTGTAATGTCTGAATCAACATGCCATAGTTATAGTCATTGCTCTGCCTCCAGTGACAACTGCACCATGCAAAATTGAACAAACTCAGAAGACAGACAACAAAAGTTGTTAAGCAACTCAAAACCGTTTGTACGTTTCAAAGATCAAAACATGGTATGGTTAACACAAACAATGGTGTGGCATCATGATATCTGAATTGAACGTTAAGTTTGTAACAAGCCTGACAAAACTGGGCCACCAATTAAAATCACAATAACTTTTGAGTGAATTGTGGGACTGGCTCAGATATTTCTTGGCCCAGGTAATTGCTCCCAGGGTCACTAGTGAGGATGCAGACTGGTTGAGCCCTCATGGACATGACAACTATATGAAGCCAGGCAGCCTTCATGCGATGAGCAGACTCACAGCTCTCATAATTTGCAAGATTGCAGCAGCTTAAAAAAAGATGCATTAGTTCATACACCCAGCACCTCCACATGATCCCAAGACAGACCCAACAACACAAGGAAATAAACATGTCTGTCTCAATGAATAAATCTGGTTCCACATGTGTATTCAACTACAGCAAAGTGATCTTGCAAAAAAGACTGTGGGGTAAGAGTGAGAGAAGGGAAAAAACTCACATCCCACCACTCTTTTTGCCTTTAATGCTACTCCCTGCACTTTTACACAAATGGGGCAGACCCAATGTAAAGATGTGGGTCTACTAACATCACATGTATTTTGGGCTTGACTCACAAAACTTAACCAAGTAAAGCATTTCCTGACATGGGGCCCAGGAAAAAGAGGTTGCAACATTCAGCAGAAAAACAGTTAACTATGAAATGTTTTCAAATTGCATCTGCTCAGTTTTCAGTGAAGGTTAACTAAAATAGGAGAGAGACCCCTATTCGTTAATTATTCTAAATAAGGCAGATGACCAGCCTCAAGCAGATGTGCATTTAATAATATTTCCAAGCACATTAAACATTGCAGGGGGTGGGATGCCTTGGGTGGTAATGCTTTTTTTAAAAAAAGAACAGAATTCCTGTGACTCACTAAGCAAAAGGGCATACCCAAGACCTCTTCTTAAGATATAACTAATCTGTGTTCAAAAATCCTAATGTGTACAGAACAGCATAAAGAAAGTGTACAGACATAGTTTTATAAGTAAACACACTGGATTTACGGAACCTCACGCTGCTTTGGGAAACAAATACAATCTTTTCCCCTAGATCAAATTAAAGGAAAACCTAGGAGCCTCCAAACCAAGATGGGAGAACTGGAGTGCTTGGTCTTAGAGGACAGCATTGATATAGTGAGCATAACGGAGACCTGGTGGAATGGAGAAAACCAGTAGGATACAGTTATCCCTGGATATAAACTATATCGGAAGGACAGGGAAGGACGTATTGGTGGCGGAGTCGCTCTATACGTGAAAGAAGGCATTGAATCCAGCAAGCTCGAAACCCCAAAAGAGGCAGACTCCTCCACAGAATCGTTGTGGGTGGTGATACCATGCCCCAGAAGGGACTTAATACTGGGAACGATCTATCGTCCCCCTGATCAAAATGCTCAGGGAGACCTTGAGATGAGATATGAAATTGAGGAAGCATCCAAACTAGGAAATGTGGTAGTAATGGGTGACTTCAACTACCCGGACATAGACTGGCTGCATATGTGTTCCAGCCATGACAAAGAAGCAAAGTTTCTAAATATTCTAAATGACTATTCCCTAGACCAGTTGGTCATGGAACCGACCAGAGGGACGGCAACCCTGGACTTAATCCTCAGTGGGGACCGGGACCTGGTGCGAGATGTAAGTGTTGTTGAACCGATTGGGAGCAGTGACCACAGTGCTATTAAATTAAACATACATGTAAATGGCCAATTGCCAAGAAAATCCAACATGGTCACATTTGACTTCAAAAGAGGAAACTTCACAAAAATGAGGGGATTGGTAAAAAGAAAGCTGAAAAACAAAGTCCAGAGGGTCACATCACTCGAAAATGCTTGGAAGTTGTTTAAAAACACTTTATTAGAAGCTCAACTGGAGTGCATACCGCAGATCAGAAAAGGTACCGCCAGGGCCAAGAAGATGCCAGCATGGTTAACAAGCAAAGTCAAGGAAGCTCTTAGAGGCAAAAAGTCTTCCTTCAGAAAATGGAAGTCTTGTCCGAATGAAGAAAATAAAAAAGAACACAAACTCTGGCAAAAGAAATGCAAGAAGACAATAAGGGATGCTAAAAAAGAATTTGAGGACCACATTGCTAAGAACATAAAAACCAACAACAAAAAATTCTATAAATACATTCAAAGCAGGAGACCATCTAGGGAGGCGATTGGACCCTTGGATGATAAGGGAATCAAAGGTGTACTAAAGAACGATAAGGAGATTGCAGAGAAGCTAAATGAATTCTTTGCATCTGTCTTCACAGTGGAAGATATAGGGCAGATCCCTGAACCTGAACTAACATTTGCAAGAAGGGATTCTGAGGAACTGAGACAAATAGTGGTAACGAGAGAGGAAGTTCTAGGCTTAATGGACAATATAAAAACTGACAAATCACCGGGCCCGGATGGCATCCACCCGAGAGTTCTCAAAGAACTCAAAGGTGAAATTGCTGATCTGCTAACTAAAATATGTAACTTGTCCCTCGGGTCCTCCTCCGTGCCTGAAGACTGGAAAGTGGCCAATGTAACGCCAATCTTCAAAAAGGGATCCAGAGGGGATCCCGGAAATTACAGGCCAGTTAGCTTAACTTCTGTCCCTGGAAAACTGGTAGAAAGTATGATTAAAGCTAGATTAACTAAGCACATAGAAGAACAAGCCTTGCTGAAGCAGAGCCAGCATGGCTTCTGCAAGGGAAAGTCCTGTCTCAGTAACCTATTAGAATTCTTTGAGAGTGTCAACAAGCATATAGATAGAGGTGATCCAGTGGACATAGTGTACTTAGACTTTCAAAAAGCGTTTGACAAGGTACCTCACCAAAGTTTTCTGAGGAAGCTTAGCAGTCATGGAATAAGAGGAGAGGTCCTCTTGTGGATAAGGAATTGGTTAAGAAGCAGAAAGCAGAGAGTAGGAATCAACGGACAGTTCTCCCAATGGAGGGCTGTAGAAAGTGGAGTCCCTCAAGGATCGGTATTGGGACCTGTACTTTTCAACTTGTTCATTAATGACCTAGAATTAGGAGTGAGCAGTGAAGTGGCCAAGTTTGCTGACGACACTAAATTGTTCAGGGTTGTTAAAACAAAAAGGGATTGTGAAGAGCTCCAAAAAGATCTCTCCAAACTGAGTGAATGGGTGGAAAAATGGCAAATGCAATTCAATATAAACAAGTGTAAAATTATGCATACTGGAACAAAAAATCTTAATTTCACATATACGCTCATGGGGTCTGAACTGGCGGTGACCGACCAGGAGAGAGACCTTGGGGTTGTAGTGGACAGCACGATGAAAATGTCGACCCAGTGTGCGGCAGCTGTGAAAAAGGCAAATTCCATGCTAGCGATAATTAGGAAAGGTATTGAAAATAAAACAGCCGATATCATCATGCCGTTGTATAAATCTATGGTGCGGCCACATTTGGAATACTGTGTACAGTTCTGGTCGCCTCATCTCAAAAAGGATATTATAGAGTTGGAAAAGGTTCAGAAGAGGGCAACCAGAATGATCAAGGGGATGGAGCGACTCCCTTACGAGGAAAGGTTGTAGCATTTGGGGCTTTTTAGTTTAGAGAAAAGGCAGGTCAGAGGAGACATGATAGAAGTGTATAAAATTATGCATGGCATTGAGAAAGTGGATAGAGAAAAGTTCTTCTCCCTCTCTCATAATACTAGAACTCGTGGACATTCAAAGAAGCTGAATGTTGGAAGATTCAGGACAGACAAAAGGAAGTACTTCTTTACTCAGCACATAGTTAAACTATGGAATTTGCTCCCACAAGATGCAGTAATGGCCACCAGCTTGGATGGCTTTAAAAGAAGATTAGACAAATTCATGGAGGACAGGGCTATCAATGGCTACTAGCCGTGATGGCTGTGCTGTACCACCCTAGTCAGAGGCAGCATGCTTCTGAAAACCAGTTGCCGGAAGCCTCAGGAGGGGAGAGTGTTCTTGCACTCAGGTCCTGCTTGCGGGCTTCCCCCAGGCACCTGGTTGGCCACTGTGAGAACAGGATGCTGGACTAGATGGGCCACTGGCCTGATCCAGCAGGCTCTTCTTATGTTCTTGTTTTCTGGTTTGCAGCAGAAGCTGGATTTATTTTTATAATTTCTTTGTTGTTGTTATGTACCTTCAAGTCAATTACGACTTACGGCGATCCCATTAATCAGCAACCTCCAATAGCATCTGTTATAAACCACCTTGTTCAGATCTTGTAAGTTCAGGTCTGTGGCTTCCTTTATGGAATCAATTCATCTCTTGTTCTCTTTTTCTACTCCCTTCTGTTTTTCCCAGCATTATGGTCTTTTCTAGTGAATCATGTCTTCTCATTATGTGTCCTAAGCATGATAACCTCAGTTTCATCATTTTAACTTCTAGTGATAGTTCTGGCTTAATTTGTTCTAACACCCAATTATTTGTCTTTTTTGCGGTCCATGGTATGCACAAAGCTCTCCTCCAACACATTTCAAATGAGTTGGTTTTTCTCTTATTCGCTTTTTTCACTATCCAACTTTCACATCCATACACAGAGATCGGGAATACCATGGTCTGAATGATCCTGACTTTAGTGTTTATAATTTCTAGGCCACCCTTTAGTCCAAAAATCTGAGAATGGTTTACAACTGGATTTGCATAGTGCTACGTGGCTGGGCTTTGTATCTATCACAAAAATACCTCCCATAGCAATGCTTTTCAGAAAAGCATTCTTAGAAGTTATGTTTACTGAAAGGTGCGGTAAAAAGGATTTTGATGAAATAAATATATTTTAAAAGCTGCAGAGGGAGGAACATTTTAAAACTTAAAAAAAAAAAACAGAACAAACCTTTAATCAGTTAAATATCTAAGGGATGCACCAGACTGGACATCCCACCTGAATGAAGGAGACAGGATGAAGAGGAAAAGGCAACTTGATTTGGAGGCTGTACACATATCCTATCAGGAGCTAAAGGTAGTGGGAGCCACAGTTCATGGCAGAAAAATCTACACCACTTCCCATTTGATGTTATGTCTGTACACAGGTATGGATGTATGTGTGGTCTGTGTGTGAGATAGATGTACATGAGGGGGTGTGTAAGAGAAGGAGGAAGGTATGAATGTGTGTCTTGTGTAGACAGAGAGATGTGCGTGTCTGTGCTTTCTGTACATGCGAAAGTGAATGTGGTGAATTTTTCCTCATACTGGGGAATGCTGCCTGCTTTTATTAAACAGCAATAGCATTTTATAATCTTCTATTTCCAATGGGGTTTTCCCCCTGTAACTTAAAAAGGCACAAACATGTTAGACGTTCCTCACAGGAAAAGTGCTCCAGTTGTTAATCGGAGAGAGAGATCTGGCCCCTCCAAAGCAGCAGGCCAACCAGATCAAGAAGGGGGCATGTTTACATGTCTCCCTCCCCCTTCAATGGGAGGGAACACAGTAAAAAAAAAGTATTACCACCCCCAGGCCAGAGACAGAAAGAGGATATTCACCCACCTTTGGATTGCAGCTTTAAGCATCCTAAGACTTCATCATTCATTATATCTACCATTTTTGCTTCTCTGTCATGATGACATCAACATACATTTACCCAATCAATGTTAAGACCGCTAAAGCTGAAAGGGCAGAAAGTACATCAGGATCTACTAGTAGGTCTCTAGGCGATTTGCAGTCGATCAGCAAGGCTTTCCATGTTTGCCTCTGTGTAATGTGTGAAGTGACCCATAGTGTCAGATCTATGCTCATTTTAAAAACACTTTTTGGGCAACTGTATTTTGAAGTTAGAGTGACATATCACTCTGCATCCACCTTGCTTCAAAACAACAGGGAACAAACTTGAGTTCCTGGTTATGAGCTCCCACAGCAAAGGGGGGAAAGAATTAAACTCATCGTGGACATCCCATACTTCAGAAGGTTGCCGGCATTTAGTTTAACAGCTGTTACCTTAAAACAAAAACAAACAATACCTTTTGGTTAATTTCAAATTTCAGGCAGGTATTTTGAAAACAAAGATTTTAATCGGCGTCCTATTTCACCCTTGTGCTACTCTTGGAAGCTTCCCTGTCGAATCGACCACTGTTAAGTAGGAAACCAAATCTAACGAAACGCTTTAAAAATCTGTTGTGCGCTAACACATCTTTACGTAAGAAGAGGGAGAGGTCGGCTACACAATAACGAGGCCGCAGTTCTGTGCACGTAGGCTTGAAAACAAGCCCTACTGAAACAAGTGACATTTACTTCCGAGAAAACAAGTGGAGATTCGGGCGACAACAAATAAAAAGGGAAGGTGTCATTCAGCTAAAGTTCATTGGAACGTACCTTCACCATTTAAATTAACTTTAAAGTTCATTGGAACGTACCTTCACCATTTAAATTAACTTCAAGTCAAATTCTCCTATAAAAACATGCCGCATCATGTTGATGTTGCTCCTTCAATGATTAAAACCTCAACAGCCACTTCCCGTTTCAGAGCCGCTCACGTGATGGTGACGTCTGCATATTTATACACATTTCCCCCCGCCCTTTAAAGGAACGGTAGAGCCATTCCTATCTTGTGGAGCCAAAGTCATTTGGCATCGCGTATAATTGCTTCTCACTACTGACGTATGTTTTTAAATTTCGGGTTCTGTTCTATGGCCCGTGATGGGAGTTAGTCCCGCTTAAATGAGTGGATCCTTGATTTCCGAGTACACACACACATAAACAGGTCATCTCGGCTGAAATCAAGGGTGCGGGCAATAAATATACTTACTTAAAATTAGTTCCCATTCAAAGGAATAGGTCTTGACTCCAAGGAAATCCTGCTCGAATTAACATAAGAAGAGCCATCCTGGATCAGGCCACTGGTCCATCTAGTTCAGTATCTTGTTCTCACAGTGGCCAACCAGATGTCCATGGGAAGCCTGCAAGACTGTGAGAGGATACACAGTTCTAGTTCGCCATAGGCATAAATTAAGAGAAACCCAGCTACCACAAATTTTGAAACGTTTTTGCAACAGATTTTAATCAAATTTCACAGAGGGAGTTTTATGAAATTTTGCACTGAGAGATTTTCATTGACGCTAAATATGACTCTGCAGGAAGATTTTCACTGTTCCAAAAACTGTAGGCTTTCCTCCTCCTCCTCCTCCTCCTCTTCCCCTTTTGAGCCTCCTGTTCCTTAAATGTAGTAATAATTAGCATTCATATAACATTTTCAAATAGTCAAAGTGCTTCACGTACACAGAAGCCTAACAACAGCCCTGGAGAGCAGGTCAGTATTGCTATCTACTTCCTTGCAGAAAGATGGGGGGAAGGGTTCTAAGGGAGAGCAGCCAAGAAGAGAGCAAGCAAGCACACTAGTTAACCTAGTCCCTCCTTCATTGGTTCTCAATTCTGCCACCAAGGGGGTAACTTTGCATTCCCTATCTGCCTCCAATAAATAGCCCTCTGGAACGTATTCACTGGCTCAGCCAATTCTCTGCACTGGGTCATGTAGTAAAGGCAATTAGGCGTAGGGTAAACAGCAAGGTCTCCAACAAAGGTAAACCAAAACAAATGTAGCTTTGCTAAAGGTTTTTGTAAAGCAGCACTTTAAATAGTTGTTGTAAACATATTTTTAGAGGAGAGGGAGCCCTAACTTTGAAACAGCTTGTACAGTTAACTATAACAGCAAATGAAAATAGCACAGGAAAGCACATCCACGTAAACCTAGGCTCTTTGCAGAGTCCTGTTTATTTGCACCCAGTGTGCTGTCACTGCTGGTTTGGGAAGCGATGTACACACAACGTTAGCCACAATCCATATCCAGCCTGTCGTTTCTCATGAAAGATGGCATGTTTTTCCCCAAACCAAACTGAGAAAAAGAAAGGCCTACCTGCATTTCAATCTGGGGATATTTACACATCCCTTGTCTTGCTATTTATCTACTGAAGCTTGTACTTGGTAATAAAGTAATTTCCAGTCCTCTTCAACTTCTTCTGTTCCTGGAACCTGGATCCACTGCAACCCTCTGCCTTCTTTCTTCTAATTTCAGCTCTTCTTTCTCCAACATCACTCTCATCTCTGTTTGCAAGTTTTACTAGTGTACATTATTTCTACTCTTCCTCCCAACATCTTGGCCAATCAGAAGAGCAGTTCTGTTTGGTGGGCCCTCAACATGGTGGCTCTGGGAGGCCTCCACTCAGCACTGCTGCTACTACCATTGTCACCTGTGGCCTGGCGATGCCGCTGTTGCCAGGCACTTCCATCATGTTCATTAACTCTCTTCCTGCCTGCCTCTGCCAGATACTGTTGCTGCAACCAATCATTCCCCTCCTCAGATATGCTTACCTGGAAGCTGATGCTTTTAGATGGGAACCATCGCTCAGCTTCCTTCCACAAGATTCCCCACAATGCAGTGCCTGACATTGGGCATTGCACTTGGGGGATCTAAGATGGCAGCACATCACTCTAATCCAAAAGCATCAGCTGCACCAAAGGATGAGAATAGCTATTCGTGGTGATAGCAGTGGCCATGGCAGCAATATCTGGAGGAGAGTGACTGGCTGTAATGGTGGCATCTGCCAGCAGCAGTGCCGGGTGGGGGTTCCAGTGCTGGGGAAAGCAGGGTTGGCAATGGGCTCCTCGGAATTCTGTGCTCCTCAGCAGGTGCCTTGCCATGCCAACCTCCGACGCTCTAGCTGTTGTGCCTGGCTTGCAAGAAGGAGGTAGTGGGACTCCAATCATTTGCTATTTTGATGGTGGAGAACTGCTGCTTCACAGATGAGTCTTGTCTTAACAGCTTTTTGCCTCTTCCCTGTGCTCTAAGTGTGGTCAATCCACAGACTTGACCCAGGTTTTCAGGGAACTTTGGGCAAGGTGTTCTCAGTGGGCCTCCCTCTCTGAGTGAATCCATCCCTTCCTTGCCACTGCCCACGTCCCTGTCTCCAGTCCTATTTGAGTGTTGTGATTCTCACACGACTAGAATCAAGTGAGGGGGAGTGCCGCTCCCATGCCAGCATCACAGCACCAATGAAACACCCTCCCTTTTCCCCTCCAACTCATGGAGACTGAGAGGCAACAGGGGAGTTTGTCCTCACATTCTCTCATCGTAGGAGGGATTAGAATGCTTGAATAGAGCTTCCCTGTAGGCCCAGTTGGCACCAACTCCCAGGGAGGAAGTGGTTACTACGCGTCTCCTCTTTGTTCCTTCTCACTGCTTGCTTGCTTGCTTAGAGAAGACAGGTATGCACCGGCAGTAAGAGCAAGGAGCTGCAAGAGCAGGGCCTGTGGGCTCTTAAGAGTTGGCAGTGGGCCCTCCACTGAGGTGTAGGCCTTAATGCTGGCTCCAGCTACAAAAACCCTGTAAGTCTCCCATAGTCCCTCCTCACAACTAAGAAATAGCTTCTGCTGCTGCCCTTGGAACTGCCCACATTGCTTGGAGAAGTTGGGAACTGCACATGGGTAAAATGCAAATAATGCATTGCAAATATTACATAACTCTCATTTTGTAAATACATATATCTACTCATTTACAAGCGAGTATTTACACCTGATTTTTTACTTCTGCAGGCAAAGCTTTCTCTGCCGTACTGATGTTCTTGTTCAGACTTGTACAAGGTTGGCAGATCTCTGTGTATGTGCACGCCTTATTGCCAGTACTATCAAGTAGCAAATCCAGCTTGCTTTTTATGGCTGCTAATGAAATCCCCCTTTCCTACCAATTATTAAAATGTGAGAAGAAATAACTCATCGTTTCCCATGCTGTCACAAGAGTGGCTTCTCTCGTTTCCAGAAATGTTCCTGGTGACGTTTCCAGAAATGTTCCTGGTGACGAGTTGTAGGCGCCCCATCCCCCTACCCTTGTGAATGCAGATTTTCCCTTCCTGGAAAAAAAATCCAATCTGTACTGTTAAGAGTGGTATAGATGAAAAAAAGTCGTAACAGTGGCTGTTTCTATTCACAGAACTATTCAATTTTGGGAGGTGGTTTATTTCTGACATGTTCTGTGACATTTCTTGGGAGGTGTGCTGCCAGGCCTCTGCAGTACTGGTTTAGCACAGCTGGGCACACCTGAACCATTTTATTCTGGCAATAGCCATGGGAAGGCTTGTTGCTTTTGCTACAGTGAGAAGGGTTCTTTTTTGCTGCCCTGGGCTCCAATTGGGAGGAAGGGTGGGATATACATTTAAATAATAGCAGTAATAATAGCCAGCAATCCTGCTGTGTATGGGATGTTTGTTTGTTTTGTAGTAATGGAGCAGAACTTACACACCATCTGAACACTAACCTGGAATTTTGTTCCTAGGCTCTCCATTGGTGTGCAAGTCCCGGGGCTATTCAGGAAGAGAAGTCCTGACAGTTTCACAGCCCTCCTGAGGAGTTTGGCAAGCTTGCAATTAAACAAATCAAGCAAGGAGAGTCATCTTAAACGCCCAAAAAAGTATGAGGGCCTTTCTTTCCTTTTTTTACTCCAAAGGGGGCCAACTTGTACCTCCAGCAATTTGCATCTTTGCTGCCCAAGTCATTCCCCAGATGCTCTAGGGATCACAAACTTGCACTTATGTCAACTGTGCCCCCTTAGAATCTGTTCAAACTCGATTCCTGCGCTTCATTTTCGGTATCTCTTCCTGTGTACCTAACACCATTTTACGCCTAGAAGCTGGGCTTCCCAAGATAGAAACCCGCATTTGGATGAGTAAGATAAAACTCTGGTTAAAAATGTTTTTTGTTCCAGTTGGCCTGGCCCCACTCACGTTGTCTGATCCCTTCCAGTCTAACTGGAAACGGTTATTAGATTTCTACCTTAGAATATTCCAAAGCAAAAGCATTTTTACTCCAACGAAGTTTGGATACTGATATCCAAAATTATGTAACGCTAGCAGCACTTTATTCCCATCTTAGGTTTAACTCAAAGCCTTTTGCCGCTGCCTTTTATTTAACCACCCTGACAATTCCAAAATTCAGGAAAGCTTTCACCTGGGCCAAATTTAACATCTTACCTTCGGCTTACCTCGATGGTAAGTTCAAAAAAAATTCCATACAAGGAGCGGCTCTGCCCCTGTGGCGAAGGGGCAGTCGAGGCTGTAGACCACGTCCTATTATATTGCACCTTTTACCGCGATTTCTGATCCATTTTAATTACACCTATCCTTCAAAGTATTCCCAGCCGGGATGAGGCTTTTAATGTCGAATTTCTTCTGTCGGATGCTACCCCACAAGTAACCGCAAAGGTAGCAAGCTTCTGTGCCACTGCCATAAGCTGCAGAGTGAATTTGACTAAAGGCCCATAACATAGTATTGTTTTTAACTTGAACTCACAGTTAGTTTTATTCCCATTTACTTGCCTAGCTTTGTATATTTTATTTGTATGAAATTTTATACCTTGTATTTTTATGCTGGTCTATGTACCGTAATAAAATCTATTCAGCTTGCAATTAAACAAATGAGCCATGCCTCCACAAAGCTTCCTCCTTCCCTCTTTCCAAGGAACCTTGTGACAACAAAGGCTGGGTGGCTGGCTGATGATTCCCTCGTGCAACTGGTGGGATGGTAGTGTAGTGGGAAGCATGGAGAAAATGGGTGCTTTTGTTGGTGTGGATTGGATACTAGGGATATAAAAACATAACATTTAGAAAAGAATTGATGGTACCATGCGATCTCATATTCTGATGAAAGTGGAATGAGATGGGAAAGAAATCAGTCGAAGGCTTCCACCCAAAAGCACCAACTCAAGTCTGTAAAAGAATGGAATCCCACCCCCCTACCCCTGTCCAATATATCTATACCAAAAGCACGGAAGTACCCCAAACAGGGCTAATTTTAGTCTCTTCTAGTATTCAAGATTTCTTGGACCACATGTATACCACATTTCAGTTTGCTGAGTGGCAGGAAAGTATCCCTAACAGCATTCAAAAGTGTTATAGGGCCACATAGGCTAGCCCTCCTCTCATTGCCGACACACATATTGGCCATGCTCCCCAGGAAGACATGCAAACTGATTTATACAGATAGGGTTCCTCTATGCAAAGGGGGGATCCTCGCCCAAGAAACCCTGTGACCCCCTCCTTCACATGTTTGTTAAATATGCGAGGGTTTTATCTGAAATGTCCTAATGTTAATCATCCATGAATGAGTGGGATGGACTCTAGCATATATTCTGCATTTGTCACCATAAGTACCATGTGTGGACTACATGGATACACACCATAGTTCTTTGCATGTGCAACTGTATTTCCACAAGCCTAATAGTAAATGCCACAGTCTTACAGACATATTGGGCAAAATAGCCAAAATCAAAGAAAATGTGTTGTATCCTTGAATGTTATTACTTCTAATGGCACATCCCAAGAAAGGTCTGTAATAAACACACTCTGATGGTGATGATTATACAGCCACGAGAGTGGCTGTATACTATAGTCAGAGTGGGTTTTTCACATTCTGCAATGTTAAATGGAAAATACCCCCCATGCCATTCTGATGCTTCCCATAAGCTCATTTCAAAACAAAACCTTACAAAACTTATAGTCTGAACTCAGAAACGCTTGCTTAACAACCCTCTCAATTTTCATGGCGATACACAAAACAGTCAGAAGGAATTGAGAGTTCAAAGTCTAAAAAGAGAGGAAAAAACCCCAGTGCCCTTTTCGACTTTTTTCTCTAAGAGAATAATCTGTTGAAATGCATTAAAAACCAGCCATATTCACAGAGTACCTGTAATCCTAACACTGACCTTGCCCCATATTCTGACCTTCATCTTCTGCAGTTTAAAAGTTAAAAAAATGCCTGGCTGATTTTTAATTAATTTAATAAATGTTGGCTGGAAGTCAATCATAATGCGGGGCATGCTCAGTATGAACCAACTGTCTGTGTTCTAAAAGCCAGACTCACAGCTGCTGGGCTTGGCTAATCAGTGGGGCACACCCACACCAGACTTTGATGTCACATGGGACAGTCATGGCTTCCCCCCAAGAATCCTGGGAAGTGTAGTTTGTGAAGGGTGCTGAGAGGACACTCCTATTCCACTGACAGAGCTCCAGTGGCCAGACTGGTTTAACAGTCAGCCACTCTGATTGAAGGACTGTGAGGGGAACAGGGTGTCTCCTAGCAACTCTCAGCACCCTTCACTAACTACACTTCCCAGGATTCTTTGGGAGAAGCTGTGACTGTCCAAAGTGAAATAAAGGCCTGGTGTGGATGTGGCCAGGGACAGCTTTAGTTTAAATTTGGATGGCGGGCTATATGTGCCTGCTGTAGAATAAAAAGGTGGGGGAAATGCTGAAAAGCAGTGATGCTGTTCACAATGTTGTGCTTTTGGAAAGGAAAGGGGCTTCCCTTCTGCCCAGTGCCCACCCACCCAATCTCCTTCCCCTCCCCTCCCTGCCCCTTTCCCAGGTCAGTGTTGGACTACGACCTGGGAGACCAGGGTTTGAATCCCCACACAGCCATGGAGCTGACTGGGTGACCGTGGGCCAGTCACTGCCTCTCAGCCTCAGAGGAAGGTAATGGTGAAACCACCTCTGAATAACGTTTACCATGAAAACCCTATTCAAAGGGTCACCATAGGTGGGGATCAACTTGAAGGCAGTCCATTTCCATTCTCAAACATGATTGCATAGAAATAAATCCCATTGTACTCAAAAAGTATGCAAATGATGAAACCCACCCTCCCTTCTCCTTCCTATCCCCTCCCTCTTGCCCCTTCCCTCCACCTTCCTTTGCCCTCCCTACCCATCCCCATCACCTTCCAATCCCTTCCTTCCCCTTCCCTTTTCCCCTCCTCCTCCCCCTCCCCTTCCTCCTCCCCATGGTCAGTTTTACCTATCTTAAGCAGGATTGCACGGAAGTAAATACCATTGAACTCTATAAGCATGCAAATGATCAAACCTGCCCTCCCCTCCCCCTTCCTTTGCCCCCCTCCAATACGCTCCTTCCCCTTCCCACTCCCACTCCTCTCCCATGGTCAGTTTTTCCTATCCTAACCAAGATTGCATAGGAGTAAATCCCATTGAGCTCAGTAAGCATGCAAATGATCAGACCTACTTTTCCCCTCTTCCTTCTTCCTCCTCCCCTGCCCACTCCAGCCCTCCCCCTTCCTCCCCCCCCCGGTCAGTTTTACCTATCCTAAGCATGATTGCACGGACGTAAATTGCACTGAATTCAATAAACATGCAAATGAACAAACCTGACCTTCTCCACCTCTCCTACCTGCTCCCATCCCAGCCCTCCCCTCTGTGTTTCCTCCCCTCCCTCCTCCTCCTCCTCACCTCCCCATCCTCTGTGGTCAGTTTCACCTATCCTAAGCATGATTGCAGGGGAGTAAATCCCACTGAACTCAGTAAGCATGCAAATGATCAATCCATTCTCAGCGTACTTGCACAGGATCCCATTTCTTACCTCCCGGATTAAAAAGCAGGGAAATTCACTAATAGGCAAAAAACCTTGCAGTTTAAGAACATGCCTATAGCCAACAGATATTTCTATCAAACTTTAAAAAGCAGGGAAATTGGGCAGCTATAGTGAATACACCAGGGGACCAGGGGACCTGACCTCCTCTCTGAGATATTGGACTGCCCTACAAATTGGTCAAAATGCAAACACCATTTGGGTTGGTCTTTCACAGTCCAATCCACTTCCTGTGTAGCTTGGAAGAATTTGGTAACATGTGCCTCTGAGTATATGGTGAGTGGTGGCAACACCTGCAATCAGCCCAAAGAATAGAAAGAAGACATGTGCTGTGCTGATCTTGTTTTAGCAGGGAGGAAGCAACATTATTAAGACAGTTGATAAAGTTCAGATGGTCACTTTGAATATGTCTGATTTCCTTTGCAATTTTAGTGAAGGTTCCTATAGGAAATCATTTTCTTTTGTTTCTATTTCTGTGAATATGTGAAGTACAGCAACACTTTGCAAAATTTACACTAAAAAAACCTCCAAACATAATTGTGGAATAATGGCACTAACTTCTGCAGAATAGTCTCCAGTGGACCTCAGGAGCGTCTCAATTTGCACAAGATAAAACAGTGGGAGGTGAAATATATTCTAGCAAAATTCTAGCTGTGCTTATGTTTTTAATACAATGTGCCCACCTTGCCTTAAATGAAGTGGTTTAAACATAGCAGGCTGAAAACATGCATCCTCTTTTTTCCAACAGCTAGAGTCATTGCTGAAGTAGCAACATATTGTAGTCAGTCTGATTTTACATCAAACTGCAGTTTCAGATTCCACTGTTAATGCACCCAAAATAGAAATAGAACATAACCTCCAATTTGAAACACAAAAGGCTGTCTTCACCATCATATGACATTGACCTATAAAACGGCTTTGAAATTAATAAAAATAAATTTGACAGATTTCCGGGATGAATAAGGAGGGAAATAAAATTTTCTAGTTTAGATTCTCCGTAGAAACATTAGTAACACCAGAAAGAAGCAAAGTAAGAAGAACACCAACAAACATAAAAAATATATAATTCTCTATCTTTGGAGACGGCAGGTGTTGCCACCACTCGCCATATGCTCAGAGGCACGTTACCAAATTCTTCCAAGCTACACAGGAAGTGGATTGGACTGTGAAAGACCAACCCAAATGGTGTTTGCATTTTGACCAATTTGTAGGGCAGTCCAATATCTCAGAGAGGAGGTTAGGTCTCCTGTTCCCCTGGTGCATTCACTATAGCTGCCCAATTTCCCTGCTTTTTAAAGTTTGATAGAAATATCTGTTGGCTATAGGTATGTTCTTAAACCGCAAGGTTTTTTGCCTATTAGTGAATAATGCTTTAAAATAGTAATAGCAATGCTACACAAATAAAAAATAAAATAGCATAACTAAACATATTGTGCAAATAACAGGACATTTTTACTAACTTTTAAGCTTACATTCTTTCTAGGGCAAAGACACTCGTTACACCTCATACGCACCTCCCATCTAAAATGTTACATGTTGCTGTATTTTAAGAGATTAAGGCATAAGAGATTAGTTCATTTAAACAACAACTCCATTTGGGGGGAAAAACCCAGGTTTTTAAAATGCAGAACACATACATCAAAGGCTTGTTCCCCAACCCTTTCCTGCTGTTTTATTACAGCTATCCTCCCTGTATTCACATGATCCACAATCCACATGCTAAGAGAGAGTAAGGGAGGGTAAGGGTGGATGCAATAGAAACTGGAGGTACATTGATACTAATTCTTCATGTAGACTAGCAATAGGAATGCTTGCAGTTAATTAAGTATAATTATTCCATAAGAGCATGCTGCAAATAAGCCAGCTGATGTAGATGGAGGCAATGAAAAACAGCTTCCTAAGGAATTAGCACCGATTTTAAAAATTGGGTAGTCCCTTTTTTCCAACTTCTTTCTTTCCATCTTTTTTCAATTTGCAGTTTTCATTCAATTTTTTAAAAAGCCAGCTAAGAATCAAATGACAAGATAAACCATTTTTCTGCCATTTATTTTTCTGGCTTTGAGCCCTAGGTGATGTGTGCTTTTCCTCTCAGGATGCCCAAATAGAACTCTATTGAAAAGTTCTGCATCAGTTGTAGATGTTCTCCTGCAGGTTACAAAACACCATATCCTGCGAATTTTATGAAATAGAAAATTTACCACCTCTGCTTCATCAGAAGGCTCTTCATAGACAGGTTGCTTCATGTCCTCATAGGCAGACATAATCACAGCTTGAAATAAATTGATCAAAACGCAGATCATCACCATCATGAATGACGCTAGAAAGAGACCCCCTAAAACCCTATTGGATGTAAATGCAGTGTCTTTAAAAGCTGAAACACAATAAGAGAATACTGTCTGAGCAGAATGAGTCATTGTATTGTAGTTCCACTCATGTTGGCCAAATACTAGGTAACCAAATGCCATGTATACAAAAAAGTACACTGCCACGACTAAAGCCATAGAGCAGATGCCAGGAAGGGCTGCTAAAATAGATCGTTGAGCCAGACGCACATCATAAAAGAATCGGGAATATCTGAGAGTTTTCAAAACGATAAGGAAGACCAGAAAACCCAGAGTTATCCGCAATGTTTTATCAATATGTGAAACTTTATGGAATGGAATGAATTCATCTGGATGAAGCAAATACAATTCTGTTAGGCTAGAAGCCAACTTAAATTTGAAGGCAAGCTGCAAAAGAAAAAAGAGACACACGCCCTTTATCCCAAAATTAATTAAATTTGAAACAGTTTTTATGTATTTTAGCCTTTGTTGCTCCACCACAGAAAATTCATCAATGATATAAAAGACAAGAATATAGCCAACAGCTACATAAACAAACTTTTTCATTTTGCTTAGTTGCTTGAAAATGGGGAGTTTATATGAATGGATCATCAAGCTTGTGTTAACAGGGCCCAAATGAGAAATCTCAAATACAACTGAGATACTGCAAAATAAATCTACGTCCGGATTAAAAGTTGTCATCTCAACTATCAGTGCCCAGGTATTTTCATCAAGCCAGCTGCTCCTTTTTAAAACATCAATTCTGTTTGTTGAATTAGGCAATTGCTGTTCTGGATAAAAAATAAAAGTGTACCCTCCTGCTTCATACGTGTTTAGTTCTCCATAGGAACTATATTTCCAAGGATCAGCCGGTGAGTGATAAGTGAAGCCTGAAAAATTACCAAAATGTTTCAAAACAGATTTATTGGCTAGGTTTGTCCAAAACCCAAAGTCGTCTCTTTGATCTTCTTGGTCATGGCCGTACTTGTGAAGGCAATGGCTTTTACTAATCACAAATTTATTTACAAAACTGTGTGGATAGAAACATTCTTTTGTAGTATTACTCTTTGCTCTTATTTGGCGCATTCTGGGTAAACCAAGGATCTTGGACCAGGTGTCTGAAAGATAGGTTGGGCGGTGGTCATTGTGAATCAAAGGCAGAAAGACACTGCTCAGCCAAGTGTAGATGTGCTCTACTTTACTGATGTTTGAAATCCCCAGAGATAATTTATTATGAATATTTTGGTTGTAGTAAAAACTAGTGGTGATTTCCATTGAGTAGGCAATATTTAAAATAAGAATTAAAAAGACAAAGTGACATATGACATCTTTTATGAAAACAAAAGCTTGGTGCTGAATCTTCTGTCTTTTCTTAAAAATTGTGATTTCATCCTCTTCTACAGGTTGGTAATGCTTGGTGCCTCTCACTCTAACTAGATCATAATGTAATTCTCGCATATCATCAGCATCCATGCTCACATCATCTAGTTTAATCTCTAAGAAGGTTTCTCGGCTTAACCACATAATGTTTTCACAGTATTTGGGATAAAGTGTCTCCAAGGCAGAAAAAAGTGCTACGTTCAGGGTTTGAAGCAAAAACACGCATGCACAAAATGAGATAGTGGATGCTGTTAGCCACTCCAATGATGTTTCATAGTCATAGTGCAGACCATATAATATGATAAAAAATGATAACACTGCAGATATGACCAAGGCCAACACCCACAAAATAGATCTATTCCACCAAGAAAACAGTATTTGTGGCCTTTTATAAAAGAGCATGTGGGGAGTATTTGGTGGTTTAATCTGAGGATATGTATCCTTCTCCACATAATTATTATTAAAATTGCTGTTGGTTTTGGAATCTTGGGCCATGTCCTCTTCTGTTGCAATGACATTTGCATCACCCTCAGAAATGGTGCAGTTGGTCCAACTTTTTGCTCTCTGTCCCCATCCTATCTTTTTCAGTTTTTCCAGGTTGTGTGAATCTGAGACACTCGAAGGGCTCTTTGGAAAATTAGGTCCTGGGACTTTTGAAGCAGTTTCTGCAAGGTACCATTTCTGTAGACACTCCTGCCAATTCCTAAAATTTCCAGACATGAAAGCAGAACATTCTTGAGGCTGAGCCTCAGGTATATTCAGTGGGGAAGGCTCCTTCTGAGAATATTTAAACAAAGCTGTTACGATCATCTGCAAAGGAATGGCAATGAAAGCACTTTGGATTCCAATTATTATGGGCCTCAAATATTGTAAATGTTCAGAAAGCATTTGTTGGTCCTTGTCAGCATTGAAAAGCATAGTGTTGACAAGCAGGATGCACAACAGTATTGTTAAACAACAAGAAAGTCGTTGAAGCCTATTCAAACAACCGGTGCAGACATGAGCAAAGATCGAGAACCATAAGTGACTATCTGCCAGGTCATTGGAAAAGTTTATCAAGAAAAAATCCATTTTATTTAAAGGTGCAGCGGGTTGAGCAACAACAAATGTCCTCTCTATTTGTCCATCATCCTTGTCAAGAGCAAACCATTTTCGGCATATGAACATCCAAACCTGTTTAGTGTATATGTTTTCCACTTTGATTCTACTCAAGTACCAATCAGGGGAAGAACCCATATTATTGTGCCAAACCCGGAGGCAATAAACATCTCCCAGGTCATTCTTACTCGTCAGAAGAAAAGTATCAATGGCTCCTCGAAGAAATGTCAGGTGTTTGGAGTGTCTTAAGCAATGTGTGTCACTGATAGCACTTTGGCCTATCAGCTGAATAAAAACATTGGCTGTGGTAGCTGCTCCAAAACGGCTGCCTGTGTATATTGTGACTAGGTAGCAGACTTTATCAAAAGGATCATTGTCTGGCAAGACTATGGCATGGTCTCTGCTTTTTATATCAGACCTATCTTTTCTTATTGTCCAAATAGCCAAGATGATGAACACTACAAAAATGAAAAGCACTGTCAACATTGTCACTGGATTTTTGTCTATGTGGGTCAACTGGACCTTTTTCATATCTACTGGATTAGGGTATGCCATTACTTCCCCAGCCAAAAATTTGATGTCATCTCTGGACGCTCTTCTTGGTTGAGAGTTTACAGTCCTTGAAACACGCTTTTTGTCTGTGCAAATGCAATGCAACTTTTGCCAGCTGGTCTGAGGGCCAAGGCTGCAGAGGCCTTCTTTCCAATGACTTTGGATTCCATTCATATGTAAGCAGTTGGCAGTAAAAATCACAATGCTAACTACTTGAGTTACAAAAAGGTCAGATTGTAAAACAATGGAGATGTTCAGTTGTTTTGCTTTGTTGCCCTGGAATATAGATCTGAGCAGTGTCTGTGAAAGACAAAATATATAAGGAGACTGAAGTGCACAGTCTTTGTCACTGGAATCATTTTCCCTTGGTACTGCAGGTTTGTTGTGAGAAACACTAAACGAAGCAAGTGGAGGATGGCTGACCTTGAGGCCTAGGTATACAGATACCTGGAAAGTGACCTTCAGTTTTCTCACAATCTGAATGAAAATATCTTTGGAATTCCTATAGACTTCCAAACTAAATCCTCCTGTTGTTTTAAGGAGCTTTCTGTCGCATTCCATCATCAACTCAAAGATGGCAGATGCCTCACCTTTTCTAGTCAGGACCATTTCTGCTATATCAGGCATGATCCCAGTCATGTCACCGTTAGATTTGGTTCCCATCATCTTGAATCCAGCCACCATTGTGCCAATATTATCTGTATATGGTAACCAAGGAAAAGGATTCTTATCAAACTCATAAACAATAGTGGAAATCATGGCATCCACTGGTAATTCATAATTTTCCTCCTGCTTCATTTGGGGATAAAAGCAGTTCTTGCATTCTTTTCTCTTAGAGAAAGCACTAGTAACATCCCACTTTTCATCTTTCCTTAATGTGATGGTCCAACCTTTGGCTTCCATAATAGTTTCATCTTCTCCAGCGATTTTACCTTGTAAAACTAGGTCTGCTAAAATCTCAGTGACAGAGATGGTTTCTTTAACTCCATTTATGTGGACATTCCTGTGTTCTAATAGAGAAGCTTTCAGGACATTGGACAACCCTGCAAAAATACCAGTGCAAAGAACCTCTATTTCCTTAGACCCTAGGTCTTCATTGCTATGCCTTTGCAGTTCTTCACTCACTTCTTTGAGTTTTCTGACTGCAAGTAGTTGTGATTTCCTGTTTATTTCAGTGATTTCCTGTGTTATTTGAGAAATGCTTGAGATCATTTGGTTTGCCTCCATTACATTTGTTGTAGGGATATCTGCAGATCTATTTAGAAGGATTTCCCGTAATTCAGTCTTAGAGGAATGCAATCTTTGCAGAGTTTCAATATTATTTAAAGTAGAAACTATCATGTAGACAAAATAACCTGCACTAAAATAATCCCCACTTTCAATAAAAGATGTTATTGGAGCTGATGGTCCACTGGTTAAACCATATAATTCATTTATAATATCTTTTTGCTTTACTTTTAATGGACCATGCACTGTTGTCTGTAAAGTTATTTGGGAATATGCTCCAAGTGCATCATATAGGTCAACACATACTGTCAAAGCATACTGCTTAGAAGATATCCCGGTGGGTAGAAAAGATGATGGAATTTTAGATTGATAACCAAAATACACAATTGTCCCCAAGGTACTGTTCTCTATGGAAGATATTCTAGTAAATGTCCATGTATTTGCAACTCCTTTGGCTTTATATGTAAGAGGCAAGTGTTTATCTTGAAACCCATTACAGTGAACAATGGATTTTGTTGGGAATGCCATTCCTGTGGTACGGTAAAGAACATACTTTCCAGCCACTGGTTGCAAATTGACAAAAAATAAATAACTGTAGGCTGATGACTTTCCTTCCCACATGCTCACTCTTAAAACAAGTTCATATGATTGTTCTGGCATGTTTACAAAACTCAAATAATGTATACATAGGTACGCACTTGATCTCCCAGTTGTAGTCTTGGTGTCCCAATCAAACTGTATTTTAGTGGGGCTTGCTGAGAAAAGTGACCAATAATAAAGTCGTCTGCCAGATTTACTGCAATTCAGGCATTTACCAGAAAGACAAAATCTTTCTGTTGGTATTACTGACCTACCACAATTTTCAATGCATGTGATATTCAGTGCTAGCGCAGAGTCAGGCTGCACAAATACCATTTGCTCAGCCTGAGCTGCTTGGTTTCCTTTTTGAACCATCAGGCGAAAATAATAAACAGCATTTTCCTGAAGTGTTTTGGGTAGCACTGTTTGAATTGGGTCAGAGGATATTGCCCATTTCAAATCCACTTGTTCAGAATGACATTTTCCATGTCCACTTAGGATCATGGACACATAGTCTGTTTTTTGTTTGGTGCAGTACCAAGTAAACGTGAGTCCTTCAAACGGCTGGGCTGCATCAATATCAGAGGAAGCAGATCCATCCAGAGTCCACTGGCTAGAAAAACCAACTGTCTGCAATTTGCCTCCAGCAATGACAGCCACAAGACTACCTGACCCAATCGCAACCAACACTGAATCAGAGCCTTGCACACTCTCCAAGGTAGCCATTGTGATTAATTTCACTGTAAAATTAAAGAGATACAAGCCATCATCTAAGCTAGATGCAGGGACTTCTAACATGATCAGATTTCTTCTTCTAATACCAGGTGGGTTAAATGGTTTTGACCAGTCTGGAGTAGTGTTCACATCTGGGACTTTATAGATATTCCAGATTATGTCTCGTAGGTTAGAACCTGGGCAGTTCATCTTGGTATCAGCAGACAGAGTAAATGGTGCCCTTTTCTTAAAATTTAAGATATAGTTAATAGTATCAGGTTTCTGGATCTTAACTTTCTCAATTAAACAAATTCTTTGAAGGCATGTCACTGTGGATTCTATGATCTTTGAAGCATAAGTGGTGGCTGTGGCTTTTAAAATAGCATGAGCATTTCCACTTCTTGTGCAGTTTACTTGGGCTACAAAGCCTGTATACAAGGCAGGATTGAAAGGTAAAACCGAGTGAGGAATAAAGTGGGCAGCATTTCTAACAGAATCTCTGTAAGTATAAGTATTGTTCCAAAGGAGGTATTCTTTTCTTGAATCAAAAAGTTGTAAGCTGAAGATCCATTTGCACTGCAGAAGAGGGTGTTGCACTGGAATAAACCACACAATATAGACCAAACTTTGTAAAACAGAAGGACCACTGTTGAAAACATGAATCTCAATATCTTTCTTTGAAAAATGTCGCCAAAGGGCTCCTTTCCTGTTAAGGTAGAGATGCACACTGAACTTGTACCACTGCAATCGGATAAACTCAATGGTGATCAAATAAGAGAGACTCTGATGCTGGTAGAAAATGTAGTGAGTGCTGGAAATGTTGCCAGAGGTATTGGTAGCATTTTCTTCTTGGGTGGAATAGTAAAGCCCTTGCATACGGCTAAAAAGATAAGTGCCCGTCTTGATTTTCTCTGTGTTGAGAGTGAGGTAAGCTTGAGGCTCACTCTTTGATGTTAAACTTAAGGTGGTGTTAGAGTAACCAAGTTCACCACCTAGCTCCACAGATCCTGCCTCATCTACACACAAGTAGACACTGGCCACTATTTTCTTCCTGGAATGTTGAGGGATATGGGCAGCAGAGTAATTGTTCTGTAGCGCATACGGATTGTAGAAGGTAGACCAAACCCTTCTACCGTTAACATCCAGCAGTCTATAGGCCATTTTTTGGGAGCTGGCAGGTAGCAGGCTCCAGGAGAGACTGATGGTCTTATGAGAGATGCTGAGCAATTTGGAATGGGTACTACAAATGTGTAGCAGAATGGGTTCCACCTGCAAGTCCAGGCTAAGGGTAATCCGAGGCCCTTGCTTAATGTGGAGGGAAGAAATATATATCCCTTTGTGAGTGTAATGCACAGTCAAGCGATAGCTGAAGAAGGATTTGCACATGTGGTGCAGTTCACCACGATGGTAGTGAGCAGATGGTGGCGAATCTGGATGATAGCTGCTAGGAAGGAGAAGGGCCGTGGGGCTACCCCTTCTACTACTGTAGTGGTAGCGCCAGCTTACAGTGTTGAGGTGTACACACCAGCCCAGCTGCACTGGCTGCCACTCTTGAATGGGGACTGTGAGTGGCGAAAGCAGGAAGAGATGGACATCCTGGCCAAACACTTCAATACTCAAGTTGCGGTGAAAGCATGCAGGCCCTGTGCAAGGAGGTGATACACACTGTTTGATGATGCAGTTGGAGTCCCAAGGTGGATATATATCTCCCCTTGCAAAGTTAGGGCCCAGCACTATCTGGCCTGACCAAAGGATCATATTGTGCACAAAGGTGGGGCTCCAGTACCAGCAACAGTGAGACGGCGGCAATTCTGTTTGTTGCTTCCCAGTCCTTGAAACAAATCCTGCAGCTGTTAAATAATGACACTCAGTATTCCCATTCCCCAGACATGAAGTCTGGAGCTTGTCCTCTTGTTGCTGATAGAGGTGGTTTTGTTGGTCAGGGCATGTGACCAACAATGGTGGTAGTAGGAAGTAAGGTGGCATGGCCACTGCATTTTGAAAATAATCCCAGTATAAGAGGAGGAGAGGGGGAAATGATAGGGAGTGCATCTTGAGGATGAGAAAAAGACTTGGATCAGGACCAGCCACTAATATTCCCAACTGCCGTGGAGTGAATGACTGGAAATTCTAGAATTCTACACATCACTGGGCAACCAGTGTCTGTGCTTCCTAGCTTGTCAAAAGGCAACATTTTCTTGCCCTTCCTTGATCAAAATACTCTTAACAGTGGTGGTTCTTTAAGGTCTCAGGCAGAATTTTTCCAGGCAGTCATCTGAGATCCCATTAACTGGATATGGCAATGGTTTGAACCTGAGACATTCTATATGCAAACTAGGTACTCTGCTATGGACCCAAACGCAACAGAAAGAATCACATTCTGTGCCTGGATGGCAGATGTTAAAACATTTTGTTTTATTGTTTTCAATGTTCACATCAACAATACACAAATAAGAAACAAGAAATTACAAAAGCATTCCATGATCTTTTAAAAGAGAACAATAACTGTAATTTACAACATAGACCACATGATGTTCTCTTACGTACAAAAAGTATATGGTTGAGCATTATCTTGAATCTTATTTTTCCAATACATTACAAAGATACTCTCATTTTTAATTAAGCAGTTATCCACCTGCCATCCTTCTTTAATTCTGATTACATTTGTTGAGTTACACATATATGTCATTTCCCAAAGCCTTAACAGCCAGACGGTCTCTGATGGCACAGTTATTTTTCCCGTTTATCACTTATACCCATCCTTGCTGCAAGCAAAAGATGGATATTTCTATATCCTCAGGCAGTATTACAGATCTTAAATAATAAAACAGAAGCACCAGCAAATCATATGGTATAGTACAACCTGTCATATATCTCATATGTTTCAAAATTACAGCCTTATGACATTTTTTTAAATATGAGAAGTATCTCTCTGGATTGCCACCAGTTGGATCCACAGTTTCTTTGGGAGGAATTCTACTCAGAGGATGCTCCTGCTGAAGGAAGCGGGGCAAGAGATTTTTGGAGATTCCTCCTTCCCCCTTGAGCCCCTGGAAAAGCTGTTCTAGAGGGCTGGAGAAACCCTTGGAACAAAATGGGAAGTAGCATTGGTTGCCAGGCCTCCAAGAGGTCTTCTGTATCTTTAACAGTTGTGCAGGGGGAAGGGAGAATTCCACCTTGTGGTTTTTCCCATTACAGAGTTGCAAGAACACCTGCACTTGGCGGACATTCTGTTCTTCTAAAGATACAGGATCAGTCTCAGGCCCTGAACCTGGCAACCCTACTCAGTATGCGTTGCTATTCCCTCACTTTTGCTAGCTAGAAGCATGATTCTTTCCTGCAGCCAGCCTTTGAAAGCAGCAGCAAAATTTCTGTGTGAGTTAAGTTCAGTATTTGATTGTGCAGAGTAGATGGGTGGGTGTATGGTGCTGCAAAGGGGAGCAAGGGAAAAATGCAGAGTGGGATAGGGGTATATTTTGGTCCTGATGGGCCTATTGCTGACTGTTGGAGGTGGAGGCAGAGGAGGGAAAAGCAGGACCCAAAGCAGTCTCTGTATTGGGTGGTGGTGATTGATGTTTTGCATCTCACCAAATGTAGCTTGAAACTGTGTGTGTGTGTGTGTGTGTGTGTATGCAGGTGTGTAGGCAGGCAGAAGGATAGAGTTGTTTAAAAGAGTGTACATGGCTGAATGGGGATCTTCCAGATCCTAATCCAATGCTCTCACCATTGAGTTTATACATATATAAATGCTCATTTTGTTTTATCTGTAATTTTATTGTCTTTTATGGATCCCTTCTAAATCAAAGTAAGGCACTTTTCAGTTTCTTTAGGTTCTATTTGTAAAACTGCAATGTTTAAGCACCCACAGGTACAGGAGGACGGGAAGAAAATGAGACCTTGACCATGCCCCCATGACCTTGTTGGCCATGTCCCTGTGACCTCATAGCAGCTCCGCCAGTTTTAGAGGGCACCAGCCACCACTGGCAACCAGGGAACATGGCATAATCTTTAATGAGGTAGCATGTGCCGTGATGGGCTGTATAGATGTGGGGGAGGGGTTTTTTTGCGTATTTTTAGTGTAATGCCTCCCTGCTCCGGACAAGGTCTCTCAAAAGGCAAAACCCCTCTGTTTTTTTCCCCCTCTGCTTAAATTGTACACCTTTGTCTTCAGTTTGCTATGTGAACTTTTACAAGGATTTTCTCTCTGGATTACATCTGCATTATTCAAATGCGTCTCCTAACCACCCAAGGTGCGGGGAAGTATGGCCTGAAGTACAGAAGAAGAAATCAAGAAATTTGATGTTTTCTACAGTATGCCTCTGATGAACCTAATAACCAAGACATATGATCCCCCGCTCCCTAAATTACAGAACAGAATAAAAAACTCTCATATGACAAATATATGGGTGATATCCAACTCAGCCATACTCAGGGTAAAAATGTAAATGTACTGCCTTCAAGTCGATTCTGACCCATGGCAACCCTATGAATAGGGTTTTCATGAGTCTGAGAGGCAGTGACTGGCCCAAGGTCTCCCAGGTCGTAGTCCAACACCTTAACCATACTCAGGGTAGATCCACTGAAATAAATGCCCTTGAGTAACTGGTCCATTGATTTCAATGAGTCTAGTCTTTAGTATGACTCAGTTGGTCATCTTGACTTCTGCTTCAACAGAAGTTTCACAATCTGGGCAGCAGAGATCATACATTTCACTAAATCAAAGAATGTGATTGTTCACTTTAAAATACCCAACTGATGGAGAGGCCATTAATGGCAGAGCTTGGAAAAGTTACTTTTTTGAAGTACAACTCCCATCAGCCCAATCCAGTGGCCATGCTGGCTGGGGCTGATGGGAGTTGTAGTTCAAAAAAGTAACTTGTCCGAACTCTGATAATGGAGTGTCAATCCAGGCAGCAGTATCCGTATGGAGATGGAGAAGAGGAAGAACCAATTGGCTCTAATATGGTAGTGGTGCCCTAATTTTGGAACACCCTCCTCCTGGAGGCATTGATGGTCACATTATTGCTGGGAGTTCACTGTTCAATGGAAATGTATTTTTTTCTAGCTTTTGGTGGCTATGGTTAGAACTGTTCTTGAGTCTGTTTTGTTTTATAGTACAGTAGGGCCCCACTCATATGGCAGGTTAGGTTCCCCCGCCAGAAAGCGAAAACCGACGAAAAGCGGATCAGCTGTAGCGCGGGGGTCTGGAACCTAACCCGCTGATTGCACCAGAGGAGAAGATCAGATCTTCCCCTCCTCGGGCGCGATCAGCTCGATCTGATCGCGCCAGAAGAGGAGAAGATCAGCTGGAGAGTGGGGAGCTCCAGCCCCCCCTCCAGCTGATCGCCCCGCTGGCACCATATTAGCAGAATGCCAAAAAGCAGGGTGCTGAGAAGCGGGGCCCTACTGTACTGATTTCGTTATTTTAATGTTGATATTATTGATATTGATATTGTTGATATTTACTCTTATCTTGTGTTCTGTGATCTGTAGTGATTATTTATTTGTGTTTTATATAAACTGCTTTGAGGTCACGCGTAAACAGTGGTATACTGAAAACATCAAATAATAATACCAACAAAAATAGTAATAATAATCCCCTCTCTGCAATTTGCATAGAGTGAACAAACTTGGCCTCCTTTTCATGAAATGGACTGAAATTCTAATCACTGAACAAAAAGTGTCATTACACAGAGCTTGGAAAAGTTACTTTTTTGAACTACAACTCCCAGCAGCCCCAGCCAGCATGGCTACTGGATTGGGCTGATGGGAGTTGTAGTTCAAAAAAGTAACTTTTCCAAGCTCTGAGTAATTTACACAGGTGATAATAAGCTTGTGCAGAATCCAGGAGTGGAAGGGAAACCAATGAAGAAATGTAAGGAACAGACTCACATAGTCAGACCAATGAGAGGGGTCAATAATTTAGGCAATAGACTGTTGGACTGTTGGATGGATGAGAGAATGTGAAACAATGGCAGACCAGAAAAGTTAACCACAGAAGTCAAGGAGAGACATGACCTGGGCACTGAGCAGTTTTTGCTGAAGAGACAGAAAGGAAGAGAGTGAGGAAGTGAGGTGAATAGTGGTAACAAGAGATGAAGTTCTTAGCCTATTAGACAAAATAAAAACTGGCATATTGCTGGGTCAGGATGGCATCAAAGAACTCAAATGTGAAATTGCTAATCGCCTAACAACAATTGTAACCTTTTTCTCAGATCCACCTACATTCTTGAGGACTGGAAAATGGCCATTGTAACATCAGTTTTTAAAAAGGTATCCAGGGGGAATCCTGGAAATTACAGGCTGGTTAGCTTAACGTCTGTTCCAAGAAAGCATTGTTAAAATTAAAATAACCAAGCATATAGAAGAATAAGCCTTAGTGAAGCAGAACCAGCATGGCTTCTGCAAAGATTCCTGTTTCCTGACTCCTAACTGAGCAGAGCAGAGGGAGCTGTCTCAGTTGGTCCACAGGTGAGGACATATAAGCAAGCCAGCTTTCAGAGAGCAAGTGAACAGAGTGAGCGAACAGGGAGAGAAAACAGGAGTTGACAGGGGAGGTCAAGGGGGAGATCCCTAAAAAAAAATTCTCCTTGTACAGCAGACCGCATACCAGTGGGACTCTCAAGTTTACCCTGAAGTAGGACAGGACAAAGCACAGGCCACTCCAGAACAAGTAGTCAGAAACAAAAGGTAGAAGAGAATATGAATGAGAAGGATACTCCAGTGGTTGTGACCTGCAAGATGTGTGCCATGTTTGTTTTCTTGCCTGAGAACAACATGGCGTACACATGCAACAAGTGCAAGCTCGTGGCACTGTTGGAAGAAAAAGTGTGGGTTGCCACACTGAGGACTACAAGAGAAGATGAAGAGTTCTTAGACAGAACACTGGAACAACAGCAGCAAAGAGAAGTGGAGGTGGAAGAGCAACAGCATGTGGTAGCAGAAGAGGAGGCTGCTTTGGAGAGGAGCAATGAAGTGGAGGAAACTCTGTGGGAAAGGGTGAAAGTTAGGAGCAGAAGAGCTAGAAGATACCCTTCACCAGTGGAACTATGGAACTGCTTTCAACCACTCGACGATGAGACTGGAGGACAGCCTGTGGTGGAAGAATTACAGGAGACCCCGTGCGACAACAAGGAAGAGGCTGAAGCTCAATTAAGCAGGGGCAATGAAACCACGTCCCACAACAAGAAAAGTACTAGTAGTGGGAGACTCCCTACTGCATGGGATCGAAACCCAAGTATGCCGAGAAGATCCGTGGACTCGCCAGGTATGATGTCTACTAGGAGGACGGATTAGAGATGTGACGGAAAGGTTGCCATCACTCATCAAGCCCACCGACAGGTATCCCTTTCTCCTCATCCAAGTGGGAACAAATGATACTGCAAAATGAAGCAATGAAGGAATCGCATCAGACTTTGAAGCTCTGGGAAGGAAACTCAAGGACTTTGGGGCCCAGATAGTTTTTTCATCCATCCTTACAGTACTTAGAAGAGGAGTAGAAAGGGAAAGAAAAATACTCTGTGTGAATGAACGGCTATGAAGGGTGGTGCCGATGTGAGAGATTTGGATTCTGGGACCACGGGCTATGCTTCCTGGAAGATGGACTGCTGACAAGTGATGGGTTGCATCTCACAAGGACTGGGAAGAATGTGTTTGGCCACAGCATGGAGAAGTTCATCAAGAGGGCTTTAAACTGAGGGGGAGGGAGATGTAAACTTGGTGGTAACGACTGATGAAGGCTTGTGCACAGTAACGGGAACAGAGAGATAGGTTCTAATAGGGCCCAGTAACAGTCCCCAGAAAAATGTAGTAAGGAAGCCAAGCCACAAATCACATGGCCTTCGATGTCTGTATACTAATGCGCAGAGCATGGGAAACAAGCAGGACGAACTTGAAATCTTAATATAGGAGGGTAATTACGACTTGATAGGTATAACTGAAACTTGGTGGGATGACTTCCATGACTGGAATACAGCAATTGAAGGATACAACTTGTTCAAAAAGAACAGAAGGAATAAAAAGGGAGGTGGAGTCAAGCTATATGTTAAAAATATATATCTCTGCACAGAAATACAGGAAGATGAGCTTGGTAGCTCCACCGAGGGTATGTGGATTAAAATTAATGGGGCAAGTAATAAAAGGAATGTGGTGCTTGGAGTCTACTACCGACCACCCAATCAAGGAAAATACAAGAATGTAACTTTTGAAAAGCAGATTGCCAAATTTTTGAGGAGGCATGATGTAGTAGTAATGATGTAGTTGTAGATAACTTCCTCCTACAGAAAGTGGAGAAAGCAACCAGAGGATCAGCTATCCTGGACTTGCCAGGTAAGTATCTGATCTGCATTAATGCTTATCTCCCTCCCAGTACAAACCTACCTGGTGATGACTCTAATTTATGGGCTAGGATGGAGGAATCCCTATCTCAGCTGGAGACTAAGTTCCCAAATGATAGAATTCTCCTATGTGGAGACCTGAATGCCAGAATAGGCAACATTTGGCCATATAAATCTCTAACTTCTAACTATGATCCCCTAATACAAGATACTTTCCAGTATGTAGGCTTGCAAGATACAAAGTCCAAACAGGGTCCCCAGCTAATCGAATTAGCATCACTTCACTCTTTGGAAATTTTAAATGGCTCTCATCTAGATTCCTCTAAAGGCTCATTTACTTATTGGACACCACATGGAGCTAGTCTCATTGATTACATCTTAGTGTCCCACAAGCTTTTAGGGGATATCATTGACTTTACAATAGAACCTCGAATTGAAAGTGATCATTTCCCGCTCCTTTTAAGATTGAAGTTCTCTACTGATCACAATATGCATTTCTCCCCCTCTCGGGCTACCCAAAATGCAGAGAAAAGAATCCCTTGGTCTGAGAGGATTAGATCTATTTGCGAATCTCTGTTTAAGTCTAATACATTTCAATTACTACGTCAGTCAGTCTTGGATGATTCTTATGATTCTATACTAGCCTTTCAATCCATCCTTTCAAATCTTAGACCTTACTTAACTCAATACAATAAGGGCCCTTTTAGTATTATTAATACACATTCTTGGTTTGACCAGGACTGTAGAGTAGCGAAAAGACATCTTAAATCTTCTCTTTCGCTTTTTCTCAACTTTAAGTCACAGCAAATCTACTTGGCCTATAAAATAGTAAAGGCTTCCTATAGATGCCTTTTAAAGGGGAAAAAAGCTGAGTTTGCTGAATGTTCTTGGCTGCGTTTATTTAAAGCAACATTTGGAAACCAGGAACGTCGTTTTTGGCAATTAGTTAAATCTGGGTCCTCTTCTATCAATTATTCCCAGGTTGCACAGATTCCGCTAGCTGACTGGCATACCCATTTTAAAAAATTATATTTTTCATCCATATCCTCAGAAATTATTCCTATCAATTTGAATAATCTGATTCTGCCATCTTGGCTCCCAGTAACAGTGACAGAAATCAAAACCTTGATTAATTCGCTGAAATTTGGAAAAGCTCCTGGTGAAGACTTCCTCCCGCCAGAAATTTTTAAACATTTCTCCGATTGGTGGGCTCCTCTCCTAGCGCGTTTATTTACTAAAATCAATGTTTCAGGGGATATTCCAGAAGGTTGGAGAAATAATATTATCATCCCTATATATAAGAAAGGTGATCCATCTGCCCCCTCAAACTATCGACCAATTAGTTTATTGAATGTAGTTTCTAAAATATACAGTAAATTTCTCCTTAATAAACTAAATGACTGGGTCGATTTTCATCAAATAATTCATCCCGAACAAATTGGATTCCGAAAAGGGTCTTCATCTACGGACCATTGCCTGACTCTCTACTTTTTAGCGAGACAGAGTATAGTCGGTCCTACAAAACATTTGTACACGGCTTTTGTAGATCTAGCCGCTGCATTTGATTCGGTTGACCGGCACCTTTTATGGTCTAAGTTGCATGATTTGAACATTGATCCGCGCTTGCTTCACCTTATTAGAGCTCTTCATACCAACACTATTGCTTATGTAAGAGACGGCCGTACAGGAGCTCTATCAGAACCAATTAAGGTGGAGAAGGGAGTCAAACAAGGCTGTCTATTAGCCCCCCTTCTCTTCAATCTGTTTTTGAATAATGTTATTCCTACCCTTTCTGGCCTGCAATTTTATTCACCATCAATTGGCTGTAGAAAAGTATCAATTTTACTTTATGCTGATGATATGGTCCTTCTGTCCCTCTTGGTCTTCGGAGGCTATTAAGCAGTTTACAATCCTATTGCTCTAAAGAAAGTTTAAACATTAATTACGACAAAACTAACATATTAGTTTTCGGCAAGAGATATAAAGGACATCGCTGGCAGATGGCTGGTAAACAGTTAGCCCAGATTCGTGCATATAAATATCTGGGAATATATTTCTCTGACACTTTGTCATGGAAGACTCATTTACAATATATTAAATCCACAGCTGCTAAAACAATTGGAGCCATTTTAAAATTTTACTGCACCTCTGGAGGTAATCAGATTCTACCAGCCCTAAAAAATTTTAAAGCCAAAGTGGTTCCCCAGATTTTGTTTGGGGCTTCGGTATGGGGTTGGGAAAATAATATCATAAAGTTATTAGAACCTATACAAAATGACTTTCTCAGGCGTATTTTGTTTTTGCCAAAAGGATCATCAGCAGCTATGTTACGATCAGAGCCCAGTCTTCCACCTCTGTCTGCTCGAATACATATTGTTCTTATGAAGTTTCTGAAATCTTTACAGGCTCCTCAGGATAGTAAATTATTAAAATTATGCACAGACCATCCCCTGGCCACTAAAATGTGGAAGAGCAATTTAGCAGATTTGATCCATAACTATCACATTTCATTTGAGGAATTCAATTCGCTCTCTAATAATAAACGACTCCGAGAAGCAATTGTTCTCCATTCCCTAAAAGTTGATAGATGATCTCTTATTAACTCAAAGGTTGCCCCTTGGTTCTGGAGGTTTAAGTTAGACTCCCAATGTTCACTTTATCTTATATCCCCTCTCCCATTGGCCTTGCGACACGCTTTTACAGCGCTACGTTTTTTTACTTTGCCAAATGCTGACAGAGAGGGCAGGTTTTCTGAAGTTCCCAAAGACCAAAGGCTATGTCTCTGTGGATCCCTTGTGTCGGAAGATCTTCGTCACATACTGTTCTTTTGCCCACTCTATAATAACCCACGATATAGATTCCTCAGGAATTGGATTGATAATAATCGGATGAATACAATTGAGGATAAAATAAAAATGTTAATGTCTGACTTTAACCCTGAGGTAACATATAACGTTTCACTGTTTTCCATAGCTGCTCGCAACTTAAGGGCCAATTTAAAAAAATTACAAATGCTCAATGCTTTCCCTTTAGATAGTAACTGAGTCAATTTATACTTCTTCTTAATTTTATTCCTGGTGCTGTTATTATTATTGTCTTGATTGTATGGTTTTAAAATTTTGTAATTTGATCGTTTATGCTTTTTGGAATGCTATAGGCCTTCGGCCTCGCAATCCAATAAACTTGAACTTGAACTATCCTGGACTTGATTCTAACCAATAGAGATGATTTGGTGGATGAAGTGGCAGTTACGGGAACTCTGGGGGAAAGTGACCACACTATACTTGAATTCTTGATTTTAACAGAAGCAAAAGCTGAGAGTAGCCATACGCGCACCCTGGACTTCAGGAAAGATGATTTTAATAACCTCAGATCAATTTTAAGGACGGTTCCATGGCAAGTGACCCTAATCAAGGAAAAGGAGTCCAAGATAGGTGAGAGTTTCTAAAAAAGGAAATTCTAAAAGCACAATGGCAAGCAATTCCAACAAGGAAAAAAGGGGGGAAACAGCAGCAGAAGCCAATGTAGCATCACAAAAAGCTTAGAACTGACATGAAAACAAAAAAGGACACATGCAGGAAGTGGAAAGAAGGCCAGGCCACAAAGGAAGAGTACAGGCAAGTATCACAGAATTGCCAGGATGGTGTCAGGAAGGCTAAAGCTGAGAATGAGCTGAGGCTAGCAAGGGATGCTAAAAGCAACAAAAAAGCTTTCTTCAGGTACGTCCATAGTAAAAGACAGAGAAAGGAAATGGTGGCACAGCTACTCAGTGAGGATGGCAAAATGATAACAGATGACAAAGAAAAGGCAGAAATGCTCAATTCCTACTTTGGCTCAGTCTTCTCCCAAAAAAGGGTCTATGACCCTCCTGGGAAACATGAAGTAGAAGGGGCAGGATTGGAGCTTGAAATTGATAGACAAACGATCAAGGAATACCTAATCACTTTGAACAAGTTCAAATCGGCAGGGCCTGATAAACTGCATCCTAGTATTGAAAGAATTGGCTGAAGAACTCTCAGAACTGCTGTCTATTATCTTTACGAAATCATGGAGGACTGGTGAAGTGCCGGATGACTGGAGGAGAGCTAATGTTGTCCCTATCTTCAAAAAGGGCAAAAAGGAGGAACAGGGGAACTACAGACCAGTCAGCCTAACATCAATCCCTGGAAAAACTCTGGAGAAGATTATAAAGCAGTCAATCTGTAAGCACCTTGAAAACAATGCAGTGATTACTAGGAGCCAACATGGATGTATGAAGAAGAAATCCTGCCAAACTAATCTTACCTCATTTTTTGATCGGGTAACCTCCCTTGTAGACTGTGGGAATGCTGTGGACATAATATATCTCAACTTCAGCAAAGCTTTTGACAAAATGCCCCATGATATTCTGATTAGGAAGCTAGCTAAATGTGGGCTGGATGGAACAACTATCAGGTGGATCCACAGCTGGCTTGAGAATAGTACTCAAAGAGTGCTTATCAATGGTTCCTTCTCAAACTGGGTGGAAGTAATGAGTGGGGTACCACAGGGCTCGGTCCTGGGTAGGCTTGCCAGGTCTCCGGCAATCTGCCGGAGAGTCTGGCAAAAGGGGGCCGTGTCCGGCCTCTGGCTATACTTCAGTTTAAAAGGTGGATCTCCGGCTTTTTATTGGCCCCCTCAGCCACGCATGCGCGATTGACCACGCATACGTTGGGCTGTGGCTGGCCGACTTCCGCTCTTTACAATTTCAGGCAGGCAGGCCGTAGGCAGGACTTGAGCAGCCGACACAGTGAGGGAGGGACTCCTCCAGCAGCAGCCCCTGTCCGCTCCCGCCACCACCCACAGAGAGAACATACAGGTGGCCAGGGCCCGGGCGTGTGAGGGTGATCTGATGGCCCATGGGTGGGTGGAGGCGAGCGGTGGCAGCAGCAGAGACTAGGCTGGGCCGGCCTGGCTCTGTCTTTCTTAGCCCCGGCCGGCCCGGAGCCAGTTCCCTGCCCTGGGACTCAGGCTGCTGAAGTCTCTGGTGGGGGGGGGATCGCGATCGCGGCCACGGCCCTGGCCGCAGCCGCTGCCATGGGTGGACTGAGGCGAGTGGTGGGGTGGCAGTGGAGCCCAGGCTGGGCCGGCTCCCTCTTAGCCCCGGCCAAGACGGGGGCCGGGGCCCATCCCATGCGGCTTGCGGCCTGCCTGGCAGCCTCAGCGCAGGAGCCGTGGAGGGCAGGCTGGGGCGGCTCCTCCTCCTTAGTCCAGCCGGTTCTCCAGCTCCAGAAAGGACGGCCAGCCGCTTCACCCCTCCTGCTGTTGGCGCCGCTGGGGGGGCCCATCGCGGCCGCTGCCGCCCAGGGGTGCCCACAGCAGGAGGGGTGAAGCCGGTGGCCATCCTTTCCAGAGCAGAGGAACCGGCTCCGGGGCTAAAAAGGAGCCGGCCCGGCCTGCCCTCCATGGCTCCTGCTGAGGCTGACAAGCCGCGACGCCCGTCTCCTAGCAATCGCTGCCGAGACAGGGCCGATGCGGAGGCCTGCAGGCTCAGCCTCAGCAGGAGCCGTGGAGGGCAGGCTGGGCCGGCTCCTCCTCCTTAGTCCAGCCGGTTCGGAGGTAGGCTGACCGGCCCACTTCTGGTACGTCTGTTAAGGAAGCGTGCTGAAAGGCTTTGAGGGCCTGTTTGGATGTCACACTCTCGCACCTGCAACTCTTTAACTTAATCTCAGGTGCTTGAAGCGCTGTTTATTGAAATAACTTTGCACATGCTCGGCGATACTGTCTTTACTTCTTCATTTCTGGGCTGAGCCGTGGTGGTGAAAGCATGTTTCTTGGGGTATTACTGTGCTTGACCCTTGCCTTAAACTAAAATTGGGGATTTGTTAGCTCGGGGCTGCCTCCATACAAATACATGGGCCATAAGAAGAGTAGAGTTAAGGGCAGAAAGGATTTGTTTCTGCAGGACTCCTGTGTTCTTCTCTCCTCTTTGTGTTACTGTGTGTTTTTAAGTGCTTCCATCCTCCAGGGACTTAATTATTTCTTGCCAGGTTAGATTTAAATCTGGCTGTAGAATTCCCCACTTTAGCTTCATATCTGAATTCATGTATTAAACTTTGCAAGACAGTCTATAGTCTGTGTTTTCTTCTCCCCTTCTTTTTTTTAAAAAAAGCTTTCTGTTATCTGTTGCTGTCTGCAAACCCTGAATGATGACAGCATGTGTACTACCAGCTGTCAGATGTTCAATATTATCAAAACAGAAAGAAACTGGCCTGTTTGAAAGCTGCATTTTTATAGAGCCATAATTTTATTAGAGCAATATGGCTTTGGCAACATTCCCCCACCCCTTTTTTTCTTATTTTTTAATTGCGGTTTCTACATACTTTAACCATAAAAAAGTAAATTGAACGATCTTTTTCTGGTCTAAAGTTAATTGTTGGCGAGTTAAAAGTACATCTTTAAGTCTGCAGGCTAGCACATAGGATGACATACACCTCAATCCTCTCCACTTTTATTCAAAAGTAGTTGTTACATATGGTTACAACCTTAGTATTGGGCATTGTAATAAAACATCCCAAAACATGATGATACACTGCTTCTTGAACAATTTGTTCATTGACCAGGGAAGGAAGGAGTCAGTTTACTTACCTGCCATGTGATCCCACTGAGTTTCACCATACTCCAAACTAGGTGGAATCCATGTTAAATGAAGAGTAATGTTGAGTTCAGCTTCAGCATCCCCCACCATGGTCAATGTATGTGCCCTACTTTTGTCTCTTGCATGATGTAGTTCCAAAAGTCTCAGAAGGTAGACTTGTTTAGACAACTATACTGGTTAATTGTGAGACTGACACTACTATAAAAGCTGTCAAATGCTCATTGTTGATAAACCATATTCAATTTCTTTAGTAATTTTTGTCTAATAATAACTTTTGCTTATAAATTGTTTTAAATTTTTTAAATTGTGTTTTAAATTGTTTTTAAAAGATGTGTTTTAAATTTGTATATTTGTTTTTAATGTTTTTAGTTACTGTAAACCTCCCAGAGAGCTTCGGCTGTTGATGGACTTTTTGATGAACTTTGCCTGGTTAAAAAGTTTGTGCCTGAGGTCAGAACATCTGATCTTCCTCTGGATGAGAAATGGGTGCAGTTGCTAAAGAGCATCAGAACAAGAATTCTGGTGAAGGTTGTCAGTGCAGTGTTTGCCATCCCAGTAAGCAATGCTTTCGTGGAGAGAGCGTTTTCACTAATGGGCAATGTATGGACTGACAACAGGAACCGTATGTTACCTTCCCTTGTTAAAGCAGAGCTTTGTGTCAAATTAAACTTTGGCATGAACTGTGCTGAGTTTTTTAAATATGTGAAGGAAGAACAAAGGTTGCTTAAAGCTTGTGTTTCAAATGAGAAGTACAAATTCTAAACTCAGCCTGTTTAGTTATTTAACACCAGTTCCTACAGTGAAAGCACCTTGTTCATTCTTTCTGTTTTTCTTTTATAAAGAGTAATACTGTTTATAATGTTTATAATGGTTGAAAACATCCCTTGGATGTCATCCACTTCTCTTTTGTAAGAGAGATAAATGTCTAAAACCAGCTGCAATTTCATTGCTTCAGTGGGTCTCTACTCTAGTTGGGACTAGATTGATTGGTGATGTAACCTGCCTTTGTTCTCTTAAAGATAGTGTTTGTTAATAAAAAAATTGTTTGTAACCTGGTGCTATTGGTTTTATTTCTGTCACATTTTTACCTTTACCTTAATACTAGAGGTAATTGTATAATTGTATAATTGTGATTGCCAACTGCTTGCCTAGAATGCCCTCCCTTGTCCTTAACATGGCTGCAACCGTATCTACTCAGAAGTAAGTCCTATTTAGTTCAGATCTTGTAAGTTCAGGTCTGTGGCTTCCTTTATGGAATCAATCCATCTCTTGTTTGGCCTTCCTCTTTTTGTACTCCCTTCTGTTTTTCCCAGCATTATTGTCTTTTCTAGTGAATCGTGTCTTCTCATTACATGTCCAAAGTATGATAACCTCAGTTTCATCATTTTAGCTTCTAGTGATAGTTCTGGTTTAATTTGTTCGGACACCCAATTATTTGTCTGTTTTGCCTAGAATGTCCTCCCTTGTCCTTAACATGGCTGCAACCGTATCTACTCAGAAGTAAGTCCTATTGAGTTCTATGGGGTTTAGTTCCTTAATAAGCATGTTTACAGTTGCTGCCTTCAGGGGCATCTATCTGTGCTCCCATCTAACATCTCTGCAACACTAAACTCCTTTCTTCCAATAATGGCCAAGTCTGAGGGCACGTAAACCCTTCTTGCCAGAAGCAAGTAAACTAGAAGGCATCAGAACTGCACCTCCCAAGAAATGTCCCTAATGTCCTAGTAAGAGTTCTACCTAGAAGTTGAAGGGTTACGCTGACCCTTTGGTATGTGTTGCTGTGGTTGGTATGGTATTGCATTTAGGGAAGCATCACTGTCTTTTTTCATTTTCTGTTTGCATTTCATGTACCTTTGACCCTCCTCCCTTACATCCATAGAAGCAACAACAGTGGTTCCATGTGGTCAACTAAACCCCTAAAACCCATTGATGATGTGCCTTGTTGGTTGCATGATGGTTTGTTTTTTGCCCACTAATGGTAAAAGAGAATTCACATATTTGAAAGTGTGGCTGCAGTTGTTGTTCCCAAGCTGCTGCCTGTGAAGGTAGACCAAACCATGGGTGTTTTTTCTCTGTCAATTATTACTCACTGGAATTGGATTGGCTGTCCAAGTGAGTTTATAGCACCCCACAGAGTAGACAGAAAGGGTAGAGAATCTTCTTTCTCTTACACATTTCTCAGACCTCTTTCTGAAGTGAAGGGTCAAATCTGTAAAGAAGTTTGGAGCAGCCACATTAAAAGATAAGGGCAGGGCATTCCAGGCAGGGGGTTGTCAACCCTGCTTGGATATGGATGTCTTTGCAGAGGATCCCTAGTCAAGCATTACTAACAGCACAATCCAAACTATCTACTCAGAAGTAAGTCCTGTTGAGTTCTATGGGGCTTAGTTCCTTAATAAGCATGTTTATAATTGCTGCCTTCAGGAGCATCCATCTGTGCTCCCATCTAACATCTCTGCAACACTGAGCTTCTTTCTTCCAATAATGGCCTGGCCTGAGGGCACGTAAACCCTTCTTGCCAGAAGCAAGGAAGCTAGATTAAATGTTCCCTAAAGGTGTTGAACTGTGACTTGGGAGACCAGGGTTCAAATCCCCACACAGCCATGAAGCTCACTGGGTGACCTTGGGCCAGTCACTGCCTCTCAGACTCAGAGGAAGGCAATAGTAAACCACCTCTGTCTGAATACTGCTTACCATGAAGACCCTATCTGGGATCAACTTGAAGGCAGTCCATTTCCATTTTGCATCACCCTAAGCTTGTGAGAAAGAATGACCTTATTTTACACCCTATTTTAGGTAAGATTTCTATTTTAATCTCCAGAGAATTTTTTTTGAATGGCATGCTCCAAGCAACTGTGGTTGATACAATGTATCATGCTTAATGATATCACTAGGGCCCGCCCCGTGATGTCACTAGGGCCCGCCCCGTGATGTCACTAGGGCCTGCCCCGTGACGTCACTAGGGCCCACCCCCATTTTCTCAGGTTTTTGGATGGCTCCGACCTGGCAACCCTAGTCCTGGGCCCAGTGCACTTCAACATTTTTATTAATGACTTGGATGAGGAGGTACACAGCATGCTTATCAAATTTGCAGATGATACAAAATCTGGGTGATGTACAACATAGGCATACAATACATAGACATTAAAAATCTAAAAACAGTGAAGATAAAATCTAACCCAGGAACAGTATTAACACCTTAAACTAACATGTTTATTATGGCATAAGCTTTTCTGGACTCCAGTCTACTTCACCAGATGCATCATTCTTGGTAATCCATGGAAGTTTGAAGTACTTTGAAGTACTACTGGACTATCATTTCATTTCTCTACCCTTTTGATTGAAAGTGTACCAGAATAACATACCCAGTAGCATACGAAGATCCCATGGCAAAGAGGCAGCATTTTAAATTAGGTCTCTAGATCTTCTGATGAGATTTTTTTTTTTTTAAAAGGGTAAAGGTTCTTGCCAGTTGGCTTATTAAGAAGGAGAATGTGGCATCATGAATGTTAAAATAAAGTTTCCAAGGATTGCAAAGAAGGTTGCTGACGATCCACAAAATACATATTTTTTCCAAAGCTTTTCCTGTTTAGCTTTGCAGGATTTTGCCATTTAACAGCAGGCAGGGAGCCACTAGGAGTTTTGGAGGGTCCACCAGTCCCTGTTTCCTTACCACATTTTCATGTTGCTTCATTTCCACAGATTCCATTCTTTGTTCACATAACTAATTTAGAGACTTAGGGAGGAGGCAGCTGGGGTTGGTCTCTCGCTCTTTTAATGGCCCTAGAGAGGGACAAATACAGAGCAATACCATTCATACCTGGGTGCAGTCATGCAACAGAACATCCAAATCTTATCATCACTTTAGCTGCTTCATGTGCCTCTTACCACTCTGCCATTAGGTAGTACAGTATAAACATCTGCAGTTCTCCTGAGGGAAGGGAGAAAAGAGCGCCCAGACAGGCAATGGACCAAGCCCTCAGATGGAAGAATCAAAGGTAATGAGGACTGAGGGTGGGGGCAGTCTAAGCCTCCCCAGAGGAATACTGTGTGCCAGATGGAGAGAAGCTGCCTTAAAGCCATTCTGTTTGATTAATGAGGAACCTTCTCAGTTGAAAGGTGGCGCAGAAATAAAATAAAAGAAATAAATACAATATGGGGGGAAATAGTTAAAAGTCGTAACATCAAACAAAAGTTAATGAAACCTGTAGAATTTATTCAGATCAGCAGAAAAATTTGGAATATTTCAGTTTTTAACTCTGAAAGGATGCGTACTATAGTTTTGTTTTTAAAAGTCACTTTAACTTAAAAGTAGCTTATATATCAAGCAAATATTGTACAATAACAGTAGAGGTCTTAAGAAAAATATATGAATAAAAACACCTCTGACTGCATATAATAATTATCTGATGCTAACAAGGTTGGTGTGAAACTAAGGCATCTGGATGCAGTCAAAGGAAACTGGCTTCCTGGGAAACAATAATATTTGAGTTTAAAACTCAGATAAGAAAGTGTGCTTATTGCACAGCTGCTCTATAAACCAAACCAGTACAGATAGAGATATAATTAAAGCATTTCTGTTCCATTGCCACCAATCCTTTCTGCACGTTATCTTGTAAATCATACTGTAGTGAATCCTGCCTGCTGGGTTCTATTATCACCGAACTTTATTTGGAAAACTTTCAAGCTGATGAGGTAAACTTGTAGTAGGGATACAGATTGAATAAGCAATGCCAATAGGTATGAAGAAGCAACAGACTGAATAAGTAATTAAAAAGTAAAGGTGTCCCCGCACTTATAGTGCGAGTCGTTTCCGACTCTTAGGGTGACGTCTTGCGACATTTACTAGGCACACTGTTTTTTTTATATGGGGTGGGATTGCCAGTTCCTTTCCTGGCCTTTCTTTACCCCCCAGCATATGCCGGGTACTCATTTTACCGACCACGGATGGATGGAAGGCTGAGTGGACCTCGACCCTTTTTACTGGAGATTCAACTTCCTCCTTCCGTTGGAATCGAACTCCGACCGTGAGCAGAGCTTCAGCTGCGTTACGGCCGCTTACTTCTCTGCGCCACGGAGGGTCTTTGCAAATAAGCAATAACCACTGGTAAAAATAATATGTTGACTACAATTCAACAGCAAGTATCAAAAGCATATCCAAGGCTTCCCAATCATACCAGAAGCTAGTTTACCGCAAACCAAGTATCTCCTTTCCATCTCTGATAGTGCAACCCAGTTGTACATGTACTTCTTTAAACTGCAGCCACTATCCTTTTCTAATCTTTTTGGAGGTTCTCGCTCCTGTGCAAAAACATGTGTGCCCTGAAGATTTTCTGAAAGGAGGTATCAGTGTATATTAAGAATGTATACATGCACTTACGGTTTCCTGCAATTCAGCCCACTTGACTGGTGAAAAGTACTTCAGTCACTAGCATAGACATGTGACAGAAGTGAAAGCATTGTTTGGCTATTTCAAATAATTGTGGAAATCAGTAGAAGGAAGTGTGATGCATATCAGAAATGGAACCATATATTGATTGAAAGATGGTTGCTAATTTACCTTAATACCATATTAGGGTATTTAAATAATATAACAATACAATATTTCAGGGAAATATTGCCAAAATTAATCAATTTCTTAATTCTTCTCAAATGGAAAAGTAAGCTATTTACCACTTATTCTTTTTTATTTTTAAACGGTTGCATGTTACATTTTCTGTGTTTTCCATATAGCACAGTGTTTAAAATGCTGGTTTCAGTTGTGGGCCGGATACGAGTGGTGGCCAAAATCCAGGCACGGTAGATCTTCTGGACCACAAAATACATCATTTCAGCTTCATTTGAAGGTTCTTCATAGACAAGTTGCTTCACCTCCATATAAGCAGAGATCATGATAGCTTGAATTAAATTGATAAAAACACAAACCATCACAAACATAAAGGAAGGTAAAAAAAACCCTGCCAGAAACCTAGCAGATTTAAATTCACTGCCCCTAAATGCTAAGGCACAATAAGATAAAACAGTAGTAAATGAATAAAGCAGAGTACGATATTTCCGTTCATGTTGGCCAAAACCTAGATACCCAACTGACATATATGCAAAAAAAAAAATGGCCCCTCCTATAGACAAGTTAGCAATTGTAGGAAGAGCTGCAAACAAGGATTTTTGGGCCAGGCGAACATCAAACATAAATCTGAGATACCGGTACGTTTTCAAAACTAGGAGAAAACCCAATAATGCCTTAGTTATTCTGAGAACCTGATCAAATTGAGAAGCTGCATGGAAGGGAATGAATAGTTCTTGATTGTACAAATAAAATTGCATTAAGTCAAAAGCAAGCTTAAATCTGGATATAATTAGCACCAGATATAATACGCAGATTGTCTTTATTCCAAAGTTAATTAAGTTGGCAGCTGTTTTTATGTACTTCAGTCTTTCTTGACGCAACATGCGGTATTCATCAACAATATAAATTATGAGCATATATACAATGCCTAAAAAGAAAAAAAATTGTCTGGTGGTTTGGTCAGCTAGAAGGGGGAGCTTGTAAGAATGAACTGACACACTACTGTTAAGAGGGCCAATATATGAAAATTCAAATAAGACAGAAATACTGCAAAACAGATCTGCATCTGGATTAAAAGTGGTCAGTTCTATAATAACTACCCAGGTCCTGCGATCAAGCCAACTTTTCATTTCCAAAGCTTCCAGTCTTTCTGTTGAATTTATTTGTGGTTCTTCTGGGAAAAAATAAAAGCTGTACCCTCTGGATGGATATCTGTTTAATTCTCCATGTGAGTCATATTCCCACTGATCAATGCTTTGTTCGTAAGTAAAGCCTAAAAAACTAGTGGGATTGGAAACAGAACTATTGACCGGGATTGACCATGATCCAAGGTAGTCAGTTTGATCTTCTGGATCAATTCCATATTGGTTTTGACAATGACTATCTGTCACAAATGTATTGGTTAAGCCATGTGGATAGACACATTTCACTTCAGAATGTTTAGCTCTTATTTGCCGCATTCTGGGCAACCCAAGAACTTTGGACCAGGTTTCTGAAAGATAGGTTGGCTGATGGTCATTGTGTATCAATGGCAGAAAGACACTTTTCACCCATCTGTAAATATCCTCTATTGCATGTACTTTGGATAAACCGAGAGAAAATTTCTTATGCATAGCTTGATTGTAATAAAAGCTACTGTTAGTTTCCGTAGGGTGAGTAGTAGTTAAAATTAAATATAAGAAGACAAAGTGACCAATCATATTCTTTACAAAAATATAACCTAGATTCTTAACATTCTGTCTCTTTCTTAATATTATAAGCTCTTCCTCTTCGATTGGCTGGTATTGCTTTGAAGCTCTAAGTTTGACAAGGTGATCATGTAACTGTGTCATCTCATTTGCAGGCATAGTTCTGCCATTATACTTAATATCTTGGTATCTTGACCATGGGATGTTTTCACAGGATTTTGCAGAAATCGTGTTCCAGGATGCAAAAATAATGATCTTTAAGGTCTCAAGGAAAAACACACTTAGACAAAATGATGTAATGGATGCTATTAACCACTCAAAGGATGTTTTGGTGGTATAGGACCAGCCAAGTGATATGATGGAGAATGAGAACACACCGGATATGAAAAACACAAAACACCAAGGGATGTATGCAACCCACCAGGAAGGCTGTGGTTTCTGTATTTTATCAGAAAATGTTTCCTTTGCTGCTGCAAAATTATTACTGAAATTAGTGTCTATGTGTGGGCATTGCTGGGACTTCATCGTGGAAAGTGGAGCATCTTTTATTTTGCCCTCTTTACAAAGGTTTTCAGACAAAATGGGGGGGTTTTCTTCTTGCTGAGCTTCGGCTGTGTTACATGTTGAAGGCTTTTTTGATGAATGCTTAAACAAGGTTATCAGAATTAATTGCACAGGAAGGGAAATCAAAGCACTTCCGATTCCCATTGTTATAGATCTCAAATACTGTAGTCCTGCTGAATAAATATGTTGAACGTTCTCAGTACTGAAGAATATAGCGTTAAACATCAGGGAGCTTAACAGCACTGCTAAGCAACAAGACAGCCTGCGAAATCTGTTGAAAGAGCTATCTACTGCATGAACAAAGACAGATAGCCACAGATGGCTACTGAGCAAGTCATTGCTAACAGTAATTAAAAAATAATCAGTTTTGCTTAAGGGTTTATTTGGGTTTGTAACAGCAAATGACCTTTCAATTTGGCAGTCATCTTTACCAAGATCTAACCATTTTCTACACATGAACAGCCATGACTGTTTAGTGTCCATGTTTTGTACTTTGACTCGGCTTAAGAACCAATTAGAATCAAAGCCAGAATTATTGTGCCAGACATGAAGAGAAAAAATGTTTCCTAAGTCATTCTTAGTAGTTAAGAAAAAGGTGTCAATGGATCCTCGGTGGAGGATATCTGGGAACTGTGGATGCTTTAATTTATGCACATCACTGCCCCCATTTTGGCCAATCAGTTCAATGAAGACATCGGCTTTGGTGCCTGCTCTCAAACGACTTCCTGTGTATATTGTAACTAGATACCTCATCTTGTGAAAGGGATCATTGTCTGCCAGATCTATGATTTGGTCCCTCATACCACCTTTATCTGTTCTTATGAGCCAAACAGCCAAGGAGATGTAGATTATGAAAATAGCAAGAACTGTCAATCCTGTCACAGGGTTTTGATCATATGGAGCTAGAAGGAACATTTTCATATCAACTTGATTGGGGAATAAAAGTACTTTGCCAGCCAAAAATTGGATGCCAAGTCCTGAAGCACTTGATGACCTGCGGTTGGCTGTTCGTGTGTTTCGCTCTTTTGCTTTGCAGATGCAATGTATCTTGGAATAGGTAGTCTGAGGGCCAAGGCTGCAAGTCCCTTCTTTCCACTGGTTCTGAATTCCATCCACATATAGGCAGGCTGCTGCAAAAACAGCAATTCGAACTATCCTTGTGGTTTGGTCTCTAACAATTGGGCGTGATTGTAAGACAATAGAGATGTTCAGTCTGTCTGCTCTACTGCTCTGGAATGGGGACCAAAGCAATGATTGAGGAAGACAAAGGATATATGGAGCGTTAACTGCACAGTCGCTGATATTAGTATCCATTTCCATCGGGGTTGGAGCACTGTAATGGGAAGCAGTATATACAGTTACAGGAGGATGACTGATGTTGAGACCTAGGTATATAAATACCTGGAAAGTAATATTTATTTTAGACACAATCTGGATAAAAATATATTTGGAACTCCTTGTTACTTCAAAATTAAAGCCACCAGTTGTTTTACGGAGCTTTTTGTCCGGTCCTATTGTCAAGTCAAAGATGGCCTCATCTTTTCTAGCCATGATCATTTCAACTACATCAGGGGTGATACTGATTATGTCACCGTTATTTTTGGTTCCTGTCATTTTGAATCCAGTCACCATTGTGCCAATATCTTCTGTGTACCGCAACCATGGAAAAGGATTTCTGTCAAATTCATAAAGAACAGTGGAAACCACAGCATCTACCTGTAATTCGACATGATGACTTTTCTTCAGTTTGGGATAAAAGCAGTTCCGGCAATATTTTCTGTTAGAGAAAGTTCCAGATACATCCCACTTCTCATCTTTCCATAAATGGATGGTCCAGTTTTTGGCCTCCATGATAGTTTCATGTTCCCCAGGGACTTTACCTTTTAAGACTAGGTTAGCTAATATTTCTGTCACTGAAATGGTTTCTTTAACAGCGTTGACATTGACATTTCCATGGTCCAAGAGAGAAGCACTCAACACATTGGACAACCCTGTCAGAATGCCATTGCCAAGGATCTCTGCTTCCTTAGAACCTAAATCTTTGTCCCTGTGTCTTTTTAGAGCTTCACTGGCCTCTTTTAGTTTTCTGACTGCAAGCAGTTGTGATTCCCTGTTTATTTCAATGGTTTCATGTGTTATCTGACAAATACTCAAAATCACTTGGTTTATTTTTGGGGCATCAGTTGTAGGTATCTCTGTAGTCATATTAAGAAGGATTTGCCTCAAATCAGTTTTAGAACCTTGATTGGTTGGTGAAGTCTCAATGTTATTTAATACAGAGGCCACCATATATACAAAATAACCTATTTTAAAGTAATCTTTAGTGACAAGCAAATATGTCATAGGGGCAGTCGGTCCACTGATTAAATCATGCAGATCAATGTGAACAACTTCAGTTGATTTATTTTTTCTTTGATCAAGCACAGTTGCTTCTAAAGTTACTTGAGAACATGCTCCAAGGGCATCATACACTTGAACATATATAATTAAGGTAGAGTTCTGAGATGGTATACCGATTGGGAGAAAAGACTGAGGTGTTTTATACTCATGACCAGCATACACTAATATTCCCAAAGTACTACTCTCTATTGAAGATATAGTACTGATTTTAATTTGATCTGATGCTGCTATTACTTTATATGTAAGAGGTCCATTTTTGTCTTCAAATCCACTGCAGTGAATAATGAATTTTGTTAAGAATGCCATACCTATCTTTGGATTAAGGACACATTTTCCTATCTGAGGTGGGCTATTAACATAAAAAGAATACTCATAGATAGCTGACTGTCCTTTTTTTGTGATGACTTTCAGACTAAGGGTATATGACTGCTCTGCCATGGATACAAATGCAAAAGCATTTATACGTAGATATGGATTGGACCTTCCAGTTGTAGTCTTGGAAGACCAGTCAAAACTTATTTCATTAGACTCTGCTGAGTGTAGTGACCAGTAATAGAGAGATTTGCTAGTTCTGCAATTTAGACATTTACCAGAAAGACAAAATCTTTCTGTTGGAATTACTGACCTACCACAATTTTCAATACATGTAACATTTAGGATTAGGGTAGAGTGATATTGTACTTGTACTGCTTGTTCAGTCTGAGCTGTTCTGCTACCATTTTGAACCACCAGGCGAAAATAGTACACATTATTTCCTTGAAGTGTTTTAGGTTGCACTGTTTGAACTGGAACAGAGGATGTTATCCATTTCAAATCTATCTGATCTGGATGACATTTCGCATTTTCAGTAAGTGTCATTGATGCATAGTCTGTTTTTTGTTTGGTGCAATACCAAGTAAATGACCATCCTTGAGAGGGTTGGACTGCCTCCCCATTATAGTAAGCAGATCCATTGAGTGTCCATTCATCAAAAAATCCAACTGTCCGGATACTCCCTCCAGCAATGAAAGCCACCAAGGTATCCAATCCAATCTTGACAAATACTGAATCAGATGCTTCCATGCTCTCCCATGTATCCAAGGAGACTAATTTCATGGTAAAATTAAAGAGATATAAGCCAGCATCTAAACTAGTACGAGGAACCTTTAAGATGATGAAATTTCTTTTTCCAATACCAGGTGGATTAAAAGGTTTTGACCAATCTGGTGCCGTCGTCATATCTGGGACTTTATAGATGTTCCAAATGACATCTGTTTGTTTAGGGCCTGAACAATTTATATGTGTATCAGCAGCCAGAGTAAATTCTGTTCCGTGAGTATAATATATCATGCGTTGAGAAGCATCAGCCCTCTGGATACTAGTTTCTATAACAGAACAGGATTTTTTATGGCAAGCAACTCTGGATTTGATGACCTTTGAAGCATAAGCATTCACTGTGGCTTTTAAAATAGACAGTATAAGTCTATTTCCAGTGCATTTCACTTTTGCTACAAAGCCAGTGAATAGGGAAGGGTTGAAAGGTAAGACAGAGTCAGGAATGAATTGGATTGCATTTCTGATGTGATTTATGTAGGCAAAAGTATAGTTCTGAACTGGGTCCTCGCCTCTTGAATCAAAAAGCAGCAGGTTGAAGGTCCACTCGCACTGCAGCAGAGGATGTTGCACAGGAATAAACCACACAATATAGACCAAACTTTTATCAGGAGAATGCCCATTGAAAACGTGGACTTCTATATCTTTTTCTCCTAGAGCCTTGAACAGAGTCTCTTTCCGGTTCAGATATACATGCATGCTGAACTTGAGCAATTGTAGCTGCATGAATTCAACAATGATCAAGTAACAGAGGCTCTGCTGCTGGTAAAAGATATAGTGGGAACTGAAGCCCTCCCTAGTGGCAGTGGTAGCAGTGCCTTCCTGAGTAGAATAGTACAGTCCTAGTGTATGGCTAAAAATGTAGGTGCCCATTTTGGTTTTCTGTGGATTGAGGGTGAGGTAAGTTGAGGCTGCACCGCTTGTTCTGAAAATCAAAGTTTCATTTGAGAAATCTAGTTTTCCTGCCAACTCTCCAGACATCCTCTCAATGGTACGAAAGTAGATATTGGCCACCACCTTCTCTCTGGAATTTTGTGATTTGGGTGCAGCACAGAAATCACTTTGCAGAGCAAAAGGGTTATAATTGTAGGAGTGAGACCACCCTCTTGTACCATGCATGTCTAATAGTTTATAAGCTACTATTCCTTGGCTGAGTTGTAGAAGACTCCATGAAAGGCTGAGTGTCCCATGTGGGTGGCTCAGCGATTTGGAATTTACACTAAAGACATGTAACAGGGTAGGTTCCACATAAAAGTCCAGGCTAAGGCTGATCCGAGGTCCATTCTGAACACTGATTGAAGCAGTGTAGAATCCACGGTGGGGATAGCGCACAGTCAAGTGGTAGCTATAGTAGGATGCACAGACTTGGTGCAATTCTGCATTAGGGTAGCCAGTGGATGGAGGTGGCTCACTGTGCTGATTGCTGGGAATAAGTAGGTCTGCAGGACTGCCCCCTTGACTCCTAAAGTGATAGCTCCATGTGGCACTCTTAAAACGTGCACACCAGCCCAGGTGCACTGGCTGCCATTCAAAAACTGGGAGGGTGTGTGGCCAGAGCAGGAAGAGACGGACATCCTGCCCAGAAACCTCAATGCTCAGGTTGTGGTGAAAGCACAAGGGTGCAGGGCATAAAGTTGATGTACACTGTACTATGATCCGACTATAAGTCCATGGTGGATGAGGACCTTCCCCTGGCAGGCCTGGACCCAACATCAGTTGGCCAGACCAGCGATCTGTACTGTTTACCAGGATGGAATCTCTGTACCATCGGCAATCAGGAGGGGGTTGTAAGTCTGTCTCTTCCTTTTGATAATTTACTCCTTGCACTCTTGAGTAGTTCATCTCAATGTATCCATCCCACAGACATGAAACCTGGAGTTCATTGTCTTGACGTTGATAAACACGGTTTTTTGGCTTTGAGCAAGTGACTAACAATGGTGGTGGCAGGAGATCAAGGGGAACTGCTGCTTGGTATTGGGAGCAACTTGAACAGTAGAAGAGGAAGAAAAGACACAAAAGGCTCTGCATCTTCCTGACCCATTAGTAACAGCTGTCTCCTAGCAACAACAGGGATCACAGAGATTCTGGATGGATTCTAGAATCTTTCCACTGTTGCCTTGGGCAACTCAAGACCATTTTCAAAACAGTCACATTCTTTAACCTTTTCTCTGGCTGGACTCTCCTCTTCTTAGACTTTGCGTGATTTGTATGAACTTCTGTTATTACCATGTTGGCTGGATGTATTTGTTACCTTTTAATAGATAATGTTTGGTAGCACTTTAATTTTGAAAATGCAATGACTAGAAATATGAAGTCTGAGTGATCATTTCCTAGAATTATATTCCATCTCAATAACATGTCTCCTTACATTACATATATATGTACGTATGGACTGAATCCCTTAAGGATGCTTTCCCAATTGTGCTTACAGTGATGCTTAAAGATTTGTTTATATATTGAATAGAATGTAACACGTTTCCTAGACTCTGGGCCCGTCCAAACTCACCCGGATAATCCACATTTTCCACATTCACTTTGTGCTTGGATAGTCCCCATTTCAGCTGTTTCTTCGTTTTTTCAATGTAAAGAAATCCGCTCTTTTTCTGCCCACACATTAAACACGTTATTTTCATTTTTCCCCAAAGCCCCACCTTTTATTCCACCCCTGTGAGGCAATTGGTCCACAAAATATGATGTGTGCTCTCCCCCCTTGCACCCAAGCACACTAACGTGCAGGCGCTTGGACGCAAGAGCGCGAAATTTGAATTTGCTGTTGGTTGCAGTTGGGGCAGACTGGCACTCAGCAAGCTCATGCCCAAGCTGCCCACCCCAGCAGGGCTGAGGACGGAGCGGGCCGCCAGCAGGTTGCCCTGGACTGCTGTGAGATGCAGATGCCTCTCACACCATCCAACACCACAATTTCCCACCCACTGAGCCTCCAGCAAAGCCCAGGGCGTCCCCTTGGAAGCAGCTGCCAGCATGCGCAGCTCGTGCCTTCCTTGCCACTTGCCACTCCAGAGCGCGGCTGGCCGGGGTGTGTATCTCCAGGTGCCTCTGACCATCCACGGAGATTGTGGGTGGTGCAAGGGATCAGCGCTTGTAATGGCTGGGTGAATCCCCCCCGTAGCCCCTGGGCTCATTCACTGCAGGGTTCAGCCCCGGAGCAGTCGGCTGCAGGAATGCTGCCTCCAAGGGAAGCAAACAGCCTCCCGGCAGGTGGCCACTCTGGGCTCGAGCAGGGAATGCGGGCAAACAGCCCCGCGCCATTCTCCTCTGGCAGCTGGTGCATCGGACTCTGCCGAGCACGCAGCTGTGTCAATCTGCGCTGAAGCACCCAGCACAGGCTTTGCGGTGTTCCCTCTGACAAAAGAAACATGCAAACCACTTATATGCCAATAATTCTTGTATTTTTGTTTGCTTGTATTTGCGATATTTCGCAAAAGCGAATGTATGTGTTTTTGCCTTTATGCATATTAAACTTTCTGGAGATACACATGGCTGGCAACTCCAATTATTTCTCCAGAACTGCAAGTAATGACGTGTCATGTCTAGGAAGGTAGACCACCAGTCTCTATGGTGGTGGGTGGCCGAGACACTCTAGCAAAAAACATGCGGTTGTCAATAGGACGCCGAGCACTTCTCCCTCCCAGTGAGAGAGGAAAACCATTCCAAAATTGTTCTTGGTGAAGCTGCACCAGCAACAAAAATTGTTGCTGGCTCTGGCAAGGAGCTTCCTTTCTCTGAAGAACAGGGATGTGCCTGAACAGTGACTTTGGTTCATTTAATTCTGGGCTGTTTGCTAAAGAGGGAAGCAATGCATAAGGGGAGGTATTGGCACACTGAGGAGCTGCTACTACTTCCCTCTTTTGTAAAGAATGCCAGGAAAGCTGAACGTTTAATGGGGAGCACCCCCCTTCTTACAGCACCAACTTTCGTGGGGTAGCACGGCAGCTTTGTGACTCTGTATTTGCGCACACTCACCCAGTTGCATTCTCGATTCAAACGACTAAAAGCTGATTTCTTCAAAGCTGTCCGTGTACCTTTGATTCCCCCCCCCAAATGTCCAACAAATCGAATACCTCCCAGGAACGCCAGCTGGGACCTCTGGCTCTACTACAAAGTTCCTGACCCCCAACATCCGGAGAGACAAGCCCTTGCTGTTCCATCCTCTGTTTTTTGAATTGGCTTTCCCCATCTCTCTGTCCCCCTCCTTTCCTTTCTCTTTACTCCTCTTGGATGCAGTTCACCACAAGCAGGACAGCCTTTCCTGGTAGATGTGTTCTTTCTCCCCTACCTAGAACGTGGCTGGGTAAAAATAAATGGCTGTAGCTGCTTCTGCGCAAATGCACATTTTTGCATCTGCACAGTAGAAGTTGCAGAGCTCCCCCAACACCACCCCATTGCTCTGATTGGTTCAGTTTTCCCAGGCTTTCCCCGGACATTTGCGCACATGCGCAAAAGTGGAAATACATGATTGGCTGGGAATGAGGGAAGGGGTATGGGGAAACGCTCAAGGACTGCCCATGGAACGCCTACAGCTCTAAAGTCCGCGGTATTGCATCCGAGCGCCTTAAGGTACAGCGGATGATTCCTGATTTTAAAAAGCATATTGCATTTTTCATGGTACTGTAAATGAGGATTTAACCGCGAGAAAGTTCGCAAAACAGGTGACGTCGTATGGACAATGGAAAATTAATGAATACACAAAGCGATCATATCGCACGTTATACAGTCGTTTGGATGAGCCCTCACTTCACTTCAAACTGCACAAGAATGGTGCATTGTTTACTACTTCCCGGGGGAGGGGGAGAAGGAGAGATACCACTGTGCATAGAAAACTAATATAGAACAAGAGAAGGAGACATGCCACTTTCCCCCATGACATGCCATTTTTCTACATTCAGGGAAGCATTAAGAAGGACAGGGTAGCAGTCAAAAAAAGTCCAGTCCACCTGCAGTTTGAAATGGTACAATCAAGTAAAAGCTTTGCTGCTTGAAGTGGAAGCCAGTGTTGAGCTAATCAAATGGGATATAAATATTAGAATAAAAGCAGAATGTATTTCCTTCCTTTTAAAGGAGCATTGGAAACCCATCTTGAATTACCCCATGATCGTTATCAAATGGGAGATGGGAACATATTGCAATAGTTGTACTGGCTACCTGTTGGCTTCTGGGTAAAATATGCCTTTCTCTTCCTTCAGACACAGTCTTGCCATGACACCTTTGACAGAGCCTTAGTCCACAATACATCCCTGACAGAAATGGAGCCTAAACAACTGCCCCTGTTTATTCCCACTATCATATTCTTCCCCTCCCTTTATTGCTTCTCCAAAGTTAAATTTTACCATGGACACTAATGGCACTATACTGTATATGTTCACCAATATTGCCACCCTGGGCTCCTGCTGGGAGGAACAGCGGGATATAGACAGACAGAGAGACAGACAGACAGACAGACAGACAGACAGATAGACAGATAGACAGATAGATAGATAGACAGACAGATAGATAGATAGATAGATAGATAGATAGATAGATAGATAGATAGATAGATAGATAGATAGATAGATAGATAGATAGATAGATAGATAGATAGATAGATAGATAGATAGATAGATAGATAAACATAATTGTGATTAACCAAACAGAGGTTTTTATTATATTAACAAAACGTTTCAGCTTCCGCCTTCATCAGCTGCCAACATACAAATGCTGTTACCAAGGTGGCAGTTATAGAGCTTTGAGGATGGAATGCTCAGAGGGGCTTCATTTGCAGAAGCTAAGTAGTGGTGGTACTGTCCTCCAGGTTCAGGCCATGTGGTGCCAATGTGTCCAGAGAGTAAATCCAAAAGTTCTCCCTTTTGGTCAATGCTGCTGGATCTGCTGGCATCTCTATCGCTGTAATGGAAAAGTCCAACAGGCTGTGACCCTCGATGTTAAAATGCTTTGCAACTGGTTGCTCCACATTTTTTGTCAAAATTGCCGACTTGCGGTTCCTGAAGCGCTTGCGTAGGTCACTTGTGGTCTTTCCTACGTACTGGATATGACATCCTGGTCTTTTGCACTCGATGATGTAAACTATATTGCAGGACCTGCAGGTGATGTTCTGTTTGATGTAATATGTCCTGCCTGTCCTAGTGCTTGTAAAAGTGGCTGTCTCCCTGAGGTACACACAAGTGATACAGCGTTTGGAGTGACAAGGATGAGACCCTGGATTGGTGATAGGTGGCTTAAGCACAGCTCTCACCAACAGTCTGCACAAATTAGGAGGCTGGCGAAATGCTAATGACTCTGGTAAGATGTTCAGAGTTTGCCAGCAATGGGTAGCTCTCCTTGATTGCTCGGTAATAGTTAGGAGATGCTGGATGGAAATTTACCACAAATGGAATCCGTTGCTCTCTGCTCTTTGACACAGTTCATTCGGCCAGATAGGCGACTCAAAAATAAAATTTATTATTATTATTATTATTATGGAGGAGGTTTTCTCTGGACAGAATGGAGGCTCGGTGGATGTTGCAATTCATAATATGTGGAGAATATCCTCTTCGAAGAATGTGTTCTTTAAGTTCACTGATCCTTCTCTGGTATTTATCTTCAGTGTTGCAAATAAGTTTGATTCTCAGAGCTAAGCTATACACAATGTTCTTCTTTATATGCCAACGATGGCAGGATTTCCAGTTTAGGTATTTGCCTAATCTAGGATCACAACAGAACACAGACATCATATGAGGATCACTCAGCTGACTTTCATGGAGAGGCATTTCATTTTGAAAGATCTAAAAATAAAGCTAAAAATTAATCACCACCACACAAAATAAGTCCTACATTCGAAATAGCATGAGCTTGTCTTTGCAGCTACTTTTTGTTTTTTGTGAGGACTCCTGTTGCTCAGTCTACAAATAATGTAAAATCATGGATTACTTGACTGATTTCCATGGGAACCTCTCACGTTGAAGGGTGAAGGAATCAACAGAAACCAATCCTGTATGTTAGATAAATCTAACCTTGAGACCTGATAGTAAGTAACAATTGTCACACCACCAAGAGCTGCATTCATAAGAAATTTTCACAACGGAGCTCCAAAACTGTAAAAGACTTGGAGCCTGTTTCACACAAATGCATATCCATCCCATTATTTTTCTGCATTTGATTACTCTACAATGGACAGTTGGGTGAACTGACTAGATAAAAAAGAATCATGTTTGAGTTTATATGAAAGCTCTGTCTGAGATTTGAAAGAGGGAAGTGTGGTCAGAAGAGGTAAGGATGGGTCCAAAGAGGTGCTCACTGTTTGCCCAAGGAACCACAAAGACCTGGAGCTCTCCCTAACAGAGGAAGCAACTGAATACCACACCGGCATCATTTACCCTAATCTTGAAGTATATTTTAAATATGGGTAAGTGAGAAAGATACTAAAGAAAAACTGGTTGAAGGAGGTTTGCAATCATCTGTCTCTGGATGCAAGCCCTTACTGCAAAGTCTGCACCACAGCTGCTACTGGAGTATGAGCTGATGTTTGTGACATGAAGAATCTGCATCTGTTATCTTTGTTGGTTGCCAACCTGTGCTGAAGTGAAGAAACTGAAGTGCCTTGTTGGCTATTACTACAGCACAGTTGTCAGGATCATTAGTAGGATATGATATTAATAAATTTATGAAGCTAATGAGTCAAAACACATTGTTCAGTCTAGTCCAGTACTATCTCCTCTACCTGGCAGTGATTCTCCAAGATTTCCCAACCTACTCTTTGAAATCCTTTTATCTTGATATGCCAGGGATTAGAGTTGGCACAACTTCATGCCATGTTTTCTTCTATTATACAGCTAGACACATTTTGTGCTGTTTAAATAAATCTGTGCAATGTTTTTGTGCAGTTGGGATTTAATATGAAGCTAATTGTTTCTTAAAAAGAAATAGAAAATGAAAATGAATACGGTTTATTTTCAATCTTTATATCCTTATATTAATTAGGTGACATTCAATGTCATGCGAGCTGATTTCTGCTTGCGCATCAGGACTTTTTCATTCTTTCCTTCCCTCTGCAGTCTCCTGCACATCTCCAAAATTCCTTATCTCCTTCCCACCCATCCCTCCCAGTTCCCCTACCTCCCTCTGCCCTCATGTCCCCCCTTTTTTCTGATATCCAGTTGTTTGGCATGTTATGTAGCATTCAGGTTCATATGCTCAGATGAGTGTCTGAATGAGTGTCAATTTCAATGTTCTGCTGGAGTCCCAGATTAACAGCTGTTGGGTGGGCGAAGTGTCCATCCCTGCATTTCACTGTGCCTCCCACTTCTTCCAGTTATGGGTTTTACTTAGTGAAGAGTTCCAGAAATGGACTCCAATTCTCTTGGAAGTTTGATTTTGTATGTAGTTTATGGAGCATAATTTCCTCATGAGCTGCTAGCTGCAGAAGGTCTTGTGTCCAGTTTTCTGTGCTTGGTGTGGCCTGGGCTTTCCAATGTTGAAAGACTATTCATTTCGCTCTCAACATGGCTTGGTGGAACCATCCTTCCTGCCCTTTTGATAATCCCCACCTGGCAAGGGATGTAGCAGATTACCATGTTGGTGTCTCCTGTTAATATGGATTTGTCCAGAACCAAGTTAATTCTACCTTGTACTTCCCTCCAGAAAGGTATAATTACTGGGCAGTTCCATAGTAGGTAGATTAGATCTGGTTGTGACTGTCTGCATCTCCAGCAATCATTTGTGGGTGTAACGCCCCTGTGTTTAAGGTATGCTGGTGTCCAGTAGAACTGGGGGAGTATTTTCTGTTGGATTAACCTCCACCCAATGTCATGGATGGCTAGTTTAATACTGCACAGGGCTTTATTCCACTGTGCAGATGTTAGGTAGGCTTGTAATTATTTGTTTTCATTTGGGTCTAAACAGATCAAGACTTAGTATGTTACATATTGATGTGTATAGGCACTTACTAAGATTTCTTGAGAAGGTGAAGGTTTGTGCTGTTTGCAACAGATTTGGTGCATCTGCTGCACTCAGTGCATCTGGGCCAAATTTTGCTACTATGCTACGCTTGAGTTGTCAGAAGTGCTATGCAGCTGCAAGAGGAAAATCAAATTCTTCCTGAAGTGCTCTGAAGACTTTTAATTCATTATTTGTGTTATGATCTGTGAGAGGTACAAGTTACTACTCTCTACCCGTGTTTTCTATAAAGCTGGATTACTTGCTATTGATGTTCATCAGGAGGTAAATTGGCCAGCACAGCCTCTATTGGTGGTACTGCACTGTTGAACTGGCCAACATTGCGCAGAGTTTGGTTTTGCACCAGCAGTCTTAGACTGATTTTTTGTTTTGTTTACTATGAACTTCTGTAGCATTTCCTGATACTGGGATTTTATTTTTTATTTAAAAAAATCAGTGAATATGACAACACTGTTAGCAACGGCATCTTCGATCTAAACAGCTAAAATGTGTATTCCCTATGTCACTGCCAATGAGGTGATGATGGTAAACATTAACATTTTTTTCTTAACCTCTCCCCCCCCATCTGTTTTTTTTAGCTCACAGGCACAACACTCATTTACACAGTCACTGTCTGTCAGACACATCAGCTTAATGACCTAGAGCCATGGGAAGGGACAGTGGGGGAAAAGGAAGAAATAATCTTATCTCTTAAAAATAGCCATCACTGCTTTTACCCTGGGTGAGGGGGCACCTTTTCATCCCCCTCTTCTCATTCTGGCATAGTTGGTGGGGAAAGGCATTAGTTATCCTACATCACTTCAGAGGAGCATGAAATGTTTGCTAGTGCCTCAAGATGATTTTAAATCCTTCAGTGCCATCCCTCCCTTCCCCAACAAGCTGGTGGGTGGCCTCACCACCGTGGTTGTGATGCCTTGCTCTCATTCACCTCAGCACGCCAGGAACAGAGGAGCCTCTCTGGCCCTCCCGACAGAAACTCCCGCATGCCACGCCCTTGATCCTGAATAAGCACCCATGCAGCTCATGACAAACACACACATCCCTTTCCCTTTCCAGGGGAGGCAGGTTGCTTTCTCTCCCTACACCCCTTGCCCCCCCATCTGTAGAAACATCATTAGAAATAATGAGAATAATATTATTATTTTTCCGGCGAGGGGGGAAAGGAATGGGAAAAGCAGAAGGTAACAAAAAGCGAATTCACACAAACCAGAACCAGATGCCAATCCAGCAAAATTACAACTGAACTGGCACCAACAAGTGAACTATATCCCTTCTTCTCCAACCTATCTTCTGCTCTCCGTTATAACCGCAGCACCATAGCACAGGTCTCTGTTGCGTCATAGTACAGTTCTTACATTTCTTTGGGCTTCATTCCCATTTGCCAGCATTTATAGGGTCAATAACCATTTTGTCAGAGAGGACAAATCCTACTCACCACAAGTAAATAGCGGGGGCTTGGACCCTCAGTTATGTTGGGGGGGGAGGGAGTCTCAGTACCCAACCAGAGGGAAGAGAGATAGTAACCAAATAAATGGGGGGGCATCCCTTTATTCCTCAATATTGCTGAAATTATTACCCTCTTTGTCTATTTCTTTAAAATGTGAGATAGGATGGTGTTGCTACAGTTTAGGAGCTAAGGTGAAAAGTAATTGTCCACTTGTGGTCTAATGTATATGTTAGGGATGAATTGAAACCCCCAGTGCCTGTAAAACTATAGTTCACTTGTCTTACCTAAACCAGCTTGGGCTTCATGGGAAATAGAACCAAAGTGGCCTTTATATGACTCTTGATATAAAATGTCGGTTTATTTCCTGGTGACCTGACCCTTACCTACATTCCAGTGGCTCGCATAATAAAAGCCGGTTTAAGCTGGAAACTTCCCTACTATGCATTTCTGTATCACATTTATGCTTATGGCCTTGCTTATTGTTACAAACGCGTCTTGCATAGAAATGTCAAACGCTATTCCAATGCCCCTCATATCCTTGACTTGTAATACTCCTTTGATATGTAAGCAGAGTAATATCATGTCTGTCGCCAGTTTAGGGGGCGCCCGGTTGCAGCTGGGCCTCCCCTCAATAGTTGCCTTTGTCTGTTCCTACATAGTGCTTATCTCAAGGACATGCGAAATATGCAGACATAGAGTCTAAGAGATAGTCTTGATGTTTCTACTTTGTCCTTCCCCCTGTACCCCTTTACCTCCTTACATATGCCCCAAAGCTATGACAGTTGGCAATTGCTTCTTTTGTATCTTATGACGTGAACCCGATATTGTAAATTTCGGGGTAAGCCTATATAAACCCTTGAACACCAATAAACGAGGTTCCCATGCTGGCCTGCTTCGGCTTGTAAGTATTGGGTCCCCTTTGCAAAGGTTTTTGTCTCGTGTTACTTGATCTCTGATAGTGGGTTCATTTGCACTCAACTCCGCACTCTTCCCGGGTGTAATAAGCGAGTTGGGGTTGACAGGGTGACTTGCGTGTTGGGTTTGGACCTAACAATTGGGGGCTCGTCCGGGATCCCTTGTGCGGACCCCCTTTTTGCCATCGCACCCCTTAATTTGATAACAGGCGCCACGAGATAATTTTCTCGGTTATCAATAAAAGCGGGCGGCTTTGACACTTTGGGGATAAAGCACAGTTGAGGAAAAACCCGTTATCAGACGTCATGGGAAATAAAGGGAGTGTGCCGGTAAAGGACAGCCCTTTGGGAATCATGTGTATGCAAGAGGAGGAATTGCCAGTGCGAAGGAGAGGCCTGAAAAAGAAAAAGATGATAGAGCTCTGTGAGGAGGAGTGGCCGCGGATGACTGCAGTGTCGGTGCCGGGTGAACGGTGGCTGAGGGGTGGGTCCTTTGAAACCGCTCCGCTACTGGGAGTGCGGAGACGGATTGGGGATACCCACCCGGATCAATTGGAATTCTGGCTCCTATGGAAAATAGGGTCGCAAAAATGGGATAGTCTTACTTTGATGGCAGTGAGAACTTTGTCCATTGAGGAACCCCCTCCTCATTATTTTAATGACGATACGTCAAGTAAAAGAACGGTCTTGAATCGTTCTATAATACCCTCTGCTCCGGATCTGCTACCAGCTCCTGGGGGCGGGGATCCCAATCCGGAGGAAGGGGCCTTTTCATTTGTATCAGATGATGAGACAGACGAAAAGGGGAAAGAGAAGGGGGCCTCAGGGGGCATGGACACGCGCAAGCGAAAAAAGGAAAAGAAAAGAAAAGAGGCAGAAGCGTTGGAGATGCCTTTGCTTGTACATGATCAGCCGTACGTGGATGGCCACGGGGGTATCCAGCGTACTGAGGTGGTTGAACTAAAGAGTTGGTTGGAATGGGACTTAAAAGAATGGAGTAGAATGGCTGGAACCTTCGGGGAACAGCCAAGGAGAATCAGAGAACTATTAGGCAGGTTGTTTGAAAGCCACAATCCGACATACTCGGATGTGGAGCATTTGTTGAGAAGAGTGCTGACAGGTGAAGAACGCAGCAGGTTGTGGATGATGGAGACTGCTTGGGCTGCGGAAGCGGCAACAAATAGAGCTTGGTCGGACCGAGCGCAAACGGCTGCAGCTTGGGCAGCGGGAGACTGGACGCAGCCTTGCTGCGCTCAGCTGCAGACCGATAGGGATAGGATTTTGACTCATTTAGAGCGAATGTCACAGAAACCCCCCAACCAAGCTAAATTTATGGCGATCAAACAAGAAGCCAGCGAACCTCCCAGAAAATTCTGGTCACACTTGCTAGAGGGAGCACGAAGTTATACTAATTTGAACCCAGAAAACGTGCTGGACCATCCGACCCTCATTGCCAGTTTTGTTCACCAAGCGCAGCCAGCAGTGAGGGATTATTTTCTGAATTTCAGACCTGGATGGGGGGGGGAGGCTGTGACTGTGATTTTAGAAGTAGCGGATTTTGTATGGGACAAAGATAAGGAGAAAAGTAGAAAGAAGGAGAAGAAGGAGGATTTTGAAATGCTGGCTCTTGCAATAAGAGGCCAGCCACCAAATAGAGGATTTCGAGGCAGGGGAAGAGGTTTTCCGAGGGGGCTGAGAGCCGGAAACCAGAGAGGAAGGGGACAGATGAGGCATTCATGGCAGGGAGATAGGGCTTGTTTCCAATGTGGAGAGTACACTCATTTCAAGAAAGACTGTCCGTGGAGGACAGGGGACGTGCAGTACACCCCTAACAACCCTTCTTACCCAGATTTTACAGGTACGAATGCAGATTTTCCGCCCCCACCTCCACCTGCCGCTCAACAGACACCAGCTTCATGAGACCAGTACGGCGGACGCCCAGTGAACCAGCAATGACTAAATGTGGATAGGGAGGGGCTGGGAGCGGGGCTAATGAATCTTATGTCTCTGGCAGGTTTCTTTCTCTCTCTCTCCCTCCCAAGAACCCAGACTGTCCTTAAATGTGCAGGGACAGACGGTGACCTTTTTGGTGGATACTGGAGCTACATATTCCCTGATAAATGTTGCATCCGATAGTTGGTTAAGCAAAGAAGTGAAAATGACAATGGGGGTAGACGGAAACCCCACACCTATGTGCATAACGTTACCATTGCAAGTAAAATACAATGATAAAATGTTTAACCATGTTTTTCTTTATTCTGCTTCATGCCCTATTTCTTTAATGGGCCGTGATATGTTATGTAAACTGGAGGCTACCTTAACCTGCACCCCTGATGGGGTGGGTTTGCTGATGAGTGTATTGGGGGTGCCTGTGGGGAACACAGTTAAACACAAACATATAGGTCACAGCTTACCAGAAGATCTCGTTGATTTACCACCCGACTTGTGGGGCACGGAGGATACGGATGTGGGATTGTTGCGATCGGTAAGCCCTGTCAGAATTCAGGTAAAGCCATTCCTCCCGCCACCAAATGTTGCCCAGTATCCTCTGTCATTAGAAGCAAGAGAAGGCATACGCCCCATAATTGAAGGGTTTATCGCAAAAGGAGTCATCCGGCCGCAGCGAACCCCCTGCAACACGCCTATTTTACCCATAAAGAAACCCCCAAAGAAACCTGGAGATCCAGTCCGGTGGAGATTTTGCCAAGACTTGAGGGCGGTAAACAGGTATGTGGTCCCTTTACACACTGTTGTTCCAGACCCGGTGACAATCATCAGTCAGATTCCATGGGATGCGAAGTGGTTTACCGTCATTGATCTAAAAAATGCCTTTTTCAGCATCCCTCTCCACCCAGATTCGCAGCATTTGTTCCGGTTTGAATGGGACCAGCGCTCTTTCGTTTGGACCCGAATTCCTCAGGGATACTGCGATAGTCCCGGGGTGTTTAGCCAGTGTCTACAGGATGACCTCGAGGGGTTCACCCCAAAAGGGGGTTCAGTTCTTGTTTTGTACGTTGATGACATCTTGATTGCGAACGGACACCAGGGGGTGCTGCGAGAAGACGGTAAGGCTTTCCTACTATACTTGCATTCAAGGGGTCATAAAATTGATCCGAAGAAAATTCAGTGGCTATCAGAAAAAGTTAAATATTTGGGGTTCATTTTAACGCCAGAGGGGCGACAAATGGATCCCGGGCGCATCTCCACCATACAAAATTGTCCGCTCCCAAAGACAAAGAGACAGTTAAGAGGGTTCCTGGGACTAATTGGGTTTTGCAGACCGTGGCTGCCATTCTGTGGAGAATTAAGCAAACCGCTACACGTGCTAACTGCAAGTAAAGCTCCTGATTTGATACAATGGAGCCGGGACAATGAAAAGGCATTTGAATTACTAAAATAGAGTGTAGCCACGTCTATGTCTTTGAAACCGCCGAATTACGGTAAACCCTTTCATGTGTTTGTTCATGAAAGATCGGGGGTAGCTAGCAGAGTTCTGACGCAACTGTACGGTCCCAGTCACTTCCCAGTGGCGTTTTATTCGCAGCAAATTGACAATGTGGCTCGTGGGACCCCCACATGCACACGCACGCTGACAGCGGCGGCTTTACTTTTGACCAAGGTGAAAGGATTGACCCTCGGTCATTCCACTACTGTCTGGACTTCGCATGCACTTTCGGCCTTATTGCGCAAAGGTACCACACAAGTATTTTCAGCGCAGAGGCAGCAACAGCTGGAAGCGGAGCTGTTAGAGGATCCTAATGTGCGGTTTGAACGTTGCGGACCGTTAAACCCAGCTACCCTCCTACCCGAGTTGCCTCCGCCCTTCCCAGACCATGACTGCGTAGAAGTTTTGCAATCCACCTTGCAGATCAGACCTGATCTGTCTGATGAACCGCTACCGGAATCAGATGTCATTCTCTTTACGGACGGCAGTTCCTACTACCAGAATGGGGTAAGATACACAGGTTATGCAATAACAACTCAATGGGATGTGGTAGAGGCGGCAGCACTCCCAGGACGGTGGGGAGCGCAAGCAGCAGAAATCTACGCGCTGGCCAGAGCATGTCAATTGTCGACAGGTAAAAAGGTGACCATTTTCACAGATAGCAGGTATGCTTTCGGGGTTATACATTGTCACATTCATTTGTGGAAATACAGGGGGTTTACAACTGCAGGGGGTAAACCAATCCAACATCTGGAACTTGTGCAAAAGTTATTGCAAACTATTCTTGAACCTTTACAGCTAGCAGTGGTGCATTGCAAAGCACACACCAAGGAGCAGGATCCTGTGACACTAGGAAATGCCCTGGCAGACCAAACTGCGCGCCAAGCGGCACTGCTTCCTATAAGTATGCCCACTTTGGCGATGGCAACCACTGCTTTTGTCCCGCCTGTATCTGTTTCAATACCCCCGCAGGAACTGAAACGATGGACCGAGCTAGGAGCGATCCTGAAACAGCAGTTATGGACTATGCCTGACGGTCGAGCATGCCTTCCCAGAGCTATGTACCACACAGCAGCAAAATGGTTCCACGAACACGGGGCCATTATGGTAAACATTCGCTAGTGGATTCGATAACGCGCTTCTGGTATGCTCCCGGACTTCAACCAGTATGTGAGGCAATAGTGAAAGCATGCCACATTTGCCAAGCAAACGGCCCAGCTTTACCAAATAGGGCCCCGCAAGGGGGCAGACCCGCGCCGGCTGCACCATTTTTACATCTGCAAATAGACTTTGTTGATCTCCCTAAAGCAGAAGGAAAGAAACATCTTTTGGTCATGGTATGTCCCTTAACAGCATGGGTAGAGGCATTCCCAACCACAAATGCCACCGCTACAACGGTGGCCAAATTGCTATTGAAAGAAATAATACCGCGGTTCGGGGTTCCAGAGGTAATAGACTCAGACCGAGGAACACATTTTACAGGACAGGTTTTGGCAAAAGTCGAAGAAGGTCTGGGAATCAAACATCTATTTCACACTGTATCATCCACAATCGTCCGGGGCGACGGAGAGACAGAACCGGGAAATTAAGATGGCATTGGCTAAGTATACTCAGGAAACAGGGTTAAGGTGGCCTCAGGTACTCCCCCTTGTTCTTTTCCATTTGCGCACCCGCCCTACCCGAGCCTTAGGGCTCTCGCCGTTTGAATTAATGTATGGCAGGCCTCCCGTGAAAGGGGGGAGCTTGCCAAAGGTGGATGTTTCACTATTGGGGGGGGAATCACATAACTGTATCCCAGTATCTTTCTCTGCAGAATAGACTCCGTGAACTGTGGAAAGCTGCGGGATCCACCAAGACGGTGCCCCTTGAGGACCAGGTGCATCCATACTGTCCTGGGGACTTTGTCTGGGCAAAGAAATTCGTGAGGGGCGATTCTTTGCAGCCAAGATACACAGGACCACATCAAGTCCTTTTAACCACACAAGCAGCCATCTTCCTGGAAGGACGGAAGTTGTGGATACATCATTCCCACGTAAAGCCTGCTGTGGTAGCGGCACCCCCCCCCCCAGGTCCCCAAAATATGTTTGCAGAGGAACGAAGAAACAGGCCAGTGGCAGGCGGCCCAACTCCCTTTCCAGGATGCAGACATCGAGTAAACATCAACGCAGAAATGCCCCGGCAAGGATGGAGGATGTCTGCCTACTTGTGGGTTGTGGGTGTTTTGATTCATCATGCCTGGCCCCTATGTTGCCCCCCCAATGTGAAAATATGCAGTGACAATGACTATTACTATCTGAAAGATTTTGGACGAACAATTCTGAAAACACAGGACTGTCCAGATCCCTTCCTGTATGATGTGGACCAGATAAAGGAAGGAATGGTGAAGGCTGACATTGCGGGACGTTTGTGTCATAAAGCAGCTGTTATATTGCAACATAACTACACAGGCAGCTGGATAGTACATTGTATCCGAGTGGAAACTGAATGGCCCATCAGACTTGCACTTCGGTGCAGACAATATCGCCCTATGCCTAACTATGGTTGACCCCCTAATGTGGATATAAAGTCCATAAGAGCGGAGTATAACATGCTTACTTTTCAGACACAAGAGAATAGAATTACTTTTCAATTCAGAACAGAAAAACAGAAGTTTTGTGTGGGTATCGGTATACCCTCTTGCTATGCGTGGCTGAATGATAAACTGAGCGCTCAGAAACCTTTACAGAAACAGGTAACACAGGCTACACAAAAAATAAAAACATTAGGCGGGTTTAAACAAAGAAATACTAAAATAGGCGATGGGTGGGATGGTAATACGTTTGTTGCCTTAATGGAAGAAACAGCTCCTAAAAAGGGCACTTGTTATGTCTGTGCACACACACCACCACATGGACAGGCTGGAGTCCCCTTGACTGGGGCCCCTCTGCCGTTAAAAGAATATCTTTCCTTTGCCTTACATTCCAGCTCACAGGAACTAGAAGGGGGGCTGGTTCTAAGCGGGCCCATCGCCAGATCTGTCTGCATAGGCAGCGGAAGCCAGCCAACGGGTGGGATGATGTGTGATGGCTTGATTTACTCTACAAACCCGGGTAATTGGACATTTTTGAATGGAACACACAGAGCAGAGGGCTTGACTTGGTTATCCATCTGGCAGCATTTGTTGCGGCTGACTTTTGCAGACCATCATCTGGTGCCTTTCCTCACGGACTTAGTGGACCACCAAACCCCAGCTGGACTCTGGTGGCTTTGTGGACACTCAGCGGTAAGGAAACTACCAGTATGAGGCTCCTGGACCTGTACTCTGGGAAGGGTGGTGCCAGGGCTCCGGGTTTCCCCCACTCTGCCCACTTTGCGCCGCCGTAATAAGAGAGGCACAGGGGAGGCAGTGCTGAGAGGATTTTTTCCAATGTATGGCGCAGCCAAAACATACCAGGAACTCATAGAACTTTCCCAAGCCTTTGAACGTTTTATGAATGATTCGGCCATTTCCTTTTCAGATCTTACAAATGAACAAGGACAAATTAGAACTGTAGTTTTGCAAAACCGGCTCGCCTTGGATTTTTTATTAAGCTCTCACAGGGGGATCTGCTCGTTAATAGGGAGCGAATGTTGTACCCATATTACGGACAGCAAGGCTGACGTCATTAAACACATTAACGATATCGGAAACATTTATCATGAGGTAGAGTGCATTGGGAATTTCTCTTTGTTCTCTGGGTTTTCTGACTGGTTTTCTGCATGGCCTGACTGGCACAAAATTTTATTTTACATTGTTGTGGTACTTGCTTTGTTGATTTCTGCTTGCTGTTGTTTGCAATGTATTCCTAATTTGATGCAATTAGTCTCGGTTTGTTTGGGCAAGCTCACACTGTCCTTTTCCCGAAAACCACAACCAACTTACGTGGAAATGGCTTTGAGACCGATTTGGCAACCCAAGCAGGGAAATACAGCTACCTGAGAGACTAGTCAGTCTCTCAGGGCTGAAAGGGGGGACTGTTAGGGATAAATTGAAACCCCCAGTGCCTGTAAAACTATAATTCACTTGTCTTACCTAAACCAGCTTGGGCTTCATGGGAAATAGAACCAAAGTGGCCTTTATATGACTCTTGATATAAAATGTCGGTTTATTTCCTGGTGACCTGACCCTTACCTACATTCCAGTGGCTCGCATAATAAAAGCCGGTTTAAGCTGGAAACTTCCCTACTATGCATTTCTGTATCACATTTATGCTTATGGCCTTGCTTATTGTTACAAACGCGTCTTGCATAGAAATGTCAAACGCTATTCCAATGCCCCTTATATCCTTGACTTGTAATACTCCTTTGATATGTAAGCAGAGTAATATCATGTCTGTCGCCAGTTTAGGGGGCGCCCGGTTGCAGCTGGGCCTCCCCTCAATAGTTGCTTTTGTCTGTTCCTGCATAGTGCTTATGTCAAGGACATGCGAAATATGCAGACATAGAGTCTAAGAGATAGTCTTGATGTTTCTACTTTGTCCTTCCCCCTGTACCCCTTTACCTCCTTACATATGCCCCAAAGCTATGACAGTTGGCAATTGCTTCTTTTGTATCTTATGACGTGAACCCGATATTGTAAACTTCGGGGTAAGCCTATATAAACCCTTGAACACCAATAAACGAGGTTCCCATGCTGGCCTGCTTCGGCTTGTAAGTATTGGGTCCCCTTTGCAAAGGTTTTTGTCTCGTGTTACTTGATCTCTGATAGTGGGTTCATTTGCACTCAACTCCGCACTCTTCCCGGGTGTAATAAGCGAGTTGGGGTTGACAGGGCGACTTGCGTGTTGGGTTTGGACCTAACATATATATGGGCAATCTGCAGCTCACATGAGGCTCTTGGCCAGCTTCCCAGCACCAATCAGCTGGGCAGTGGGGAGGTATGAGTGGAGGTTTAATCCTTGCTCTCCTAGTACACTCAGATTAGGGCAAAGAGTAAGTGCAGGTGAGAAAGACTGTGGCTGTATACGCAACAGAGTGTTAATGCTCATGTGAGTTGCACAGATCCAATTTTTCCATGTGCACTTTTGTGCAATCTCATGCACTTTCAATTGGACCCTATTTCAGTGTTTCCCATCTACATTAATGAGTGATGCTCCATGGGATGTATTTGCACTGTACGTTGTTGTCCTGTCAGTTAGTACATCCCCCCTCTGAGGTTCAGAAACCTGAGGTCCTTTGTGGGCATGTGCACAGGTATTTGTTTGCCTGTGCATGTCGCCTTTTTTATTTTTTGAGATACAAGTTTTCCAATATACCAGATTTGAACAGAACAGTGGGTTGTTGTTTTAAAAAAATAAACCCAACAACGTGTGTGTCATGCCCATCCCTACCAGCAGCCCATCAAGGAGTGTCTCGTCATTGGAAGTAAGGGATGTGGCGACAGATAGAACCCAGCAAAATGTCTCCACATGCAAAAACAATGCCACCCAACCAATTCAGCACCCCCACAGTTGGGTTACATGCAATTTGATGTTTGATTTTTTTCCTTACCACATTATCTATGGAACTGGAAAGTCCAAACTAAATGGGGGGGGGGACGTGCAGGCTGCCACTTGGATAAGGACAATGTCGTGTGGATAACACACACACGGAATACACCTAATCCACTTTAAACTGCTGTGTGTCCACAGCCTGTCAGTGTATCTTTGTGGCGGGGGACTGAGTGTCGGGGAAGGAGGCTCTATGTGTGAGTGTGTGAGTGAGACTCTGACGGGCAAAGGCTCTGTGTGGGTATGTGTAAGATGGGGGGAAGATGAGTCTAGCTTACAGATGTGAAGGCCCAGAAAAAAACTGGAAAAGGGGGAAAATGGAAACATCGGTTTTGTGTTTATTTTTTCATTTTTTCCCGGGCCTTCAGATTTTTAGCCTAGCCCCTACCCACCAGTGGCATGTGGCCTCTGAAAACTGCTGCAGGCTGCCTTGGGGTCAAAAAAGTTGCCCGCTGCTGGTCTATCAAGTGACACTGAACTAAATTATTAGCACAGGATGCTCTCCTGTTTCTGATTTTGTCTGGGAGTTTGTACCTACTTGAAACACCAAAGTGAATCAACTCAGAGGAGTGAGAGAAACATCAGAGGTGGAAATAATTATAAAGCGGGAGAATGGAAACTCTATGGAGATCAGCTTGGGAAAGAAATATTATGGAATTTATTCAGAGTTTACCATGTCTTTCTCAAACAGAAAGATAAACAATTTTCTTGCCATTTACTTCTCTGCTTTTCAACCCTCGTGGATGATCTTCCTTGGTCACAGGTTTTCCAAATATTATAGTGTTGACAAGGTCACTGTCACTTATGGATGGTGTCTGATGGGTGATGGAAAACCATATACTTCGGATCTTCAGAACCACGAAGTTTATTGCTTCTGCTTCATCAGAATGGTGTTCATAAGCAGGTTGTTTCATTGACCCATAAGTAGAGATTAATAGGGCTCTCCATAAATTGATGAAAATAAACATAATTGTAAACATAAATGATGCTCGGAAAAATATCCCCAGCCACCTATTGGATGAAAGACCAGTCTGTTTCAGTGCTGCAAAACAATATGAAACTACAGTCTGGAGAGAATGAATCAAAGTATTATAATTCCACTCATATTGGCCAAATATTAGATAGCCAAATGACGAGTATACAAAAAAGAATACAGCCGCAAGCATAGTCATATAAACAAAACTAGGAAAAGCTACTGACATGGTTTTTTCTGCCAGACGCACTTTGTACAAGAATCTGAAATATCGGTACGGTTTCAAAACCAGAAGAAAGGCCAAGAAACCAGTAATCATCCTATAGAGTTCATCAATTTGGGAAACTACATGGAAGGGAACAAATTCTTCTGGATTAAGTAGATGAAACTCCAACAAAGTAAAAGCCAGCTTGAATTTCAGTGCAATTAGCAACATAAAAAACATACAGGTTGTCTTTATCGCAAAGTTATTTAAATTAGTAGCTGTTTTGAGATAACCTATCCTTTCTTGACGTAACATGTTAAATTCATCAGCAAGGTAAAAGACAAGAATATACACTATAATTCCATACACAACCGTCAGAGAGTTGCTTTCATACTGGAAAATAGAGAGTTTATAAGAATGAACTGACAAACTTGCATTAATAATACCTACATCAGTAGTTTCAAATACAACAGAAATACTGCAAAATAGATCTACATCTGGATTAAAAGTTGTTAACTCAAAAATCACAGCCCAGGTCCGGTCATCAAGCCAGTTGTTCCTTTGCAGATCATCCATCCTCATTGTTGTATTGGGTCGTTGTTCTCCAGGAAAAAAATAAAAAGAGTATCCTCCGGGCCCATACAAATCTACAACACCATACGATTTATATTCCCACTGATCAATATCTGACTGGTATGTAAACCCTTGAAAACTGCTGGAGTGATTGGAAGCTGATTCAGTAGCTGGGACTGTCCATGACCCAACATAGTTGCTTTGATCTTCTGGATCAGTTTCAAATTCATGGCGGCAGTGGCTTTTACTAATCATATAATTATGCACAAAACTGTGTGGAGGAAAACATGCCTTTTCAGTATTCTGTGCTCTTATTTGCCTCATTCTGGGCAAACCAAGAATTTTAGACCAAGATTGAGAAAGATAGGTAGGGTGGTGGTCATTATGTATTAAAGGCACAAAGACGTTGCTTACCCACATATAAATATGCTCCAGTTTATTTACTTCGGACAAACGAAGAGAGAATTGTTTATGTATAGCTTTATTGTAATAAAAAGTAGTGGTAGGTTCTGTGGAGAATGCAACAATGAAAATGCATGATGAGAAGATAAGATGAAAAATGATATCCTTTACAAAAACAAATGCTAGGTGTTGAGCCCTTACTCTTTTCCTCAAGACTATGACTTGATCCTCTTTTAATGGCTCATATTCCTTGGTGTGTTTAACTCTGGCAAGTTCATAGTGAATCTTTTTCATCTCGTTAGCATCCATACTTACTTTGATCAGCTTCATTTCCTGGTACTGTTCTGTGCTTATCCAGGGGATGTTTTCACAATATTTGAGATTAATAGTAGTAATAGCTGACATGAGAACCATCTTTAGGGTTTGCAACAAAAACACACTCTCAAAAAATGATGTCATGGATGCTATAAACCACTCTATTGATGTTGTATAGCCATAGGTCAAACCATATAATATAATGAAAGATGAAGAAATCCCAGATATGAAAAAGACCAGTGTCCAAGAGACATATCTGCACCACCATGAAAATTTTGGCACTTTAGAAAAGAACATCAACTCTGGGTACAGTGGCTTCTCTTTTATGTAAGTAGTACTTGTGTCCTTGTCTGCTGCAGTATTGTTGCTAGCATTGTTTTCTGGTAATGGCAGATGCTGGGCTTTCTCAACTGAATCTACTGAGTTGCCCTTTTTCTCAAGGGCTTCAGGCAAAGAGGGGGGAATTCTTTTTGGCACACTTTCACCTGTGTTATGCAGCAAAGGCTTCTCCTGGGAATATGTAAATAACATTGTTATAGTCAATTGTAAAGGAATGGAAAACAAGACACTCACAAATCCAATGTAGATAGATTTCAGATACCGTAATTGTACTGAAAGAATCTCCTGATCTTCTTCACCACTGAAGAACATGATGTTAAATAGCAGAGTAGAGAGCATTATGGCTAAGCAACAAGACACTCTCTGTACCCTGGTGAAAGAACCAGTGACAACCTGAGCAAATATCGAGAGCCATATATGACTGTCTTCCAAGTCTTTGGCAAGGTTTATCAAGAAGTAATCCATTTTATTTAAGTTTGATTTTAGTTTTTTAGCAACAAATGACCGTTCTATTTTGCCATCAGCCTTGCCAAGACCTAGCCAGTTTCTACATATAAACAGCCAAAATTTCTTAGTGTACACATTTTGTACTTGTACTCTGCTTAAGTACCAGTTAGGGGAAGAACCACCATTATTGTGCCAGACATGAAGGGAAAGAATTTCCCCTAAATCATATTTAGTAGTTAGGAGAAAGGTGTCAATGGCTGCACGAAAAAGAGTTGGGAACTGTGGGTGCTTTAAGTGATGTACATCACTGACACCATTCTGACCTATCAATTCAATAAAAACATCTGCTGTGGTCCCTGATCCCAACCGACTTCCTGTGTATATAGTGACCAGATAACGTACTTTGTGGTAGGGGTCATTGTCGGGTAAGACTAGTATTTTGTTTTTTCTTTTCAAATCATCTTTATCTTTGATCATGGCCCAAGTGGTACAGAAAATGTAGCCTGCAAAAATGAAAAACACAGTCAATAGTGTCACTGGATTTGTGTCAAAGTCTGCTAAGAGGACCTTGTTTATATCCAAAGGATTAGGGTATAAAATGAATTTGCCAGCCAAAAATCTGACATCAGGATTAGAAGCCTCTGGTGATTGGCGACTGCTTGTTATAGGATGGGCTTTTGCTTCGCAGATGCAGTGTATCTTGGACCAGCTGGTCTGAGGGCCGAGACGGCACGTGCCTTCTTTCCACTGGTTCTGAATGTCATCTAGATCTAAACAATCAGCTGTGAAAACAGCAATGCGAACAATCTTTTTGGTTTGTCTTCTCACAATTGGGTGTGATTGTAGGACAACTGAAATATTCCACTTCTTTGCTCTATAGCCTTGGAGTGGAGACCAAAGCAATGACTGAGGAAGACAAAGGATATGTGGAGCCTTAACTGCACAATTGACAATACTAGTATTCCTTTCACGTGGTATTGGAGGTTTATCATAGAAAACAATATAAGAAGCTACTGGAGAATGGCTGATATTGAGTCCTAGGTAGACAGATACATTGAAAGTAACTTTCATATTACACAGAATCTGTATAAATATATCTTTGAAGTTTCTTTTTACTTCAATACTAAAGCCACCAGTTGTTCTAGAGAGTTTTTTATCTGGCCCTATTGTCAGATTAAATGTGGCGGTGCCCTCATCTTTTCTAGCCATGATCACTTCTGCTACCTGAGGGATAATCCTTGTGAGATCACCTTTAGCTTTAGCTCCTACCACTTTGAATCCAGTCACTGCTGTGTGAATATCTGCCATATCTGTCACCCAAGGAAAGGGATTCTCTTCAAACACATAATGAATTGTGGAAACCACAGCATCTGCTGGTAACTCAGTGTGGTTCTCCAGCTTCAGCTGAAAATAAAAACAGTTCTTGGAGCATCTTCTTTTAAAGAAAGTCCTAGAAACGTTCCACTTTTCAGCTTTCCTTAAGCGAATGGCCCAGTTTTTAGCTTCCATGTTCGTTTCATGTTCCCCAGGGACTTTACCTTGTAAGACTAGGTCTGCTAATATTCCTGTCACAAAAAGGATTTCTTTAATTGCATTTACACTGATATCCCTATGGTTCAAGAGAGAAGCTCTCAACACGTTAGATAAACCAGTAAATATACCATTGCCAAGGAGCTCTGCTTCCTTAGACCCCAGATCCTTGTCCCTGAGCCTTGTTAGAGCTTCACTGGCCTCTTTTAGTATTCTGACCACAAGCAGTTGTGCTTCCCTATTAACTTCATTAATGTCCTGCGTCACCTGACAAATACTAGAGACCATTTGGTTTATCATCTGTACCTCAGTAGCAGGAATCCCTGCAGAAAGATTTAGGAGGATTTCCCTCAAATCAATTTTTGAGCGATGAATGGTTGGTGAAGTCTCAATATTATTCAATACAGAGGCCACCATATAGGTGAGAAAACCTATATTAAAGTAATCTTTAGTTTCAAGGAAAATGGACATAGGCCCACTTGGCCCACTGATTAAATCATGTAGTTCACTAAGAACATCAGCTGGCTTACTTCTTGGATCATACACAGTTGCCTCCAAAGTTACTTCAGAAAATACTCCATAAGCATCATACACTTGAACATATATTACCAAGGCATACTTTTTAGATGGCATACCAGTGGGGAGAAATGATGGAGGAGTTTTCTGCTGATGACCAATATACACTATTGTTCCAAATGTATTATTTTGTACAGAAGATATTTTAGTCATTTTTGTTAGATCTGAATGTGCTATCACTTTGTATGTAAGAGGTCCATTTTTGTCTTCAAATCCAGTACACTGGACAACAAATTTTGTACGCAATGCTGTACCTTCCTTTGGATAAATGATACATTTTCCAGTCTTAGGTGGAGAGCTAACATAAAATGAATACCTATAAACAGCGGGTTGTCTTCCTTGTGTGCTTACTTTCAGGTTAAGAGTATAGAATTTGTCTGGCATGTATCTGAATGCCAAAGAATTTATATGTATGTATGGATTTGATCTCCCAGTTGTAGTTTTGGAAGCCCAATCAAAATGTATTTCCTTGGAATTTGCTGAAAGAAGTGTCCAGAAGTAGACTGTACGATGAGTTTTTTCACAATTTAGACATCTTGCGGACAGAATGAATCGCTCTGTTACTTTGATGGCTTTCCCACAATTTTCAAAACAGGTGACATTCAGCATTGGTACAGAACCAGGCAGCACACAAACTGTTTGGAATGCATATGCTGATTTGTGCTGCTTCAGAATTACAAGCATAAAATAATAGTTTGTATTTTCCTGAAATGTATTGGGCTCCATTATTTGAACTGCACCAACGGAATGTGTCCAGCGTATATCTACTTGCCTTGGATGGCATTTTCCTTCTGTACTCAGCCTCATTGTTGAAAAGTCTAATTCTCGTTTGGTGCAGAACCAATTAAATGTGATTCCTTCAAGGGGGTTGGCTGCATCAGGATCAGAAGAAGAAGATGCATCCAAAGCCCAATGATCAGAAACACCAACTGTCCGGAACAAACCTCCAGCTATGATTGCTACCAAGTCACTTTCCAGAATTTGGAGAAATACTGAATCAGACTCTATGATTTTTATATTATATGCAGGTAGGTGCACTGTCACGGTCATATTTACATGATAAAAGCCATAAGGTAAGACATTTCTGGGTATATGAAATATGACTCCACCTGTATTTATATCATCAGGTAGTTTAAGAGGATTTGGCCAGTCTGGAGTTGAATATGCAGTGTCAAGACTATATATTTTCCACCGTATATCTACATCAGCACTTGTCCTGCACTGTGCCTTTGCAGTTGCTTGCACGGTAATTGCTGACTCTCTCTTACAATGTATGATTGGATCAGGAAGATCAGGTTTATGGATTATAGCTGTCAGTTCATGACAGTAACTTTGTTGACAGACTACTGTTGGCTGTATGACCTTTGAAGCATAAGTATTTATGGTGGCTTTTAAAACAGCATGTGCAAGTCCACTTTTTCGGCAATTCACTTCTGCTACAAAGCCCATATATTGTGCAGGTTCAAAATATAAAACAGAGCGAGGGAGAAAATGGACAGCATTTTTGAGACTATTCCCATAAGAATATGTGTTGTTCCAAAGGATATATTGTTTCCTGGAATCAAAAAGCAGCAGGTTGAAGGTCCACTCGCACTGCAGCAGAGGATGTTGCACAGGAATAAACCACACAATATAGACCAAACTTTTATCAGGAGAATGCCCATTGAAAACGTGGACTTCTATATCTTTTTCTCCTAGAGCCTTGAACAGAGTCTCTTTCCGGTTCAGATATACATGCATGCTGAACTTGAGCAATTGTAGCTGCATGAATTCAACAATGATCAAGTAACAGAGGCTCTGCTGCTGGTAAAAGATATAGTGGGAACTGAAGCCCTCCCTAGTGGCAGTGGTAGCAGTGCCTTCCTGAGTAGAATAGTACAGTCCTAGTGTATGGCTAAAAATGTAGATGCCCGTTTTGGTTTTCTGTGGATTGAGGGTGAGATAAATCGGGGCTACACCGCTTGTTCTGAAAATCAAAGTTTCATTCGAGAAATCTAGTTTTCCTGCCAACCCTCTAGACATCCTCTCAATTGTATGAAAGTAGATATTGGCCACCACCTTCTCTCTGGAATTTTGTGATTTGGGTGCAGCACAGAAATCACTTTGCAGAGCAAAAGGATTATAATTGTAGGAGTGAGACCATTCCTCCAGACCCTGCATATCCACCAGGGTGTAAGCCATTGTTTTGGAGCCGAGAGGTTGGAGAGTCCATGAAAGATTGACAGTCCTATGAGGCAGGCTGCGCTGTGTGGAAGAGACACTGAATACATGGAGCAGAGCAGGCTGCACATACAAGCTCAAGCTACGTGCAAGTTGAGGCCCATTCTCAATGTGGAGTGAAGCGGTGTAAAATCCACGGTGACGATAGTGCACAGTTATGTGGTAGCTATAATATGACGCACACACTTGGTGCAATTCTGCACGGGGATAAAGAGTGGATGCAGGTGGCTCACTATGATGGTTGCTGGGAATGAGGAGATCTTCAGGACTACCCCCTTGACTCTTGAAGCGGTAGCTCCAGATGGAACTCTTAAGGCGTGCACACCAACCTAGCTGCACTGGTTGCCATTCATGAATAGGAAGAGTATGTGGTGAGAGGAGGAAGAGACGGACATCCTGCCTAGAAATTTCAACACTCAGGTTGTTGTGAGCACATATAGCTGCATGGCATGAAACTGATACACACTGCACTGTGATACGAATAAAAGCCCAAGGTGGATGGAAGCCTCCTTGAGTCAGAGCTGTGACCAACACCACATGGCCTGACCAGCTATTTGTATTTTTTATCAAGTTGGAGTCTTGGTACCACTCACAGTGAGGAGGGGGTGCCATGCCTGGCTCTTCCTGCTTGATCTCTGTAGTCAGTTGTTGGGCTCTTGAATACTTCAAGTCAATATTCTCATCCCAGAAGCATGAAACATGAAGTTCATTGTCATGCCTCTGATAGACATGGTGTTGTGGGTTTGAGCAGGTGACCAGCAGTGGTGGTGGTAGAAAATGAAAGGGAAGAGCTACTGCATGCTGAACACAGCAGCACAGGAGGAAGAGAAGCAGCATCTTTGGTGTGATGGTTCAGGAGCAGCCGCTGACTACCAGCATCAACAGTTCCACACACAATGATTGTTTTAATTCTAGAATCTTTTATCTGTTGCCCGAAGCAACTAGGGTTCACATTCAATACAGAGGCAACATTTATATTCCTGACTCCATTGTCAGTAGAAAACAAATAACCCCTGATCCTTTTAAATATGAACCAATTATTCTGTTATACTGATGATGACTCTTTGCATTTTAGAAATTCAGTTAAACTATATTTGGTCTTCATTGATTTCAAATCCTCGGACACTTACTGTGTCAGAAATTAGAAACAGCAAATATAGTCACCCATTTCTTGTTATCTGCCTTTAAGTCGATTACTACTTATGACGACCCTATGAATCAATGACCTCCAGTAGCATCTGTTATAAACCACCCTGTTCAGATCTTGTAAGTTCAGGTCTGTGGCGTCCTCCATTTCTTAAACATCAATATATGTTAAAATTTACTTGGTTTGTCACCTTGCCTAGAAAGTATAGACATTTGTTAGCATCAGCAAGAATATATATGGTGTTGTATTCAACAACCGTACTCAGGATAGACCCACTGAAATTAATGAACCTAGGTTAGTCATGTTCATTAACTTCAGTGGGTTTATTCTGAGTAGGACTAGCATTGAATACCACCCATCAACACTTCTATTTTATTTTTATTTATTAGTTTTAAAAAATGTTGTATATAGCGCTTGTTAAACTACTAAATAAAAATAAATAAAAGTGTTGATGGGTGGTAGTCAATGCTAGTCCTACTCAGAGTAAACCCATTGAAGTTAAAGGACTGCTTGCTGAATCGTCACCTTGTAGTGATGAGTAGGCTTGAGCGTTTCAATGAACCCTGTGAGTGATGTCGTCGGGAGTCATGTACTCCCAGCAGGGTCATCCATGGTGGTAAGGTCAAGGGAGAGGAACCAGACAAAGAACAATCCAAGAATGTCCTCAACAGCAGAACAGGCAGAGGATAAAGTGTATGTTAGAACAGCTGTGAAGGTGGATGAAGGCTGCAGCAGATAAAAGACTTCCAATCTTCGTGGTATCCATGCCATTGGATAAAAGTCTTTTTCTGTCAAGATTGTGTGTTGATTGTTGTGTGCCAATCTCCCCACATAAAACAAATTCATGCACAGGAATCTTCCAACCAAAATAAAACCATACAAAAGTCCTGTGGCGATCAGCAAAAAAGCAACGGGGCAGGACTGTGAAATCCGGAAGCCCCGAGTCATGGACCAGCACATGGGCGTTGGATACAAATTCAGTCGCCTGGCTCAAGGACCGAGCCAGTTGAGTAGTTTGGCAGCTATGTCCACAACTGAGCAGTCCTATTCAGGATCCACTCTGCTCACCCCATATGGGGAGGGGGCTAGAAAAGTTGCCCTAAACATAGTCTGCCTCATCTCTCCCTGACTGGATTACCACGTCCAATGGGGTCACCACTTAGTGGTCACAAAGACAATTGAATTTTGGAACATGGAATACACGGACAACGCAGATAGTGAACGTCCTGAATGCAGGACTGCCATCATCGCAAAGGAGTCGAGATGTTTTAATACTGACATAGCAGCACTCAAAGAAACTCGAAGAGCAGAAGGACAACTGAAGGAAGAAAAAGGAGGTTATACCTTCTTCTGGAAAGGACTGCCAGAACAAGAATGATGAATACATGGAGTAGGCTTTGCTATTAAAAATAATCTTGTGAAGCTCTTGTCAGAAGTTCTTATTGGTATTAATGAACGACTCTCAACTCTTCAGTTAAAACTCACCAAAAACCAGCAGGCAACTATTGTAAGTGTTTATGTGCCAACATACCAAATGCTGATGAAGACATCAACGAAAATTTTTATACACAGCTGGACACCATCTTATCAGAGATACCTAAGGAGGATAAAATTATGGAATTCTACTTCTGACTAAATGTACAGCGCATAATCTTGTTATTACAAACACACTCTTTCACCAGAAAAACAAATTTAAAACATCATGGAAGCACCCTCAGTCAAAACACTGGCATCTCCTGGATTACGTAATTGTCCGTGCCAGAGATCGTTGTGATGTACTCCTCACTAGGGCCATGATGAGTGCCGATGACTGCTGGACAGATCACTGATTAATTCGATCCACTATGGCCATTAATATTGTTCCTCAACGTAGGCTCCAAGGAAGAAAACCAAGGTGTAAAATGAACATCCATGCCCTTTGAGATCCTATTAAGCGAGCCTGCTTTCAAACAACACTTAAGAGATATCTACCTATGGAACTCCCCGAAAACATTGAGGAACACTAGATTAAACTGAAGACATCCATTATTGCAGTATGTGAACAAACTATTGGATACCAAACTAAGAAACATCAGGATTGGTTTGAGGAGAATGATACCGAGATTGAATGTATCATTGACAAGAAAAGGAAAGCCTTCCTGATATGGCAGAATGACATTGACTGTGCTGCTAAGAAGAAAATCTATGCCAGGGCTGAGGTCCAACAAAGAACTGGAGAACTTAAGAATGCCTCGTGGATAAGGAAAGCTCAAGAAATCCAGCATTTTGCAGATGCTCATGATATATGGGGCTTTTTTAATGCCACAAAGGCCATCTATGGACCAACAGATTATGGTATGAATCCCTTACATTCAATAGATGGTACCAAACTTCTTAAGGATAAAGAGTCTATTGCACTGTGTTGCAAACAGCATTACCACGACCTTTTGTGGCTGGTGAGGTCTTCTTGCAAATTCCGCAACAACAAACTAGAGACAACCTAATTTGGATGAAGTCAGTAAAGCCATTAATAAAATGAAGAATAATAAAGGTAGTGGACCTGATGGGATTCCTGCTGAAGTCTTTAAAGAAGGTGGGCCTGAAGTTACACAACAACTTCATAAGCTCATTGAAAAGATCTGGATGATGAAGGAGATCCCAGAAGACTTTAGGGACGCCATAATTATCACTCTTTTTGAGAAGGGTAATAGAACAGATGGTGGGAACTATCCAGGCATCTCTCTTCCTGCTACCACAGGTAAAATCCATTCAAGGATCCTTGCAAATTGCCTCCTACCTATCTCAGAAGATATCCCCCCCAAATCCCAAAATGGTTTCTTCTCTTCCAGGGGGACAGTGAACATGATCTTCACTGCACAACAGCTTCAAGAAAAATGCCGGGAGCAAAACCAACCTTTATATATGATGTTTATTGATCTTACTAAGGCCTTTATGTCATTGCTCCAACCTTATTTGCTATTTTCATTCCTATGATTCTACACCTTATTGAAGGGAAACGTCCTACTGGTGTGGAAAACATATATTGAACAGATGGAAAGCTTTTTAATCTCAGTAGGCTGAAAGCAGAACTCTGTTGTAGAACTTCAACATGCTGCTGATACTATAGTCTCCGCACATTCAGAGAAAGATCTTCAAACTATCCTAAATGTCTTTGCAGAAGCATATGGAAAGCTTGGGCTCTCACTTAATATAAAAAAACTCAAAGTGCTTCATCATCAGGTGTGAACTAGTCCCTCTGTAGCACCACCAATCTAGCTTAATGGTGTGACCCTGAAGAATGTTGATCACTTTTCTTATCTTGGTAGCTATCTCTTTGTAAAAGCTGACATTGATGGTGAAATTCAACATAATTTGAGCTCTGCGAGTGGGGCATTCTCCTGAATGAAGCGTAGAGTGTTCAAGGATCGGGATATTCGCAGGGAGACCAAAATGCTTATTTACAAAGCCATTGTCCTGCCGACCTTACTGTATGCCTGTGAAACATGGACAGCTTATAAACGCCACTCCCAACTTCTTGAAAGATTCCACCAACGCTGCCTCTGGAAAATTCTGTAAATTACTTGGGAAGATAGACAGACTAAAGTTAGCATTTTGGAAGAAGTAAAGACCACTAGTGTTGAAACAATGATCCTTCAACATTAACTTCACTGGACCGGCCATGTTGTTCGAATGTCTGATTACCATCTTCCAAAGCAGCTACTTTTCTCCCAACTTAAGGATGGAAAATGGAATATCGGTGGACAGAAAAAGAGGTTTAAAGATGTTCTTAAAGATAATTTTTAAAAAGTAACATGAGTATCGAGAACTGGGAAGTTTTGGCCCATGAGCGTCCCAGTTGGAAGTCGGCTGTTATCTAAGGTGCTGTGGACTTTGAAGAAGCACAAGTACAGACAGAAAGGGACAAATGAGCTAAGCTGAAGGCACATCAAGCAAATCCTCATTGTGACTGTCTTCCATCTGGACACCTATGTCCTCACAGTGGGAGGCTGTGTGGATCTAGGATTGGCCTCCACAGTCACTTAAGGAACCACCATTAAAGACTTTATCTTGGAAGACAATCTTACTCGGCCACGAGTGATTGCCAATGAAAATGAATGAATGAATGGGCACGACTAACCTAGGTTCATTAACTTCAGAGGGTCTATCCTGAGTAGGATTGTTGAATACAACCCAATATATATTTTTGCAGATTTATTTATCCCCCTCTAGGATGCACACCTTAACATGGTGAGGGGGTTTGAGAGTGTTGAGAAACTGAGACCAATGCCGTTAAGGAGTCTAGACCAAGAGGCTAGACTCCTAGCAGGGTCACCCAAGGAAGAATGCTCAAAGCTGAGATACCTGAGACTAGGATGCATCCAGAATCAGAGGAAGGCAATGGTAAACCACCTCTGAATACCTTTTATCATGAGAACCCTATGAATAGACTATCCAAAATGCAACAGCGCTGGAAGATGAGATCCCCAGGTCAGATGGCACTCATCAAGCTACTGGGGAAGAACAATGGACAAGTATGAGTAGCGCTATGACTAATGACGCAACTGGGTCAAAGCCAAAAGGAAGCCTGGGGGTGATGTGCATAGATGCGAAAGGAGAGTCCAGAATTGTACAACGTACACAATAGGAACATGGAATGTGAGAAGCATGAACCAGGGAAAGTTAGACATTGTCAAGAAAGAAATGGAACACATTGACTTTACAATACTTGGCATGAGTGAATTAAAATGGATCGGAAAGGGACACTTTCAATCAGGCAAATACAAAATATTTTATGCAGGAAATGAGAAATTAAGAAGAAATGCGGTTGCTCTAATAATGGGAAGGGATATAGATTCTAACTGCTTTTGCTACAATGCAAGGTCTGAGTGAGTGATATCAATGAGACTTAACAGGAAACCTATTAACATAACCATCATACAAGTCTATGCTCCAATGGCAAACACAGAAGAGGAAATGGAGAGCTTTTACAGAGAAGTACAGGAAGAAATTGATCACACACCAAAACAAGATGCTCTGATAATAATCATGGGGGCTGGAATGCAAAAGTAGGGAACAGAAAAGAACTAGAAATTGTGGGAACATGGGGTTTAGGAGATAGAAATGAAACAGGAGACTTATTGAATTCTGTGAAGCCAATAACTTGTTTCTTGCAAACACATTTTTTAAGCAACCGAAAAGACGACTGTATACTTGGACATCACCAAATGGTCAATATAGGAATCAAATTGATTATATCATTGGAAGCAGAAGATGGAGAAGTTCCATACTTTCTGCGAAAACCAGACCAGGAGCAGACTGTGGTACAGATCATGAACTGGTAATATCGAAAATCAGAGTAAAGCTATAGAAGAACAACAAAGCAATCATAATGCCAAAACACCATCTAAATAACATCCCAGAAGAATATAAAGATCAAATAAGGAACAGATTTGAGGCTTTAAACCTAGCTGACAGAGAACCAGAAGAACTATGGACTAAAGTCAGATACATTTTCAGGGAAGAATGCGAAAAGACAATACCTCTAATTAAAAAGAGAGAAAGACCTCAATGGATGACTGATGAAACTCTTAAAATGGTTAAAGACAGAAGGAAAGCAAAAGGAGAAATAAACATGGTTAGAACTCTAAATGCAATAATACAGTGACTAGTACATAGGGACAAAGAGAACTACCACAATAGTTATTGTACAGAAATAGAAGAGGATAATAAAAAAGTAGAACAAGAGCCCTATTCCAAAAGATTAGAGAAATGAAAGGGAAATTCAAACCAAGAGTAGGGATGTTGAATAATTAACAGGGGAACACAATGACTGACCGAGATAAAATAAAAGGAAGATAGAAGCAATACACTGAAGAATTATATAAAAGAGGTGCAAGGATGACAGATTCATTCATGGAGGAACCGTATGAAGAAGAACCAGAAATTTTAAAATGTGAGGTGGAAGCTGCTCTTAAAATAAGAAACAAATCACCAATGGCATACCAATAGAGTTGCTACAAGTTACTGAGATGGAGTCTGTCCAAATTCTGACAAAAAATTGTCCACAAATATGGAAAAGAAAACAATGGTCCACAGACTGGAAGCATTCAATCTACATCCCAATTCCAAAGAAAGGGGATCCCAGGGAATGCAGTAATTATCGAACTATTGCCTTAATATCCCATGCAAGTAAAGTAATGCTCAAGATTCTACAACAAAGACTCTTACCATATATGGAACGAGAAATGTCAGATGTCTACGCTGGATTTAGAAAGGGAAGAGGTACCAGAGATCATATTGCAAACATATGTTGGATAATGGAAAGGGCCAAGGAATTTCAGAAGGAAATCACCCTGTGCTTTATAGATTACAGCAAGGCCTTTGATTGTGTAAATCATGAAAAACTATGAAATGCTTTAAAAGAAATGGGGGTGCCACAATATCTGATTGTCTGATGCACAACCTATACTCTAGAGAAGAGGCTACTGTAAGGACAGAATATGGAGAAACCGATTGGTTCCCCATCAGAAAGGAGGTGAGAGAGGGGTGTTTTTTTCCCCACCCTATTTGTTTAATCTATATGCAGAACATATCATACAGAAAGCTGGTTTGGATCAAGGAGGTGTGAAAACTGGAGGGGGAAATCAATAATTTAAGATATGCAGACGATACCATACTGTTAGCAGAAACCAGTAATGAGTTGAAACCAATGCTGATGAGTTAAAGAGGAAAGCACAAAAGCAGGACTACAGGTGAACATCAAGAAGGCTAAAGTAATGACAACACAAGAGTTATGTAACTTTAAAGTTGACAATGAGGACATTGAACTTGTCAAGGATTATCAATAACTTGGCACAGTCATTAACCAAAATGGAGACAATAGTCAAGCAATCAGAAGAAGGCTACGACTGGGGAGGGCAGCTATGAGGATTTTTAAGTGAAGTGTCCAGATCCTCTGGTGTGCTTGTTTTTTTAAAGGTATAAACACAAGGAGGTTCTTGCCAATTGGCTGACTGAGAAGGAAAATGTGCAGGCAATATTCTACCCAATCAAAGTGTGATGCAGCCTAAGCACCACCAAAGGAGACATGATAATTAGAAACTATAAGCCTCAGAAATAAATGGCCTGAGCATGCACAGAGCGCACCTGCCTCACCAGTGAGTAACCTCTGTATTTAATAAGGTGAATCCACAATGGGTATCCTTTGTATAAACAGTACATCTTATAATCATCACAAGAACAGCCTGCTGGATCAGGCAATTAAGAGCAGTTTCACTTTAAAAATTAAATTAATATCTATAAATATCACTTTTCATAAGGAAATTATTGTCAGCATGTCACACAGAAACTATACATCTCTCTGAACTACAAGTGCTAGAATTAACTGTACAAGCACACCATCTCTGTTATATAGAAAGGCCCTGGGCCAGCCAGCTAACACTGCTTCTGATGGCTCTACCAGCAAATGTCCATACGCCCTATTTTGGTAGTACATAAGTTTGCATGAGAAAAGTTGAATAAGGTGAATTATTTATAATGAAAAGCAGGAGCGAGGTTGCATTCTCCCTGTCCCACTCTTTCTAAAGGTCACCCATTAGGGCGGCCAAGGGTGACTGTCTCATGACTCAGATGTGGAGCTTAGGGTGCCATTCAATGAAGCATTACCACTGTAAATGGTTTCCATGGTATAGATTAATGTACTATATCTTCATCAACTTAAGCTGGCATGCCAGGTATAAACCCTTCTGGATGGAGAGAGCCTGGCAAGAGCAGCCAGTGTGGCGGGGTGGTGCCGTGGAGTCCTAACACTGACATCACTGCCACTCACCTGGGCAGTGTAGACCAGCAACAAAGGTTGGAGCTGCTTAGATGTGCTGGCAAAGTCAATATGGCACACTTGCTGGCGTACCTGCAGAGCCCCAAACTTGCCACTGCGCTGCCCCTGTACTGTCCAGGTTAACAGCAGTGAAGCCAGTGTTGGGAGGACAACTTCATGGCACAGCCCCACTCCACTGGCTGCTCCTGAAGCCTGGTCACCACGCACTGAAAACCAGGAGTTTGGACTAATATAACGTGCTGTAATCTGCCTTTGGAAACTTCAGTTACCTTGAACATATCTTGCCACTGCTTAAAGAATTATGCTGTCTGCCAGTCCATTTCCAGGCACAATTCAAAGTCCTAAACAGCTTGGGACCAGAGTACCAAAGGACTATCTTCTCAAATGGGAGCCTGCCCAAATACTGCATTCATCATCTCAGTCTCCCACCATCTGAAGTTAGGTAAATTGTTTCCAGAGAGAGGCTCTTTTCAGCCATGACACTCCATTACGGTCCAGGTATGGAATGTAAATTAGCTAAGTTTTTTCTGTTCTGCTAATTTTTGTATGCTGAATGTTTATGCTGCTGTTCTGTTTTGTATTGCTCTTAATGGTCACTTTATATTGATGTTTTGCTGTTGGTAGGGTTCCAGCATCCCGACAGTTTTACTGAAAGATGGTTTAAAACTCTTTTTAATCACAATCACAATATTTTTTTAAAACTGTGCATTTGCATCAGGCATGAATATAAACATAGTAACCATGTGAAATGTGGAGGTGCCTTCAGAACAATACCCTGAGAAACAGAGTTTCTTCCTCAAAATTTTACTGCATTTATCCTCAAAATACCCCAGAGATGTGTGACTATATGGCGGAGAACTTAAGCTGAGAGTCACATAAATCCACAGAGGATTGGGACTGGATAAAGGCCTCACCCTCGAGTGTATCTGCACTAGATCTTCTGATTCAGTCCAGCAGCAGAAAATCTATTTGCTCCAGAAAGCGATCAAAGAAACTTAATACATAGGGGAAACTTCCCGGGCATCATTTGTGATTGAAGCCATTATTTCCATAACAACAAAGCCTGGGAAGGAAGCGATGGCCTGTAATCAACAACAACTTTTATTTGTTTCTACGCACTTTTTTTCTTACTTTTTAATGTAAACAACACTCAGAAACTGACTAAAAAAAATTAGCAATAGGTATTTCCTCCGAAGACACTAAAATAAACTAAAAGCTGCTAAAACAGTCCTACAAAAGTAAAGCAATAATTTTAAAAAACCAAACAGCCTCACAAAACCAGTACAAAACAATTCAGCTAGTACCCTAAGCACACTGTTATCTTCAGGGCAACATTGTAACATGCACCCCACAGGTCCATTGGGGCAGACGGGAGGGGCATGCCGTTGTCTCCACGTCCCTTACTCGCACCCGCCCCGCTTGCCACCCCCAGAACATAGCACAGAGCGGACTTTTGCTAAAGCACATTCACCTGGGAAAAGGTGGTTCTTAAGATAGCCGCCTCCTCCAGCAAAACCACCTTCTTTCCCACAAAATTTCCCCTCAAATCTACAAAGACCGGCTACCAAAATCAGTCATTAGATGGCGCCATAATACCGCCGACAGTTACTTCAGGGTGCAGGAAGCACCTTTCTTTTCCCCCGGTTCTTTCCAGAGGAAAGGCTGGGTTTGGATGTTGCAAACGTTCGCATCGAGCAAAGCTAAAAGGAAGCGACCTTCAGAAGAATATGGCGTCTTTCAGAGATTGCAAGGTGACAAAAGGGACTCCTAGCGGGAAGGGAAGTATTAGCTGCGGATCGCGAAGGGTTGGATTTTGCATTGCTTCCCCAAAAAGTTGCGCTTGTATTTTTAATGTTATCCAATGCTAATGGGGCTGTTTTTAACACTCGAGCGAGTGTGTGGAGATCCCACGATAAGGTAAAAATAATGGATTTGATTGAAGATGTTCCAGCTGGAATTCGTTGCAAACGCCCTCTTCCTTTGCTCACAGAAGGGAGGGGGGCGCTGGCATGTGATACAGCCAGAGCTTGGAAAAGTTACTTTTTTGAACTACAACTCCCATCAGCCCAATCCAGTGGACATGCTGGCTGGGGCTGATGGGAGTTGTAGTCCAAACAAGTAACTTTTCCAAGCTCTGGATACAGCATAACGTTCATGAAGTGGACTCATGTCTCCCTTTCGTTAAAAAGCAGTAACGTGAGCCCTTTGAAAATGATTTCTTTTTGCTTCAGTTCAAAGAGATGCGCAATCCTAACCATGCCTACTCCCAAGTAAGTCCTATTGAATTCAGTGGGCCTTACTCCCAGGTCGGGATAGAAAATCTGTCCATTTCAGTTATCTCTGTTTTGCATTTTTCCAATCTTAAATTAAGTTCTCCAAGTTTCTACAGCAATTTGCTTTTTTTAAAAAAAAATTCCTCATGCAAATTCTTCAACATTTAAGTGGAAAGCTATCCTAATGAACACATTTGTATATGCAGTTTTGACCAGTGTACACATTTTTGCAAGCAATTTTTCCTAATATGCATTTATTTATTTATTTATTATACTTGTATACTGCCCCATAGCCGAAGCTCTCTGGGCAGTTTACAGTAACTAAAAACAAATACAATTTAAAATATGTCTTTTAAAAAACAATTTAATTTATTTTCACTAACATATTCATTTTCATGCACACTTTCCCACAATATCTACATTGTTGTAAACATTGGTTGTTTGGGAAACTATTGCAAAATTCTGATAAGTGCAAATTTCAAAGGATGACTGTTTCGGATCTCATATTTTTTCAGAAAGCACAAATTTGATAGATTCAGTTTTGGATGAGAACTGAATCAAATTTTCTCCCCATCCCTACTCCCAGGTAAGCGGGGCTAGGATTATAGCTGTAATCTGGTTAATGTGTTAATAATTGTGAATAATTATAGGATATACAGCATATGTTCAGAAGAATAAATTTCTCCCTTGAGTAAAGAGCGATGTCGGGGGGAGGGGAGAAAATCTGGAAAACATTATTCACAAGGTAGGTGGGGATAGGGCCCAATAATGTGTAGACAAGCCCTTCTTTTCTTCCCTTTTTTTTGAGACTGATGTTTGTCCCTCACACGCAGAAAGAGGTTGTAGGGTGAATACAGACAGCACATTGGCAAATGGTATCTTGCAGCCTGATTCTATATCTACCTAGAAACTAGTTTTACTGAAATCATTGCACACTTACTTAGAAGTAAGCTGCATAGGAGTGACGCATTAGTGCAGGGTTGCCAACCTTTGGGGGCCAGTGGGTGCATCTGGAATGTTGATAAAGTATTTTGGCCACCAGTCACAAAATGGCTGCTGTGGGGCCATGGCATAACCCAAAATGGTTGCCATGTCTAAAAGAGCAAAACAACAACAACAGAAGTCAGGACCACAAAATGGTGTGGGCATGCCCCCCCCATCAAGGGGGGAGGTAGACTTCTCCATCAGCCACCTGCATGCTTGCCCACAGAGTGAAGCTGTTTGTACCTTTGTTTTGTTCAGATTGAAAGGGAGGGTGGGTGTCCAATCCTGGCATTTAATTAAATATGGGCATTCAATGTAGGGGAGCCCAAGCCAGTGCATACAGGAACTGAGCAGCAAGAGCAAATAGTCTCCATGCATTGTGGATTTTTGAGGGGACATTTGCTGAGACCTTTTGTGGGTGACATAGGAGATATTGGTGCCTGCAGGAGTGACCCCTCCCTTAATACATTTAACAGTCTGAGCCTATACAGATGATCAAATTTCCTCAGCTAGAACTATCAGAAAGGAGGGGGTTTGCCTTATGTCAAGTTCAGATATGTGTTTGACATCTCTTACAATATATCATCATTGCCATCTTAAACAAAACATAAGTATATACTCCTACATTTGCTTATATTAATCTCTTGTTACTTTGGGTAGAACCTGTTGGTTCCAGTGCATCTCCACCTCTCCTGAAAATGGGGGCACGCAATGCTACTCAAACCTCTCCCTTTTTCACTGTAAAACTTGATGGGAGCAGCTTGAGTGCTTTTTAAAAAAATTCAGCTTCAAAGAGATTTCACAACTGATTGGCTGATCAGTCCATTCCCCCACCAGGTATGGCTAATGGAACTCCCCGCTCCGCACGGTACTTACCGGCTGCGGGGCGAGATTTGTGGCCTGGGGTGAAGCCCTAGCCGCCATTTAGAGGAAGGGCAGGCGCGCCAGGACTGGCATGTCATCAAGGCACGCTGCGGGCGACGAGCGGCCGAGTCTATTTAAGCTCGCGCCGGCCCCTCACCCTCCTCTTCTTCTTCGGCACCCGCCCTACCCTCCCTCTGCTGCAGTGTGATTAATTTGGTCGCTTCGGGGCCGACTAGGAATTTTTGGCTTGCCTGTGCTTTAGCCGGCGGGTTTCTTTTGCCTACTCCATACTGTAGTTAGCAGTGAGGGTGCTCAGGGTTAGCACGGGTGCATTTCTGGTTATTAGGTTGATTTGGCTGTTTGATCTTAATATCTTAATTGGTCGCTTTATGGCAAGGAAGTGCGGGAAAGTGTAAAGGTAAAGGCCTGCAGCTCCGGGTTATACGGCCCGAGGGCAGGATACGGGTCGCCTTTGGGGCCAACATGTCTCATCCACTCAGAGTTTCAGGGCACCGGGGGCAGGCGGTGATGCAGGTTGGCCTTCCTACACACCCTATGGGTGTGGTCAGGGCAAGGGGTTGGCAGATTGGCAGCCCCTTGCCTGGCAGGGGTTGAATTGCCCCAATAGCTGCAAGCAGGCTTTGCCTGACTCACCAGGAGAATCCCGCACTTATGTTCCCCTCTGTAGGTTCGTTATGCAATGTGAATTTGGTTAATAAAGTTGCCCGTTATTTAACCCAAATATATATTGTGTCTGTGTCTTATTTCACCCCTGGGCCACAAATGCTTTGCTCTGGAGACTAGTGTGTTCACAGCCTTTGTTTTCATTTTTTCCTGTACCTTCCCTTGTTTTCTTCTCTGTAGAAACTTAGATTGTAAGCTCCTCAATGTATGGTCTTCTTCCACCTTCCCTTATATGCCATTAAAGCTGCTATGTAAATAATACCCTCACAAGGTTAGTGGCATATTAGGTGAAGATATAAGGTAAAATGGACACGTGTGCCCAATTTGTTTATTTTCATCTTTGTTTGGGCTCAGCCCTGGAGCTTGTGAAAGGTTTATATAAAAGAGTGCACCTGAACATATTTAGAGTGCATTTGAAGCCCCACTGAGTAACTGCAGTCATACCCTGCAATGATTTGGTCTTTGGAGAAAGGTTTCCAGCTCAGAAGAAGTGCTGTATGGGGCCCTGAACTATCACCTTCATTTACAAATATGTCTTAGAAGCATTGCTCTTTGCATAATTGCTGGTGTTGTAGGGGCTTCCTCTTTCTATATGTGAAAAACACTTGTTTTCCATTTCTGCTGCAGTCTTTCACATACTTACCTAGGAGTAAATCCCATTGAACTCAAAGGGGTTCTGAGTAGAAGACTTGTAGATCTGTACAGTTGCCTGCAGTAACCACCCCTTAACTTCCTTGAATCTCTTGGTCAAATTAGATACAAAGTAGGAACCTGTGGCCCTTCAGATGTTATTGAATTACAACTCTCATCATTCTGTACAATTGGCCGTGTTGCTTAAAGCTATTGAAAATTAGAGTCCACATCTGGAGAGCTACAGGTGCCCTGCTTTTCTTGTTTTTACTAATGTTCTTTGTTTTAAAAAAAAACCCGGTGTGTGGTTGGTTTGTTTTTTTAAAAAATAGAAGATCAGAGAAGTGGCAAGATGGGGGTGGGGAGAGTGGTATTTATCCTTTCATTGTACATTTCACCTCAAAGCTGCTATTAGCTCTGTGGGGAGAGACATAGAGGTGGTCTTAGATCTTGGAAACAATGTTGGGGGAAATGCAGAAAATATCCCTTCCCCAGTGTCACTTCCCCGATGTGCGCGCATGGATCCTGATCCTGGACCTCTGGCATCATTGAGCCTTCTGATTACTTGTGTACTCAAGGGTTTAACATGGGAGTAGGAAGGTTTATATCTCTGGGTTGATTAGGGATTGGACTTTATCCTGTTAAAGCTTACACAATTCTCTCGAGATAGAAGTGTTTATTACCCTGGGAACACAAAAGATGAACAAAGTTCAGAATCCATTGTAAGGAAGCAGTAGTATGAGAGGTGGGAGAGTATGTAGCAGTTTGTGACTGTAGTATCATGGGATGCCTTTGAGGGCTTTTGTAAACAGTGTTGACATAACTTTGGAAAAAGCCTCCAATATCTGTAGTAGTTTGCAAGACCTTGTGAAGTGATTTAGTTGCTTCTGAGAAGTCTGCTTGTTGCCCATAAGTCACTCACAATTTGTTGTTTTTTGTGCTGTTGAAATAACATCTGAAAGAAAGCCTTATTGACTGGAATGTGTACTAATGGAACTGCAACATGTGAATGCAGAAAAATAATGCTTCTGGCTGTATCACCCAAAGATACACATGACAGAGGGCTGGGACTGGCCTTTTTTATTTATTTGGGCATTTTTATGCCTCCTTGTACATTAGTTTCAAGGGGGGGAAGAATTATGCAAAAGAAATCAACAATAATGTCACAGTACACAGTTTTATCATGTAGCTATTAACGAAAAAGCGGAGGTAAAACATAACAAAATTAAACACCATCAAATGTCTCGAGACTCAACTATGGGTGCTTTCACACTGCACTTTATTCCGTTATTCTGATGATTTATTTCCTGTTAAATTGCGCATAAATTGTTTGCTTTCACACGACATAACGGGTAGCTCCGGAATTCTGGTGGAATGTAGTGGAAGTTTAGCGCTAATTTCCGCAATAAATGATACCAGAAAAATTCCGATAGCAGGCTGGGAACCCAGAAGATTGCGGGGGTTTTGCGCTAGCTGCCGCTGCTCACATGACAGCCATCCCAGCATGCAGTGCGTTCCTGCCCTTACCAACAGCCCTCCCAGCATGAAGCCTTTGCGCACTGCTGCGCCACCGGCGCCGTGCCTCCCAGCCAATCCCAGCTGCTCCTGAGAGCAGCCTGTGCTGCTGCTGCTTGTGCTCGACCAGAGCCTCTGCTCCTGTGCTACCGCGCCTCTCAGCTGATCGTGATCACGCCTTTTTCAAACACCCCCATGCAGAAGGAACAAGCAGAGCTTTTGAATAGAAAAGGCGGGAAAAGAAGCAGTCTTCTAACGGCCGCGGTAGGTGAGAGTGCTGTGTGAAAGACCATTGCGCGAAATGCCGCTAAATCGGTACTGCAGTGTGAAAGGGATTTTTTAAATCTGGAACGAAGTGCTAGATTTTTAATCTGTTAAACTAGCGCTATTAGCCCCATGTGTGAAAGCAGCCTATGTCTTTAAAAGGTGCCAAAACATTGCCAGTGTTGTAGCAAGAGATCACAGGCAAGCACCATCTACAGCAGCCCCAGCCCTTCAGAGATAATAGTATTATTGCACGAATTGTTTAAGGACGTTTGCACATAAGGCTGAAAGCTCAAAAATAATTTTGTAATGCGTATATACATTGACCAAAATACTAATTTGCATGGTAAATGCCTTATCTTGCATTTCTCTTCCACATTAACAACAGTGAGCAGAAGTGGGGCCCAAAGGCTCTGTGTGAAAATGCATTATTAAACCTCAAGGCATTTAATGTTCTTAGATGTTACTTGTATTTTCATTTCTCCCAGATTATTTTTTTTAATGTTTTTCTCTTGTGGCTTCAAAATTTCCAGAACTTTTACGTTTCTTTACTGGTGATACAGTAAACAATTTTGTGTCTCATGTCTTTTGCAGGCTTGGCAGGATGCTGGACTTGTTCTTTCAACCACAAGTAATGAGGCCTGTCAAATGTATGATGCTACCCTGGCTCAGGTAGGAATTAGGAAAATATTATTGCAGACCTTGCAATGCAATTGTACTGCCTTCAAGTCGATTCCGACTTATGGCGACCCTATGAACAGGGTTTTCATGAGGCTGAGAGGCAGTGACTGGCCCAAGGTCACCAAGGGAGCTTCATGGCTATGTGGGGATTCGAACCCTGGCCTCCCAGGTCGTAGTCCAACACTTTAACCACTACACCACCCTTACTGGGCACAAAAGCATTGTTAATTTTATTTTTTTACCCTCTTTGAATGTCGGATACAATTTTCCCCATATATTTTGGGTGGAAGTAATAAAAGAAAACAAATTTTAAAGAGGGGTAGTTGTTTTAGTCTTTGAGGTATCACAAGAGTCTTTGTTTTTTGCTGCCACAGGCTAAGGCTGCAATCCAGTACATGTCTACTCAGGGTTCAGTGGAACTTCCTCCCAGGTAAGTGCGTATTGGATTGCAGCCTAAGAGGTTTATTGTAACAAACTTTTGCAGGCCAGATTTCATTTCAGGAAGTTGCCCTCCCATGGGAAATTCACAAGATTAACTTCTTGATTGTGTGAACTAAATGCAGTCAATAAGTAAACCTAGAATGATTAAGCATAATATTTGAAGAAGTCTTCCAACAGCAATCCTTGATGTAAGTGAAGAAATTCCTCCCTTTTAATCATTGTTGTTAGGATATAGTATTAGTAGTTAGAATATAGTAAAAGATACAGTTGCTGCTGCTGTTTATGTCTGGGAGATATTAATTTTGCTAATCCATCTAAAGCAATCTTGAACTCGACTCGAGAATAACTGGGTTAATCTGTCCTACAGAAACAAGAGTTAAAGTTGGCTAGTTATTTTGATTGTAGTATTAATGGAACTAAGACAGTGGCATTAAGAATATTCCCATGGATTGCCCTGTCTGACAGAAGCTAAAATTTATTAAATTTGTTTTCTGCTTACTGTGTAAGATTCATTTGCATGAGAGAATGAGAAGAAAATCAGTGTTTGTTCTTTATATTTGTTACAGTATGTGACCTGGACGAATGATAAAAGCCTAGGGGGCATTGAAGGATCTCTCTCAAAACTACAGGCAGCTGATCCTATGTTTTGTAAGTAAGAAAATGATTTTAGTGCATCGGTGTGTCCTAAGTGGTTATCTTGTAATTAAAAACATGAAGAATTGGCCAAATAAAGAGAGAGAGAGAATCAGTAGAACATTTTATTTTATTTGGGCCCACCAAATAAAACTCTACTGAGTTCCTAATGATTGTACTCGGACATTATGCTAAACCAGTGGCTCATCTGCCTGTCCATTCTCTCTCCTGAACTCCTCCATCAACTGCATGAGAGAAGAAGCTTTTGCTTCCACTTTTAGCTAACTGTGATTTGTTGTTTCATCTGAACAGAAAAAACTGATTAACACTACCTATAGTTAATTTAATTAAAATGATTTTTGAATCTATATCGGCCATAGTAGATTTTTGTTAAAATCTTAGCTTTTCTTTTTCATTTAAAGGTTAATGTTTCTGGTCTTCCTGGCTTTGAATATACGATGCAAAATATTTTGGATGTGATTCTCGATGCTAAATATATATTTTTGTCCTTCTATGTAAAAGCCTTCTTTTATGTTTGAAGAACAAATTATTATATAATGAAAAGATGGGGAACCTTTTTTCATTCCTTCAGGGGTAATCTGTTGGGGGCCACATGCCGGTGGTGGGTGGGGCCAGAGCCAAATGTGGGTGGGATCACCTGATTTTCTCTTTCTCCCTCTTTCTGCCACCTCCTTCTCTCCCTCCCCACCAAGTATTTGCCAGTGGAAGGATAGATCGTTCTTGCAGTAAGTCTGAACTGATCATTTGCAGCTAAGGCTTTCACCTCTGTCTCATTCCATTACTCCATCTCTTTTGGCTTCCTCCTCCTCATTTCCTTCCAGGCTCCCCCTATCTGCATGAATTAGGTCAGGGACTGCAGGTTCCACACCCTGGTGTAACCTTTTGCCTAAAGTTTTTTACTTTTGATTTGATTTTCAGCAATGGGTCATGTGATTGCTAATGGTTTGGTTCTGATCGGTACTGGGAGTTCAGTGCGGCTAGACAGAAAACTAGATAATGCAATAAAGAAAATGGTGGCACTGTCACAGTCTCAACCATTGACTGAACGGGAGAAGTTACATGTGTCTGCATTGGAGCTCTTTGCTAATGGGTAAGCCCTTGGTTTTAGGCTTTGAAGTTGGAAAAACTTTTGCCTTTTCTGTAAAACCTAGCTCTCTCAAAATCTATAATTGTCTATGTTGTAAAAAAGCTTGAATTTGGGTACTTGCCCCCCTCCTTTTAAAACATTTCTGGTTTTGCTTTGTAACTCAGAAATTTCTTTCTTTCTTTGCCGAACAGTATCTCTCCAGCGCCTACCCTTGGAATGAGGCACAATGTTACTCATTGTTATTGAGTGGCTTTACTAGATGCGCACCCTCAGCGGCACTTAGATTGGAATGTGGGATCATTTCAATGGAATGCCAAGCTTGGCTGGCGACTGTAAACTATTGGGTTAAAATATCAACCAAAAATACATCTGGCCTTTTATCTCTGTTCTGGAATGATAACTGCCCATCCAAATGGAACAATAAACTGGAAATGAAACTATTGCAAATGGGCCTCTCAAAGGAATACTTACTAGCCCACTCCCCAAGCGATGCTTTAGCTATAATACGTGCACGAATTAAGGATATTGACTATCAAACCTCAATCTCAAAGGCTTCTAAAATATGCTCCCCACTGTACTTGAAATTAAACCTTCTCCCCGAAAAACTTAGTTCTTATTTAGATTTGCTTACAATTCCCAAATTCCGCCTAGCATTCTCTAAAGCTAGGTTCAACTCCTTATATTCTGTGCTTTTGGAAGGGAGGTTCAGGGGGGTCGCCTATGAGCAGCGTGTTTGTCCCTGTGGTGCTGGTATTGAAACCCTCCAACACAGCTTTTTTTCATGTCCTTTGTATTCTCAGATTCGCTTTAAGTATCTTAATGACTTATTGCTAAAAACATCTTCTAAATCATCTGAAGCTACCATTGTTTACTTGCTATCTGGCTCCGATAAAGAAATCACTCTCCAAGTTACTAAATTTGTCCATGCGGCCTAGCAGAAATGTATTTCTCTTACATGTTCTTAATTCTTGCTGTTTGCATTTTTTCCCCCTCTTCTCTATATACATTCCTGTATTGCTTTCAAACATGGGTCTATGACTGTAAATAAAGAATTCTATTCTAGAGTGGCTTTACGGACCAACCCAAACATCTAATCCCACAAACGGGAACTTGGTGCTTGGTGGGCTGTGTTTGGCTCAATGGATCACAAGTTGTGTAAACAAATGGTTCTTTAAAACAAATAAGCCATGAATTATCAGTAACAAATATTATTTAAGTAGCATTTTATGCCTTTAAAAATAATAAGGTGGGCAGCAGTATCAAGCAGCAATGCATGGAAACCCACAAAAGTTACTAGCCGGTAAAAACAACTTTTACTAGCCCTCCTGTCCAGACAAGTGTTAATAATCTGTTGCCTAAAAGAAAATAGAGCATTTCTACCTGGTCATCTGCATGAAATTCTTACAGAGAGCAGGTCAAGTGAATGGATATTGATATACCTTCTAGGAACTACTAACCTGTGTGGCTTTTCCCTCTGTAGGCAGCTCCCAAAAGCTTGTGATACCTGGGATCAAATTTTACAGAACCACCCAACTGACTTGTTAGCCCTCAAATTTGCACATGATACTTATTTTTACTTGGGACATCAAACACAGATGAGGGACTCTATTGCCCGAGTCTATCCTCACTGGACACCAGATATTCCTCTTAGTAGGTAAGATCATTTTGCTTCAGCTGCTCTCTCTCATTCTTCTGGGTCAAAAAACATCAGATAAGAAATGTCAGGTGGATCATACCCTAGTTCCTCAGTGATACTGCTATCCAGCATGTTTATTTTTTTATTTAAACAATTTTTTTATCCTGCTGTTCAGCCAAAAAAGGCTTCCAGATCAGTTTACAGGCTTACAGTTTAAAAGTATATGTAATCGGCACATCCCAGTCTTAGAGAAACATTTGTAATAAGAAAGTAAATTTATTTCAGAATAGATTTCCCCCCAGTACTATTGTTCTTATGCAAGTTGGACATGTGACAAAATGTTGCCAAGTGGAGAGCTCCTTTTGGTTGTTCCCATCAGGCAGCTGTGTCGTCCTCCAGGATACCATTCCGTTCCCACTTCCACCTGCTTTTCAGGTCCTCCCCCTCAGGCACTCAGCATTCAGAACCCACTGATTGCACTTAATCGTCATTGGGCTATTTGTTCTCCAAAGTTGGGTTTTTTTCTTCGTATCTGATTAATAACTCAGGGTTCTCAGAATCTGCTAATATCTCCCTGTTGTGTGTGGTTGGTGCTGTTTGGTTGCGTGAGGGTTGGCAGTCATTTCTGAACTTAAGAAATAGAGGGAATGATTTTGACTGGGTCTGACGCAGAGGGAATAGAAGGCTTGTGTGAGGGGATCCTGGAGGATGTGGTCAGTCTGGCTGTTCTGATGCAACACAGAGGCATCAGGACTGGAAGAGGAGCTGTGCAGAGACGCCATGCATTGGGAGAGCAGCTGGCAACTATTTAAAGGCCAGCACCCAGCCCAGGTCGCAGCGGAGAGAAGAAAGAGGAGGGGGACAGGAGTGAAAGAGGGAGAACACAGACCAGACAAGGATTCCAGGAGAGCAAGGAGAGAGATATGAGGGGGAAAGACAGAGGAGGTAGAGGATGAAGAGGTGAGGTACAAAGGGAATCTGCCTGCCTCAATGAGGACAATGAGGAGAAGGAAAGAGGAAGATGATAGAAGGGTCTGGGGCTGTTCATCCCAGCAGTGAGCCAGGAAGAGGGGAGAAAAGTCTGACAGGAGAGGAAACTCTGCAAGGGGAAAGAGGGCAGAAAAGAGTGAGAGAAGAAACTGTGTGTGTAAATATCCAAACAGAATGGCATGCTGGGATGAAAGGGCATAGCTGAACCCCACGGGGGTGTTCTCTGAGAACAAGAGGACTCTCTGAGGACTCCTGGGACCAGAGGCAGGGATATAGCTGACATTTGTTTAAGGCTGAAGTGAGATTTGAGCAGGGGACTTCCCAGTGATACCTCACTTGCTCTCACTTTTGTTGAGAATAAAGTGTTGGTTTCCTGAATGCACTAATTTCTAGAGAGAACCTGTTAAAAATACCAGTCGTTGTGCAGTTTATAAAATAAAATCTTTGTTTTTAGATTTTATTTATTTTAAATATTTCTCAAAGCAGTGCACATAGCACCGTTAATCTCATTTTGACTCTGTCAGTTTTTACCTTTTCTGTTTAGTTACTTAAAAGGCATGTACTCCTTTGGACTGATGGAAACCAATTTCTTTGATCGTGCTGAGAAGCTTGCCTATGAGGTAAAAAAGAAAAAGGCAGACTTTGGTGTTGAAATATGGGGTTTTCAACTTAATTTTTGTGTCGGCGAGTGAGAGAGGCAATCAGTGGTAAGTTGGGCACTTATGCCAATCTAGCCCATCAAGAGCTAAAAGGAGGAGACTTCTCTTGGTTTCTTTAAGATCTCCTGGCTTCCCTAATTTACAGTAGCAGGAATGGATGGCATGGCTTGAGAGGCAGGTTAGACAACATACATATGAGTCTTATTTCGTCAGCTCACTCAGCCTCATTTTGCAATTCCCTTGATCCCTGCTTGCTCTCCTCATCACAAGCTGTTTCCTCTTAGCCTCCAACAGCCTCTCTCCAGAAACATTCTAGAATTCTTTTCCACTGCTTCTCAGTGGAGTATTCTAGTTTAGGTAATTCTTCAGTTGCCTCTAAAGTGGCATTCTCGCCGTGTAACTCAACCAAGGCCAAGTGCCATACATACTTTCCTAACTTCAGAAGAAATAGCACATTAGCTAACAAGTACACATTTTTCCTCTTAATCTTTTGTTAGGCTTTAGCTATCAACCAGACAGATGCATGGTCTGTCCACACTATAGCTCATGTGAATGAAATGAAAGCAGATCTGAAGAGTGGGCTGTCGTTTATGAAGCAAACTGAAAATAACTGGAAGGTAAAATACCTAGCTTTCTGAGATGGCTGCTTGCATTCTCTCACACTGAAAAAGCTTGCTTTACTATAAGTTCTTCATTTACTCTCTCTCTCTCTCTCTCTCTCTCTCTTTGTGCGTGTGTGCGCGCGCACGCACACACTGCTATTCTGAGGTAAGTCAGATAAAAGGGCCTTTTCAGTGGTTGCATCCACTCTCTAATTTGGGCTGATTCCATCTAATTTTTGGAAAGATGGCTAAATCCTTTCTATTACAGAGAATTTATGGGACAACTAGTTAATTTGCTTTTTCTTATCTGTGTTCTGCTTTTATGGGGCAGGGGGCTACAGTTTTGATATTTTATTGTTTGAAATAGTGTATTGTGTCCATTGGATTTTTATCATAAACTTGCCTTGGGATGTACATTTTAAAATTGAAATAAACATATAATGTTTTCAGAAGCAATGTAGTGTAGCTGTGAGTTGGAAAATCCCTGGTGCAAATATTTCCACAGTCACAAACTTGCTGAGTGTTGTTAGACAAGCTGCTATTCTATCAACCTCAGCCTTCCATCAGTAATATGGAAATAGTAATATCAGCCTATCCTACAGAGTTGGTGTAAGGATTAATGTTGCAAGACAGATCCTTGGAATTAGAATATATGGTGGCGTTCACATCAGAAACATGGGTAGACCAGGTCAAGTCCCATGGCATCTACTTGGCTATCCTTACTATAGAGATTCCTATGGTAACTCAGGAGCTTGAGTCCCTTCCATTTGTACAGTGCTTTGATTCTATTTTATGTTAATCATTCTTTTATCTTCCCTGGTTGCTGGGTTTACCAGCTTCTAGTTCTAAGAATGGTATGCTTTATTTGAATGGGCTATCTTGGACCAAAATGAAGGAGGTGTGAAAATTGGAGGCAGAAACATCAATAATTTAAGATATGCAGACGATACCATACTCTTAGCAGAAACCAGTAATGATTTGAAACGAATGCTGATGAAAGTTAAAGAGGAAAGCACAAAAGCAGGACTACAGCTGAACGTCAAAAAGACTAAAGTAATGACAACAGAAGAGTTATGTAACTTTACAGTTGACAATGAGGACATTGAACTTGTCAAGGATTATCAATACCTCGGCACAGTCATTAACCAAAATGGAGACAATAGTAAAAAAATCAGAAGAAGGCTAGGACTGGGGAGGGCAGCTGTGAGAGAACTAGAAAAGGTCCTCAAATGCAAAGATGTATCACTGAACACCAAAGTCAGGATCATTCAGACCATGGTATTCCCAATCTCTATGTATGGATGTGAGAGTTGTACAGTGAAAAAGGCGGATAAGAGAAAAATCAACTCATTTGAAATGTGGTGTTGGAGGAGAGCTTTGTGCATACCATGGACTGTGAAAAAGACAAATAACTGGGTGTTAACACATTAAACCAGAACTGTCACTAGAAGCTAAATGACGAAACTGACGTTATTATACTTTGGACACATAATGAGAAGACATGATTCATTAGAAAAGATGATAACGCTGGGGAAAACAGAAGGGAGTAGAAAAAAAGGAAGGCCAAACAAGAGATGGATTGATTCCATAAACGAAGCCACAGACCTGATCTTACAAGATCTGAACAGGGTGGTTCACGACAGATGCTCTTGGAGGTCGCTGATTCATAGGGTCGCCATAAGTCGTAATCAACTTGAAGGCACATAACAACAACAACAATCTGTTCCCAGACACAGGAAAACTTTTCCTTTGGTATGCTTTAATGCCTCAAACGTTTCAGAGGGCAGATATAACAAAGTTTCTGTAAGAGATACTGTTCTTGTAACAACAAATGCAGTTTTTATTAGGGGGCTACAGAAACTGATATGCCCATTACACAGTCCTTCCCAGGGTGATCTTTATTTTATTGGATGACTCTATTTTTTTAATTACTAGTCAAATCTAAATGTTGCAATCTATGACAATCTACGATTGCTTTCTGATGTTACATTCTGTAACTTTTTGTGAACTGTTGTCAAATATAATTTATTTATGGTCATTTATTCAAAATTCTTTCTTCCAGGACAGTGATATGCTTGCTTGCCATAACTACTGGCACTGGGCTTTGTATTTTATTGAAAAGGTATGTACGTGGATACTTCTGTAACGTCTGTCTTGAGTCTGCAAGAAATCCTTTCATTTGCTGCTGCCGTTTCGCCATTTAAATATTCTTCTACTTAAGTTCCTTGTCTCATTTTGATTTGTTTAATATCTTTGTTTCTCGCATCCACACAAAATTTGTACAGAAGAGAGAGCGTTGATCCTTTTCTTCATTTTGGATAGCTGACTAAGGGTGCAATCCAACTCAGGGGAAGTTGCCATAAGTTTTGCTGGAGCAGGAGAAGCCAGCATTAAGTTCCACTGCATCCAATTGCCATTCAGGAGTCTCCGGGCTGGCTGAATGCCAGCTCAGCCGGGAGCTGTGCACGGGGACCAAAAAGTAAAAGCCTGCTCTCCCAAATACCCTTACCGGGGAGAAGCCCTCTTTGTTGACTTCTATTGCAATTATTTTCTTAGACTGATCTTTTTTCAAGCATAACTTTCCCCTGATTAGGACCTGCAGGAGCACTCTGAACATGAGCTGAATGTGGTCTAATTCCCCTCACCTCAGCCCCTCCCCTGACATGCCCCCAACACACCCCTTTTTCAGGCCTTATGCCGGCTCCACTTGCGCTGGTCTCTGCTGAGCTAGCTGGGTCCTAGCTGAACCAAACTGGCCCGGCTCAGCCAGGCTGAGGGACTTATGCCAGCTCAGCTGGAGATCCACCACATGCAACTCCCCTTAGCTTAGAGTAAATCCGAGTCGGATTGTGCCCTAAGATATAAAATTCATTTGAATACAATAAATTTCTCCATATTTGGGAACAAATGGAGAGGAAAGAACTGTATTATTCAGGACTGAAAAGAATAAAACAATAAACACACACAACCACCACCCCTGTGTAGGAATGTGACAAATTATTCCTCACAACAGGGAAAACCCAGATAGCAATCAATGGTGCAATCAAAATATTTGGTAGGGCCTTTAAATTCATTTCTGCCCTGAAAGCTCTCCAAAATGGCAGGGTGTATGTGCCTGCAGTTCGGCCTACTGCTAGAGACATTCATTAATAAGAAGAGGTGGATTCAGCTGGCCACACTACTTGATATTCCAGGCTGACTAGCTGTAGGCACCCTAGTCACTTCAAAAGTAGTAGAATGGTTTTGCTGGCTGCTTTCTGAAGTGACTCTGCCTTCTGCTGGACACACCTCCCTTCCCCACTTAATACCTTTTAGGGTTGCCCACAGCAAAGTGTAGGGCCAGTCACTCTCTGTGCCTGAGCCTGCAGCAAAGAGTTTCCATTGGTCACATCTGGAGGGGCAACCTACCAATCAGTTGCAAAATCTGTCTGAAGCTATATTTTTTTAAAAATGCATTTAGCTAATCTGATCAGGTTTTAGAGTAAAAAGGGGTGGAGTTTTAGTGTTAAGGGCCCCCCTTTTCACAAAATGGAGGTGCAGATGTGTAGGATCAACAGTAAGTGTGTCTCTACCCTAGTACAGATCTCTGATTTGGTTTGGGATTTTTGTATGTGTATTTTGCCTTTCCCTTTTTGGAACAGAGGCGAGGACAGGATTTATTTATTCATTTTAAAAATGGAGACTCCCTTCCATTTAAGTGCTCAAAATATGTTAAGTTACTAATATATAAAATCCATTTAAATCCAATGACAAAACAGCATGACAGCATACATATTTTGTGGGCTCACTTGCAAGGCTGCTGTAGGTTCTGCATGAGCCCCTTGCACTGATCTTTGTTAAAATTAGCTGAATGAGGTGCTCTGAGTCGTATCTGCAGCACTGCTGAAGTTAAGCAGCTGTGAACCTTCAGTAGAGATCATAGCAAGCAACATAAGAACAAACGAAGAAGCAAATCGTATGCTGTGTTCCCTTGGGGACAGTCTGTCCCTGGAGACTGCATGCTGCTGGTGGGCAGGTCTGGAGCCTGAAGTGGGTGTGTGGATGGGTTTGTTTGGGTGATCTCATGCATGCCAGGAGTAGTCAGGTTCAGTGCCTTGGGTTGCATTCTGCAACACCAAAGCAGCTGTTTCCCTGAGGAGTGTTGGCAGATAATGACGTTTGTAGCCATCATGCAGTGCCCCCCTCCCAGACAGAACTAGGTTGTACCTTACCTCCTCTCTTAAAACATGTTTTAGTTTGTCAAAAATGTGATGGCCTAGTTTATTGGTCTTTGGACTCAGTACAGTCTAATTCCATTTGGATCCCAGTGCACAGTAATGGCAAAAGTCACAGGGTGATGGGGAAGGAGTAGGAAGAAGCTATTATCTGAGTCAAACCAACATAAGACTGAATTGTTACCAATTTTACATATAAAATGAAATCCTCTTTATTTTTGTAGGGCGACTATGAGGCTGCTTTGACAATTTATGACACTCATGTAAGTGTGAGCAGCATCCTTGCTGGCAATTAAACCATGTCCTCTGCATTCCTTTCTCTGTTTTCACTCCCCATTTAAATAATTCCAATTTTGCACTAAAAAGAACTGGATCCTGTGGCCTAAATAAACTATGTAAAATGAGCAAGTTGGCAAGATTTCTCTGACGTTGCATAACATTTTTACTATTTTGCAAAGCATATGTCTGGTTTTGCTAGGGGAAAACATGGGGCAGTAGGGGGCTACTAAGAGTCTGACTTCCAAACCACCTTTTATTTCTACATTTAAAGCATTTTATCCTGTTCTTTAGCCCCCAAAAGCTCCCAAAGCGGCTGATGTGTGTCAGTGATAAGACAGTCCATGCCCTCAGGCTTACAAACTAAAAGACACAACACACCAGAATCTGGGGACCAGTGGTGTGTGTAGTTGGCCACTATTTCTCAGCTGGTTTTTATACTTGTACTATAGCACTTAATTTAGACTCTTCAGCCATAATTTTGGGGCACATGCTAGAGTAAAGGTTAATTATGACAGAAGCAAATGTGCTCAGTAGGCCAGAAACATGGGGGGGGAGCCTAATAGCCCCAAGCCAGTTATATGTAAACGCCAGTGTGACAGAAGTGGGCAGGGAGCAATGTGGTTCTGTTTGTAACAGCACCTTGCCCTTAAGAACATGGCAGTCTTCTTACCCACAGTGAGACCGCTGATCCAGCAAACTCAGTATTGTCGGGCTCTCTTCAAGCAGGAGTCTCTCCCAATCTTAGCTTGAGATGTGATAGACTGAACTCTAGGACCTTTTCTATGCAAAACCTGTGCTATGCCACTGATCTACAGGCTTTTCCCAGTGGCTTATGCCCCTCTGCTGAGTTAGCTTTGTATTACTCTCTGTTCAATTGTAGATACTATGAAGGGGCCAGAAAAGATCTAATATACCCAATTACGCAGTCCTTCCCAGGCCGCCCCCTTGAGTCTCTTCTGACTGGTTTACTTGAGGGTTCTGATAAGACAATTACTGTGCAAGTGGCAAAATTTTTGAACTTGGCCATTTTGACCAGACCCTGTAAGATTGTGAATGGCAATTAACTTAATTGGACTGTTTTCTGTTTGTTATAGTTTCTGCTATCAAGCGGTTTTATCTTTTAATACTTAATACCATACTTTGTATTTGTGGTTGGTTGACTGTAGATAAAGATTGTTGTTGATATTACGCTCAATATGAATAATATGCAATGCAGTCCTAAAGCATATTTCTTCAGAAGTAAGTCTGAGTTCAAGGGGCTTTATTACCCAGTAAGTGTGCACAGGTTTTCAGCCTTATGCTTGATTTTATAGCATTTGCCAAATTCAGCAGAATCTCACTATAACATGGGGGTGGGGGAAACAAAGGACGCACTCGCATTATAGGGCTCCCACCTTATAACGAAAGCCACACTCTGTAAACAGGATTTTACTTAGAGAAGCATTGTCATACCCGCGGTATATCCAAATCTGTGGTTCAGCGAGCCATGTTGTAACGAGGTTCTACTGTACAGCATAATAGATACAGATCTGATAGTCCAGCGTATCTTGCAGAATTTTGGCCAATTTGGTGCAGATTTCCCCCAAAACGCTTTAACCCCGTATATACGTAGTTCTGTTTTACTGCCCTGATTGTGAAGATGAAAGGGTAGTTCAAGTGGTAGGGATGGGGAGTTTGTCTGCTTTGAGTGCTCAAGTAGTTTGTATAAACTACGGCAGCATTTCTGATAGTTAAGGCACACTTTCTTCCTCTGAACTAACTTTAGAAACACTCTTCTTTGTTACATCAAAAAAGGTGTGTGTGTGTGTGTGTGAGAGAGAGAGAGAGAGATATGTTTGCTCTCAGAACCTCTCTTCAGCAAGGAACTCCGCACATGCTCTGAAACCCAAGACTCTTCTCAAGCAGAGGAGTACATGAAAATTCGTGGTATGAGGATTTACCCACTTGTCTGACATTCTCTGTGCCTTTAAGAATTGTACAACCCGAAGAAATTTAACTGTTGCGGATGTTCCAGGGATAGAGATGCAGGATAGAGCCTGCTCCACGAGCTAGAGGGAGCCCCAGCTGACGAGGAGTCAAGGCCCCAGCTGACAAAGCGTCAAGGCGAGTTAAGCAGCAGAGCGAGTTCAGCAGCAGGGCGAGGAGGCCAGGGCCCCCCACTCTGCCCGTCTGTTCCCTGACCTCAACTAAACCGCAGTCTCCAACCCATTGACGTAATAAACCTTAAACAAAACTATGCAGGTAAGAAGCCAGCAGGGGTGTGGGGGCTTTCCAGTGTTTTGCACCGCCTGCAGCATATACGACTATCTGCCTGTTGGACAGAAGTCGTGGGTGTGCTCTCGGTCCAATGAGCTCCTGGCTCTCCGGGAACGACTTCATTTCCTTGAGGCCAAGGTGGCGGACCTGGAAAAGCTGAGAGAGGCAGAGAGGTGTGTGGAGGAGGCCTTCAGGGACGTTATAGCTGTGTCCCACTCCAACGATGATAGCTCTCCTGCTATCATGGAGAACGATGGTCTCGGGGAAGGAGAGCATCCAGCTGAGGAAGAGGGAAACGATCCCTTAGAAGGGACCCATTCCTTGGGGGATGAGCAGCTATCCTCTCGTGCCGAGGATATATCTCCAGGGGGTGGAGGGATCCTTGTAGTGGGTGATTCGATCATTAGGAACATAGACAGTGGGGTGTGTGATGGGCGTGTAGACCGCAAGGTGTTTTGCCTGCCTGGTGCGAAGGTTGCGGATATCGCCAGTCGTTTAGATAGTTTGGTAGACAGTGCTGGGAAGGAGTCAGTGGTCGTGGTGCACGTTGGCACCAGCGACATGGGGAAATGCAGCCGTGAGGTCCTGGAAGCAAAATTTAGGTTGCTAGGTAGGATGCTGAAAGCCAGGACCTCCAAGGTGGCTTTCTCTGAAATGCTACCGGTTCCACGCACAGGACCAGCCAGACAAGCCCAGCTTCGCAGTCTCAATGCATGGATGAGACGATGGTGTCGGGTGGAAGGGTTCGGATTTGTTAGGCACTGGGGAACATTTTGGGACAAGCCGGGCCTGTACAAAAGGGACGGGCTCCACTTGAACCAGAATGGAACCAGACTGCTGGCACTTAAAATTAAAAAGGTAGCAGAGCAGCTTTTAAACTGACTGAGGGGGGAAACCCGACAGGAGCTGAGAAAGGTCCGGTTCGGAATAAACCTCCCCCCTGGGATAAAAACCAAAGAAATGATGAAATTTTAAAAGGGGTAGGCCTAGAAGTAGGCATTGTGAGAGCAGGGGCACAGGATATCAATTCAGAAGAGCAAAATTACCACAGGCCTAACCACAAGTGCCAAAGACACTTGAAGAGAGACACTGCTTACAAGTGCCTGTACGCTAATGCTAGGAGCCTCCGAACCAAGATGGGAGAACTGGAGTGCTTGGTCTTAGAGAAGAGCATTGATATAGTGAGCATAACCGAGACCTGGTGGAATGGAGAAAACCAGTGGGATACGGTTATCCCTGGATATAAACTATATCGGAAGGACAGGGAAGGACGTATTGGCGGCGGAGTCGCTCTATACGTGAAAGAAGGCATTGAATCCAGCAAGCTCGAAACCCCAAAAGAGGCAGACTCCTCCACAGAATCGTTGTGGGTGGTGATACCGTGCCCCAGGAGGGACTTAATACTGGGAACGATCTATCGTCCCCCTGATCAAAATGCTCAGGGAGACCTTGAGATGAGATATGAAATTGAGGAAGCATCCAAACTAGGAAATGTGGTAGTAATGGGTGACTTCAACTACCCGGACATAGACTGGCTGCATATGTGTTCCAGTCATGACAAAGAAGCAAAGTTTCTAGATATTCTAAATGGCTATTCCCTAGATCAGTTGGTCATGGAACCGACCAGAGGGACGGCAACCCTGGACTTAATCCTCAGTGGGGACCGGGACCTGGTGCGAGATGTAAGTGTTGTTGAACCGATTGGGAGCAGTGACCACAGTGCTATTAAATTAAACATACATGTAACTGGCCAGTTGCCAAGAAAATCCAACACGGTCACTTTTGACTTCAAGAGAGGAAACTTCACAAAAATGAGGGGGTTGGTAAAAAGAAAGCTGAAAAACAAAGTCCAGAGGGTCACATCACTCGAAAATGCTTGGAAGTTGTTTAAAAACACTATATTAGAAGCTCAACTGGAGTGCATACCGCAGATCAGAAAAGGTACCGCCAGGGCCAAGAAGATGCCAGCATGGTTAACAAGCAAAGTCAAGGAAGCTCTTAGAGGCAAAAAGTCTTCCTTCAGAAAATGGAAGTCTTGTCCGAATGAAGAAAATAAAAAAGAACACAAACTCTGGCAAAAGAAATGCAAGAAGACAATAAGGGATGCTAAAAAAGAATTTGAGGAGCACATTGCTAAGAACATAAAAACCAACAACAAAAAATTCTATAAATACATTCAAAGCAGGAGACCATCTAGGGAGACAATTGGACCCTTGGATGATAAGGGAGTCAAAGGTGTACTAAAGAACGATAAGGAGATTGCAGAGAAGCTAAATGAATTCTTTGCATCTGTCTTCACAGTGGAAGATATAGGGCAGATCCCTGCACCTGAACTAACATTTGCAGGGAGGGATTCTGAGGAACTAAGACAAATAGTGGTAACGAGAGAGGAAGTTCTAAGCTTAATAGACAATATAAAAACTGACAAATCACCGGGCCCGGATGGCATCCACCCGAGAGTTCTCAAAGAACTCAAAGGTGAAATTGCTGATCTGCTAACTAAAATATGTAACTTGTCCCTCGGGTCCTCCTCCATGCCTGAGGACTGGAAAGTGGCAAATGTAACACCAATCTTCAAAAAGGGATCCAGAGGGGATCCCGGAAATTACAGGCCAGTTAGCTTAACTTCTGTCCCTGGAAAACTGGTAGAAAGTATTATTAAAGCTAGATTAACCAAGCACATAGAAGAAAAAGCCTTGCTGAAGCAGAGCCAGCATGGCTTCTGCAAGGGAAAGTCCTGTCTCAGTAACCTATTAGAATTCTTTGAGAGTGTCAACAAGCATATAGATAGAGGTGATCCAGTGGACATAGTGTACTTAGACTTTCAAAAAGCGTTTGACAAGGTACCTCACCAAAGGCTTCTGAGGAAGCTTAGCAGTCATGGAATAAGAGGAGAGGTCCTCTTGTGGATAAGGAATTGATTAAGAAGCAGAAAGCAGAGAGTAGGAATCAACGGACAGTTCTCCCAATGGAGGGCTGTAGAAAGTGGAGTCCCTCAAGGATCGGTATTGGGACCTGTACTTTTCAACTTGTTCATTAATGACCTAGAATTAGGAGTGAGCAGTGAAGTGGCCAAGTTTGCTGACGACACTAAATTGTTCAGGGTTGTTAAAACAAAAAGGGATTGCGAAGAGCTCCAAAAAGACCTCTCCAAACTGAGTGAATGGGCGGAAAAATGGCAAATGCAATTCAGTATAAACAAGTGTAAAATTATGCATATTGGAGCAAAAAATCTGAATTTCACATATACGCTCATGGGGTCTGAACTGGCGGTGACCGACCAGGAGAGAGACCTCGGGGTTGTAGTGGACAGCACGATGAAAATGTCGACCCAGTGTGCGGCAGCTGTGAAAAAGGCAAATTCCATGCTAGCGATAATTAGGAAAGGTATTGAAAATAAAACAGCCGATATCATCATGCCGTTGTATAAATCTATGGTGCGGCTACATTTGGAATACTGTGTACAGTTCTGGTCGCCTCATCTCAAAAAGGATATTCTAGAGTTGGAAAAGGTTCAGAAGAGGGCAACCAGAATGATCAAGGGGATGGAGCGACTCCCTTACGAGGAAAGGTTGCAGCATTTGGGGCTTTTTAGTTTAGAGAAAAGGCGGGTCAGAGGAGACATGATAGAAGTGTATAAAATTATGCATGGCATTGAGAAAGTGGATAGAGAAAAGTTCTTCTCCCTCTCTCATAATACTGGAACTCGTGGACATTCAAAGAAGCTGAATGTTGGAAGATTCAGGACAGACAAAAGGAAGTACTTCTTTACTCAGCGCATAGTTAAACTATGGAATTTGCTCCCACAAGATGCAGTAATGGCCACCAGCTTGGATGGCTTTAAAAGAAGATTAGACAAATTCATGGAGGACAGGGCTATCAATGGCTACTAGCCGTGATGGCTGTGCTCTGCCACCCTAGTCAGAGGCAGCATGCTTCTGAAAACCAGTTGCCGGAAGCCTCAGGAGGGGAGAGTGTTCTTGCACTCAGGTCCTGCTTGCGGGCTTCCCCCAGGCACCTGGTTGGCCACTGTGAGAACAGGATGCTGGACTAGATGGGCCACTGGCCTGATCCAGCAGGCTCTTCTTATGTTCTTATAAGAGAGAGAGAGAGAGTTGAGAGTGTGAGTGTAACACAAGGAAAAAACTCCTTGTATGAATTACTGATCTGGCTTTCTGATTGGAAGAAGACAAGGCTGGAGTGGCCACATAAATAGAATTGTCAAGTCTCCTCTGTAGGAAGGTAATGCTCTTCTCTCTCTCTCTCCCCCCCCCCCAAATTAGGAACATCTAGGTAGTTCTCATGCAGTGATGTAGCAGAATTACATGTTCCCAATAGAGGCATAGTGAGCATACCTCTGTAGAGAGGTGCTTTGGGCTCACAAGATAATTTTAAGTATTTAATACATTTCTCACAGGAGCTGCCATGGTCTCATGGGGTATTATTATGCCCAGGCCACAGTTTGGAGATTAACTGCACTAAGGATTGCTTAAGGAGGTCTGTTTCTGACACTTTCTTGCTTCCTGATACGCACTGGCATGACCATTTGAGAACTAACTTTCCTATAGTTCTGTGGAATAGAAAGCAGCTTGTACTCTTAATCACCAGCCACTTCTTTCTTCCCGTCTTAAGATTTTGTTGGGCACTTTCAGCTTTTTAAAGAAACATGTAACTTTTGTTAATTTTTATATGCAGTTTAGGATCAACAAGAGCAAACTCCTTATAACCATGTTTTAAACTAATAATAATAATAATAATAATAATAATAATTTAGTTTATGTGTCGCCTATCTGGCCAATGGCCACTCTAGGCGACGTACATCTCGGTTACAATAAAATACATCATAATAATACAATACAAACGATAAAAACTATACACAATGACAGTTCAGAGTAATAGGCAATTTGTCAAAGAGATTAACCCTCCCCGAAGGCCTGTCTGAAAAGGCCTGGCGGAATACATTCAGGGAAGGGGCGTGCCGAAGATCATACGGGAGGGAGTTCCAGAGAGTGGGGGCCGCCACTGAGAAGGCCCTCTCTCTAGTCCCCACCAACCTAGCTGTTTTAGTTGGTGGGACTGAGAGAAGGCCCTGTGTGGCTGATCTTGTGGGGCGGCATAATTGGTGGCGTTGGAGGCGCTCCATCAGATAAACTGGGCCGAGACCGTATAGGGATTTAAAGGTTAATACCAACACCTTGAATTGGGCCCGGAAAACAACTGGGAGCCAGTGCAGTGTGCTCTCCCCCCCCCACTAGTTGTTTTAATCCATTTTATGAAAGAATACTCCTTGAACTAGAGGAACTATAGATCGAGAAGCAGCAGAAGAAAGAGAGGATTTGTAAAGGAGGTTATGGGAAGAAGACCAAACTATCCTTATTTTTATGGTGCTCAGAGGTTTAAATCCAGAAGGCGGAGGGGTTGTAGACACTGTGCAAAGTTCAAGAAAGCTGTTCCTAAAGCAGAGTATAAGGAGAGTATGGTTCTTTTCCATTTTTGACTCTTTTCCTTAAATGAGGCTAATCCAAATTCGGAATGCTTTGGCTTACAGATTGCTCCAAGATGCCAGTTGAGTGGGACAATGCTGGATGTTGTTGACAATTGCTCCATGCTGTATCGGCTGCAGTTAGAAGGTTAATAATGGCTTTTCCTTTGCATGGTACATGGGTGCTATTCAGAAGGTACCATCCATTTTTTGCCTTCAAACAATTTCCCTGATCGTTGCAAATTAATTATTGGAAGTAGGCTCCCAAGCTTAATCCTGCCACTGCATGCAGCAAAGGGACATTGAAGTGAGCTTCAGACTTATATGTGCCTTTTTCCTCAGCTGGCAAGAGAGCTGGGGGGGGAGGTGTTAGCGTGTATTTTATGAGGTCTATAGCCAAGTATCAGTAATGTAGAGTAAATGCCAGTCACACACAGAAGCACTTCAAGTAAGAAGGACTTTTATTGGCAAGTAGCACCAACAGGTCCTATTAGTAGAGTTCAAACACTCACTAGCACAAGTCACCAACAAAGTTGCCAGCATACCGCTCCGCATCAACACCTTTGTCTCCTTTTACAGCCCCACACAGGCTGCTCTCTAGCTCTCGGCTTTATGGGCTAAAGTGTGAAGAGCTAATCTCCCACAGCTGTGTCTGTAACGTGCCAAGGTTAATCACTCAGCCTTCCCGTTAACTCATTCCTCTCCTGTTTTCCTGGAGGATCTAAAACATTTACTCACTGGTAACATTCACCCACTTTTGGATTCACAAGGAAATACAGGTTTTGTTACATAATAACTTCTTTTGTTTGTTACATTTTTAACATACATTTTGATCCAGATACATTTCTGTTACATTGTTACATACAGTAAATCAATCAAGGTACATTTTCATCCATATGATCCATCCAATTTCTCCCCCCGTCTAACATAGCGAACCACAGTTTATAATCCTGCGCAGTCCAATCATCCTCTTCTTCATCGGACTGTACCGGTTCTACGGTTGTCTGGGTATTTACTTTAGCTACCGTAAACCTGTCAGGTGGCTCATCCCGGGTTGCCCTTTGTGATCTTCGGGGCTCAGTTTCTGACTGACTCGGCTCGGTTTCTGTTTCTGTCTGGCTTTCCATTTCCCCTTCTACCTTTACATTAACTGTTTCTTGTTTTATCAACGTTCTGTCATGCTCTGTACTCTGTGCTTGTTCTATACTCTCTTCCTCATTATTGCTATTCTCTGTGTCTGTCTCCGTTTCTGTTTCTGAATCAGACTCAGATTCATTTATGCGTGCGTGCTGCATCTGGTTAGCATCATGACTGTGTGTCAGCGTTCCATTATGAAAAATCACTATGTCATCCTGTGAACTTAAGGGTTCAGTGGTTACATTAATTTCCTTTCTGTATGCACCACCTCTGAGTGGTTTGTTACTTACTTTCCTGCTTAGTACTACTATATGTGAGCCTGCTACCCACACTCTGTATGCTGCTCTTTCACATCCCAGAATGTTCCCTTTAACCCATTTACATGGTTTACATTCATCTTCACCTCGTGCCTCCTGCACGTGAGCCCAGCATGTTGCGCCGAATTCTTTTATGTGTGCATGTTTCGGCTTTTTACCATACAGCATTTCGTAGGGTGTTTTCATTATAGGGCTTGAATACAGTCGATTTAAAACATAATTCGCATACATAATTGCTTCACCCCAAAACCCGGATGATAGATTACAGCCACGCATCATAGCACGCATCATATCCTGAAGGCTCCGGTTACGGCGTTCCGCCGATCCGTTCTGGTGTGGAGAGCCTGGAGCCGTTAAGGAATGCTTTAAGGTATCTCTGAAATGATCCTGAAAGGAATTCACCTCCTCTATCAGAATGAAGCTGCGCTACCTTAATACTATGCTTAGCTTCTACCCATTTTACAAATTGCTTTATGTGTCTTTCCGCTTCATTTTTCGATTTCAATAGGTACACAAAACTAAACTTTGTGAAATGATCTATAATCACCAAATAATATTTTGCACCTCCCTTAGATTTATTAAATGGACCAGCTAAATCCATACTGAGTAACTCGAATGCTCTTTTGGATTTCCAATCACATTTAGTGCTAATAGGTGTTGCTATTGCTTTGGTTTCTTTACATACAGTGCACTCAACAAAGGTATTACAGGGTTTAAACTTTATGTCTGCGCTGTGCTTAGACATTAGTTCCAGCGTAGAGTAACTTGTATGCCCCAGTTTTTTATGAAAATCATGAATGCATCCTTCATGTTTAGGTTTGTTTCTTGTTACATTAACAGACACCTTAGGGATTTGCTCTATTACGTAAAGTGAGTTCTTTAGATATCCTTTTACTAATACTTTCCCTTGTTTCCTTATTTCACACACTCCATTAGAAAATAATACATCATATTGCATTGCATTCAGTTTAGAAACTGACATTAAATTTGATGAAATAGTAGGAGCATATAATACGTTTGTGACTAACGTTTTAAGACAGTGTATATAAATAACACCCCTCCCAAGTACCTCACGCGTTTTTCCATCCGCTAAGTAAACTTGTTCAGAAGTGGCATTAAGCTCACTAAACATAGCTTTGTTGTTGCATAAAAAATGAGATGATCCAGAATCAATAGTCCATTCCGCATTTTCGTTCTCTCCTTCTTCTTTGTCTTTTGCTGTTACGACTCGTACAAACATAGTCTCTTTACCTCGCTCGGCTTTTCTTTGTGACTTGCAGTCTTTGCGTAAATGTTTCTCAGAACCGCATCTGAAACATTTCTTTACCGATGTTTCTCTGGTGTCTTCTCTCCTCTGTGCTGTGCCTTTTGTGGAATGTTGCAAACTTTCTGTGCGACGTTCCGCCTCACGCAAAAGTTTATCAGAGACATAACTCATTGTGAGCTCGCATTCGGGCATAGCTTCCAATGTGCAAATGAGAGCATCGTAGGATTTATCCAATGAGGAAAGTAACACAAAAACTTGCTGTAAGTCCGAGTATTCCACATTTCTTTCTTGTAACTGTACAAACAAGCCTCGAATAGTTTGTATGTGTTCACGCATGCTTATTCCCTCTGTTAAGCGCGTTTGGAATAGCTTTCTCGTGAGTAGAACTTTACTTCCAGCTGTGGTTTTAATATGAACACTCCGCAGCTCCTCCCAGACCTCTCTTGCAGTTTCTGTTTCTCTTACGTACAGTAGCTGAGAGTCTTGTACACCGTATAATAGTAGCTCTTGCCTTCTGGTCTTGGTGTAGCCATTCCTCCGTGGGGTTAGGTGCGTCTGCCTCAATGACGTTCCACAGGTCCTCTCGGATTAGCAGCATCTGCATCTTTATCCGCCAGCTTGTGTAATTCGTGTCATTTAGACGCTCCAATGGCATACCTGAGGTGTAGGACATTGCCATATTGGTTTCTCCAGGTGTTTAACTTGACCACGGTCGTCCTGCTGGTTTTTCCTTTCTTCCAGCATGTTCTGGCTTACTGGTACTGTGGGTTAGCCCCCAAATTCTGGGCCCATAACCCTAAATGTTAGCGTGTATTTTATGAGGTCTATAGCCAAGTACCAGTAATGTAGAGTAAATGCCAGTCACACACAGAAGCACTTCAAGTAAGAAGGACTTTTATTGGCAAGTAGCACCAACAGGTCCTATTAGTAGAGTTCAAACACTCACTAGCACAAGTCACCAACAAAGTTGCCAGCATACCGCTCCGCATCAACACCTTTGTCTCCTTTTACAGCCCCACACAGGCTGCTCTCTAGCTCTCGGCTTTATGGGCTAAAGTGTGAAGAGCTAATCTCCCACAGCTGTGTCTGTAACGTGCCAAGGTTAATCACTCAGCCTTCCCGTTAACTCATTCCTCTCCTGTTTTCCTGGAGGATCTAAAACATTTACTCACTGGTAACAGGAGGAAGATTTCCTCTTCACAGGTAAGAAGGCAGGGCCAGTCAAACTCTGTCAGGAGAATGGAGTTGAAGATTTGACTGTGCTTTCTGATGGGAGAGAAATGTCTGTTAAAATAACTGTGTTCTTGCGTGTTTAGGCTGGCAACAGTTTTATTTGCCTTGAATCTCTCTGCTCTCTGGCTTCTACTCCCTTCCCTACTGCATTAAATAGAAGAAAGGAAGAGTGAAAAAGAACGGGCCTGATAATATTGTGTGTGAGCTACTATAACAAGCTTCACAAATTTTTGGGTTGCTTTCTCTCTGTTCCCCTCTTTTTTGTTTTTGTTGTAATGGATTAGGTACCCATACCAGCCAAATTGGGTTAGAGGCAACTTCCAGTGCAAGAATGGTCAAGACACGAATCCATATAAGGGCCCTCCAGATATCCTTTTAATTGCACATTATGATGATTTGTGCTTAAGATGCTATCGGGGCAGTCATGGGCAATCCTGCTTTAGGTACTATTTGGCCTGCGAACATTTTGGGGTGGTCACGCTGCTTCATTTCTAATCAGTGCATATCCTGTAGCTTCCTGCTGAAATCTTGTAACTTTTCATACCAGAAATGTTTGAATGGGATGTTTTGTCCCTCTTTTGTTGCGCTATAGCCCCTCCGAACAGCAGTAAGTGATAGAATTGGAAAAGATTGCAGAACAACTCATAAAGCAGAATAAATCCACCACTAATGCACCATGTTTGTGTCAAGAACATTTTGCAGAATATGTCCACAATAAAACAGGCTGGAAGGGCCCTAAATGTTAATATATGAATGTAGAATGTATAGTCTGTATAACAAAACATTTTGTAATCAATAGATTTACAGCCAAATGCCATGCATCTTTGCTCCAAAGTAGGCCCCACTATTTCTGGTGGGTCCTACTTCCAAGCAAGGGTGAATAACCTAAGAATAAGGGCCATATCCCTTTATTTATTTTTTAATTCCAAGTTGGATGTTTTTAAATATGTGACTTTACTCCTAGGTTTGAAAGTCGGTGACAGGTGGAAAGCAGTGAACCAGCTGACCAAGAAGCATGCCAGAGATCACGTCCTGATTTTCAATGATGCTCATATTCTGATGTCTTCATTAGGGGCCCAGGACCACAACACTACTCATGATCTCTTAACAACTCTTGAGGAACTGGCCCAGTAAGAAGCAACAGCTTTTGGGGGGCCAGGGGGGAGAAGATGGTTTAGTGTCCCCTTGCTCTAGGGCTCAGGTTACTCTGATCCCCTGCACTACCATCAACATAACTGGAGTGCCATTCAAGGGGCTTTTTCAGAGGAACTGAGTGACCTCTGAATACATGGGGAAATCTTACAGTTCCTAATCAGTGTAAACGTGGAGCTATAAGACTTGGGGAAGTGACACAAAGGATTGATAGCAACCTTGCCGCTAACCCCTAACCAGCCTTGCTTCTGATTAGGAGGATCTGCAAGGAGAAGATTTTCCTTTGTTTCTAGAGGGAAGTGGGGTTGATGGACATCTCTATTTTGCTTATTTCAAATGGTATACTTTCACTACTGCAGGAGAGAATTGGGCTGTTAATCTCGGAATTAACTTCTTGCCAGCTGACACAAAACATATTTGTTAGGATATGATTGTTTGCTTAAGATGTGTAGCCCAGAAATATCCAGAAGTCTCAGGACAGGAATCACAAGGGGAAATAATCATAATATAATAAGATTTCATCTAAATTTTTGAAATTTGTCTATTTCCCAACTTAATGCTGAGCCCGAAGCTGGGAGGTTTTGCAGTGCTCCCAGAAAGGCACTCAGGCACTCGTAAATCTGCAGTAGAAGGAAGATCCCAGTGTTGGGGAGTAGTTACACATAGCACACACACCCATTGTGCCCTTGCTGTCTGAACCTGGATAGCCTTGCCGGTTGATTGCAGCAAGCAAAACCAAAGATTTGTCCTTATCTGGCATAAGCATTTGTGGGCTAGAATAATTTCATCAGATACATAGTGTGATCACCTAAATACGTAGATGTCATATAACTAAAAAATTGATGGGGGAGAAATAATTGTGTAAGGTTTTTTTTCAAGAGTGAGGCCATACTCCAAATAATGGAAGAGCCATACAATCTGTACAAAACTGAATATAGAACCTAATGAAATAAATAATAATACTAATAATAATTTAATTTCTGTGTCGCCTATCTGGCCATTGGCCACTCTAGCGACATACATCTTTGTTACAATAAAATACATCATAGTAAAACAATACAACGATAAAACTATAAAACTATAAACAATGACAGTACAGAGTACTAGGCAATTTATCATAGTGATTAACCCTCCCCGGAAGTCCCAAAGGCCTGTCTGAAAAGCCAGGTCTTCAAGGCCTGGCGGAATACATTCAGGGAAGGGGCATGCCGGAGATCATATGGGAGGGAGTTCCAGAGAGTGGGGGCCGCCACTGAGAATGCCCTCTCTCTCGTCCCCACCAACCTAGCTGTTTTAGTTGGTGGGACTGAGAGAAGGCCCTGTGTGGCTGATCTTGTGGGGCGGCATAATTGGTGGCGTTGGAGGCACTCCATCAGATAAACTGGGCCGAGACCGTATAGGGATTTAAAGGTTAATACCAACACCTTGAATTGGGCCCGGAAAACAACTGGAAGCCAGTGCAGATCGAACAGCACTGGAGTAATATGCTCCTGGCGGCGACAGTTTGTAAGTAGTCGAGCCGCCGCATTTTGTATAAGTTGTAATTTCCAGACCGTTTTCAAGGGTAGCCCCACGTAGAGTGCATTACAGTAATCCAAACGAGAGGTGACCAGGGCATGTACCACCAATGGGAGCTGGTGGACAGGAAGGTATGGTTGCAGTCTACGTATGAGGTGTAATTGATACCAAGCTGCCCGACTCACTGCCGAGATCTGAGCCTCCATGGACAGCTTGGAATCAAGAACAACCCCAAGGCTGCGGACCTGGTCCTTTAGGGGCAATCTCACCCCGTCGAACATCAAGTCAATATCTCCCAACCTTCCTCTGTCTCCCACGAGTAGCACCTCGGTCTTATCGGGATTCAGATAAGAGCCAATCAACATGGATGTGACCTATTCCTCAACTAGCCACTGGTGATAAATGGGCATTGCAAGATTAATAGTGTAAATAAGTACCTAAAAGGGGACAATTATTTTCTATAGTGAGTTAGTGAAAGCATTCCAGTACTGTTGTGGAACTGAACAAGAGCCATGGTATCAAGGGCTTATTCACCTGCACATCATCTGTTGTAATATATATCAACACCTGCCAACAATACCATTTTGCTATTTGTGGAGGTCAAACAGGTTGATCTACACAAAAGATAAATGGACACAGGTGAGACACTTTAGAAGGTAATACTCAGGAACCAGTGGGGAAGCATGTCCTCCTCCCACAACATTCTGTCGCAGACCTTAAAGTTCCCATACTCCAGCCAGAAAAGATTTCAAAGGGAGACTGCTATGTGAAACTGCTTAATTGGAATTGATCACCTAATCAGACACTATGGGTGGTATTCAGTGCTAGTCCTACTCAGAGTAGACTCACTGGCATTAATGGACACAACTAACTTCATTCTAGGTTCATCAATTTCAGTAGGTCTACTGTGAGTAGGACTTAGTTGAATATAACCCTGTGGGATTTGGTCTCAGAAGTCCTGGGAATGGCTGAAGCTCCCCAGCATCTCAGTGTCATCCAAGTGTCCCTGTGAATCTACAAGAACTCATCTCTTCATGCTTTTAAGATGTTCTGAACACAAACAGAACACATCAAAGTATGAATTGGGTATTATGCTGCCAAACAAAATGAGTGTTGCTTAACAGCAGAAACAAAAAAACAGGTCAGTGGTAGAAGACCTTCAGGGTCAAATATGACAGCCTGGTTACAACACAGTTCCTACAGTAATTATATACTAGTATCTTTGTTAAATGGGGGATGTTCAGGTTTTTTGCCAGAGTTGCTAATTGGATCCATATGTGCAACAGCAGCAAATGATTGGTTTATTAATCTTGGTTTATTAATCTTGTAATTGGCTTTTGTCACTTCTCCCTCTCTCTTCTCCAGAGCACCTGATGAAGACCATGAGCTAAACTTGGTTCCAAAATTAGGACTGCCTCTTTTGCAAGCATTTATAGAGTTTGAGAATGGCAATTACGACAAGGCAGTGGAATTGCTGTATCCCATTCGCTACCAACTTGTTGAAATTGGAGGGAGTAATGCTCAAGTGAGGGAATATTTTTGATGCACATTTTGCTGACTTTGTCCTGTTCACTGTTGGTACCCCAGGGAGGAGTGGTT